>NC_044388.1:63060575-63721825 GCF_006542625.1 Nomascus leucogenys
TCCCATTGGGGATAATTAGAAAAAAGGAAACTGGGGATTGGAAAAAAGGAAAGAGAGGTAAAGCAGATGGCAGCAAAGAAAGAGAGGTGTGGGCTTGAAGCTCTGGGAGAGATAAAAAGAAAGGAAGAGAAGGAAGCTAGAGCCCTGAATGGCTCTCTAGAGTCAGAGAGGTGGGTGGGTGGAGAAGGGCTAGTAAAATATTCTTCAGTGTGATGGGCATTGGACTCTAACATCAGAAACAAAAAGTGCCTACCTAACTCGGTTAAATAAAGCTCACCACATAATTTTTCCATTTGAAATATCCAAGTACTTTTGTGTCTATGGACTAAGGCAGGATTCAGGACACACCTAAGTTATAAAATCAGAAAAGCATTGAACATTTGGATGAAAGGCGCATGTGAATACACAGACACACACACACACACACACACACACACACACACATACATTCACACACAGCCTCTTGGTGTGCATATTTCTCTCAATGAATCAAAACAAATTTGAAAGCATCTTGAGATTACGGGAAAGGAAATCATGAAAAGTCTCCATTGAGCAAGAAAGCATAAATGGAAATTAATAGTATAATGCTCATTATAACCCATTCAAGTTGTAAAAATGCCTTTCATATTCTTATTTCTGCTGTTATCTTTACTGTTTCATGCTAGCAGGTTTTTTTAAGTATCTGTGAGGGTTTTTATTGGCTCACTGATTACCTTGGTTCTTAAAAACTACATTTGCCATAAGGCAGTGGTTTCAAGGTTCAGTGGAACACACGAGGGGTCACAGATGGGAAAGGATCTGAGCTCTTCATCCTTCCTTCTGTGAGAACTTCTCTGCTTTAACCTACTTTGCATGTTAGTCCTCTGCCTAAGATTCTATCTGAAGAAAGGACTCTGGTGCTATAAAAGAACATTTATTGGCCCAGCATGGTGGCTCACGCCTGTGATCCCAGCACTTTGGGAGGCCGAGGCAGACGGATTGCCTGAGCTCAAGAGTTCGCGACCAGCCTGGGCAACACGGTGAAATCCGTCTCTACTAAAATATAAAAGATTAGTCAGGCATGGCAGCATGCATCTATAGTCCCAGCTACTCAGGAGGCTGAGGCAGGAGAATTGCTTGAACCCGGGAGGCGGAGGTTACAGTGAGCCAAGATTGCGCTACTGCACTCCAGCCTGAGGAACAGAGCAAGAATCCGTCTCAAAAAAAAAAAAATTTATTTAAGTAAGAAAGCTATTGTCATAAGGTCTAAAGTACCTCCTAAAGTTGAAAATTTATCCTTCCAACTTTCTTAAAAAATTAATAAATACTACATGCCAAAATGATATACAGAAGCATGAATAGGCACATTATAAAAGAGGACACCCAAATGGCCAACAGGCATATGAAAAGGTGTTTGGCCCCTGGTCATCAAGTGAGCTCATCAAAAGCACAAGATTTCACTGTATGCTTCCTGGGATGGTTAAGTTAAAATGATAACAATTCCAAATTTTTGGCCAGAAAACAGGAAAAATGGAACTTCCATTGAATGCTGGCACATGTGTAAATGGGTATAACCAGTTGACAAGTTGGCAGTATCTACTAAAGCTGAAAATAAACATAGCCTTTAGCCTAGCATTTATATTCCTGAGTATATAGTCAATGTATGGACACTCAAAGACATGCAAGAATGATCACAGTAGCATGATTCTTAATAGGCAAAAACTGGAAAGGAAACAAATGCCATCAACAATTAGACAAATGGTAGCATATTCATACAATGGAACACTATACAGCAATGTAAAGGAACGAACTATTGTTAAATGTAATACCATGAATAAAAAGAAGCTAAACACAAAAGAATATACTGCATGATTCCATTTATATAATGGTCAAAAATAAGCAAAACTGATCTAGAGCAATAGGAGTTAGGAAGAGTTATCTTTGTAGGGGAAGTAAGGGGAGGGTACCCCCAGGGGGGCTTTTGGTATACTGGCAGGCTTCTGTTTCTTGATCTGGAAGTAGTCTCCCAATTTGTTTTCTTTGTGAAAATTCATCAAGATGTACACACATGATTTGTGTACTTTTATCTATTTGATGTATTTCAGTAAGAAATTTACTTAAGAAAAACAAAACTACGTAATTTAAATGTTTTGTGTAGAATTTTAGGATCCTTTAGTGTTTTATTATTTCCAGGTACCATTTAGTTTTAATTTCTAGACACTGAACAGATCAAAAATTTGCTATTTTCCAAGAAGTCTCATTTTAATGGATTGCTACTCTAAAAGTGGAAGGGTGCACTCTCCTCGTTCTTATACCCCTGCCCCCAAAATATGAATTAATAAATCGATTCAATATATGAGCTTTGAGCACCTACATCAGCCAAGCACTGCACTTGGCTCTGGAATGCACAGGCAAAAGAGGCAGGCACAGTTTGTGCCTGGGAAAGTGTGCCATCTAACAACGGAAATCCCAGATGAAAGCAGTTGTCAACCAGTGCTAAACGCCATTATGAGCAAAGATCAGGATGTGAGAGTGTCCCACCACACAATGGGTATTTCTTCTCAAGTCCCTGGGACCACATTTCTCCCCACTATTTTTCAAGACCAGTTGCACTTGGACTGAGTACCACAGAGCGTGATGACTCGTGGTTGGTTCTGTTTCCTGTTAACTTGTCACTCCAAATGGAGTGTAGGGAATTGGTCTAATTCTATAACTCCTGCTGGACTTAATTCTGGGCAGAATTGGGTCCTTTAAGATACACTATAACAGGGGAAGGAGGAAGTGGGTAGAACATCCATAAAGAGAGAATTTGTATTCGCAGATGCTAGCAGAGGCAGGAAACGCCTCTGCTGAAGGAAGTCAGAGGGTAGCAGCCCGAGGAGGGTAGGAGGGGGTGGTCTTCTAGAGCTCAGATCTCTAGGCACTCAGAACTTGTAGAAGAAAGACTCCAGAACCGCCTAGCTGGCTGAATTCAAGCAAGAAAAAAAAAATTACCCTGACTTAACTGTTCTACTATGGAAACCAGGATATGTGCAGGGATAGAAGAAGATCACTGCAAAAACTTATCTACAGCTTTAGAAACTTCCTTGACGACTCATTCTGCTGTAGCTAATGTCTTGACATTCCCCCACCAAGAAGATTCAAGAGAGATGGCACAGGGCTCAGTCAGTGTAAGAAACATGTAAGGAACATGCACAATGCCAGGATTCCCAGCAGCAAAACACTAACGGCTCAGGCTCCAGGAGAGATAAAAATAGGGGTGTGAGAAGAAGGAGAGAGAGAGACAGAGACAGAGAAAGAGAGAGAAATTTTTTTGCTACAGCCAGAAGGCATCGAGATGCTGAGAAATAAAGGGAAGGTGGTGAGAGGCCAAAAATGATGCTGCCTTCATTTCTTAAATTACCAAAAAAATGAGTCTAATTACAGTTCTCCATCTGGTAACCTAACCAGAACATTCTATAACTTGCAAGGTCCTTGTCACTCTGGGATTATGATGGTTATTACTATTGTTTATTACATTTTGATATTCAAATACCTAAATTATGCAAATCATTCCTTTCTCTGCCACATTCCAAATACATGCTTTCCAGAATACCAGCTCATGTTGTCACAATTTACCAACTAAATATAGAATACCCTAGGTCTAACTCTCTTTACCACGATCTTCAAAGCAATTAAATAAAATACAAAACTCTAGGCCTTTGATTTTTGTTTTCTCCCTACATAATGAGTGTCAAAGAAATGTAAGTTCCTTCAAAGATTCTCAAAGTTGTGGTCCTGCTCTCGCATTGATTGTCTTTCTCCAGCAGGCTGGATGCTGGTCCCCTAACGAACATTGCCATGCCACTGTGGACCGGTTCCTGAGCTGCACATTAACTCCATGTGACAGTTCCGGAGCCTGCAGCCTTGAGACCCCTTCTCCATTCCAGGCGCCTGTGCTTCCATCATCTTCCTATGGCAGGATCTGTATTTATAATTCATGCTTTTCCTTTGGTTTCCTTTCCAGGCCTCTCTGGGCTGGTGCTTAAACAAAATCTCTACCCACATCAAGCTCGTGTTAGTCCTTCCTCAATTAATAATTAATAGTAATGATAATAAGCTTGTGCAAATGCTTAAAGAGTGTTTATCTTTTCGTCTTTCATCTAAAGGTCATTTCTTTCATTGCTGCAAGGGGTACTACTGAGGCACAGATACAATTTGCACATCCCCAGACATCACTGGCTGATGTTTTATATTATAGTTCACCAAAAAAGCCCAGAGTGCCCATGGTGGAAATATGCTGTTTTTGCCATCAGAATACAAATTGTCCTTTGGGTGGAGATAGTATTACATCTTTCTTTGAGGGCATACACTCCCCACTAACTATCCCAAGTCTCAGCTCATGTCCTCAGTTGAAGCTGAGACTATCCTCAGCTTACGGAGATGGAAAATACCTCCTAGATTAAACCAACATGCCCAGTCTATATCCTTGCTACTCAAGCGATGGTCCTTGGACCAGCAGGCTTTGCCTCACCTGGGAGCTTGTTAGAAATGCAGAATCTTGAGTCCCACCTGAGACTTCCAGAGTCAGGCTCTGGCTTTTAATAAAATTCCCAGATGATTCATATGCACATTAAAATTTCAGAGGCATGGGTCAATATCCCCTCCATATAATTGTCCTGGAGATGAGAAATTAGGCCAATTAGGACCAACAGCATCTAATTCCTAGACTTTCACGTTAGCAGTCATGGAAGCCTGTGGATTCTCACAGGGATTGGATTTGAACTTGGAAATGTGTCTTCCCCAGTTGAGGGCAGCCTTCTTGCAAGCAGAAAGGGAGAGCCTGAACAGAAATTAAATCCACACAGGGAAGAGAGACTGACTAAACCCTCAATTATATCATTCAGCCTCTGTATTCAATTGTGCCTGAAGCCTCATCTGTAATGAGACAGTTCAGATACCTGAGACCTATAGCTCCTTTTTTTTAATTAAGAAAATACAAACTTGGCTTTCTGTCACTTGTAACCAAAAGAATCCTGTCAGGGCCCAACTCCCAGAAGAATTTATGTCCTGACCATCCACCAGGGCAGGCAATTTCTAACATTCTAAAAGCAGGTCTAAGCCAGTTTTTGAACTTGTTCTTTCAAAACATCTCCTAGGTTATGCTTTTTAAATATGCACCACCTCAGTGGGAGAAAAACTCCACAGGCCAAAGGGTACCAAATTGCTTAAAGGTTTCCTTCCTGCTTTTAATATCTTAGATGTGACCCTTGCTTCCCCTTCTTCTCTTAGAGATGTAAGATTTCATGGAAATGCCAGGCACGCTGCTGTCATTTGGAAGTGACAGCCAGCCCAGAGAAGGTTAATGCTCTCATCAAAAATGCCCATCTTCCAAGTTGGTTAAATGGGTCTTTCTGGTTCGCCTGACTGCTTGCTCCTTTCCCAGATAGCTCAGCATCTCAATGAAGTGCTCTTGCAATTTAGCTTTGCTCAAGTGCAACGAATGTCCAGGGTTTCCTACGGGTCCCAGGTTTAACAAAACTCAACCACGAATCTGACCAGAACGTGCCAAAGCAGACAGATTAGCCCATGGCCATTGGAAGGACAGTCTTCTGGGGACTGTTTTCTACTTCTGTAGGAACAAGAAAACAAGAAGAAACGGACATGACAGTGGCTTCAAGGAGGATTTGTTCCAAAAAATGAAGGTCCCCACTGCTTGCTGCCACTCTTTTGACTTACCAATCTTGCCATTGTTTCTCCAAGAACAGCCCACAGGCCATGTGTCTCAGAATTACCTGTGGCGGTATTACAACCGTGGGTCCCTTAGCCCCATTACTACCTCTCCCGACTGCCCAAGCCCCAAGTTAATTACTTTACTGGAGTTGGAATTAATGTGTTTAATGAAGGTCCTTCTGAACTGGAAATTCAATGACTCTGTCAAGAAAGGAGGATAACACCTTCTCTGAGAGGCAAGTGTTAAAAATACATGGTTAACAAGATGAGAAAGAAGCTTGCCAGCTGAGAAGAGGGGAGAGTAAACTTGACTCAACTACACAGATCTCCTGCTTCAGTTAGCTAATGACGCCAGCCTCTCAGTGAATGAGACACAGAACCAGGCTATTTTGGGGAATGACTGTGGAAGTGGGGAAGAGGCAAAAAGTGACTGCAAAAAGAAAAGGGAGGTACTGTGGCAACTCTTGAGGTCAGCTCCTCACCCTGCCAAAGTTCTCAGAAGAGCTCAGCTCTGAGAAACAGGCTGAGTGGACAGATTGGGAAAACGTGCATTTATCTCCCTAAGAACTCAGTGCCAGAGAATTCTACGAGGCAGGCAGATGTGGCTATGCAGGTATCCCTTAGTGTCCAATAGCAGCCCAGTGAGAACCAGAGGGATGCATTCCCTCATTCTTTAGCAAATCTGAAAAGAAGAATGTATTCATTTTCTATTACGGTTGCAACAAATTACCATAAAGTCAGTGACTTAAAACAACAGAACTTCATTCTCCAGCAGTTCTTGGAGCTGGAAGTCTGGAATGAATCTTATGAGGCTAAGATCAACATGTTGATAGGGCTGAATCCTTCTGGAGGCTCCAGGGGAACATCCATTCCTGCCTCTTCAAGCTTCCAGTGGCTGCCAGCATTGCTTGGCTTGTGGCCACATCACTGTAATGTCTGCTACCATCATCCAATTGACTTCTCCTCTTCTGTAGTCAAATGTCTCTGTGCCTTCCTATTATAAGGATACCTGTGGTTACTTTTAGGGCCCACCCAGATAATCCAGGATAATGCTCCCCTTTCAGGGTTCTTGATGTAATCATATCTTCGAAATTCGTTTTGCCACACAAGGTAACATTTGCAGGTTCCATGGGTTCACATGCAAATATCTTTGGGTGCCATTACTCAGTCCTCCACAACCAGGTTTGGGGGATGGGACGTCTGCTGAATGGATTTGTTGGGGGTGGCGCTAGTATAGTATAAGCAATTCTTAGGACGTTTTTCCAGTCTGCAAGAGCTTGCCCCTCTGCCATCTATGGAAGAGCCCATTCAGGCAGCTGAACTGGCCCCATTTCATCTCATGGTCTAGAATCTTTATAAGCCTCAGAATCAAACGCATGAAGGTAACAGTATTTGCAGCTTAACTCCTAGGAGTGGAGTCAGGAAGGAACACCTCACCTCCACCCTCACCATTCGTTCATGCTGTCCATATTAAAATTTCTTTTGTTCCAGACACACGTGGCATGGGACGTGGGTTAAAAGGGGAAACGAGGTTGCTAGCCTACTTCACGAATCAGTGAAGAATGCTGCCAAAGTTAAAGCCGTTGACTCAGAGTTTCTCCCACTGTCGCTTGTCTTCTGAAGTGGAGCTTAATTTGACAGCAATTCTAGGAAGGGGTAAAGAAAAAAATCTGCAAGTTTTCAATGGATGCTCAGAGATGGATCTTTTTCTATGTGCACATGCATGAAGGAGATAGCTTAAGACGGTCTGACTTTGTGGTCAGAGTAGGTATTTAATTATGGGGTTTCCTGTATTTTATGTATGCCTGCGAGAAGAATTCTTTGTAAATCATTGACACTAGCCATATGAAAAAATTAGTGATTCTTTCAACTGAATTCCCACAAAGTAAAAAGAGTCTAGTCTAAACACATTTTCTGAAGTTCTGACATCATTTTTTGACTCTACATCATGTTGAAAACTTCAATGGCTATTAGGACAGTTCAGCCCTTGCTGCCTCACCATAGGCCAAAATATGAGATGAAACATTTTAAGGAGTCTCCTAGGATGCAGTTCCCTAAGTCCCAACACTTTCCATTTCACATCTGGCTCTGGAATGCATTGGTTCCAGTACTTCACCCTAGAGGATCTTTCTGCTAAATATCATAGGTAACAGTGAGCACTGATAATCTCGTTACTCCTTTCTCTCTTCTGTCTAACCCAGAATCCTCTGCAAGGGATTTTTTTTTTTCCCCAGCACATTCTCTCCTTCTCCCAAAAAGCTAGACCTTACTTCAGCCTGTCTTCTATTCCAGATCTTTCTCCCTTAGCAAAAACTTTTGGGCCTGGGGTATTTACTTGCACAATCAAATAGCCTTATTTGGTTAGTACCAGAATCCCACACTGTAGGATTTCTTGGTAGATTTTTTTTTCTTGGAATCAGCAGCTTTTAGAATTAAACTATTTGAACAAAGTTAGAACAGGAAAAGCTGAGAGGTGGCATAATCCCTTAGTGGTGTTGACAAAGAAAAAATAGATATTCTTGGTTGAAGAGGAACAATAGATGTTTAGCAAGACTAGCTTCTTGCTAGTCAGATAAACCATCCTGCAATGTATAATTGCCTAGGAAAACAACCTGTGGGGAAATGAACTGGAGAGACCAACTCCACCCCTGCAAACTCCTTGACCTTAACCATGAAATCTCTTCAGAATGGCTCCAGCAGTCCAAAAGGCAAATGGCATGAGCATTTTTCAAATCTATAAGCGCATTTTACCTGCCAACAGAGCTATTAGAATTTAATAGGCTCATACCGATGCTCAAGTGTTTTACAACACCTATTACAAGGGGTGTTTTCAAAACTAACTTTTCCCCAACCAAAAGCAAGGAAAAGCAACCCATAAGAGAAACAGGAAATGAGCTGCACGGGTTTGACTTAAGTGACGTAGGGTGGAAGCTCTGAATTGTTGCTGGCGTCATTTAATGGAATTCAGTCTCCGAAAGTCTATTGCCCTGCACAAAGAAAAGCCTGTTCAGGCCTCCTCTGGGCACTATTAAGTCTAAACCTGGATTATGGGGGACACGGATGGAGACACATGCCCTGGTCTCCCAATTTATAGTGACTCCTGGCACCTGGAGGCACCAGCCTTCAACTTCACTCAGAGCGTGATCCTGAAGCCAACAATTAATGTTCACACCAACAAAGGAGTTGAGCTTAGGAAACTGCAACTACTTGCCCAAAGTAAATGGCAAAGTTGGGATTTGAGCACAGGCTGTCTGTCTCCTTTCTTTTGCAAAGGTCTAAA
Organism: Nomascus leucogenys; assembly: GCF_006542625.1. Classification (NCBI taxonomy): domain Eukaryota; kingdom Metazoa; phylum Chordata; class Mammalia; order Primates; family Hylobatidae; genus Nomascus; species Nomascus leucogenys. The sequence continues at coordinate 63,069,547 of NC_044388.1, forward strand.
GATAAGTTGGACTGTGCGATCACTGAGGTGCCTGCTGGCTCTGTTTCTCTATGATGCTTACAATTTAAGAAGTGCTGCTTAATTTTGATTTAGTTACAATTTCTCCCTCTAGAATTTTTTTTTTCTGTACCATTTCTGCATTCCAAAATGTGCACTCTCTGCCCCCGTCTCTGTCCCTCTCTGTCTCTCTCTCTCTTTCTTTCTCCTCATTGGTGACTCTCATTAGACCTTAAATGAAGCATTTATGCAGAAATAAGCCCACCATTCACAGGATGGAATAGAGAGAAGATTTGGTGACTTTTGCTTTTGCCTTCTTGCCCAATGTCTTTGCATCCAGTATCTCTTCTCAACCTCCCAGTGACTCTGTGGGGTGAGTCCTATTGTTATCCTTGTCTCACAGATGAAGAAACTGACGATTCCAGACACCGCATAACTAATCAATGGCAGAGGCAGGGTTTGAACCCCATTCTCTGTGACTGGCCATCCTCCTCCTTTCATCTCCACTGCTCTGCCTTTGTGGCTGTGAGTAGAGGAGAGTTAGTTGTGCACCCTCCCTGACTTGGCGACCAGATCCTGTCCCAGTGCAGCATGTTTGTGCCGGGCTCCTCCTGGCCAGCTGCTGTGCCACGAGGTGTTAGTTCATTTGGCCACCCATCTTCATGGGGAGATCCCAGAGCACATTGGCACCCTCTGTGCAGTGGGTGTGGCAGTTCCGAAACACAGCTATCCCTGACCAGATTGACACAGCCCTTCTGGGAATTTACAACAGACATCACAAGGCTTTGGTTGCATATACTGGACAGAGAGCCAGGGTATCAGTTAGTTACACCCCCAACAGCCCCAGCCACCTCTGCTACATTCGGTGCTTGAGCTGCCCCAAGAATGCAGAAGGACCGGGCTTCCCTCATCCCACCGTGAATGACCTCCATCACGTGGGCCAGGCGAACTAAGATGCCACACTGGGGTAGCAGGCCCTGCACTTTCCTCTCCAGCTCAAAGGAAACTCAGAGCATGTTACCTGGGCCAGGTGCCAGGAGGACTGCACAGCCAAGCCTCAAGGTCACAGAGACCTCCAAGGCTCACTTCTGACCTACGTTCAAGTGAAGATCAAGAGGTTAGCTGATGTGACTGAGATAAACAGCAGTGGCCAAACGACTTGGGATTTATATTTTATTATAAGCTCATACGACCACTCATACAACAAATGAATATTTTTAATACATTTTATGCTTATCTTGTGAATAATTCAATTCCACAGTTGTATCTTTTGTGATAAAAGCACTATATGTTATCAGGGATCAGCAAACTTTTTCTATAAAGGGCTAGTTAGTTAACATATGAGGTTTTATGGGCTGCACACAGCCTCTGTAGAATATTCTTTGTTTTTCTTTTTTTAAAAAAAAAAGTCCTTTTAAAATATAAAAACCATTCTTAGCTCACAGGCTGTACAAAAAACAGGCTGTAACACATTTGGCCTGAAAGCCATAGTTTGCCATTCCCTAAATTCAAATATGTAAAATCTATTATAACTTTTGTGGTTGTATTTCATGATGGCTTTTTTTTTTTTTTTAAATGGTTGCCTCAAAAAATGATGTCCATGGCTAGGGTTGAGTCCACTCTGGCCAGATCCCATGGAAAAGGGCTCATTGTTCATCTTCAATCTGTCTGTCTTCATCAAGGCTTTACGCTCCATGGAAATATGAAGTGATCAGCAGGAGGAAGATTCAGAAAGAAATGCAGCAACATTAAGCTATGAGTTTTCTTACTGCCTTTGGGTGAAGCTTTGGAAATCACTGATTTTTCTGTTTAGGTTTCCCCATCTGTCCAGTGGGTATAATAACATGGGCATAGATCCTGGGCAGGAACCAGCAGGTCTCTGCCATTCCTGTGGTCTTGCACATTTCTCCTCAGAAACTACAAGTTCTGAGACTGCTTTCTATGCTGCAGTTTCTTGGGGAAAGCATTGGCTATTTCCTCTGGCAACAGTAGGAAATTATTGAGGAGAAGGTGTGTAATACCAGGTCAGCAAACTTCTTCAGAGTCTGAGGAATGGCATCAGCTCGGTGCCTCCCGCACGCATGGAGCTCTGTGCATTGTGCAGTGGCCTGACGTGACCCTGGGTGACCCGTGACTGCAGCAGGTTCCCCTCTGCACTGACCTCTCTCCTCTCAGCTGAGGCAGGGCATTAGAGCCAACCTCATCACTGAGGTGGCCAAGAATCCCAGAAGGCCTCGTCCAGCTGCCACGGCTCCTCCAGCCTCCCAGGTGGACGCAGAACAGGGCTGCACCCTCAGGAAGGCAGCAAGCCCCCCTCAAAGCAGTGGCCTCTGACCTGGGATGCAGCAGATGTGGGTTCAAGTCCCTGCTCCCCCACTCATCAACGTGTTACCTTGGGAAATGCCTCCATCTCTCTGAACCTCATTGGCTAAAATGAGGGCTTTGAACTAAATGATCTCTAAGATGCTTCTGCCTCTAACTTCCTAAATCCCCTCCCCTGCCCAGCAGATACCCTTAATTCCTATTTCCCAGTGAGAATAAAGGGCAGAAAATGTGACCGTGCCCACATTCTCTGCTCCCTAACCCCCCAAACAATCCGCGCCTTCTCTCACGATTCTTTCCCAATTTCATAAAAAGAAAGTGAAATGTAGGTTTTTCTGTGGCTAGGTGCCCCCTTCTGCCCCAGTTCTATTCTGTCCTACCTCTCCCAGGATCAGAATCCACCCACTATTTTCTCCCGCCCACAACTCCACCCTCCCTGTCTATCTGTACCCTTTTCTAGTGTGGAAATGCATCCCAGGGGCCCCATCCTAAAACCACCACCACAGCACACCCTCCCTCACCATTGGCTCTCCCTCAGCTGATGATCAAGAGCCGCCTCTAGCAGGTCTGGTGCACGGCTCTGGACAGCTGTGCCCCCAAAGCCCAGGGTCCCTTCCTCTGCTGTGAGCAGACATCTCTGTGCAGAGCCCCTGTCGAGCGTGCTTGTCCCCCCAGCTCACCACACCTATGCAGAGACACATGACCAGAGGGACCCGGTGTCCGTCATTTCTGTCTTGCTCAGAACCTGCCACGGTGCTCCACGCACAGTAGACTCAATGTCCTGTGTGCCAAAATATCAGGAAAGAAACAGCACCAGGGAAAGAGGAAGAAAACAGTCACTTCTGGGAAGCCACACCCTACCTAGGCTTAAATGTAGGCTCCAAATGCTCCTGCTTGATTCCCAAAAGGAACTGGGCTCTTTCGTTTTCATCTATTGCGAAATCCGTTGCCAACCCAAAATGCAGGGCATGATAGAAAGGGAGGCTTAAATTATTCTTTTCTTTTCTGGTCAGTTTCCTCTTTCTCTTCCTTCTTAAAAAAAAATAGTAATTGGGGGGCACTTGAGAAGCTGGGATTTTAAACCTCCCCAGAGGTCAAAACAAATTGCATTTTTGCTACAAAGAGCGAGAGGAGGCGGGGGCAGGGGGGCGGGGGGGGGGGGTGCAGATGGTAAATTGGCTGCCGGGAGACCCTTTGGTGATGTCTTTCTCGGGACCCCAGCTGGCAAAACTGCTGCAGCGCGAGGGGCAGCCCCTCCGGTGGGCAGATCCAATCGCAAGTAGAGAAACAAGGCGTGCCAGCGGGAGCCTCACCGGCCGGGAAATTATTTCCTAATAAAACTACAAAGGGAAGGACGATAACTGGGCACTGCTGACAAGTATTGTTGTCTTGTATCAAAATCTCTTTATAAACCTGTTTGAAGAACAGAGCTCGGCTTCTCTTTGAAGTCCCAGTTCAAAGCCGTTGACTTGCAGGGTTCCCAGCCACAGTGGGGGATGGCAAGGGAAAGAGAAGTCAGAAGGAACTTGGCAAACTCTCTGTGCAAATAAATACCTCGAGCACTCTGAGGACAATTTTTTGGTTCGGGTTCCTGTTGAGCTCCTAATTATCAATAACAACTGAGCCCCCGCCTCTGTGCCAGGCACTTCCTGCCGACTATCTTTTGACATTCCCAGAGGCAGGAGCGTGCATCCTTGGAGGCGCTTCTCTAGGGTGGGCACTATGAAGGGAGAGGGAGTGTAGCCCACACCCAGAGCGGGGAGTGGCAGTCCTGACTGAGGATAACCCCCATTCCGGAGCTCCCAACCACACTGTGTCCCCAACAGCTTCGTGCATCTCATCGGTCCATAACCCTGAGCTCTCTGTATCAGATGCCACCCTCTTCACCTCCCCTCCACATCTGTCTCCTCTCATCTTTATCCACTACCTTCGCCCCAGTCCCTCCCTCCAAAAACAGGTTCATTTGCTGACGTTTAATGGTTTTCAAAGTGTGGTCCCTGGCGCAGCAGCAATTGCATCACTTGGGAAGTTGTTGGAAATGCACGTTCTCAGGCCCCGCCCCCCAGACCTACTGAGTCAGAATCTCCAGAGAGGATAGGGCAGCCTTGAGATCTGTGTTATCAGAAGTCCTCCAGGGGATTCTGAGGTTTGAGAATCACTGCTCCAAATCCACGCTTAACAAAAAAAGCTGGCCTGAAGCTGGTGTTGTTTTTTCTAAGATCACAGTATTGGAGTCAGTAGCCAGTTGTTTATACAGGAATGGGTGTCTCAGCAGTAACAGCACGATTCCAGCGCTTAATTCAGTTGAGGTTTAAAAAGATTAATAACTATCATCAGGAGTGTAAGGGGGACATGTTTTCTTTGAGGAAGAAGGCCTCTGCCTACCCACCCTCCCCTAGTTAGGATGTCTCCTTGTGAACACACTAGGCCTGATAAAAAGGCTCAACGGTTTATTTTACAACACAAGGCCCTTGGCTTTCGACCCTTGGAACTGTCAACGCTTACCTCTAGAACTAGCTGCGAGATCTCTCACAGGGAATACATGAGACAAAAAATAAAGTGAGTCCTCTTGTCTCGCAAGGAGATAAAAGAAGTTTTCAATGTTTTGTCTTTTGGGTATAAATGGGTGTGAAATCCTGTCCACACTTGATAGTTGCTTTTGTGTTCCTTTACGTGCATGTAATTCTGACCATGCCTATCTAATATTAAAATAACATTCTCTCTTCCATATTGGCTTGAAGGGGAATTGGTTGGCAGCGTTGTTTTGCTTTTCTAATACAAGGGCAAGGATTGGTCCATACTCCACACAGTTCTTTTGCCTCATCATCTAAACCAAGTTGGGGAACACTGGCTGAAGGCAATGGTCCTCAAACATCTTTCCCCCCGGACGAACACCTCGCAGACCTCACACCAGTGGGTACACCTAGTATGGGTCTCCTACATACCCAGCTTATACAGCTTTTCCCCTCACCCTCCATTTGCCTTCCTCTACTATGTTTTTCTTCTTTGCCTTTACTGCCACTGGACACATTACATATAGAGACGCAGAGGTGTTTGTTTATTGTCCATTTCTCATATTTAGCATGTCAGCTTCATGAGCCAGCATTGTGGTCTGTTCATTGCCCTTCCCTCCAAACCCTGAGTTGGCACATCGCAGGCACTGACCTCTTCCCAGATAAAGTCCCTCTTCTCCCTGCCTGCAAAGCCCACGCCCTTCCCATTCTGGAAGGGCAGCCCCAGACCACCGTGTTCTTAATCTCGTCTGAAACAAAACAGCTTGCCAAACCAAAAGCTGCTCCGTGTGAAGGGTGTTCCTCGGGCCTGTGACATTAGAATGCTACCCATCGTAAAGTCATTCGGCCACCAGCTTATTGCATATGTAGCTTTCTGGCTCATAAAAATATCACCTTACACAGTAGCTTGTGAACTCCCCGCCAAGGGAGCGGAGGCCGCAGCTTTGGGGCTGCCAGAGAGATGCGGTGGGGAGAAGGAGAAGGCAGGGCGTGGAGACGGGCTTCTGTCGGCCCCGGCAGGTCTCCCCCTTTGACAGAGAATCCTAGAACCAATGCTCTGCTTCATGCCATGCAAATGAGATGCTGACGAGGTCATTGCATTCTGCCAGATGATTATCTCTGACATTTTATTCATAATAATTATAGAGCCTTTCCACCTTCAAAGTGCTTTGCAAACAATAATTAATTAATTAACACTCATAACACCCCGGTGAGGTAGCTTAGTATTATTAATTTATCTCTACAGCATATTATTATCCATCGTTTCCTCCCTCTCCACAAAAAGGGCTCTGGAGCTTCTGTGCACGGCTAGTTCTCCACCTGCCTTACATGGAGCGAGGCTGTGGATTTTGTTTGTCCTAGTCCCAACATAACCCAACACCTTTTCTTAACTCTAATCTCAGCCTCCCTCCTGCACTCCTTCTCACTCCTTCTTCCTGCTGTATTTGTCCCACCTCCATCTTTGTCTTTTTTTTTTTTTTTTTTTTAAGACAGTCTCGCACTGTCGCCTGAGCTGGAGTATAATGGTGCAATCTCAGCGCACTGCAACCTCCGTCTCCCAGGTTCAAGTGATTCTCCTGCCTCAGCCTCCCAAGTAGCTGGGTTTAGGGTCACCACCACTACACCAGGCTAATTTTTTGTATTTTTAGTAAAGATGGGGTTTCACCATGTTGACCAGGCTGGTCTCGAACTCCTGACCTCGTGATCCTCCTGCCTTGGCCTCCCAAAGTGCTGGGATTACAGGCGTGAGCCACTGCACCCGGCTGCCTTTTTAAAAATTCTAGTGCAAGACTGTTTTTAAGCCCCTTTCCTCTCCTGTCCTTGGCTCCGTTTCCTTTCCATCTCCACAATTCTATCTCCCACTTCGCTCACCATTCATTCCCTGGTTATTTGGGTTTTAATGATGCAAATTCGACTTCTCTGAGGGGCGCTTAAAGGAAGGGCATCATTCAACTCCTCTCTCCTGCCCCACCCCTCATTTTTATCTCCTTTCCTTGTTGGCTTATAGCGCCCCTCCCTTTCTGGTTCTGCACCCCACAGCCCCTCCCTTTGTTCACTCACTGGTCCCACAAACACCCATCACTGAAGACCCACTATGTGCTGACCTCTGGGCTTAGTGCGAGGGTGGGTGGAGGGTTGGTAAAGATAAATGATGACCCAAGCTTCCTCTTCTTTGTGGGGTGCCATAGAAAGATTTGAGAAGCTCTAGGGGATTTCAGAGGCAGGGTTCATTGTAATGCTGCCTAAGAGTAGGGAAAGGGGAGGGGTTACAGAAATCTTCACAAAAGTGAGGACACTTGAAAGACAAGTGGGGTTTTGGGCAGAAAAGAGAGGAGGAGCATCCCAGGTATAGAAAACAGCATGAACAAGAGAAAAGAGAGGAACAGCATGAACTAGGGAATGTGAGTGTGGGCTTGGATCACTCAGATAACCCAGCCTCTGATTTCACCTCGAGCTGTCCCCAAGCAGGTACTCCATTACCACCCATCAGAAGGGACAGGAGAGAAAGTGGGGGGAGAGGAAGGAGGAGGAAGGAGGGGTAAGGCAGAGGGGAGGGGAATGAATGCCACCAGTATGGAGGGGGCAAGGATTTTACCAGTGATAGAGAGAGAGAGCAGGGACAACCCACATCACATGGCAGGCAGCGTTTCTCTCCAAAATTCCCCTCTCAACACCCTTGCCCACCTCTGCCAAAGTCCCTTGGGCACCAACCACAGGTTATTCTTTTCCTGGGTTCCACAGCCTTCAAGGCCCAAATCCCCAGCCCTGTGAATTTCCCAGGCCCACTCCACTCCTCCTTTTCTAGAGCATCCTCTCACTCTGTCACACCCACTGTCTTCTGGGGTGCAGGTGCCCCACAAACAAAAAGAGCTCCAGGCACCAGGATCTTAGCACTCCGGGAGCAGTCATCATTGGTATCAAATAATTTATTCCTACCACAAATAACTTTTCAAATCCTATTTGTGGAATTACAAATAGCCTGGTGTGGTTTTGTGTGTGTGTGTACGTGTGTGCCTGTGTGTGTGTGTGCGCGTAGAGGACAGTGAACCCTAAGTATCATGCTAAGCAGTTTGGACTGGTTTGTTGTTCGTTTCCTGGGGTCGCTGTAAGAAGGTAACACAGACTGGCTGGCTTAAAGGAACAGAAATTGAGTGTCTCACAGTTCTGAAGGCTCAAAGTCCAAAATCAAGATGTAGGCAGGGTTGGCTCCTTTGGAGGGTTCTGCAGAATACTCTGGTCCATGTCTCTGTTTGGCTTCTGCTGGCAGCCAGCAACTTGTATGATTCCTTGGCTTGGAGATGCATCACCCCAATCTCTGCCTCCACCTTCCTGTGGCCTCTTCCCGGGCCTGTGTCTTCACATGGCCTTCCTCCTGTAAGGACCTTCCTATTGGATCAGAGTCCCGCCCTCCTCCATAGGACCTCATCTTCACTGATTGCATCGGCAAAGATTCTATTTCCAAATAAGGCCACATTCTGGGCTACTCGGGGCTAGGACTTCAATGCATCTTTTGCCGGGGCAATGTTCAACCCGTATAACAAGGATCACTAGCAGGTTTCTAGGTAAGTCAGGGAGTTGACTGACTAGATCCACAGCTCGTCAGGAAGGCATCTGCAGCAGCAGCAGTGTAGAGACAGACGGGATGTCAGAGAGACTGGACAGAGACCACCAGGAGGGCTGTGGGGACTGTTTTAGTTTCCTCAAAAGCATCTGCATGAATTCAATCCCCCTACCCAAACCTGTCTCACCTCCTTTCATCTCATCTCACACACGTCATATTCTAGCACAATTCTAAACATCTTAACAGTAATAGCAACAGTTAATATGTATTGTGTGCTTACTGTAATTCTAGATGCCACGCCAAGTCCCTCAGGAATAGCGTCCCATTTAATCCCCATCATTACTTTTTGGAGTAGATGTTTAGTTAATAAACACAGCATCAACTCTGTGCCAGATGTCATTCTAAGTGATTTTAAAAGATAAATTCATTGAATCCTCCTAACAGTCCATTGAGATGATACTATCAACATCCTGATTTTAGAGACATGATAACAAAGGTTAAATAACTTGTCAGAGCTGGACTTCAAACCGAGGCAGCGAGATCTTCGAGTCTGCCCAGCCCACGGAAGCACTATTCTGCCTCCATTAACAGCATTAGACGGCCCTTGGAAGGGTAGGTTTCAGGGCATAGAAATGAATCTCTGCTCATAAAAGAAATAGAATGGGGATGGGGGGCATGGACGAATGGCAACGCTTGGGGAAAGATCTGTTTGTGATGCTCACTCTTTCTCCCCATTAGGGCTATGAGATAAGAGCAGAGATTCTCAAAACAACAGAATGGTCAAGCACACAGAGATGATGTGCCACAGATGGCCAAGCTGCCCCTGGGGTCTGGGAAGGAGACAGGTGATGCTAACTCTCATGCTCCCGGGGAGCTGGGAGAGCAGGGGGCTTCTGAGACAGGCAGAAGCTGTTCCTCTTCTGCAGGCACAGTCCCAGGCGGGGCTCAGCCTCTGGACTCAAACCCATCTTCCACACAGCTGCCAGGGTGATCTTGCGGGAACACCAATCTGATTATGTCACCATCCCCCAGCCGCCACCAAGAATACTCAACGGTTTCCATCACCTACCAGATAAAATCTAAACCAGGCTGATCCCTCGCCTCTACTCGCCATCCCGCCTAATGTTCTAAACTCCAGCCACGCTGTCCAGATGCACCCAGGGTGCTCTGCTGGCTGGGTGTGTGTGCAGGTGAATGTGAGTGTGAAAGCACACATATGTGTATATGTGCGTGCTCATCCTTCCCTTGCCCCCTTCAGACCTCCCCAGTCCCACCCTCTATTTCCACACCCCCTCCACCTCTTTCCTGCCAGCCCATCCTTTGGGTCTCAGTCACTTGGCACCTGCCAGTGAAGCCCTCCATGACTGTCCCCAAGCTGACTTAGATCTACCTCCATCTTTGCTCCTGGCACTCTTGGGGCCAAACTCTATAGCTTGTGAGTCATGACAAAATACACATGGCATAAAACTAACCATCGTAGCTGTTGTTGAGTAGGCAGTTCAGCAGGATAAGTACATTCCCATCATTATGCCATCTCCAGAACTCTTTGCATCTTGCCACATGGAAACTCTGCACCCACCAAACTCTAACCCCCAGTGCCCCCTTCCCCCAGCCCCTGGAAACCACCAGTCTACTTTCTATCTCTATGAATTTGACTATATCTCCACCACCTCCTCTTTTAAATTGTGTCAGAGTTGTGTCATGGGTATAGTATCACAGTCCATTTTTCCATATTATTTTTATTTTAAACAATCTTAGATCCCACTCTGATCTCCCACCCTTCTGGGGCAGCAGACATCCCTGCACCATCATTAACAAGCCTACTGGCCCAGGGGAACTGTGCAGATCACCAAAGAGCTGGAGAGCTCCCTCCACTCGCTGGCCATTGTCAGTCCTTTCTGGTCCCCAGAGTCCAGCATGGTCCCAGCCCACATGGGCCTCAGGGCCAGTGGCCTCTCTGCCTCAGGTTCACATCTAGGGAGTCTGGGGTGAAGCTGGAACCCCCAATGCCTCCCCAGCCTCTCCAGGGCTGCTACACCCACAGCTTCGAGACCTTTCCACGAGGCCTCACCTTTCTGTCCTCCTCCCTCTCTTCCTTGGTCACCCTCAAAGCCCTCATGCTCAGCCTCGTGCCCCGGGAATCACCTCTCTTCCATCCTGCTGCCCTCAGAGCCTGCTGACATCTTTTTTTCAAAGAGCTTGGGACTTCTACAAAAGCCTTTGACTTCAAGCAGCTTCTGTTTTCAGCCCTGAAAATATCCCGAAGCAAAGACAGGCAAAGGGCCTGTCTACCTGTTGGTCACCGGGAACGTAAAAATAGAGCAAATTACAGAACAATAACTCAAAATATTATTCTGCCATACTGATAAGTTTTTATACTCTTCTCCCTACTGGACTGGAAATAGCTTTAGAACTGAGTGGTGTCTCTGCTTTATATCTCTAACACCTCTACAATCGAGTAGCTTCTCAATAAATGTGATAGATGTGTACGAACAAATGCATGAATTAACGTAACTCAGGATTTTTCAGCCACAGACGTCTTCCCTTTCATATATACACAGGTACACAGAGGACCCACTCTTGAGCTCAGACAGGGGCTATTGGAATCGCAATCCTACTGACTGTAATATTTATTTTACACTTAGATTTTCCTGACTAAAAAAGTATACACAATTCAAGAATTTACAATAATAGAAGAATCTACTGTATTTCAATATCTTAGTTTGTGGGGAGAAAGAAAAGGCAGAGATACCCTATGGTCTTCTTGCTCTGCAAGGCAGCCTAAACTCACTGCTCCATGATACAGTTTAGAATTAGTTCTCTCCAACCTGGAAGTAACCTGAAATGGGAGCAGAACTCACATGTTCTTCCTATGGGGCCATGCTCTGGGAAAGAGTAAGAAGAGAGGAGAGAATGAATTCGTAAGTAAAGGATTTCACGTCCAGATTGGGAGAAAAAGCCGCAGAAGCACAAGGGCATCAGGCTACACCACAGCCAATGAAGACCTGCTGTTTGCTGTGCCCAGCTGGGAGACTGGGAAGCCACAGTGTTCTGGCAACCTGGGCCAGTTCTGATAGAAAGAAAGCTCCACCGTGCTGCTGGGCTCCGGGGAGAAACTCAGCTCCCGCAGCGGACCAGCGTCCAGACGGGACTCTCCAGCCAGCCATCTGTAATGGCCAGCCCTAATAACTGACCCCTGGTTCATCTTCTCCTATTCACTTCAAAGGACACCCCATGAGAGAAAGAGACAAAAGGCCGTCGAGGGGACTTGGGGGAAGGGAGGGAACTGGCTAAATAATTAGCCCTGCAACCTTCAAAGTCCTCTATAATCATTAATTAATCCATCCAACTGGGATCGGTGGGCAGATGGGCGCTCACCGCCCGCCCTGACACGCCCACTGCTAAATGGAGCCTGGGGGTTGAGCAAATGCACACAGGAGCAGAGGGGCCACCTGAGGGGAGAGGGACCAAGCCCACAGGGCTCTGGCTTTGAGATCTGCCATGAATAAAAATCTACGGATAACCTGAGTGAGGTGGCACAAAGGAACCAGGAAGCTTTTGAGACAGAATCTAGCCTAAGGCTGGGGGAAACAGGAGCAGTGGGTGGGCTTCTACTCCAAAGGCCAGGTATTAAAGGGTCAGGGTTCTGAAGCTGCAAAGAGACTGCCCCCACGTGAGTATATCTGAACCCTTGCCGTGGCTAACCCCTCCTGAGAACTGCCTCCTGAGACCATGAAGACCACTGCCCGGATCCCACCAGCAGAGGTAATGGCAGCAGCTACTGCCCTGAGCAGAATCCCTGAAGATACCCAGGGCAGATATGCGGGATGGGGGACCCATGTTCAAATCGCAGGGCTTCGAAGACCCACTGCATGCTTTGCTATGGATCCCGTCACTGTGAACTTGGCTGTCTGGGGAGATTTAAAATTGTTCCGTCTACACCTTTTTGACTAGGTCTCCCATCCACCAATGTGCGGTTTGTGCAATATGACAAACTAAAATAAGGATGCAGTTTAAAATTTATTACCCAAAAATGAGCTCACCCTTCTCAATTCTTTATTTCTATCAATGCTTAGGAAGGAAACTGAGCAGTGAGATCAAGATGTCACCGGGGAGACAAACCACTGATTTCTCAAGATGCACAAGTGGTTGATTATTCACCCCAACAAATTCACAGAAATGCCTGACCCTGGGGCATGCATTTCCCAAACTCAATTTCAATGTCTTAAAACTATTTGGACTTGAGGATAGTGAGTCATGCTAGCAAAACTTATAAGAAACTGGTATGTAACAACACAATGAATTAACATTACGATTATGATCACGGCTGAACACTTACTGTGGGTCAGGCATTCAGCAGGACACTTTTCTGCATTATGTGTGCTTTTCCTTGTTTCTCACGCCTACCCATACCTATGAGATGGTGACTCTTCTCATCCTCATTTTTCAGAAGTGGAAGCTGAGCTCCAGGTCTCACATGTTATAAATGGCAGAGCCATTTTTCAAACTCAGGAACCACTTCTCCATTTATGTTTTGGCCATTCCTCTCTGTTGCCAAGAAAAGCATGAGTGCCAAGCCATCGACAAAAGCCCTGTCCTATGCTTTCTCTGTGCAGGCAGATTTTCGGAAGGGTGCTCACTGAGGCTGGAACCCAAACGAGGGGAGCACTGTGATGTGAGTCTCTCAGGGCCTCCCTCGGTGGCTGATGTACCTGCCAGGCCATCCCTCTCAGAGCACCTTCCCTCTCAAGCCCAGGGGGTCCTGTCCAGGCTGCTTTGGGATGCTCCCTGTTTCTGTTTTCCTGATGCAGGCTGGAAAACCCCCAACATAGCCATGTGCAACCCTTAAGTTCCACTAGGTGCTGGCCTTCTGTCTCTTTGAGGAGACTTTGAAAATCTGTGTTCTAATCTAATCTGTGCTCAAAAGGTGGGAGATAATGGATGATTCCACTTATATGAGGTCCATAGCAATAGACCAATTCATACCGAGAGAGAATAGAATAGAGGTTACCAGAGACTGGGAGAAGGGAATAGGGACTTATTGTTTAATGGGTACAGAGTTTCTATTGGGGATGACGAAAAAGTTATAGATAGAAGATAGATAGATAGATAGATAGATAGATAGATAGATAGATAGATAGATAGATAGATAGCAGTGATGGTTACCCAGCATTGTGAATGGATTTAATGCTACTGAACTGTGCCCTTATGAATGCTTAAAATGATACATCTTATGATATTTTACAATAAAAAGATAAATAAACAACATCTGATATATGCTGCAACATAGATGAACCTTAAAGACATCATGTTAGGTGAAATAAACCAGACACAGAAGGACAAATACTGTGTGACTATACTTATGTGAGATAGCTAGAGTGATCATATATCTCTAGAGACAGAACATGGAATGGTGGTTGCCAGGGGCTGGGGGAAGAAGAGAATGAGGAGTTGGTGTTTAATAGGTATAGAGTTTCAGTTAGGGATGATGAAAAAATACCCAGAGCTGGATGGTGGTGATGGTTGCACAAGGTTATGAATGTGCTTAATGTCACTGAAATGTACATTTGAAATGGTTAAAATGGTAAATGTTATGTTATGTATATTTTACTCCAATGGACGATTTTTAATAAATAAGGAAGAAGGTGTTTTGCCCCGCACACCCTCTAAAAAGAGTCTCCTTTGTAACGGGGGCTCAGGAGTCCCAAAGCTGAGACATGGCGAGTCCCCTCCACAGGCCTCCAGCTGCTGGAGGGATACCTCACAGTTCTGAGGATGTAACTAGGCAGGACACAGAGCTGAGGAGGGGTAGGTTCTTGTGGGGCTCCCAGATGCCTCCCAGTGTCTCCACAGGATTGGCTGTGTGCGGCGTCCCTCTGCCCAGGGCTACTACCTCTGTTTTCCTGGCTCAGCCAGCAAGCTAAGGAGCTGTGTCTTGCTGGCTGTCGGGGTCCTGCTCTGGGCTACTTGACAGCTCCAGAAGTATCCATTTGCTTCCATTACCAATATCCCTGCTTTTAGAAAACTCAATATTCCTAATGCTCGATTCAAAAACAGAGAAGTCATGATTTCAGTACTCCAGGGTTTCCAAAAAAAAATCAGACATACTGATAGAAATATAACAATACCTATTTTTAAATGTCCACATTCCATTTCTGAAGAACACGTATTTCTCATAAGGTAAGATGCACTGACACTTCTCCCAGGGCTCCAAGGACAATAGTCACTGCCACTTTTCCAGCCCAGAGCATTCAGCAGGCCACCTTCACATCCCTCCCTCTACTGGGTGACTTGCAGACTCTGAGCCTCCTCCAGGACCTTTGGAACTACCTGGCTTCCCCTCTGGGAGCAGCTCTCAAAGCAGGGTCCCCCAGCCCTTTCTAGAAGAGGACCTTCCTCAAAACCCTAGTGAGAAAATAGCCAGTCCCTGGGAGGCCTGCTGTTCTCTCAGCAGTCAGCACAGGTGAACAGGGACCACAGCAGGTGTCTGTGTGACTTTGCCATTGACAAGCACATCCAGCAGTGCCTTGAGACCTGCTCAGAAAGTTATCTGCTGATACCAGCCCCGTGGACACCTCCAGGAGCTGCCAGGAGATACTCAGCCCCAGCCACGTCCAAGTACAGCCAGAAGCCTGCCCAGGCCGGTGCATTGGAGTTGCAAGTGATCCTGCTTCCTTACAAGGGCCAGCTGGGCTCCCCCAGCCTCCTGGTCTCCAGACTCCCTGGGCTCAGCCTCCTGTGGCACTCCTGAGCTTCAGAGAGGGCTGGTTCTGTGACTGGAGCTGTCAGCTGCAGAGATACTGCAGAGGCACCTTTTAAAATTCATGGCCTTACCCTTCAGAGTTCAGAAACAGATCAGACTCCAAGATGAAAGCGTGGTTTACCCTTTCCCTGGTCCTGCCAGCCCCTTCCCATCTCCCATTCCACCCTCCTTTCCATGTCTCCTTCCCGCAGCTTTCCTTCCCCATTGTCCTCCAGGATATTTTGCATTTATCCTAGTTTTTAATCCACCTGCTTTCATCAACCAAAGCCAAAAGAACACTCCCCTGTTTCCAAAAAGAACATTTGCTCAGCTCACAATGCAGGCCTGACTCTCAAAGGTATCTCCCTTTGTCAGGTAGGAAAGGGCCACCAAAGGTGCGGCTGGGCAAAGGAGATAGAGCAGAGTTTTGAACTGAAAAGGAGGTGGGAGGCAAGGGGTGAGGAGTTCTCATTTTTTTCCAAGAAAGGCATTTGCTGAAGGGCCATCCACCTGAGTCTGGGGGGTGGGGGCGATCCGGGGCGGGGTAGACGGGCTGGCAGCAGCAGCACACCCTGCCAAGGAAGATGAAAGAGCAATGTGTTTGTTTCTTGCCATGAGTATAAACAACAACAGAGATCCTCTCAGGAGAATTCCATCCCCAGACCTTTCCTTAGAGCATTTCCCCTGTTGGGCCTTTACTGAGAGGCAGCACCTAGTGTCCTCATTGATGTGGGCACCAGGAAAGCTCACTCTCCTCCCAGACACAGGCTGCCACACTCAAGGCACAGAGACTCTTCACAGCCACAAGAAGTAAATGGAAGAGAAGCAAAGCCTGGTGACTTCAGGGGCATTGACCCAGTGGCCAGGATGACATGTCCAAGCCACAGAGAGAGTCTGCCCTGGGAATGAATGATTCCTTTTGGAAGGGATGATGGATAACGCTTATCAGGAATTTATCTGTACCTGGCACAGTTCTAAATTCTTCACCTGTATCAGCTCACTTAACCCACATATCAACCTTATGCAGTACATCTCATTAGCCCCATGGTTAATTTGATGCACCAACTTGGCTAGGCCATGGGACCCAGATATTTGGTCAAACACTAGTGTAGGTATTGCTGTGCAGGTAATTTTTAGATGAGATTAACATTTACATCAGTAGTCTTTGAACAAAGCAGGTTACCCTGAATAATGTGGGTGGGCCTCATCCAGTCAGTGGAAGGCCTTAAGAGAAATGACTGAGGTCCCCTGGGGAAGAGAGAACCTGCTTCAGAATACCTTCCCACTGGAACGCCATCAACTCCTCCCTGGGTCCCCAGCCTGCCCTGAACATTTTGGACTTGCTAGTCTCCACAATCGCTTGAGCCAATTTCTTAAAACAAATCTTCTTCTCCTCCTTCTCTAGTTCTTCTTCTCCTTCTCCTTCTTCCTCTTTCTTCCTCCTCCTCCTCCTTCTTCCTCTTCTTCCTCTTCTCCTTCTTTTTTCTCTCTCTCTCTCATTCTCTCTCTCCACCCCACTCACACCCACACCCTGTTGGTTCTGTTTCTCTGGAGAACCCTAATACACCTTACCTTACAGATGAGGAAACTGAGGTGCAAAGCAGTCAGCTGTTTTGCCCAAGGTCTTGAGGCCAGTGAGTGTCCCAGGCAGGACTAGAATGCAAGCTGCCTGGCCCCAGACCTGGCTCAGGTAACCAGACAGGCTGCTGCTTCCCTCAGCCACAGGAAGTGGCTCAGCCACAGGAAGTCACAGCTACCTCTCCATTCACAAACCAAAGAGGGTAGGAGGTGGAAGGAAAATGCATTAAAAGTAAATTTCAGCTGGGTCAATGGACAAGGACAGGATTATAGACTATAAAACCAATGATATTTGTTTTCATTCTAGGCTTTATTTTGATATCTGTGACTTTAAGTGTGATTTACATCTCTCTGAGCCTCCATTTTCCTGATCTGCAAAATACCATAAAAACTTTGCAAGGCTACTGAGGGATTAAATGGGATAATTTTATGTGCAACTAATATTTCCCAGGATATGAGTGAAATTACGTGGCTTGTGTGATTAAGACAACTGTTCCAAATTCTAGTGGCCTAAGTCCCCACTTGCTTGACTTACAAGAGATCCAGGTATTTACAGAAATAGATAACTCTCTCCAATAAGTTTCAGGTCCTCAAAGCTGCCGACCTGTGTCCCTGCTGCCCGTGTTCTCATCCCAGGGGTGGGGTCCCAACCACCTCAGTCCTCAGGGCCACACAGTATAACAGTCCCTTTCACGGAGCTCTCATCCACCTTGAGTTCCAATTGCTCATCAAAGCAACGCCCAGAGCAATGCTGCACCCCCAGCAGGTGCAGGCTGGGCTACAAAGTGGGGTCCACTGTCCAGACCCTCCCTCTCTGGGCCAGCTAAGCATATCATACTCCTCTTGCTCATAGTGATGACTCACCAGGACCTCCCCTCCCTGTTCCCCATCCCTAGCCATCAGATCTGTCACTGTACCCAAAGCCTAATGGTGAATGGGACTCATGTGTTTCTCTCTCAGAGGGCTTCTCCAGCCCCCATGGAAATAAGCACGTACGAAAGGACGTGAAGAAGAAAGAAGCTTCACCAGTACATCTCTGTACAGATCCTATCAGGCTGAAAGAACAAAAAGCCTAGCTGTGGGGTGGTTGTTTTGCTTTTTGGTTTTGTTTTCACTGTGGTTTGTATCACATGTTAAAGATGCCCCATGTGTCAGGAACCATCGCAAAGCACTTGACCTGCTTTATCTCATTCAGCCGTCCCAATGCCTCTGTTGTTGTGTCATTAGTGTTCCCATTTTATGGATGAAGAAAACTGAGGCTTAAAGAAGAGAAGTAACATTTCACTGCCTCACAAATAGTGACAGAGCCAACATACAAACCTAGGCTTGTCTGGTCCCAGAGCCCTCATCCTTAACCACCACACTGCACCTTTGTAAAGGGCACAACTATTTGTGTCCAACAAATATTAGTTATCTTTTCTAGGAGCCAAGAGACATTTGTTCTATCCCAACTCTGTCTCTTAGAAGTCAAATGGCTCAGCTTCCACATTTGTAAAAAAGAGAGAACTAAAGTAGAAAATTCTAATTGTTTCCTGAAGCTCTAAAAATCTACAATCCTAAGAATTAGTGGCCAGAGACCCTAAGCTGCTTAATACATTTCTACCACATCCTCCTCAGCTGGTACTCGGCACTGACGAAAATTCTTAGAAACAGAAATAAACAAAAATATTAAGCATAAGCCATCATCAGATTTACATGTTATGCTGCAAAATTTATTGTTCTGTTCCTTCTCCTTTAAATGGGAACATTTAGGTCCAGGATATATGGTCATAATATCTCTGAGATGGGAGCTATGAGTGACTAGGCAAACATATTTCCAATTCTAAGAATCTTCTCTGAAATTAGATGCTTGATAATGTGAATATTAAAATTCCCCCTTCACCCAATAACATTGTGGAAAAACATCTGTCCTTTTTGTTTTAAAATAAACATTGAGAATCTCTCTTTTAAAAATGGTAGAAATAATCATGAAACTAAGTATAACCACAAGAAAAAGTATTTGAGAAGAACTGAAAGACTAAGGGAGAAACTTGATATAATATCCATCTCCTTGTACTTATCCTCTTCCTTTTAGCTTAATGCCACCTCCTTCCTGAACACAGAATTGGAATCCACGACGGATGAGATCTTGGCCTCACATATGGGTAAAGCCTCATGTAAAAATAAACAGAGAGGAAATGCTGATGATGCTTGTCAGTCCACTCAGATCAATTCACTTCAACATGCTCATTGCTCCATTTCATTTCCTACACCTTGGCCTTGCACACTCTTGCCATGCAAGGTCCGACTCCCAATAGGGAGTTGATTGTTTTGTTTAGGAATTCCAGAGCACCAATCAGACGGGGGTCCTCATTCTACTGCAGCACACACACTCCACAAATATCTCTCTCCTCTCTCTTATTTTTCATTTTTAACCATTTAAATTCATGTTTATTTTTATGTATTGCTAATGTATGACATAGTATTCCAGAGGGACTGTCAACTTCCTAAAAAGAATACACCTTCATTAACTCTCTCTACAAAGATTTACCATGTGCCTACTATGCCAGCAGGTGTCTGTACAGAAACAAAAAGGCACAATTACCACCCTAAGGAACCACCTGTAGGATTCAATGTGGAGGCCACCTCCTCCGGGATGCCCTCCCTAGCACCCAGGTCAGGGTCCTGTGGCATTGGGTATTGGAGTCCATGATTCACCTTCCCTGCAGTGTGATTGTTGGTTTACTTAGGAGGCCCTCATTGCTTCCTTCCCATCCAGTGGGAGACGTTCAAATAGGATGCAACTCACAACTCCCTTAGCCAGAGTTGCAGTAACGATGATAATGGTAATGATATTAATAATCCTATACATGAAAAACATGTAACTCCTTTTTAAAGAAGGATTTCTTGCTTATCACCTTCAGAACTGAATCCGTGGACATACCGGGGTGCAGGCTTCTTGGGGCTCAACACATGTCTGGGAGGATGCCAAGATGGCAGAATGATGTCAGTTTCTCACGGGATGCTGCTCCCTCAGATCTGTACCATCCTGCCTAATATACGTCAGTTGCATTGAAATGAAAAATGAATAGGAAGTAGATCTTGCTGCTAAAACATATGTGTCAGAAAATCATTGTATTAAATTACAGCAATAAAATGAACCAGAACTAATCTTGCAAATTAAGATCCAATAAATTTTTTTCATGGCCACACCTTTCCTTAAAAAAAATAAAAAAGAAAGCAAAAGAAGATTAACTTAATAGTATTAAAATTGACTGTAAGGATTTTCAGCGTGAGATGGAAATAGCTACCGATCAAGAAATTTCCATATGACAAATAGATTTGCATTTTTGGAGGGTGGGGTTGGAGGTTGTCGGGAAGATGTTGAGAATACTGCCCCCGTGCCAAACGGTAAAATGATCAGTTTTTAAGCCGACATACCTATGTATTTTACATGTAAAATTTATGTATACATATTTCCCTTCCTCTCTTCTGCTCCCCACAAATCCCCCAACTCCCCACTCCTTAGATAAGGTTCTGCTGACACAAGAAACTAGTAAATTCCTAAATTTCTGACAACCTCTTATTTTTAGAAGAGATGCTGCTGTCACTCAAATTAAATCTGAAGCTATAAACAAACCTTTAGAGCTTTGCCTGTTCACTGGAATAACAGGATATCTCCCTCCACCCTCCAGCAGGAGAGAGACTGTAATTAGCTCATTGTCCGTGAATAGGCACAAAAGAGGCGGTGCTCCCCATACTGGCTCCCTTTCAACAGCAGATCTTGGGGCAGATGTTAATTCATTAAGTGAGTAACTTCCACCATCTCCCAGGAACACCAGGGAGCCCGACTCCCCGTTCCAAAAGGGACATTGAGGAAGAACATGAAATTCCCTGGCCAAGGACTCACAGAGACGGTCCTCGGAGAAGAAAAAAAACACCACTAGGATTCACCTCCCTGCTACAGCCTGCTTCCTGGCACTGGTTTTGGCAGCCCATCCCGGGACTGCTCTGTGACACCCGGGGAACCAAACTATTTATAGCCACGCAATCATTATAAATAAAGCTGTTTATAACATCGAACCTTGGCCCCGCATGAGTTAAAACTCTAGACTGACAGCTATAAATAACTCTGTTATGCGCTCAAGTTTGACTATTGACTGATACTTCCTCAAATTGTGACAAATAATGACAAGTTTGTTTGACAAACATCCCACTGACATTCATCTGATTTTGAATAAGTGGTGCTGCTTTCTTAATTTAGTCCCTGAGGCCCAGGACTTCAGGAACTTTCTTTATTCTTTCTCTCTCTCACCTCCTGCATCAGGAAACTGTCCTGTGTGTAGTTGTTTTTTCCCCTAATCAACTGGAAGGGATTTGGGGCCATCTAAGGGGAAGCTTATTAAATCCACTGTTTCTCTCTTGGGATAATTCTGCTGTAGGGGCTTTGCAAGGGTCTGGGGAGTTTTGTTAATGACAGGAGAGAAGGAGGGAGGGGTAGAAAAATGTGGGCCAGGCTGTGATGGTAGGTAACACAAGGTGGAAAAGGGAAAGCAGAATTTAACATCAGACTGACTGGAATGTCGGTCTTTAAGGGGGACTTGAAACCTAGAAATTTGAGAAGTAGTTTACAGTGAATCAATGAAAGACAAGATTCTGGATGGAGGGATTTACCCCCCAGGGCTTCTGGTCTGAGAGATCTTGTCGATCCAAGATTGGGGTCCCCAAGGCTTGGGTTCTCTTTCGAGGTCAGCTGATATTAACATACATCATGAGTGACATGCGATTCTAGAGCTCTCATGGACCTGTGAAATGTTCTGTTACTCGGTCATTTCACAGGTCAAAGAGCTGAGGCCTCAGGGGCTCCCAGGACTCCTTAGGGCAGAGCTACACTAGAACTCAGCTCTCTGAACTCCTGGCTAGAAGCTTTATCTTTCATCAGGAAATAAATTAACACGTGAAAAGCATGTGCAATTGTCCCTGGCCTGTGTTGACTCTTTTAAAGGAGCACACCATTCACACCGTCCAGGTTGCACATCTTTTCTGTCTGTATTAACTCTATTTGCACAGTCTCACACAGTGCCCACCGTCTCCAATCCCTCCTATGCAGAGCTTTCACAGCAATCTTGCGAATATGCAAAACTGCTGCTCACTGTTCACCCCACTCCCAGACCAAGCTGGGAGCGCAGTAAGAAGACCTGACTCAGGATCCTGCAAAGGCAGAGGTGGCACCTGGGAGCAAGTCTCCTTCAGTTTTGTGCCCTAGGACCCTCACGTGACTCACCCTAGTCCCAGCCACACTTCCCCAAAGAAACATCTCCCAACTGGTTTGCATGTCTGCAAAAATTACTGCAGACACCTCACCCTTGCTGACAAAGTCCTCAATTCCTGGTCCCTCCCACTTCTCCTGCCCAAATCTATGCTTTACCCCAAAGTGTACTCTTCACTCCTTCCCAGAACACACAGCCTCAGATGTTTCCCATTCCCTTCGATAAGAATGCCCCCTTTACATGACAAAACCCTGACCATCTTTCCTGACTCATTGCAGATGCCTAAGGAAGCCCTTGCTGACTGATCCGGCAGCTGTGATGTGCTTTCCTTGGAAGCCCCATCACCCTTATTTATACGTCTCTTTCAGTGCTGGCCTGTCTTAATCCTGCCTTACAGTTGTTTGTGAATGTGCTTATGTTTAATCCTCTTTTCTAGTGGTAAGGGGGAGATCTTTCTTAATCATTTTGGTATCTTCTAGCACAGTGTATACCTAGAAAAGGGTGAATGAAGTCTTTTAAATCTACTTCCTAAAAGTGCAAGCAAAAACACAAAAAGAAACAAACTGGAAAATCTTCAAAAGTAATAAAGGACAGTATCAACTAAGAAAGATTTGGTTAATGTGTAAATAAGTAGCAAAACCTAAAATGGCCCAGCCTGATAAGTGCATGCGTCATTAGAACCAGCAACTGACACAGAAATGGCAAGCTAGTAAGAGAACTGGAAAGAAAGAGGCCAAATAACTGGGCAATTAAACAAGCCGGAGGATCGCAGGGGCAAGTGTCTAACTTGCCAGTCAGCCGGCCAACAAACATTTATTTAGAGCCTGCAAGCACATGGCACAGAGCTGCTTGTTAAAGAAGAGATGTTTTCCTGGCCTTCGGGAATTGACAATCAGCTCTACTTTCTACAATTTCCCTGCCATTTCAGCTTTGACTAAGACCTGTGGAACTCCAAGTCTCTTGTTGGTTCCCAAATTCTTAACAATGAGCGAATTTGCCAGGCTTTGCCCAGCCTCCCCAGAGAGTCCACATCCCTTTGTGTGTGTGTTTGTGTATATCAGCCCTGGCTTATCAGCCCCCTGTGACGTGTCAGGGCTCTTGGCCCTTCGAGATCCTTGCGACACTCCATGGACTCATGACAGAACTCACTACATCAGAACTAACCCATCCTGGAGAAGAAGCAGATGAGAAAACAGCAGCTGACAAGCGAACCACCAAAGAGGAAAAACCAAATTAAACACTCCTTAAGAAGCCGAGTCCTCTTTCTTCCTCAAAAATGACACGGGAAGGAAGGCGCGGGGCAGGAGAGGGGCTCCGGGTCCCTTTGCGCTGCTCCATATTAACACAGTCACACTTTGCGATGCACTTGTCACTTCCTATCAACACCAGGGCTTTCCAGGGCCTGGACACTCATTGAAGGGATTGTTACTGTTGGTGAATGGGGAATTAATTAATGCAAAGCCAACCAGTTCATAAATGCCTGCTTTGTGAGCAGTTCCTGCATCCTGGGGACCGCGACTCCTGTGGTCAGTGCAGCCCCAGGACTCCGTGTCAGCAAATGATATTTATGATCGCCATGGGCCCCTTCTTCAAACCACCCGGGGGGAAGCGAGGCCTTACCTGCAGCCTGGGCTTTTCCCACTGTGGACACAGCCAAGGGTCCTCCGGTTTCTCTGGTGCTGAGCAGGCAGTGCAGAAAAACTCTCTCCAGTCCTCTGAATCTCTCGCCCACAACCTGACTTACCTCGTGAAGAAAGGCTTCATTTGCAAGTCATAGTGATGGGAACAGGCATGCAAACAGAGAAGCTTTTCTCAACCCACTCCATTCCAAATCTGGTTACTTGACCTCTGGGCAGGTACAAGAACGTGCACACACACACACGCACACAATCACACACACACACTCAAACAATGCCACGTATATGCACAGAATTTCTCTGATCTGTGTTACCTACACAGTCGTCAACTAATTTAAAAATCAGGTAACCTAGTTACTAAGAATATAAGATGGAAAAAGTGGTAACCGAACATGCCAAGGCCCCTCCATCATATAGACACACACATCTCATTGAGAGTATACAATGTAGTTTTACTACCCCTCCAAAAAAAAAAAAAAAACTGGTCCCAAGTTCTGCTGACATAACATGTCCAGACCCTGCCTCTGTTTTTGCTGCGGTGGCTTTGCTACCTCCTCGCTTTAAACTGCCATGACGCAGGCCTGAAAACTCCCTTTTGCCTTTAAAACATAATGCACTATGATATTAAAGATGGTGGAATTGAGGATGGGTTTTTCTCCTTTATGCTTTGCTGTGGTACCTAAATGTTCTACGATTAAGGTGTGTTTTATAGTCACCAAAAAAAATGCATGATGTAAAAGGAGAAAAGAATGTTAGTTTCATAAAATCCCTCAAGAGCGACTTTGGCAGCTTTATCTGATTTTTGAGGAAGTAGTGCTCTGGTCTTGAAAATTAGCCTGGGTCATAAAGCAAGGAGACTGTGACATTTTCTGAAATTGGATCCCATACTGCTGGTTTCTGTCTGACCTTAGGAAAAAAGCAGGAAGTAAAAAAGAAGTTTATCCTTGGAAAATTCATTCTCTCCTTGCCATGTCCTTAACCCTCTTCCTATAACCTTGCCACCACCCTTGGAGTTCCCATCGCTTTTCCTGTTTTGCTTTTTTTCCTTATCATTGCTTAAAACATACCCTGAGGATAGGCTGTAGGTATCAGTCATCTACACCTTAGTATAAATTAAATTAATCAACATTACTTTAATCCCAATGTTATACGTTCCTATTTGTATTTTAATTCAAAATCCGATTGTATGATAAAATGTACCAGCTAATGAATAAAGGAGCTGATGTCTGTCATCTCTAGATCAGACATCTAGGCTACTGTCTTCTCTGTTTTGGGAAAGGTAGTCCCTGGAACAAATCACACAGTGCTGTGATAAATTTTTCCACATTAGCTATAGAATATCACCATTTAGTACCTCTATCCCTTTAGAAAGAATTCACTTCCCAGAGACACAGTTAAATGTAAGAATGGTTGCAGATAACGTGCAGTCTACAAAAATATTCATAAGCCCCACGGCTTTTGAAAAACAGTATTCTTTATCTCTACTTGGGAGATTGTATTTGGTACACATAGACATTGAGTATATATGTTGAGTGCCTGATAAATCAAAATGTATAAATGATTTTGAGTGCCAGATTCTGGAAACAGAGGAGGAAACTATATCCCAGACAAGTTAAATAACTTGCTGCAGGTCATTCACCGGTCAATAAACTAGGGCTCGAACCAGAAAGAATGGTTTCTGATTCCTAGCCTGGGCTCTTTTTGTTTCAATGTCTTATCTCCCAAGCCACCTAATTCAAGTTCTGGAAAGATCGGATTACCTCAAGCCTTGGAATGATCCTCCAGTGCTTCCTCTTTGGGAATTCTTGGCAAGTAGGCTGAGAAACAAGGCCAACTCAGCAAACACCGTGTTTCTGACCCTCTGGAGCCTTCTCTGTTTCTTTGACCATGCTCTGCAGATAAAAGTGCAACAAAAGACAGGAAAACTTAGGAAGAGACAATCACTTGTCGTTGTTGCCTTTTCCATCCTTCTGATCCATGTCACACTCAGTGTGGTCAATCCCTGGCCACCCACATGCCGTCCAGGACCTAGAGAGAGGCAGGACTTCCAAGGAGCTTCCTCATGAAGCACCCCTTAGGCAGAGTCTTGCAGCTAGGAGTCCACCACCCCAACCAGAGGAGTGAAGCAGTGGTGATCTCCTCTTATCCAGAGGTGGAGTGCAACAGTTAGTTGACTCTGTACCCATGGTTAGTCCTGGGGTCACCTTCTAGGTGTCCAGGCCCACCTAGACAGCATCTAGGCCCCCCAGTCCTTGTGTACCCTATATATTTTCCAGCACAAACCTTCCTGCTGTCACCTGAATCCAAAAGGACATCTTGACCATGACTAGTCATTGTGCACTCCATAAAGAATCTCAGTACCTATCATTTATAGATTTGTTCATTCAGCTAAAATATGGCAAGTGGTTCCCATGCACAAGGCACTGGGCCAGGTTCCCACTGCATAAAGAAGCCAATCACACAGCTCCTGCCCTCAACAAGCTGATGGGAAATCAGAAAGACAGGGACAAATGACAGAAAGCCAAGTTAATTTATACCCAGATAGACAAACTCCTCTTTATTCTTTATGACTCAGATAAATTATCATCTCCTTCAAAAGGTTTCCTGGCCATCTACAGGCAGTTACATGGTGATCCTCCTGTGCCCTGATGATACTTGGTTTGTTCCTCAAAGATAGCATTTCTCGTGTTGTTAAAATTACTTCTATGCTCGTGTGTCTAATTCTTTAAATTGTAAGAAAAAGGGAGAGGGTGGAGGGAGGAAAGGCAGAAGCTATTATTCAACATCTCCAGACACCCAGAGTATCTGGGACTTTTAAGACAAGTGATGAATGGATGAATGGGTGAATGAATGAATTAATGAATTTTCAAGCTCTTTTGTCCTCTACATAGATTTCCTTGACCCAAATATATATCCACCAGTCCAAACAGGAGGTAAATATCCTCATGGCTTCTGAATATGTGAACTGTGGTCGTTTCCTGCTCATTACTCAAACTCACAGAATTTGGAGCAATGAAAGCCTCATCTCACTTAGCCAAAAGCACTATTTTCTTGTCTTTGCTTTTGTTTTTCCAGGAGTGTAATGAAAATGCATGTGCATGTGGGTGTGTATTTGTCCTGCACGTAATTCGGCAGTGTCTTCAATAACAGGTGTCCCTCCAATAGGACTCAGGGGTGACGGAGGGCATGGAAGGCATGGAGGGGGAAGCCAGGGAGATAGGGAGAAGAAGCCTGCCAAAACCAATCACCAAATCAATTCAACCAATTGATTAAATCTGAATGCACACTCAGCCACAGGAGGAGAAATTGGACCAACACCCCAGTGTCAGGGTGGTTACAGCGTCTGTTAAATGGCCTGTTAATGTGATAGTTGAGACTTTTGCACAGAAATTACACTGGCTACAGTCACAGCACGGCAGACCTGGCTCCAAATCACCTCCTACCAGGCAGTGTCACACTGCAGGCCATGGAGACAGGGATTGTCAATGCTACCTGGCCTGGCTTCCTGCCATCATTTTGAGCTTTCTCTGTTTTGTAGCCTATTTCTTTTAAGAGAAGGCCAGTCATCTCCATTATAATATGCATACTGCCATAATTTTTGTTTGTTCTTACAAGTGGAATAAAGATGTTTTACCCCAGAAATAAGAACAGTTTAAAAACAGTTTGTTACAACTCTTTTGATGAAGTCAGTCAACAAGGCATGAATAATAAGGTCAGGTGGCACCCTTGTCCAAGGAAAGAAGGCAGAAAGCATTGAAGAGCAAAACACAAGGACCCCGAACAGATTCAAGACAGCCCTTTATCTTTGGTTTTCTGTATAGTCCAAAGCACAGGTGAGAGAAATCCATGCTCAATGAGTCACCAACACTTATTGACCACCAATGTAGCCAAAAACCATCTAGCTGATTCAGGGCACCAAGAGGGAAGAGTTGATATGGGTGTCACCTACATGTCACTTCTCACTTAAAGAGTAAGATCACACCTGTAATCCCAGCACTTTGGAAGGCTGAGGTGAGCAGATCACCTGAGGTCAGGAGTTTGAGACTAGCCTGGCCAACATGGCGAAACCCTGTCTCTACTAAAAATACAAAACTTTGCGCCCGGTGTGGTGGCAGGTGCTTGTAGTCCCAGCTACTCGGGAGGCCGAGGCAGGGGAATCACTTGAACCCAGGAGGTGGAGGCTACAGTGAGTCGAGATTGTGCCACTGCACTCCAGTCTGGGTGACAGAGCAAGACTCTGTCTCAAAAAAATAAAAATAAAAGGATAGGTAGAGCTAAACAAATTAATGTCATCATACAGATAACTGGCAGAAATCAGACTTGGTGTATTACTTAGCAAAAATCCTTAAGATCCTTTTACAGTGCTCGCTTTGGCACCACGTGTACTAAAATTGGAATGAAACAGGGATTAGCATAGGGCCTGCACACGGATGACATGCAAATTCATGAAGCATTCTATGTTTTAAAAAAAAATCCTTTTAAATCCTTCACCCATTCATTTAACATTCATCCACTGAATGTTCCCATTGTGTCATGTTATGATCATGCAGTCCTTTTCATAAGAACATACTCTGTATGACTATATTATATTATATTTTTGGCAAAAAGGGGAATCAACCCTTATCCATTTATCATTCAACATTCATTCATTGACTTCCCACCTCAAGCCATGCTATAATCATGTAGTCCTTTCTTAGGAATATACTTTTCCTATATATCATATGATATTTTATTTTATTTTGCTTTGCTTTTGGTGGTGGGGAGGATGGTGTATATCAGAAAACTTTTCATGTTGGTTTGAGTGACTTAGCAAGAAGACACTTCCACAGGCTGAATCCATTTCATTCAATAGCCAGGCAGCGATTGTAGACTCTTAGGGTTATAGAGACCTTGGAAGTGATCTCCCCAAGCTCCTTGCAGGAAAGACAAAGAAGTTATGGGCCCGATGTGATGGCTCACACCTGTAATCCCAGCACTTTGGGAGGCCAAGGTGGGGGGATCATGAGGTCAGGAGATCAAGACCATCCTGGCTAACACAGTGAAACCCCATCTCTACTAAAAATACAAAAAATTAGCCTGGCACGGTGGCACACCCCTGTACTCCCAGCTACTTGGGAGGCTGAGGCAGGAGAATCACTCGAACCTGGGAGGCAGAGGTTGCAGTGAGCCAAGATTACACCAGTGCACTCCAGCCTGGGCAACACAGTGAGACTCTGTCTCAAAAAAAAAAAAAAAAAAAAAAAGAAGTTACGTTACTCTTGCAAAGTAATCCAGCTGCTACATCATGGAGCTGGAGCAACAGCCCAGGTCTCCTGGCAGTCGATTCAGCATACGTTCCACTCCTTTACACTGCTGGGAATTCCAGTGTCTTGCATTTATCTTCTCATAACAAAACACACAGTCTGCTCTCTCCAACTTGGCCCTGGTGCTGAGGACATCTCTGATATCCCTGCCACTCTCATCGCTGAAGGAGGATGCTTGGCTCCTCACAGTGCTATCAGCTCCCCCGCCCCATCTGTGTGCATGAGGACTGAGTCCCTGTGAGGCAGAGGGGCCTCAGGCTGGAGCAGCACAGGACACGCCAGGAACAGACGAGCCAAACTGGCCTTTTTTTTTTTTTTTTTTTTTTTTTTGAGACAGAGTCTTCCTCTGTCACCAGGCTGGAGTGCAGTGGCATGATCTTGGCTCACTGTAACCTCCACCTCCCGGGTTCAAGCCATTCTCCTGGCTCAACCTCCCAAGTAGCTGGGATTACAGGCGCCCACCACCACACCCAGCTAATTGTTGTATTTTTAGTAGAGACGGGGTTTCACCATGTTGGCCAGGATGGTCTCGATCTCCTGACCTTGTGATCTGCCCTCCTCGGCCTCCCAAAGTGCTGGGACTACAGGTGTGAGCTACCGCGCCCAGCCCCCCAACTGGCTTATTTTCATTGCTTACTTGGGTAAAATCCTTCCATGCCGGGATCCTTTTCTTTTAGCCCCTGATACTGGCAAAATGGTTTCTCAAAGGCCTGGCTTGAAAAATGGCCATCCTCCCACTACCCAAACCCCATTCTTCTCCAAGGTGCTTCTCTCTCCCCATTGGCAAAGCCTTCAAGTATTTTTCTGGTCAACTCAACTGCATACTGCAGTGCATGCTCCAGATCTAAATCATGCATGCAGTCTGGTGAATTATAAGCTCCTGTTACTCCATTTCTTCAGCCTAGGTTGAAACTTCTTTCAGCTCTTCAAGGCTCCTGGAACTCAAGATCCACCCCTTCTGGCCTCTTTTAACAATTCAGTCCATATTACCTGTGCTCTGCCAATCGGAGTCCTTCAACTAGCCTTTTTCTTGGTCTCTTCTTTTCAATGCCATGAGCCAAGCTCTGTGTGTTAGTTTTAATGGCTGTTCTCAAGGGCAAGTCACCCCCTGTACTAATTTCCTGTGGCTACTATAATAAACTACCATAAATTTGGGGGCTTAAAAACAACAGAAATGTGCTCTTTCACAGTTCTGGAGGTCCAAAGTCTGAAATCAAGGTGTTGGCAGGACCATGCTCCCTTGGAAGACCCTGGGGAGAGTTCTTCCTGCCTCTTCAAGCTTCTGGTGGCCCCAGGTGTTCCTTGGCTTGTGGCTGCACCATTCCAATAGCTTCTTCCATCTTCATGTGGTCCTCTCCTCTTCTCTCTGAGTGTTCTCCTCTTCTGTCTCTTTAAGGACAGTTGTCATTGGATTCAGAGCCCATCCAGATAATCCAGAGTAAACTCATCTTGAGGTCCTTAACTTAGTTATCTCTAAAAAGACCCACTTCCCAAATAAGGCCACACTCACAGATTCTGGGGGTAAACATCTGGACATGTCTTTTGGAGGTAGCCACCATTCAGTTCACCACGCTCTCTTCTAGTAATGCTGTTCACCCCTAAGCAAAGTTGAATTATTGTAGTTTGGATCCTGGATGCTGGATATTTGGTTGGCATTGGAGGTATAAGACGAATGAGGCATGCTTCCCACCCTGCAGAAGTTCTTAATCAGGGAAATCAGACAGAAGTGCAAATAGGTCATTACACTACAACATAACAGATGCTATTTTTGAATAGGAAAAGTCCCATCACTCATGAATTCTATGGCCCATTTCCCTGAGAATTCTCATATTCCAAGCAGTGTCACCTTCCTTTTTGTTCATATGTCACTGAATCTGCTTAATCAGAAAAATGAATACCAGTGGGGAAAGGGGGGTGGGAAGGGGGACAATGGAGATTTATTCCCTGGAGAAGTCTCCCTAGGCCACATATGTCTGTCTGAATATTAGGAATAAGAGTAGACATTTGACAAAAACACTGCACTGGGGGTATAATGCTTCTGAGGTCTGAGCAGAGCGCATCTCAGGGTCAGAAACAGCTCACACATGGACAGAAGTGATGGCTCCCTGAAAAGGCCTCCATGGATTTGCGCACAAATCGACCACTTGGATGGACACCAAGAAGCAGCCTCACTCCTTCACTCTTGAGTTGTTGAAGCATTTTAATACTTTACTCATGCGGGGCTGTATCTGAGACCTGTGTGAAACCTTGCATGTTTAGTACTCCAGATAGGAGATGGCTTGGTTTAAAGACAAGGAAAATAAGGCCAGCACTTCACTTCAAGACCAGTCATCCTAGGACCCTTTCCCAAATGTTCTATGTAGCAAGGAGGGTGGGGTTGTGTAGGACACTATTCAGGATGCTAAGGATACTGGGTGGAGAGAAATCAAACAATACTTTGTGTAGTGATTCTGTAAGATTCCTATCTCACAAAAGAGATTCCTTTCTGAGGCTAAAGTCTTCCATAATCTAGGGGGCAAACTGTGGATAATGTTCAGACTTGAAAGCTGGTGCCTACAGGCATCAACGAGCTGGGTAAGAAGACAATGTGCAAATTGGCTGGAATATTGCGATTCAAAAATAGAACTCAATGTTGTTTACTACAGTGAGTCCTACACTCTGCTTTTCAAAAACATACATGGTATCTTGTAGTAAAATGAATTTTCTTATGATTATTTTCATAGTTGAGAGTCACTGAATAAGATTTAGATGAATCATCTGAAACGAGCCCTTATCTTGTGTCCTGCTATTATCTTTCAAAAAAGAATTGCATCCTGGAAGAGAGTTTCAGAATAATTAGCAAGAACCCACCAAAGAAAGTTCAAAGCGCAGCTACAAAATTGTCTAGAAAGCCAGGCTTTGGTGACTCTGCCCAGTAAAGAACTTTTTCTGCATGAGACACATGGCAGTTGAAAAATACCATGTTGCCAATTCTAATCTCTGCTCTTCAAAATGACTTCTGTTAAGTTCTGAGTGTAACATTTTGACAAATAAGAACAATAATAATCATAATTGTTATACCGTCCCCAGTACTATAAAGGATAATACCTCCATCTACCTGATTTTACTGCTGAAAAATATTATGAAGGGAGTGAGGAGTTGACCTAGCCAACTGCTAGGTTCTCTCAGCCTACACTTTAGCCAAAAGAGGGCAATTTGTGCTGACCCTATCTAGTCCTTGAAGTTCAGGGAGACTGCAGTGAGACACAGCATTACGTTATACAAGTGAGTCTACCACACACACAAAAAAAGGTTCTGATTCATTTATCCTTCCTAATTCAGTCTATTAGAAAAATCAAGAAACTCTATCCTTCAAAAAATAGAGAGAAAGGCATGGGTAAATTCTGTCTCCAGATCTCATTTAAGAAATCAGTGTTATGATGCACTATTAAGCATATACAGTCCCCTTTCTTCTTCCAGGATTGATTTTTTCACAATGTTTTAATAACAAACATTTCACGAGGGCCTACGATGTACCAGGCATTGTGCTAAGGATTAGAGATGGGGAATACAGAATACTGAGTAAATTAGAATATAATTTGATAATCAATATTACAGGAGAACATGCAAAGTATTGTCAGAGAAAAATCTAGTAAGATGTTCCTTAAATTTATATGACAGAGAAATAAAAAGGAAATGAAGATTAAAATATAAGCACTCTAAACTGTTGACTGAAGGAGCCAGATCTCTTGGTCCAGACATTCTAAACGTCTGTGAAAAGTTCCTTCCCTTTTGTTCCTGATTAGAGCGAGCTCTTTTTAGTTTCCATAGCTTCTAAAGTCATCTCCTATCGCCCAGCTCTTAAATGGCAAACTGTTTAAATTTAGCAGTCTTTATGTGCAGGAAAAGCCAATATAATCCAAACCTCCTGTTTAAAATTCCTGGAAAGTAAAAGCCAAATCTTTCCCACCTCGCAGTCTGAACCGATCGCATTCTGTATCCATACCCGTATCAGATGACTGTTCAGAAGAATACCAATTAGAGCCCCTTAGAGGTCGCATATCCACCCCCTCCACTGATGGACAACTCCTTCGACGATACCCCTGGTGGATGATCTGTCGCATCTATTTTCCCACTTGCAACGGAGTGCTCAGGGCTTTATGTGGCAGCCTGCTTCATCGTTGGCCAGCCCTAGTGATTAAAATCTTCTTTATGACATCAAACCAGACTTTCCTTCCTGAGAACTCCCACCCATTGGCACTATAGCTCTTCTCTATAGCAGACTAAAAGAAACCACTGGAAGGAAAATTTAAGAGTGTCTTATTCAGTCAACAACTATCAATTGCAACTAGAAGACATTTCAAGAATGAATTCAAGGAAAGATCAACTAAACTATAAAGAAGAGGGAGAATAAAATGAAGTGGCTTCCTAACCAATGCGTCTCAATCTTGTGTTCAGGACATAGCAAATACAGGGGGAAAAATATCTGTAAGACACACTGATGAAAATGTGGAGGATGTGTACAGCCAGAAAGGACCAGCCTGGGGCCTGTGACCAGCCTACATGTCCCTGATGCTCTAAGCTGAGCCAACTGTGTCCTCTCCACCATCCAGGCCTGCCCCAGGACAAGGGTTCCAGATTTCAGTTACATCAGTGCAGCTGCCCTGCCCTGAGCAAGATATGGGCACAGCAAGAACAAACTGCAAGAAGGCCCCACTGGTCAGTCCATTTTCACCTTATGTAGCAGGTTGAATGGAGGCATCCCAAAGATATGTCCACATCCCCAAACCCTGAATCTAACTTTATTTGGAGAAAGGATCTTTGCAAATATAATTAAGAATGTGGACATGAGATCATCCTCAATTATACAGGTAAACCCTAAATCCAAAGACAAGCATCCTTATCAAAGACCCAAAGAGGAAAGACTCACGGAGAGAAGAAGGCCATGTGAGGACAGAAGCACAGATGGGAGTGGGGCAGCCATGAGCCAAGGAACATTGGGAGCTCCCAGAAGCTGAAAGAAGCAAGGAAGGATTCTCCCCTGGAAACCTCTGAGGGAGCGCCAGGTCCTGCTAAAACCTTGATGGCAGATCTCTGTCCTCCAGAACTGTGAGAGAAGAAATTTCTGTTGTTTTAAGCCACCTAGTTTGTGTTGATTTGTTACAAAATCTCTACAAGACAAACATACCTTAACTCATTTTCAAGGACAAATTACATCCTTATGATCCAGAGAGCCAAATCATACCATTATCAAACTTTCTCACAGGTTTCTTTTATCTTCTCATGGGTCATACCTCTGATTAATCAATTGGTCAACAACCATGCTTAAAACCTACCAAACTGGTCTAGCAAGGAAAAGAAAATGGAACCAGAAAAGATCTCTAAACATGTCCTTAAGGTTTTCACTACAATACATTATTAACATACGAGTAATACATCTTTGGGGTTGTCTGTCCTCAACAATTTAATCTCCTTTCTCTGAAAATCATACCCTACCTTGGTAGGATTGAGCCCTAAGACATGTTTGAACACTTGACCCCCTCCTCGCTCCCCACTAGACTGGTTATAATTGAATGGATCAGGGGTGCACCTTGACCCAAGCTGGACCAATTACATTTTCTCTCCTGGAAATTGGAATGAAGGTAGTTAGGCTAATGGGGCTGGTTGGGTGCTAGAGGACAAGTGAACTCGGCAGCTTAAAGGAGGCCATCTCCTGTGTTTTTACAGATACAGAAAATCACTCTGGAGAGAGAAGAACAGGACAAATGCCAGAGAAAAACAAAGATCAGAGACAAAAAGAAGGTCCTCTCTGGGTCCCTCATTACTCCCCAAGCCCTCATTATAGTCTCTCAAAAAGCCCTACAGCACTAAGATTCTGTGCCATACACCAATGTCCTTCCTACCCCTTCTGTTTGAGTGACAGGTATATCTATTTATCTGTCTTCATATCTCTAAAGATAGCTACATATCTATATTTATATGTAATACATACAACATTTCTTAACCAGGCACAAAATAATTTTGAATCTAAACACTTAAGGAACTCTTAAGCCTTGCATCCTTGTTTCAAAGAAACTGTTAATTTTATTCCACCCATTACCCATTAAATTAGAAATCAATAGGTGTTTATTGCATGCATACTAAGGATGATTCTGAAGAATTTTTTGAAAGTCCTTTCTTCCTCTTGAAGTCTTTATATTCTAATTAAGATAAAATACACACCGTGACCTAGTGCTCCATATCTCACCTTGTCATAATTACCAGTAGTTTTCAACCTTTGTACACTGAAAATTTCTGTATACTCCATCCATTCACACATTGTACATTGATACCTCTCAACCAGTTCTTGTATGTCAAATTCAGATTTGTATAAATCAGCTGGAAAATGAACATTCGGAGCTATTGCATGATGGTGCTGTCGGCCAACAGTTGAGTTTGGGTGACGTTGCCATTTTTGTCCGAACAGCAATGTTTCTGCAATTATTTGAAAATTTTTATTGCGTTTTCCCCCTATGGTTTTTATAAAAGTAAGTGGAGAAATGGAAAAGCTCTGAAATTTAATTCTTATGAACTTAACACCATCAAGATAAAGCTGAAAGTCGAACAATCTAATGTGGATTTAAACCTGCGAAGGAAAATAAGAAAACTAAGAAACTTTTATGAGATGCTGTAACTATTCCTTGATAGACTGGATCTAAAAGCAGAGGTATGATTAGGGATTTGATCTTTTTTTTTATAGCCTTTTAGGAAGGGAATTCCTTCCTCTTCTATTGTTCTGCTTTCACACATTCCTACAAGCTGGAAGTTTTCAGGAAGTCTTTGCCTATTAAGATAGTGACCTGCCATGGTCAGTACAGGTGTAGGTAGGATCTTGACACAGGCTTCTACTCCTATGTGTTTCTGAAGCTTCAGGATAAGGTCAGGAAGGCACTTTCCTTGGGCTAACTCTCCTACCCCCAAATTTTATAATTCATTCATCATGCCTTCCTGCTGTAGTTCTACAATTAGCGCTTTGGTCTAGTCCAGTGGTTCTTAATCAGGAACACTTTTGCCCCAAGGAGACATTTGGCAATGTCTGGAGGCATTTTTGATGGTCACAAATGGCGGGGGTTATTCCTGGGGCTTAGCAGGCATCAGCTAGGGATGCAGCCCCCCATCACAGTGAATTAACTGGCCCAAAATGTCACTAGTGCTGCCACAGTTGAAAAAACAAACAAAGAAAAGAAACCACTAGCTCCTAAACTCTGCTTTTAATTTCTATTTTAAAATTCCTTGAATCCAACTGACTCACATCTCTCTGGATCATGGGTTGTATTGGTCTATTGCATCACTATAAAGACACACCTGAGGCTGGGCATTTTATAAATAAAAGAGGTTTCATTGGCTCATGTTCTACAGGCTGTACAGGAAGCAAGGTGTAGGCATGTGCTCCTGGTGAGGGCCTCAGGAAGCTTCCAGTCACGGCAGAAGGTGAAGAGAGAGCCGGTGCATCACATGGCAAGAGCAGGAGCAAGAGAGACCAAGGGGTAAGGGGTGCCACATTCTTTTAAACAATCAGATCCTACCCAACCAGATCGTACCCTACTACGCTTGAACTCAGAGTGAGAGCTCACCCATTTTGGGGAGGACAGCACCAAGACATTCATGAGGGATCTGCCCCCCACGACCCAAACACCTCCCACCAGACCCCACCTCCAACATCAGGAGTCACATTTCAACACGAGATTTGGAGGTGACAAGCATCCAAACCCTATCATAGATTTTCCTAATTGGGGTGGCGTAAGTGACTATGCACATAGAGATGGAGAGGAAATCAGAAAGAAACTGAGTAACAGCCGTTATTTACTCCAAGCCAGCCAAGCACCTTACCATAGGTCATCCTCCTAACAGCCCTAAGAGGTAGGTCTACTGTCATCCTCCTATTACAGATGGGAGAGCCAAGGCTAAGAAGGTTAAATAACATGTACAAAGTCTCGGAGGTCTTCAAGGACTGAGCCAGGATTGGAGATCAGGCAGTCTGACTCAAGAGCCAGAAGAACGGACTGGGTAGATGAATGAAAAGCCAGAAAAACAGATAAGGTTCCAACACAAAACGTAAAAGAAAGGAGAAAAGGAGAACTAGGTAGAGACACGCATGGAGCAGGTCCCGTGGGTCAGGAATACAGTTCACACTGATTCCTCAGGGTTCTTTATGCCAACGCAGTTGAGAAATAGCAGTTCTGAGCACCGAGTCTCGAACCTCAAACCTTGGTTCCCGCTGCAGCCCTGCTGTTTAATGCTGTCCCGCTGTGGCTTTATCATTGCATGTAGAGAAGAGACTTTTTCTCCCGTTCAGACTCATTAAATTCTGTTAACCAGAACTTGTTTCATGCAAAAGCTGCAGAACTGTGAAGAGGAGCCGAAAGGATGTGATATGTTTAAATATGCTAGAGCAATATGCTGACCAGCGAGGTTTGTTTATTAAAATTCTTAGGTGGGGTGAAGCTCAAATGAGCTTATGTCAGCTAGTTCATGGAGAGGCCCTGTTTTCAAGATTAGGCTGCTGTTTGTCTTCTTTACGGAGCTGACAGAGGACATTCTGGAGAATATAACACATTATGCCAAAAACATCTGTATTATAGAAAATCAACAATGAAGAGCAACAGCTCCAAATGGAGCTAGTACTTTGAAAGGCATTTATCTGTCAAGAGATTAAACTGCTATTTTCACCTACGGAGGAAACTAGAGGAAGTGTAAACCAGTTTAAGAACAGCAGAAACTAGCCTACTTTTTTCTGCCAAGTTATTTTTGCACATTCAGGAAGACACAGGATGGGTTTTTGTTTTGTTTTTAATCAATTTGAAGAAAATACTTAGAGAGCTATCTTATCTCAAATCAGAGTACTCAGAGCTGAATGTTTTTCTTATTCTTTTCCCCATAGAATATATGCCTCTGA
Organism: Nomascus leucogenys; assembly: GCF_006542625.1. Taxonomy (NCBI): domain Eukaryota; kingdom Metazoa; phylum Chordata; class Mammalia; order Primates; family Hylobatidae; genus Nomascus; species Nomascus leucogenys. The sequence goes on from NC_044388.1 coordinate 63,107,364, forward strand.
ATGATACCCAATGGATGAAAGGGGTTTACTTCTCATAAGGAAGTGGCCTCTTACTGTCCTATTTTAAAACCCCAGAGTGTCATAGGCTTACTCAGATGAGACAGGTCACTGGCAAATGAACAATATTTGTCACCAATTCCTGCATCGGAGTAATGGGAATAAAAACAATAAGAAGTGCCTAATATATATTAAGCATTTTCTATCACTAGGTGTTTTATTATACATTCATTATTTCATTTAATCCTCACATCTCTATGAGTTGGGCACCAAAATTATCTACTTTTAAAAAAATTGTTATTAAAGTATACCATACATACAGAAAGTTACACATACTTTAAGTATGAAACTCAATGAATTTCACACACTGAACTGGCCCGAGTAACCATCACCCAGAACAAGACACAGAATACCTACCTCCAGGCCTCTCACACCTCCATCCAGCCGCACCCCTCAGGGGCAAGCACTATCCCAACGTCTAATCACATAAAGTCGCTTCCCCAAACTTTCAAATTTAAATAAATGCCATTTTACAACTTCCCCTTTCATATTCACCTTCCTTCACTCAACATTATGCTTGTAGATTCATCCATATTCTTGTTAGTAGTTGTATTGTGCTGTTGTATTGTGGATTGTGTGTAGTTATAGATTATTAATCCTTATAGTTGTAGAATATTCCATTATAGAAACACACCACAATTTATTTTTTCTATTTTATTGATGATGGGTTTACGACCATTTGAAGGTTAAGGTTAAAGTTTAAGGTTAAGGTTTAAGCTTAAGAATACTGAGACCCAAGATGTTAAAAATAACTTACAAACCTAGTAAATGGTGGATCCAGGATTACAACTGAAGTTGGCTTAACTCCATAGCTCATGCTGTGAAGCACCATGCTGCGCTGCCTTTCAGAAAAGCGAAGCTTGCAGGGACCTCTCCTTGATGGGTCGAAAGGTCTTTTGTACAAATAATTTGGGGGGCCCGTGGGAAGAAGATATTTGAGTAACATGCCACAAGTCCAAATCCACTACGTCCACAGAGCTCTTTACCTTTGGGCATGTCTCTTTGCTTCTGATTCCCATCACTTTTTCTCTTTTCTTTTACTTCGATTGACTGTTCCAATAGCCCTATCAGCATTGTGGGACTTAACTGAGTAGCAGAGCCTGGAAACACCTCATTGCATCTGAGACCTAGAGAAGACGCTGGATGTAAGACACATACTTAGAGCAACAGCCACTGACAAGGTGAGCACTCTGATGGATACCTGAGTGAAGAAGAGTATGGAGCGTGTCCAAATTCAGTGTGTGTGCACATTCTAACCAGTGTGTTGGCTCACCCGTCTTCCTCTCTCTCATGTTTTTCCTACAAATAGTTGATTATGCTGATGCGAGATCATTTTTATGATGAGCATCTATTTGGCACATCCAGTAAGCTGATCCACCATAAGGATAATTGTATTCGAATCAGCATTCATATTTTTTACATGCTTTTAGGAGGAAATGGAAAGGAAAGGAAGAAAAATGATACTTTGAAGGAATCACTTAGAGATAGAGGAAATATCAATATTTGAGCTCTTCTAACAGTTTGCTCTCTTCAAATGGATAGAAATCCAATGAAGAGACTCTGCTCAGCCCAGTAAAGACAGAACACATCTTAGGCAACCTTTTCAGCCCAAGCTTTGGATATTTCCAACCCTCACAATCAGAAGTGACTGTGGTTGGACTGAGGAGAGCAGGCTCAGAGAAACTCAGGCAAACCTCAAGGCACACTTCCAGCCCAGCTCTCACTCACTGCATCTCAGCCCACCTCTCTGGTGTTTTTCTGCAGACGGGCACAGAATCATGTGCCTAGTAGGTTATCTGGCCAGTTGACAACTGATCATGCAGCAAATGCACGATTACTGTGGGCCAATGAACACTGCTTGCTAAGATGAGAGAAATCACTGGATCAGCTGAGGTCTGAGCCAGTGTGTCATTTTTATAAATACTGTCGCGGTTTCCAGGTATAGCACCAGAAAAAACCCATCTCTGCTTTACAGAGTCTCTAGATCCTTGTCTTCTCTTCTGTCTCCTCTGATGGAAGGAAGAGGCTGCCAGCACCAACTACCTTCAATTGCCAGGGCTGCTGTAACAAAGTACGATAGATGTGATGGCTTAAACAACAGAAATGTATTGTCTCACAGTTTTGAAGGCTGGAAGCCCAAGATCAAGGTTTAGGCAGGGTGGCTTCCTTCTGAGGGCTGTGAGGGAAAAATGTGTTCCAGGCCTCTCTTTGTGGCTTGCAGGCAGCCATCTTCATATTCGCATTGTGTTCTGTCTATGTGTGTTTCTCTCTGTCCAAACTTGCCTTTTTTTTTTTTTTTTTTTTTTCATAAGGGCACTAGTCATATCGGATTAGGGACCAGCTTCATGACCTCACTTTAACTTAATTGCCTTTGTAAAGAGCCTATCTCCAAATAAGGTCACATTCTGAGGTTCTGGAGGTTAGGACTTCAACATATGAATTAAGGAGAAACACAATTCCACCCGTCGCACTGACTCTCACAAAAATGTGTTCTCTTCTCCTTGACGCACAGCGAGTTTAACCCTCCCCAAACTCTCTAGGGTCCACACTCTATAAGCTCTCGTCTCAACTAAATAACCTTATCAAAAAGGAGGAGGTGTACTTGACATGGCTCCCCTGTTCCCATTGCTTTGTGGTCTTCTAGTATCTATCACCACAGAGAATGATGTTTGGGCTGCCAAGATCCCCTGAGGCCAAACGACTCAGAGGCAGTCCTGTAACTTCTAGTTTGGTCCAGGCCATTCCCCTTCACATGCCTGGTGGCCTCATTCCAAGCCTCTCTCATCACAGATGCAGGTTCATCCCTCCTTCCTTTTGAGGATTGGACTCCAGCTCCCTTCTCCTCTTCCTCTGCCCTGTGAGCAATCTTTTAAGATCTCACTCAATTCATGTCTTCTGTCACAAGTGCTTCTCACTCACATCTTCAGAACAGAACAGAACAGCATCTTGTTTCAGATTGTTTTACATGGTTTGATAAAGGAAGAAGGACAAGCATTTCCTCTTTCCATCTGTAATTTCTCCGTAGCTCACCTAAGCTGCCACTGACAGCCCAGGTCAATGCCTTGGTTTCCTGGGGCTGCAAACTTCTCTTCCAGGAATCCTACCTTGGATGCTGCTGCCAGGCATGGAGAACTGGAATGGCTTGCTGGCATGAATCTTAACCCATCCCTCTTTTCTGGAGGGTACAAGAATCCAGGAGATTTCATCTGCAGCTAAATGAGAGGAGAATCAATACTTGATTTTCACTTTCCTGCATTTAAATCTCACTTAAAACATTCTGTTTTGTCTCCGGTCCTATTTTTCATGGAGTCTTTTTTTTTTTCACTTTTAATTTCAAAAAGCTATTTCATCCCCCTCAGAATTTCATACAAATTCCTCCTGTTCAATTTAAAAGCAAAATCAAATTGCTGGAAGTCACTCACGTAGGTAGAAAGGAAGAGATAATGGTTTTGAGAATGACTTGTAAAGGTGTTTAAAAATATAACACTTGTCCTCATTTCTTTAAAAATGTGAAACTTGAGGATTTCTTCTGAGAATGTTGAGGCTGTGAATGGATGGGTGGATAGATGTGTTTCCATTAAGGGACTGGGAAACCATATACAATACCTGGCTTAGTCTTCCTAGGGGACAAATAACATTCTAGCAATAACTCAGGTGATTAGGGAAGCAGATACATTCTTTCAAGATGAAAATTCACTCTTTACAGCACTATTTGCTAACAGATATAATTACTATCTGCAATTAACTGATGAAAAACTATGGGAAAGAAAGAGAATGGATGTGCAAGTGCCTAGCCCCACCTCTGAGACATAACTCTCAATACATGTTTAGGTTACACAAATCTTAATTGGTATTGAAAAGTCAAAGACAAAGGTGGAAACAAAACGCTTACTTCCTAATCCAGTGAAATTCATTTCATTAAGCAGCCTGGTTTTTCACATCAAAATATAAATGTGTCTTGCTCCAATTAGTAGATATCATGCAAAAAAAAAAAGAGTTCAAAAATATTTTGATATATACTTTTGTAATTCCCTCATGTAATAAATATTTACTGAGCAGTTGTTATGTGCAGGAAACGGAAGTAAAAAGATGAATGAGCTCAGGATGCTAAGAAACTTGGAGTCTGATAAGAGATTAGGAAAAATTTTTAAGCGCAGTTATGGTATAGGAGCATGCAGGCAAGTCACCTAACCCAGTCTTGGAGGGTAGAAAAGGTTTGAAAGGAAGTGCTATTGAAGCTGAAGCCTGAAGCTAGTCAGACAGGTTGCAATAATCTAGAAGAGGAAAGAAAACAGCCAGAGCATAGGCAGGGGAAAGAGAGGAAAGTCATCAAATTAGAGAGATTTTAGGAGAGAAAACCGACAAAATTTTGTAATGGCTATTCCATTGTGTGTTACAGATTATGATACAGGACAGAGAAGAGGAGCAAATGCAAAGATGATTCCTTTGACAAGATGAAAAACGTTACTCTAATACACCTGCTTTGTAAGTCTCTATTTTCACACATAGCAGGCTTGTTTACAGCTGGCTAAATATCTGCTGCACAGCAGCATTGACCCGACTGCATTCTTTTTACACCAATAAATTTCCTCTGCTGCCTCATTCAGATAGCCTAGCTGCTATTTAGAGTGAAATTCTTCCACCTTCAAGCAAGAATCAGACGTTCTTTCAGGCTTCACACAATAATATGATGAAGAGGCATGCTGAAGGTGAACAAACACTAATTTGTTTGCATGTGAATAAGGCACCATTTATGTAGCAACTTCTACAGATTGGGTACTGGAGATTTTTCCAAAACGAGTAATGCTCCTGCTTTTGAGCTTACAATGTAGCAGGAAAGAAAAACAGACTGTGATAAGTGACATCATAAAGGCACAAACAAATTACTGTGAGCACAAAGTGGAAAGCATGATGCATGAAGCCCTGAGCTGGAAAACAGGACTGAGGTGGTTTCATGAAAGAGGAAGCAGCAAGGCTGGGCCTTGAAGAATGTGAAGGAGTCACCCAGCTAGAGAGGGCAGGAGGGTGTTCCACGAAGTACAAATATCATGAACAGAAAGTCAAAGAGTGAAAGTGAAGGGAGGATTGGGGAGCAGTGAACAGACAATGTGAGAGAGCCGGGGCACCATGGAGAAGAGTAATGAGAGAGACAGCCTGAAGGAAAGACAATATGAAGGACTGTTAATGCCAAAGAAAGGACTTTCAGCCATATGCACGCAATGGGGAGCAATGCGAGATTGTCAAGCAAGAGAGTGAGGTGACCAGATCTGCTTCGCAGCGGCAGCAGCAGTGTACATGGAAGATTAGAGGACAGAGAGAGATGCGTGTCAGGAGAATCAGCTAATAGACTCTAAAATAACTAAGACTTGAGAAAGATCTGGATCAAAGCTTTAACAGCAGCAATAAAGAAAAAAGAAGAGACATTTCTGTAATCAGATCTAGAAAAGTTGATGACCCCCAGGATAACAGCCATGGAAGTGAGAAGAGCAGGACGCAATGGTTTAACCTTGGAATCTCAGCCACTCCGAAGGCTGAGGCAGGAGAATCACTTGAGCCTAGGAATTTCAGGCTGCAGTGAGCTACCTATGATTGTGCCACTGTACTCCAGCCTGGGTGACAGAATGAGACCCTGTCTCTTAAGAAACAAAGGAAAGAAAGAAAGAAAAGAGAGTAAGAGTGTCTAGGGTTTCTAACTTGGACATTTTATCTTTAAGGGAGATAAGTCAAGAATAGGAAAAGAATGTGCATACTGGGGAAGACCATGTACACTAAAAAGCAGAGCTTGTCATCTGTGCTGACTCCTTTTTTCTTCTTGTCTTCTCTACTTCTCAAGGTGCTGCTACCACAAACATGAGGAAACTTCTGTTAAGAGTTCAACCTTCAGGGAGGACAGCTGGCAGTGCAAGATGGTGACAGCCCTGAAATCAGGAAAAGAAAGTCATGAGAGTAAGGAACGATGGAGAGGGATGAGAGCATTTTCTAGGATTTGAAGAGTAAAAGCCTCTGAATAATTGGCAGGGGAGGCTGGGATGGAGAACAAAGTAGAAGAAGAATCATTTGCTGTGAACTCTATACTTGGATTCCATTTTTTGATGATCTTTGAAAATGGGAATAAAGGATTTGGGTTATTTTTAAATTCCTTTGGAAGCTAGACAGTTTCCCTAAATTCACCATTCTCTTTGAAACTAGACCGCATGAGTCTCTGGTTTGTGCCGGGTCAGAGTTGCCTCCAGAATAAACAATGGGTAAGTCCTTCAGCTGTTGGAAGCACATGGAGTGCCTGACAGTCTTCTGCACATTAGGCATAGGGGACCCTTTTGGGGGAAAAGGGTGAAGAATAGGAGGGGTGATGGGAGCATGTTGGGTTGTGCCAGTTTAAAGAGAACATGAAAAAGATAAGCAAGCAAATGAGGCTGCAAAAGAGGAATCATGGGAGAATGAGGAAAATTAAGTGAGCATAGCATGCCCGAGATCAAAAAAGCAAGGGTTTCAGGGAGAGTGCCAGGGCATCACTTAATACAAAGAAGAGACCACTGGCTTTGCACCCTGGAGGTCAATGCTATCCTCTTCCTAACCCATTACTATAGAGTGATGGGGACCAGCGTTTGCGTATTGAGGAGATAATGAGAAGTGTAAATGGAAAACAACCAGAAGATAACAAGGATAAACAACTCTTTCAAAAATATAGTCACATGTCACTTAACAGGACTACATTCTGAGAAATGCAGTTAGACAATTTTATTGTTGTGCGAACATCAATACAGTACGCTTACACAAACCTAGATGGTGTAGCCTACTAGGCTAGATGGTGTAGTCTATTGATCCTGGGCTACAAACCTACACAGCATGGTACTGTACTGAATACTGTAGGCAACTGTAACACAATAGTAAGGATTTGTGTTCCTAAACATACTTAAACATAGAAAAGGACTAGGTGCAGAGGCTCACACTTGTAATCCCAGCACTTTGGGAGGCTGAGGCAGGTGGATTACCTGAGGCCAGGAGTTTGAGACCAGCCTGGCCAACATGGCGAAACCCCGTCTCTACTAAATATACAAAAATTAGCCGGGCATGGTAGCACATGATTGTAATCTCAGCTACTTGGGAGGCTGAGGCATGAGAATCACTTGAACCCAGGAGCTGGAAGTTGCCGTGAGCAGAGATCATGCCGCTGGACTCCAGCCTGGGCAACAGAGCAGGACTCCATCTCAAAAAATAAAAATTAAAAAAATTAAAAAAATAAACATAGAAAAGGTACAGTAAAAATATTGTATTATAATTTTATGGTACCACCATCATATATGCAGTCCATCATTAACTGCCACATCATTACATGGTACATGACTATATTTAATGGCTTAAAAACAGAGATGTGCAAAATTATTTATGTACAAGGGTTATTTATCATAAGAACATAATATATATATAACAAAACTTGGGAAAACCTAAAACACGAATACAAGGTATTGGCTAAATTTTAAAAGTGTTTTAGAGAAGTGTATTTAATAGACGAGGGAAATGTTCACTGTTTAAGTGAATAAAACAAGATACAAAAGGCATATAAAGTATGAGTTCAATTTTTTCATCTATACAACACAGGCATAAAAACATTAAAATGATATATAGTTATTTGATAAACTGATAGGTAGATTTTATTTTCTTCTTTGTGTTATTCTGTATTTTTCTAATTTTCTGAGTTCATTTGGAGGCTAAAGAATGTCTGTTTTTTGACTTAGGAAGAAAGTGGTTTTTCTGTTTGTATATTTTGGTTTAAGGTTTCGGTGGTTTTTTGTTTTGTTTGTTTTTGTCTTGAGTGATAGTACGTATATGAGATCATGTACAACCACCTACGGTTGCTGTCTTCCGCTGGGATGTTTTTGCTGTAATGGCTATGAATCTCAGCCTTGGGAGGCCTAGTGCAGCCTAGTGCAATGTCAAAGGGGCTGTCACCTAGTTCTTGCTGCCACCTGCCTGTGCAGGCGCCTGTTGAGGCAGCCTTTGGCCCACAGGTCTCCTGAGACATCCTTTGCCTCTGTCTGCCTTCCTGGCCCACTGGCTCTCCTGACCAGTCTAAGCACAGATGAGTGGAGGGCGGGGGGAATCATCCTGGCCTGGCCTGTGCCACAATGGGGCTTGGAAGTTTCTGCAATGTCTGCTGAGGCCCCCGGCCCCCATCCTGGTCTGACTCTGCAGCCAGCTCCAGGAAGCAGAATGCAGGCTACTCTCTCCATAAGATCACGCTTTACCCACTGTCTTTCCTTCTTTCTTAACCCCAGGGAAACCTCATCTGGATTTGAGGATGAGGACGGGTGTAGGGAGCCAATCTCATCCTCTGACATTTCTCCCTAAGGGCGCAGTCCTTTGAAACACGTGTAAGTCAGCAAAAGGCACCTGGGCTATTTGCTTTCCCTCCTACCACATCCATCCCCTGAGGCAACAAGCATTAGATGGCCTGGCTGCTTTGCGGGAGGGAGGGCCTGGCAAAAGGAGAACGATGGAGCTGGAAGGAGGGAGGGAGAAGACATAGGTTAACTCTTCAAAACCATTATCCTGATGTGCAGATGTCGACAGAAAACAGCAAGCCTCTCAGTGCCAGCCTGTGTGCTGGAAGTGCGTATGCATTATTAATTCACTGGGACATTTTTATCCTTTCCAGACTGTTTCTCCAGGTTTCCCCCCTCCTTCCACCTTCTGTACAGGACACACCAGTTTCCTCAAGCCCAAAATGTGAGCAGCTGTCATTCCTTGCATAGCCAAGCTCGGCAGTCTGCCGAAAGGGACAAGCCAGTCCCGCAAAGGAATGATATATGCCAAAAGATAGTGCATTAGGATCTTCATTAACTGGAGGGCCAATAAATTTATGAAAATCATGACTCAGTAAATCCATTCCTTACAACGATGAATAGCTAATTAACATGAGGACAGGGCCTGACCCTTCTATTCATCTCTACTCACTCCTGAGCTCCCTTTTACAGACAGGCTCCAGGGCGGAAAACAGAACCCACATTGGCTAGCGTGTGTTCAGGTGGGTCCCCATGGGGCAAAGCCAAGGGGATGGACTAAACGCAACCTTCTCTTAATGTTGGGACTTTCTCTGAGAGTGCATTCGTATTTCTAACTTTTCATTATGAAAATAGTCAAACACATGTGTAGCAAGGTCTTACAAATTTATAGGGCCGGGTGCGGTGGCCTGTAATCCCAGCACTTTGGGGGGCCGAAACGGGCAGATCACCTGAGGTCGGGAGTTCAAGACCAGCCTGCCCAATATGAAGAAACCCTGTCTCTACTAAAAAAAAAAATACAAAATTATCCGGGTGTGGTGGCGCATGCCTGTAATCCCAGCTACTCGGGAGGCTGAGGCAGGAGAATCGCTTGAACCCGGGAGGCGGAGGTTGCAGTGAGCAGAGATCGTGCCATTGCACTCCAGCCTGGGCAACAAGAGTGAAACTCCATCTCAAAAATAAATATATATATATTATGTTTCATCATCCATTTTAAATATAAGTTGGACTTTCTCATACCAGAAGCAGGTGAAACAGTTTCCAGTTCTCTGCCTCCTCCCAGTTCCTCAATGTGATGAATCCAGGTATCTGCCTTACAGCAGCCAACTTCCTATGGGACATATAGACAAAGCCCACTTGACTCACCCTGATCCCGCACCCCAGGCGGACTGTGCAGATATGACTCAACGACCACTTCTCAGTCATAACGTTAGCCGCTGGGACTCCTGCCTGCTTGCTCTAAAGCCACCAATGACAACTCCTCAAGGGAAACCCGCTTTGTTGGGTCCCAACAAAGGCTCTGGCCCACAAGTCCCTTCCCCAGTCTCCAACCCACTGGTCGAGCACGTATGTCCCAGACAGCTCTCCTCTTCCCATTCGCCCTGAGGTTGCTGTCTTGTTCTCTCCAGGATCTGTAAATAATATACTGCTTCAGTTATTTCATGCATTTTCTTTTGCCTCCTCTGGGTCTTACCTGACTGACACACCGAAACCTAACTTCTTTCCCATTCAGGGCTCTCCTAGAGAGTGGCTATCTTAGTAGGAATAAACTAGACACAGGTCAGACGAGCACAAGTATAAGCGAGTTTCCTGTGAGAGGGACACCTGGTCACAGGTGGGGACACTCAGGCATGAGGCGGTCCACCAGGATAAAGAATTACCTTGTGAAAGGCACATTGTAAACATCTACAACCAAATAACTACTCTCCAGAGAGAGACCTCAAGACCAAATTAGAAAGAAAAAAATATACAACATTGTGAAAGTCAGTAACGGCACAATGAACCTGATAGACCCATCACCCACCTTCATTAATTATCAATACATGAACAATCTTAGTGCATCTGTGCACCCCCTTTCTGGATCATGTTAAAGCAAATCCCAGGTATCGCATCATTTCATCTATAATTATCCAGCTATGCCTCTAAAGGAATGAGGACTTTTTAAACACATAGCCACAATACCATACTAACATCTTTAAAAAATAATTCCTCAATATCACCAAATATCCTGTCAAAGTTTACCTTTCCTCATGAATCTTATAACCTTTTAACAATTTGTTTAAATTGGGATCCTACTGAGGTGCCACACCATGCAATTTGTGGCTATGCCCCTTATCGTAAGACTCTTTTAATTTATAGCTTGCCCCCATCATTGCTTCTTCCTTGCAATTTTTGTTCAATAAACCATGTCATTTGCCCTTAGCATTTGACACAGTCTGGATTTTGCTGATTGCATTCCTGCAGTGCTGGTTGCCTTGTGTGTGTGCATGTGTGTGCACACACGTGTGTGCCTCATATTTCTTGTCCTGCAAAATGAAATTAGATATAGAGGCTTAGTTCAGATCAGTTTTGTTTTTTTTTTTTAGTGTTTTTTGGTTGCGTTTTTTTTGGCAAAAACTTCAAAGGTAGTCGTATATGCTCCCATCAGGAGTGACATAAAGTCTGGTTGTCCCTCGTTTTGTGATTAGCCGCCATTAGTGATGATCACCTATGGCAGTGTCTCAACCAAAGGTAATTTTACAGTCCCAGGGAACACGTGACAATGTCTGGAGATGCTGGAATCCAGTGGGTAGAGGCCAGGGATGCTGCTGAATGTCCTGCAAAGCACAGAACAGCCCCCCCACCACAAAAGGATGATCTCACCCAAAATGTGACCCATGCTAAACTGAGAACCCCAGGGCTGGATCCATTTACTCATTTGGGGTTGCAAAATGTTATATTCTATTTCTGTCATTTACTTTTTATTTGTTAGCTGGCATACTTGTATAAACAAAAACTGCCTAATCAATTACTTAGTTTTCCTGAGGTAGAATTCATATGGTAAATGTAAGTAAGTGCTCAATTCTTTCATTTATCAGTTATCAAAATAATGAGGCAGTTTTCTAGACTCCTCCAAAGGTGACCAATGAGACTTTTTTTTTAAGAATCATTTATGAACTCATAGGTGTAAAGGAATTGGATGTGTTGTAATCATTTGCAGTAATTATCTTACTGATGCCTAAATTGTCCTGTCTTTAGATAGTATGAGCTTATTCAAGTTGGTTCCTGAGTCTTTTTGGCACAGCCTATTATGCTTTAAAAGCCTGCTTGCATTTTGGGATTATAAGATTCTCTAGGCACATCTTACATATTTACTGTCCTAGACTGGAATCTACCACTTCTTAAGGACCTTTGGTTACTTTAAGTGGTATTTAGTGATCATTATCAGGGCTTTAGGGGGACTCATACATTTTAAGACACACATAGCCCTCATAATATTAGATTTCACTCTAAGGATGGAATTTTCTGAGCTATATTTTACACACAGAAAAACTGGGACTCAAGAGAGTGGTTTTACCCCAACTCAAACTCAAAGCAAATGGAAAATTTTGAAAGCTGGCAATATATATCCACTCCCGTCTCCAGATTCTTTCTCTCAATCAGTAGGGCTGGGAATTGAACAGACTGTCTCCAAAGCCCAACAGTGAGGAGAAAATGATAAAACAGACAGGATCTTGGAAACCAAGACGACATGGAAATGGTGTTCTGAGGCCCTCAGGCCTCTGGTCCCTCTGAGGCCAGGACTCTTTCAGGCCCCTTTTTCTTCGCTGAATTGGCAGCACAAATGAGTGTGAGCTGGTGTTTCCTGAAGGAAACCAGTGCCTATGGGCAGAGACTATGAAAAAAAGGGTGCACTAAAAGTTCCATAACAAGTGTTAGCCGGGCACGGTGGCTCATGCCTGTAATTCCAGCACTTTGAGAGGCCGAGGCGGGCAGATCACGAGGTCAAGAGATCGAGACCATCCTGGCTAACATGGTGAAACTCCGTCTCTACTAAAAATACAAAAATTAGCTGGGCATGGTGGTGGGCACCTGCAGTCCCAGCTACTTGGGAGGCTGAGGCAGGGGAATCGCTTGAACCTGGGCTAACCTGGCAACAGAGTGAGATTCCATCTCAAAAAGAAAGAGAAAGAAAAAGACAGGAAGGAAGGAAGGAAGGAAGGAAGGAAGGAAGGAAGGAAGGAAGGAAGGAAGGAGTATCAACTTTACCTAAAATGTAGGGAGGTGAAGAAGGGATCTCCTTTGATATTAAAAAATCAAAGACATCATTTTATATTAAAAACAGATCAATGATGGAATAGCATGCAAGATTTACCATTTGAAAGTTAAAAGATGTGACTTTGAAGAAATTTCAGGTCCCACTGAACTTGCTGCTTAACTCCTGGGATGCAGAGTCAAGGTCCTCTGCAATCAGCATATTTTGGGGGAGAAGGTGAGAAACTGTGGGGCAATTCTGAACCCACTCTGTGCCAATAAAAGGGTCTCTTCCTTTATTATAAATTCAGGAAACTTAACTTATATTGAAGAGTCAAAAGATAGGTTATTTGTTTAAAGTCAAGAATTCTTTTATGTAGGGAATTGTTAGCCCGAAATTTCTCTTCTCTTAAAAACTTTAATATATAGGAGCTACCTATCTTGGGTTTAAGCAGAGGCATATCAGTTTGAGAAGACCATTAAACCATTCTTGGAACAAGGCAGGTTATATATTAGATGTAATATATAGGTGGAAACACACCTGCTGTCTGCAAACACATCCTTCCTCTGCCCACCCAAAAAGGCCTGGATTCTTTTTTTTTTTTTTTTTTTTAGCCCTGCAGCCACCTCTGAGTGAGCTCAATAAAAACCTCCACTGCCCAAGTGATGAAATCAGATTAGCAAGCTCCAGCTCTGATGTTCTGTGCTGAGGGAATTGGAAGGAGTTGATAATGTGGAGTTGGGCTATTTTGCATTTCTCAGTGACATCCTCTAATGAGCTGGCAATGCTGAACACCAGGCTGCTGTCTTGGAGAGATGAAAACAATACAGTGGTCATTTCACATCCTATCATCCTCATGACAACCCACGAGCTGCCTACTCCTTGCCTTTGATTAAAATACACAGGTTCGGCATGAGGACTGGAGGGCAAGAGCCCTGAGAGGGATAGGGACCAAAGAGGGCTCCATGGAGGAAAGGAGGCAGCACCCTAAGGAAATACACATTTTTAAAAACAGCAGCAGTCAAGGGTGACCAGCCTTGGTGTTCCTTGAAATATGCATTATGGAGAGCTGTGAGCTATGATGCCTGATTAACTCTCTCCAGTAGAACCGATGAATGGTTTTGCCAAGGAGATCCATTTCTATTTTGTGGTTCGATCCCTACAGCAGTGCAAATTATAGGGGTGAAGCTCCCAAGGCAGAAATCCAGCTGCTGTACACTGGGACAACTGGACTAGTTGTTAAGATATTGAAATACCGCCTACTGGTTGACAAAAATACACTCCCCAAGTCCTTCTCTCACCTACCTTTTTTCCCCAAGCTGTCCTTACCCTTCTCTAATACCCTCAGATGATCCCAACTCAGCAACTCTACTAACTGGGCAAGGGCTGGCACAAGAGGAGCCTGCCAGTGCCCTGACTTAGCACGGTAGGTGGCTTCCATTCTCATGGGTCAATGCCACTGCCAGGCTCGTTGTGAAGCAGTCTTCATATTTGATTAGGAAGCCCCATTAGACTTCCTAGCACTGCTGAGCCTTCTCAGAACCCTGCCAACAACCCACAGGGACAGGTCAGGGCCCTGCAGGGTCGTGCTGCCCACCCATGTCCTCCTATCCCCCATCCTTGCCTCCTACAGAAGGAGTGCCCACTGGCCCCAGTGGAAGAACAAAGGAAGTAAAGGGCTGCGATCATTCTGGCTCCCAGAGGCCTGGATAACCTTCAACATGCTTGGCAGGCTTATCATTAGGATTTTTTTTTACCGCCCTTTCCTTGTCGCCAGCCCTCTTTAAGCTTCCTAAATTAATAATGATGAAGCTCTTTAAGCCGTATCTCCAGTCTTTGTTTTTGATGATTTCCGCTCTCTGGGGCCTTTTTCTCCCCCTCTGGAAGCCGTTTACCATTCTCACCTTCATTTTTGTTCATTCTTCTCAGATATCCACAGTGATAATCACTGATTAGGTCATTTTTAAAAGGAAACACAATTAAAAAAAAGAAAGACTCATTTAGGCACTGCTGAGTCAAACATTGGGTCAGGAAACAATGTGAAATTTCACGGGCTATTTTTCCCAGTGAAAGGACAGATGAAGAGGATGACATGTCTCTATAGCATCACATATAACATCAAGCATGTAGCAGACAAGGGGACACGGGGGTCAAGACCAATACTTGAAGCTGAGCTTGAGTTTGCCTGTGTAACGATGGGGGAAATGTGCCCCTAAAGCAATCAGATCATCCCAAGTAGATAATTCTCTGCTTTGGGATACGCATCCATCCTTTCTCCACAATTAGAAAGATGAAACTACCAGGTTTAACAAAGTCATTCTTCGTTCTCCTCCTCCGACCTACTTCCTTTGTATTTCTGCATCATTCGACTTTTCTTATCTCACTGAAGAAACCACAGAGAAGGAGTGTTGCAAAGGACCTTGGGCGGCCCACCTGGCAAGGGAGAGCTTCACTGTGCAACTTCAGCCTTGGGCAGGAGCCAGGGATTCCAGCTGTCAACCTTCCAACCCAGAAGGGGAGTGCTGTCAGCTGAAGTGGAAAACCAGAAAGTCTTAGAGAAAGGAGGATGTATTTAAGAATCACTCACCACTCTGCAACAGGATTTAGCTTTTCCAATTCAATCCAATTCAAGAGAGATGTGTCAGAACCTGTGCACAGTGAGGGAATTTTAGAATCGCAGAAGACAAGCTCCCCCTCAGGGAATAGTTCATTGTTTGGCCAGAAGACAGCTAAAGCTAGCCAGTCTGTAAAACAGTCATGATTGTAATGCTGTGTGTTCACCAAATCCAGTTCATTCTCTTGCAGGGCACTCAGCTAAACACTCCCGAGTATCCCCTGCAGTGCCCGGTGTGTGAGCTCTGGCTAAGGGAATATGAACAGGAGAGTTAAATGCCACTTCCAGGCCTGACCTCCAAAACCCTTCCCACAGCCTCTCACATGTTGTCTCTTCCCCATTAACCAGCAGAGGACTCTGGTAGTGGAGCTTAACTGTGCTCCAGAGCTAAGGACCAGAGCTAAGATTCTGCTAGGTAAAGAAGAGGGAACTGCAGGCACCCTGGCCCAGAGGCCTGACACCTGACGCAGCCAGGAGAATAAAGGTAAAGAACCCCACAGAAGAGAAAGGATTCTGAGTCTCTGAAAAACTGCAAAGAGAAGAGCCTCCCAGCCCAACCCGCACTCACACACACACATACACAAGCTGCACTGGGCTGTGATATGAATAAAAGATAATCGCACTGTGTTAACCCACTGAGATTTTGGGGTTGTTTGTTACAGTGGCTAATGTTACTTACTCTAGCTAACATACTCCTAGGTTTTATTAACAGATGGGATGAGATAATGCATGTAAAGTGCCTAGTTCTATGTCTGATACACAATAGGTCCCTAGCATAGCACTCTACCTGAAACATGGTAGGTGCTCAGTAATTAAGGGTTATAAAAAGTCAACCAGTTGCTTTTCTTAGAGGCCCTAGAGACAGCATCATAGCCAACATGAGCCTTTTGTAGCTAATGAGAAAGACAAAGCTCTCAGTATGGAAAACCAGTGAAAACACAGGGACAGACCTACAGGGAAAGCGGTTAGAGAAAAGGCACACTGGGAAAATTTTATATAGGAATAGTCATCTGCTATGAACTGAATCTTTGTGTCCCCCCCCGAATCCATATGCTGAAATCTAAATCCCTAATGCCATGATTTGAGGAGATGGAGACTTTGGGAGGTAATTAGGTCATGGGGATGAAGCCCCTGTGAATGGGGTTAGTGTCATTTATAAGAAGACACAGGAGAGCGTGATCTCACTCTCTGCTCTCCTCCACGTGAGGACACAGCAAGTAGACACCCTCTGCAACCCAGGAAGTGAGCCGTCATCAGACATCAGACCCACCAGCACCTTGATCTTGGACTTCCCAGCCTCCAGTGGACAATAAATGTTTGTTGTTTAAGGCACCCAGTCTGTGGTAATTTATTATAGCAGCCACATCTGACTAAGACATCACCATATACATTTTTATCTGACTTCTCCTTCTGGACCTTGGTAAATACTTCATCAAATCAGTCAGCTCTCTCGAGTCCCCTTTTCCTTGCCTTAGCCCTACCAAGGCCCTGAGTCTTTCTCTCTCTTGCATGGCCTAAGTGTTCCTCTGTTTTGGCTGTTTCTTCCCCTAGAACAAGACTCCCTTCCCAGCCTTTGCCTGGCCCCTGCTGGATGCAGCTACCCTGGCTTATTTATAAAGTAGCTACTATGTGCAAAGTCTGGCACTAAATACCTACCAAGCAAGGACGGTGAGAGTGGTCAGCCTCGGGTGCAAAGCAACAAGAGGGCACATTGTAGGAAATGTAAACACCAGGATGATACTAAGTGTCAGTATGCTTTTTATGATCACTGTATGAAGGCAATCCTAAATGATGTCAGCAACGTAGACTACTTCCTGCTGGGATGACTCCCCCTCATAACCCACACAACCCTTGGAATGTCATTGGAGAAAAAGTCTAAAGCTACATGGTCCCTGCCCTCAAGTTGCCTGTAGCTTAGCAGCAGAGAATGACAGCTAAATGAATCAAGAATGTGAGGAGCAACAAATGTCAGAGAAGGCTTTGCCAAAGAAATGGTAATGGAGCTTAACTGTGCTCCGCTAGCACGGCCAGAGCTAGGATTCTGCTAGGTAAAGAAGAGGGAACTGCAGGCACCCTGGCCCAGAGGCCTGACACCTGATGCAGACAGGAGAATAAAGGTATAATAGTTCCCTGTGGCTGGAGGTAAAGATGCACCTGGGCAAAAAGACCCCTGCAGATGATCAGAGCAGAGAGGCTGGTAGAAATCAGTTCCAGAAGGGCCTTTATCCTGTTGGTAATGAGGAACCAGCAAGGCATTTTTCTTTTTTTAAAACTTTATTGAGGTAGAATTCAGTTCAATGGCCTTTTTTCTTCATTTCTCACCAAAATCAATTTTAGAATCTTTTCATTGCCCCAAAAGAAACCCTGTACCCCTTTGCTGTCACTTCCCAATCCTACTCTTGGGCACAAAAATCGGAGCAGCAAAAGGTTTTTTAACAGAAGAATCATAAAAGTCTATTTTCATTTTTAAAAGAGCCCTCCTTGACCTGCCACTGCCCAAGGCCTGGCAGGGCACACACAAACACAATGCTGTGGTCTGACTGTGTCCTCCAGATTTCATATGTTGGAAACTTAACCCCAATGTGGCAGTATTGAAAGGTGGGGCCTTGAAGGGGTGATTGGATTATGAAGAGTTGTGCCCTCAGGAATGGATTAATCCATTCGTAGATTAATGGATTAATGGATTAATGGGTTATCATGGGAAGGAAACTGCTGACTCAGGAAGAGAGACCTGAGTGAGCCCATTAGCACACACAGCCTCTGCCACATGATGCCCTGCAGAGCATCCCTTGCCTGTCCACGCTCTGCAGAGGCCTCACAAACAAGAAGGCCCTCACCAGCTGCAGCTTCTCAACCTGGGACTTCTCAGCCTCCATCACTGTAAGAAATAAATTCCTTTTCTTTATAAATTAGCCAGTTTCAGGTATTCTAAGTAACAGAAAATTCATTCATACCCATACTCACTTCTTTCATCATCCTCATGATGTAAGCATAAGGACCTACCTGGGGCTCCAGGACTCTTTCCTCACCAGCTGCAGCCTCTCAAGTGCTTGCACCTGCACACCCAGCCCACCCGCACCCAGACCCTGGTTTGCTGCCTTGGCAAGGAACACCTAGGGAGAACATAGCTGGAAAGGTTTTTGCCTCAGGCAGGTTGACACATTTGGGTTCTGCTTCCTGGTGACTGAACTAGGCAGAGCATCCTCTGAGATTCCCTACCTCTTGGCTTGCTCATTACTTCAGAGAGTTAACTTCCTCCCCCTCCAAACCGTCCTTCCTTACCCATCCTGTCAAATCATACTTCTCCCCCTTCTGCAAATGAACAAAACCTACCACAGCAGTAATCACAGGATTCCCTGTAGTTTCCTCAGGACCCCTGCAGGGGAGGTATTAATTGTCCTCATTTTTGAAATGGAGACACTGAGGCTCAGAGAGATCACATGTTGTTCTTAATGCTACACCACAGGTAAGGGGCACAGCCAAACTTTCAGCTGCAGGGGTAAGATGCTGTCATCTGTTAGGACTGCTTTCAACTGCATGTAACAAAACTGATATCACTGCTTAGTCAAATGGGGATGATGTTTTCTCACCTAACAGTAACTCCTAGTGAGGTACTGATACAGCACATCTGTGATGCCAGACAAATCTCAAGTTCCTTGTGTCTTTCAGTTTTTGCCTTCCTTAGTACGAGACTTTCATGTTCATGATCAAAATTTTTACTTATGACTCTGTACATTTTTATTAGAAAAACAATGGCTTTCCTAGAAGCCCCATTCAATAGCCTTCTCTTATATCTCATTGGTTTATTAAGAATATGTAGCATTCCTGCTACAAACAAAATTAGCATTCATTACCAAGGGAGAGAGGAGATAGGATACCAGGTAGGGAACCTACGGTGTCAATGCGTTTTCCTCCTGGCCACACCACCTCACCTCTAAACAGAATCCAGCCCCTCTGCATCAGGCACTATTGCCTGGCCACCCACTCCTGCTTGCAAAGATACGCTGGGGGTAAGCCACAAAGTGGAGCCTCTCTTGATCATTAGGGTTATTGGCTCACTGCACATTCCCATGGAAAGGAGAGAGGTGGGTCATTTCCTTTGGTTCAGCAGCTGGTCCTCACTTTGGGAAGAGTTAGAAAGCCCTAGGAATGTGCCAGGCCCTCAACTTTGCGGCAAAAATCACAGCTTCTCTAGGCCTTAATGGAGAAGGATCTGATACACTGATTTCCAGGCCTGCCAACAACCCCTCCTGCAGAAACTTCAGAATTTCAAGAGGACTCAAGTGTAAGCGATGTATTAATCACCATCTCGAGATGAATAGAAAAGATCTGAGCAGCATTAACTTGGAGTTCAGGGGAGGGGGACAAGGGAAGCGTGGGTGAGATGAGGAGAAGAGGAGCCTCTTAGGTGACAATGAAATACAGTGAGTACTAGAAACATCCAAGTTCATGGGGGCGTTAACTTTACAGCAGATGCGTCTATCTTGTCTTCCAGTCCCTCCAGTTGAATGGGCCCTTGTGGCCAAGGAAGCTTGAACATGTGATATTTGACAATTAAAAAAAGAGCTCTGGCAGCGTCAGTCACCCCCATGAAGCAAGCCAGGCCAATGCTCCTGAGGCCAGGTCAACAGGGAGGTGATGAAGTGTTAAAACACTCTCCCCATGTCCCACCCTTCTAAACAAGGCATAATATGAACATTAACTCAGTGTGCTCTCTCTGGGTTGGGACTGCCCGTCCCACTCACTGATGATTAAACCTATGAGAAGTCTTGCTAAACATTAAATCATCTTGGATTTTAAGCAAACACCCTTCAAAACTGAGTCCCTGGAGGAAAAAGTGTAACTTTACACAGGAAGTCCTGTGTCGTGGAAAGAGTGCAGGCTGCAGGGGCAGCCCCTGGGATCTAGACTGGCCGTGAGTATCTCTGGCCATCCATTGGTCTCCTCATCTGTAAAATGAGAAGGGTTTGAATTAACAGAGATTAGTGATCACTTCTGGTTGGGATTTTATGTGTTCTATTGCACTAAAATACTCCGGTATTTTCTTTTTGTATGAATTGCTTCAGAAAATGTAAATTAATCAAAGATATTCATGACAATAACATTTGAATAGTTAACCACCACTAGCTCTTGCAAAGCACTTTAACCTGTTGACTCTTCATCCTCACAGTAATCCTATTGCAGGGTACTATTGACAGATCCAGTCTACCGACGAGGGAGCAAACGCAGAAGATGAGTAGGCAACCACACCATTCCCCCTTGCACATCTCAGAGGCATCTCCAATGGAAGAAGTCTGAAACTGAACTCCTGACTCTCCCTCCCCACCCCACCCCACCCAAACCTACTCCTCTCCTCATCTTCCCTACTCAGTCAATGGCGACCCCGTTCTTCATAATATCCAGGCAGAAAGCTTTCAACCTTCTCCTGCCTCTGATTCATCTCAAGTCATGTCAATTTCGCCCTCAAAATATGTCCAGAACCTACTGTTTTTTTACCACCCCTGTGTGACCACTTGGGCCTAAGCCTCCTTCGTGTGTTGCCTGGGCCATCGCGAGAGCCTTTGGAGTGGGCTCTCTGTTTCTACCCTTCTGTTTTCCATCACACATACACACATACACGCATGCACACGTGCACACACACCTGCACACACATGCACGCACACACGCGCACACATGCAAACACACACATGCACACACACACGTGCACACACACACAGTATATTCTCTATACAGTAGCCGGAATCATCCTTTGTGATATGTCAGATTATGCCATTCCTCTGCTCAAAACTTTCAGTGGCTTGCCACCTCACTCAGGATAAAATTCAGTGATCTTACCCTTGCCTACAAGGTCCTCCAAGGTCTCCCCACCCCCACCTGTTTGTTCTCCTCTCTTGCCCACCTCCCCGACCCCCCACCCCAGGCTCAGTCTCCCCTGCCACACCAGCCCCTTTACCCTTCTCAAACACAACAGGCCACTCCCTGTCTCGGTCCTGACCTGGTCAGCCCTCCCGACAGATATGCAAATGGCTTTCATTCAGGTCTCTGCACCTCACCAAAAAGACTTTCCCTGACTACATAAAGCAGCACCTCTCCCATCTGTGTCCCGCTAGCTTGATTGATTTTTCTTCTTTGGATGCACCTCTCCTGACACATTTTGTATCATGTTTCATTTATTGTCCTTTTCCTCCTAGACTTTGTTGCTTGTGCTCACTGTGGAATCCCCAGTGCCTAGAACAGTACCTGGCATTTTAAAAGTCACTCAATAAATATAGGTAGTCTTTGTTGTCTGAATCCAATCCTTCTCTGAAATTCCACCACAGAGTGAACTTTAGTACAGCAAGAGCTCATATTCTATTACATCATGTAATAGAAAAAAATAATAATGCATTCTCTATATCACCTATATTCTTAATCACCCATAAGACAATCCACTGTGGATTTCTGCATGATACAAGGCGTTTAAAACACTAATTACCTAATTATTTGACACTTAGTGAGCTCATTTAGTGGGTGTGTTTGTATGTAATATGCTATAATACTGAAAGAATTACCTTTTCCTTCTACACTGAAAAAAGTCATGTATTGTAAAAAAAAAAAAAAAAGATTTTCTAAAGATACGTAATGAATGCAAATATAATTACCAAAATGAACAAACATTTTTAAACAATTATTTACTGAATGAAGAGTTACTTGTGTGAAAATTGGAAATCACTGTTACTGTTAGGACTGTGGAGAGAGCTAAATCAAAGTGAGCTAGGGAAAAAGCAAATGAAACCATCAATACCCAAGGTTCATCCATTTCCAAATCGAGGAATGTCCAACTCATTAGTAGGCACCTCCTCTTCTTGGCATTCAGGATGCTGCAAGTGGATAGAGGTCTGCAAATCTTTGTCAAAATCTATAAATGAGGCAATGAGGTTTTTTTTTTAAATGACACTCAAAATAGACATCTGTTCTAACTATGTGATTATATAATTTATTATCTACACAGAAATAATTTTGAATGTGAGAGAAAAATAAATAAAATTGTATATATATTTTTTTTAGATTATAAATGTTTTTGTTCTTTTTTTTATTATTATACTTTAAGTTCTGGGACACATGGGCAGAACGTTCAGGTTTGTTACATAGGTATACATGTGTCATGGTGGTTTGCTGCACCCATCAACCCATCATCTAGGTTTTAAGCCCTGCATGCATTAGGTATCTGTCCTAATGCTCTCCCTCCCCTTGCCCCCCACCCCCCAACAGGCCCCGGTGTGTGATGTTCCCCTCCCTGTGTCCATGTGTTCCTCCATTGTTCATCTCCCACTTATGGGTGAGAATATGCAGTGTTTGGTTTTCTGTTCTTGTGTTAGTTTGCTGAGAATGATGGTTTCCAGCTTCATCCATGTCCCTGCAAAGGACATGAACTCAAAATTATATTTTTAAAGCATGTATTTATAGATTGACAAATTGGTTTTGTATAACAGTAGGTATATAAAATAGTTATAGTCAAAAATTATCTTCAAAGGGAAAATCATTTCTAAAAATTAAAAAAAATGTACATTATAGTTTTTTTTTAAACTATAGGTTGATTTGCTTGAACATAAAAATAATATAAACAGAGGAGGCAAAAGAAAATGCATGAAATAACTGAAGCAGTGTATTATTTTGGTTCATAATAATTGTAATCAGTTTTGAAGTCATATCTATATTTGATATCATGTCACTGGTATCTTTTTTTTTTTTTTTAGACAGAGTTTCACTCTTGTCACCCAGGCTGGAGTGCAGTGGCACGATCTCCACTCACTGCAACCTCTGCCTCCCGTATTCAAGTGATTCTCCTGCCTCAGCCTCCTGAGTAGCTGGGATTACAGATGTGTGCCACTATGCCCGGCTATTTTTATTATTTTTTTAGTAGAGATGGAGTTTCACCATGTTGGCCAGGCTAGTCTCGAACTCCTGACCTCAGATGATCTGCTCGCCTCGGCCTCCCAAAGTGCTGGGATTCCAGGCATGAAACACTACTCCTGGGCCCATCACTGGTATCTGTCTAAAGAAAGTATTTGTGATACATGTATTTTTAATTTTTATTTTTAATTTTTTCGTAAAATTACTTGCAGTCTTTTTCAAAGTTGAATTTTATAGTTTGTAAATTTGAAATTATTGAAACTGTCAACTGACTCTTCTCAGATGACCATAGTATTTTAAATAAAGAAAATACTCTTTCTACAAGTGCTGCAGCACCTTGTAAGCTAAGAATTAATTCTGGTCAATAGAAGACATTCCCAGTTCTATTTTTTTTTCCTTCCTCAAGTATGTTAATATTTCAGTTCAAATATTTTCACGGGTACCATCTTTCTAATCTCCATACAGAGAAACTTTCACAAAGATTTTGCAAGGCAAAACTCATCAAACAAGTTGTTTCTATTTAGGATTTTTTTAAATGTTTTGCCAAATTTAGATGCTTAAATATCATAGACCTCTGAATTTTATTCCATTCCAGTATAGAACATAAATTTATCCAATTAAATATAAAAGTTCCATCAAAATATCCTTCCCATAAATCAAGATATTTCAAAGCATAACTGTTTAATCTCAAATGTAACTCATTTAATTTGTTCATCCTTTGGCTTTGTAGGTAGAAGGTTAGTTTTCAATAATTACATTTTCCTAAAAGCTTCAAGAGCTGGAGTCTTTTGGCTCACCATTCCTTGACTACTTGATGAAAAATTACCAACCAGTTTTGAACAAAAAGCAAGCACTATTTAGAGGCCTAATTTTTTTTTGCTTTTAAAAAGTAAAAGGTCACTGTATATTGCAGTATGCTTGAGTTGATTTACAAATAATCCTTCAAAGGTTCAAACATTTCTAAAATCTAAGAACATGCAGGGGGGAAGAAAAAAAGCACATACCAACAGGCTGCAGCGTTTTTTTAATTCAACATCGTCTCTATCACAAATATTTTGTAGTTCAGTTTCTCTGTGTATAAATAAAAATACTTATAATGTTTGTCAACTATAGCTTCTATTTTGCTGGTAGACTATCACAGCTTGTTTGGATGCAATTATGAACCCTGAACGCACTACATCTAATTCCAAATATATTTCTGTTCCATAGATTTCTTAATTTAGTAATAACACTATTTTTCCCATGATTCTGTATTCCATGAAAATCTATATTTATAGTACCTCCTCCATCTTAATTGTTGAATTTTTTAAGTGAAGTTATAAATTACAGTGTTAGAGGCTATATCTTTGACAGAATGAACTTTCAAAAGCTTTCCTTTGAGTCCTTGGGCTCAAAAAAAAAAAATCAAACCATTATTTAAATTAACTGATTTTCTCTATAAGAAATGGATGTAAATCTGCATCGTTTAACTGTTTATAAACTTCTTCTTCTACTGACAGAGACATTCCGTTAGTAGCTATCACTTTTCTTTCCCAATGCTCACAAGAAAAAGTGAAATTAAAATTAAGCAAAATTAATTTAGAAGAAAAAAATCACTACCTAAAAAGTCATACTACCCAGAGTGATATATAAACATAATTGCTTAAATTATCAGCTTGGTCATAATCTTCCCAAAATAGCTACTAGTTTTTGAAATAGCTTTTTCATAACAATTTGTCTTCTGGGTGTACCTGTGGTCAGTGATATGACTACAGCCACTGAGTATATGGCAAATGTTGACATGCATTTCTGCAAGTTGTACATCATCATCAACATTCTTGAGAAAAGATTATTTCGTACTTAATTTTTTATGAAACATGCACTTTTTCATTGTTGCTGTTGTTGAGACGGAGTCTTGCTCTGTCGCCAGGCTGGAGTGCAGTGGTGCGATCTTGGCTCACTGCAACCTCCGCCTCCCGGGTTCAAGCGGTTCTCCTGCCTCAGCCTCCTGCGTAGCTAGGACTATAGGCACCCACTACCACGCCCGGCTAATTTTTGTATTTTTGGTAGATATGTGATTTCACCATATTGGCCAGGCTGGTCTCGAACTCCTGACCTTGTGATCCGCCTGCCTCAGCCTCCCGAAGTGCTGAGATTATAGGCATGAGCCACCGCGCCCAGCCCTAAACATTCACTTTTTTTTTTTTTTTTTTTTTTTAGCTCAATGCTGCTGAAAGGGATTTGGCTTTGCACAAAGCAAAATTAGAAAACAAAACAAAACAAAACAGTGTTATCACAATAAGGTAAATACATAGGTTATAGATGTATAGTATATATTAGATGACAAACTACTGAGTTAGTAACCGCAAGAGCATTCAGACCATTCTGTCTGCACTCCACAGTGGAACTTTTGGCCTCTATTTCTCATGCATGTTTCACATACACCAAACCTAAGACATCTCATGTTTCCCTATGACAGCAATGACTCCATGTCCTGCTGGCTCTACCATCTCTGACAGGCAGAGGCTCGGGTCATGGACAGTGGAGCCAGCAGGGGCAGCACCAATAACTTGGACCAGAAGGAGTTCGTTGTCCCCGGCCACTGGGTTCTGAGTGACACAGACTCTCCCTCAGAGCCCTCTCCTGAAATCTCCTCATTGTGTGATCTTGGACATGTTACTTAACCTTAACATGCCTCGGTTTCTTCATTTGGAAAACAAGTATGATATTATTGGTCCTTAAAAAGGCATGAAGTAGTGACACATGCTACCCCATGAAGAAACCTCAAAAGCATGAGGTTTAGCTAAGTGAAAGAAGCCAGACGCAAAAGGTAACATATGATATGCTTTCATTTCTATGACATGTCGAGAGTAGGTAAATCCACAGAAATGGGAAGCAGATGGTGGTTTGTGGTTAACAGGGCTAAGGGAGAGGAGAATGAGGAGTCAACTGCTTAACGGGTGTTGTAGGTTGAATTGCGCTCCCCCGAAAAGATACGTTGAAATTTTAATCGTTAAGTACCTCAGAATGTGACATTATTTGGAAAGTGTTTTATGGAGGTAATCAAGTTAAAATGAGGTCACTAGTGTGGTCCCTAATCTAATATGAATGGCGTCCTTGTAAAAAGGGGAAATTTGGACAGAGAAAGATGAACAGAGGCAGAGGGAAGAAAAGGTGCAGACACACAGACAGAACGCTATTGGGAGATGGAGGCAGAGACTGGACAGATGCTGTGGGAAGCCAGGGATCACCACAATTGCTATTCACACCAGAAGCCTGGAAGAGGTGAGGAAAGATTTTACTCAGAGTCTCAGGGAGCAAGACACCTTGATTTCAGATTTCCAGCCTGTAGAACTGTGAGACAATACATTTCCACTGTTTTAAGCCACTAATACAACGAATACAGGGTTTCCTTGTGGGGGTGATGAAAATGTTCTGGAACCTCATAGAAGCAGTGGTTGAACAATGTTGTCAATGTATCGCGTGTTGTTGAATTTTTCATTTAAAAATGGTTAATTTTATGTTAAGTGGATTTCAACTCAGTAAACTCACACATGTGCACACACACATATTATATCATCTAGTGTGGTAGTGTGGTGTTGTAAGTATTCAATGAGTCAACTCATAGGAATTTAGAACAGTCCCAGAGATACAGTAATCCCTCAATAAGTGTTAGTTAGTATTACTATTTTCAAGAGTCTCTCTCCAAACTTCCCACCTCTAGCCATCAAATAATCAGATAGCAGCAACTAATTCCCTCACCCGTTTTCCTTTTATGCAGAGCATTTTAGCTCTCTCCTGCCAGACCACGCCATGTATATTAGGGTTCTCATAGAGGAACAGAACTAATAGGATACACACACACGCAAACACATACATACACACACACACACACACACACACATATATATATAAAGGGGGAAGTTATTAAGTATTAATTTACAGGATCACAAGGTCCCACAATAGGCTGTCTGCAAGCCCTGAGGAGCAACGAGAGCCAGTCCGAGTCCCAAAACTGAAGACCTTGGAGTCTGATGTTCAAGGGCAGGAAGCATCCAGCACGGAAGAAAGATGTAGGCTGGGAGGCTGGGCCCATCACATCTCTTCACGTTTTTCTGCCTGCTTTACATTTGCTGGCAGTTGATTAGATGGTGCCCACCCGATTAAGGGTGGGTCTGCCTTCCCCATCCCACTGACTCAAATGTTACCCTCTTTTGGCAACACCCTCACAGGCATACCCAGGATCAGTATTGCATCCTTTAATCCAATCAAGTTGGCACTTAATATTAAGCATCACACCATGTGAGTACTAAGTCTGACATGTCTTCTCTTCACATCAACTGGCCCATCAAGTCATTTTCCCAAGAGTTTCACAGCTGCAAGATGAATTATACCCTGCTCACAGCCCAACCTTCTCCACCAGGTATTCAGAAACTAGCTTTGGCCAAATTTATAAAAATGCAATAATTTCATCCCAACCCACTAGAGTCTGTGCGTGAAAATGAACCCATTTCACTACTACCAAAGGACAAGCACTTTCAGTCATCCTTCTGCCACTAACGGGCCATTCTCTAGGCTGTGATGACAAAGCCAGAAAGGCAAGTTGCCCACGTGGAAATCAGACCCACCAGGGCACTGGGTTCCAACCAACTGGGTTTACTGTCCTCCACTTGGTTCATTACACAAGGAAAAAGCCCAAGAGAGTGGACTGTTGATCTGTTAAAATGGTTTAAGACCCAGAAGAACTAAGAATCAAGACCTTGATTCTAGAGAATTAAAAAACACAGAAAAATCACTTGAGAACTTGAATGTCTTCTTGCCCTTCACCCCACTCTCGACAATTACAGAAGAGAAAGATAGAGAGCTTTGCTGTGTTGAGAAACCAGCTTTGGAGAGATCTGGTATTTTGCACAAGTGGGAAATTGATCATAGGAGGAAAGGAAAGGAAGAAATTGTACAAGGAAACCAGAGCAATGAAAAGAAAAACTCGAGGAGACATGTTAGACCACAGCAGCCGATTTGAATCAAGCATGACATAGATTTGGGGCAGGCGTTTCTGAAAACACATGCCTCAAATTGTATTTCACAAAATTGCTGTTAATGCCCTACAACTTGTCGTAACATGCTGCATCTTCAGGAAGACCCTTTGTATTATTAATATTTTATTGTTTTTATAGTAGGCACCATAGAAGTGAGTATGTGGGAGTGAAATTGTATGGGCAAGCTCTTTACCAGGCATCCAGGTGGCAGCTCAAAGCACTAGTTTGAATGATTCCATTACAAGCTAGATGCATATTTATGCCTCAGATGCTTTCTCCTTCATAAATATTTTCTCTGGTGTCTCCATGTCCTTCCCTATCCATTTAGGGATCAGTTAACCCTATAATCAAACACTATTGCTCAAGCCATGGAAACAGTGTTTCCCAAACAACAGTAAAAGGAAGAGAAATACATCAAACATGCTATTCTTATCACAATATTAACAGGTTCCTGAGGAAAGACTTTTCCCTCACCTTGATCTGCTGAGAATACCAGAAAAATAGAGGTTACACTTAGAAAGAAAAAAATAATCCTTACTATAGGATAGGCCAAGTGAGAAATTTTATGAGTCAAACGAATAATGACGATGATAAAAAAAAAAGATTAAAATAATTGCAGCCAACATTTATGGAACACACAGGCCAGGCCTTGCGCTGAGTGGTCTGTGATTTATCTCACATAATCCTTCCAGCCACCCTACAGGGTAAATGTCATTATCCCCATTTCACAGATGAACTAACTGAAACTCAGAAAACACTGCCAAGTTCATAAGCTATTAAGTGGAGCCAGCCCTCCGATTTAGGTTTATCTGATTCTAAAGTCCATGGTGTTAATTACAATGCTCCTTGCCAAAATGAAAGTTTTCACATGCCCAAGGAAAATGCTACCAATCCCCTCCCAGTGGATTCTTACTCTTTTTGTCAAAAGATGCAATTTTTACTGCAAACAGCCTGTAGCTCATATTGCTGGCATCCCCGCATGGCCAGGTCTGCTGCTCTGGAACCAAGAGGTCATTTTCTTTTTCCTAACCAAAGTAAGCAAAGCACACTTGGTCCTTGGGCTTAAAAAAAAAAAAAAAGCCAAGAGACATAAACAGGTGAATATAGTTACTGCAAAGACAAATAATAAAAATGGAACCCCTGAATGTATTGGAAGGGAAAAATGAGTGCCCGGCAGTCAAGACATAATTGCTAGAGAGCTAAACAGAAGAAAAAGAAGGGAGAGAAAAGCCAAAAAGAAACAACTCAAAGCACAAAATAAAGGCAGACAAAAGTAAATGCTTTTCTTGGATAATTAAAACCAGGGTCTTACAAGATATGAAGTTAAGACACTTGGTGAATTATACGTTTCTAATTCCTCTCCCTAAGTGCCATAGGCTAGAGACAGTCTCCCAGGTATTAATGAAAAGGCCACAGTATGGTGCCCTACATTCACTGCGGTGTGCCAAACCTAACAAAATATGCTTCGAAAACCCAGGAAAATGGCAAAGTCAATTCCTTTGATCAGTTGATTTCTTCTTAATGGCAACTGTTCTCAAAC
Organism: Nomascus leucogenys; assembly: GCF_006542625.1. Lineage (NCBI taxonomy): Eukaryota > Metazoa > Chordata > Mammalia > Primates > Hylobatidae > Nomascus > Nomascus leucogenys. The sequence goes on from NC_044388.1 coordinate 63,137,002, forward strand.
TGACACCCTTCCCCCCACCCCCACTACCAATGCCATCACACATGTGCACTACACGGCACATACACAGAGAAGGGGACAATTCTAAGAATATTTTCTGGAAGGGTTGCTTTGTCTTTGAAAAGTGCTTTGCTACTGTTAGTCAAATTTAAAACTACATCATCGTCCTGCTGCTGAACTAAGGCCTCATGACTTGACACACCTAGCAAGGCTGGAGGAGTTCCAACACTTAGACCAACACGAAGGGGCAGCCCAAGACAATAGAATCCTCCTGTTTTGGGGCAGCTCTTGTTTCATTCCACATTTCCAAGTCAGCAGTCCCCAACCTATTTGGTACCAGGGACCAGTTTCGAAGATAGCTTTTCCATGGACTGGCTGGTGGTGGGGGATGGTTTCAGGATGATTCAAGCGCATTGCATTTATTGTACACTTTACTTCTGTTATTATTACACTGTAGTATATAATGAGATAATTATACAATTCACCATAATGTAGAATCTGTGGGAGCCCTGAGCTTGTTTTCCTGCAACTAGATGGTCCCATGTGGGGGTGATGGGAGACAGTGACAGGTCATCAGGCGTTAGATTCTCATAAGGAGCGTGCACCCTAGATCTCTCGCATGCAGTAGGGTTCGCCTTCCTTTGAGAATTGAATGCTGCCACTGATCTGTCAGGAGGTGGAGCTCAGGGGGTAATGCAAGCGAGGGGGACTGGCTGTAAAAACAGATGAAGCCTGGCTCGCCCACCTGCCCACCGCTCACCTCCTGCTGTGTGGCACGGTTCCTAATAGGCCACAAACTTGTACTTGTTAGTGGCCTGGGGGTTGGGGATCCCTGTTCTAAGTGGATAAAAAGCAGGGGTGTTAAAGGCCAGTACCGCTTCACTCCCTGTTTCCTGATGCTGGGTCTTCCTTCCTCAGAATCTTCAAATCTCTGCATTCATCTCCTTCCAAAACTTCTCTCCAACTAGGTCTAAGGCCTGCTCAGACTCTGCTGGTGGAGATGTGAATTAATATCATCTTTGTAGGAAGCGATTTGGCAATGTGTATAAATAATATCCTCTTCTGTGAACCACACAAAAGTACAATACATACAAAAGATTTATGCACAAAAATGCTAATTACAGAATCATTTAAAACTGGAAGAAAAAATACAGTGCCCAATTATGGGAGAATGTTTGGGTAAATAATAATCTACTTATTTATGTAAAGACATTTTTGTCATTAAAAGCAATTATAATAGGCTAAAAGTAAAAAATAGCTATGAATTCATTTACAGTGTAAACTCAACTATATAAAATACCACCCACAGAATGAGGGAAAATGCTACTTGTAGTTAGCTCTAGGTGGTAGAATTATGTTTATGTGCACAAGAATAAAGGAAACAGTATTTTTCTCTTAGGTGTGTTTTCCTTTATTGTCCAAGTTTTCTACAACCAGTGTTAATGTCTTTTTTTTTTTTTTTTTTTTTTTTTTTGAGACAGAGTCTCACTGTATCACCCAGGCTGGAGTAGAGTGCCGCAATCTTGGCTCACTGCAACCTCTGCCTCCTGGGTTCAAGCAATTCTCATGCCTCAGCCTCCCAAATAGCTGGGATTACAGGCATGTGCCACCATACCCAGCTAGTTTTTGTATTTTTCATAGAGATGGGGTTTCACCATGTTGGCCAGGCTGGTCTTGAACTCCTGGCTTCAAGCCATCCACCTGGTGTGGGCTACCTTGCCTGGCCAGAATGTTGGTGTCTTTTTTTTTTTTTTTTTTTTTTTTTTTTTGAGATGAAGTCTCACTCTGTCATCCAGGCTGAAGTGCAACGGCACTATCTCGGCTCCCTGCAAGCTCCGCCTCCTGGTTCAAGCGATTCTCCTGTCTCAGCCTCCCGAGTAGCTGGGATTACAGGCATGCGCCACCATGCCTGGCTAATTTCTTTGTATTTCTGTAGAGACAAGATTTCGCCATGTTGGCCAGGCTGGTCTCGAACTCCTAACCTCAAGTGATTCACCCACCTCGGGCTCCCAAAATGCTGGGATTACAGGCATGAGCTGTGTCTTAAAGGCAACAAATTGCAGTATTTAAGAGTAGTCTTAAGTCAGAAGACCCCACCCCAGACACACCCTGGACTCCCCCAGAGCTGCCACTTAAGAGCTACGTGACTTTGGTCAGGTTACTTAATATCCCTAAAACCCAAGTTCCCCCAACAGTAAAATGATAATTTTATTGATATAAGGATTAAATGATTTAATATAGGTAAGACACTTGAAACAGTGGCACCAAGTAAATATTCAGCAAATACCCATTCTTATTAAACAATTATGGAGTGCCCATAGTGTGCCAGGTTGAATGTCAAGCACTGCGGATACAAAGGTGACTGAAATTGGCTTCTTATTCTTGAGGGGGAAAATAGACATGTGAAGAGATACTGTCCTTCGGTATCCGTGGGTGATTGGTTCCAAGACCTTCTTGTGGATACCAAAGGCAGCATCTGTGGATACTCAAGTCTCTTAAATAAGATGGCATAGTATTTGCATATTGTCAAGGCACAGTACCCATTTATATTTTAAATTATCTCTAGATTACTTACAATACCTAATACAATGTAAATCGCTTTTTCTACTGTATTGTTTTTTATTTGTATTTCTTATTGTTATATTGGGTTTTTTATTGTTTGGGGGTTTGTTCCTGAATATTTTCTATCCAAGATTAGTGGAACCCATGGAGGCAGAACTCACAGATACGGAGGTCAATGGTCGTCACAATTCCATGGGGTAAGTTCTGCATGGAAGAGGGATACAAGATTCTGCGGGAACGTCGAAGAGAGTCCCTAACTCTGGCAAGTCAAGAATTTTCACTACCACTGGAATTAGAATCCCTCAAATAGTATTAGATCCAAATGTCACTTCATCTTCATATATTTTAAACGACTCAGTGAGAAGTGAGTGTGTCTATCAGCAGGGTAACTGGCCCCATAGGAAGGAGGTGGCAGCCACCTTTGATCTTGTCTCTAGAACATTCTGTAATTTGCAGATTGTGCTCATCTGCACCATCCCAATTTATTCTCACAGGACACCTATAAGACTATTGATTTTTCAGTACGGCTTAGAGAGATGTAGTGGGCTGAAGGTCACTCAACTAAATAAAGAACAAAGATAAGACACAAACCTGGGTGCTATGGGAGACCTTGACGTCAGCAGAGATGCTACAGAAAGGACTTCTCTGTCAGAAGATGCTCATGTTTTCATTCACTCTACAATTTCTACTACTATTTTAGAAATGGGGTCACAGGAGGAAGATGAAGGAGCAACTAAAGAAGATCTAAAAAGGGGTTTTTAAGCCAGCCAAACCTATGTTTGTCTACACAGTAACAGTAGGATCTGAAAGATATGTTCTCTGTAAACATCTCTATTTGACAAATGAATCTTCCACACTGTGATGGGGGCAAAAGGGCTTTGGTGCCCCAGTGAATTGGTAGACAGTTGGAGATGGCCAGACATGAGAAATAGTTTGGACAAGCTACCCCTAAAAATTCACCCTTGATATAGGAATTCTGGAATGAGGCACAGGCTACTTACTTCCTCATCGAAGGATCATTGATCCTATACTTCTTCATGCCTCCTAACTTAGGCTTACATCTGCTAACTACCTTTGAGCCTATCTTTCATCCCTGAGAGTTTCCTATGTGCACACGGCTATTGAGAAGTAGCATTGTAGTCTAAAGAAAATAGCAATGAACTTGGAGACCAGTGACCTGAGATCAAACTTAGATCAACTATTTATTAGTTGCATGACTTAACAAATAGCTTTCCCTTCTCTGGGCTTTAGCTTTCTCTTTCATAACACTGAAATAATAATACCTACCTCTTAAGGTTGTTGGGAGATTAGATGAAACGCATTGTGTAATTTGAAGCACTCAGCAAAATGATTTGGCTCATAAATAATATTACTCGCTCTTCCGAATAAAATAATGGATTCTTGGCGATACTTAAAACTACATCATCGGGCAGGCGCAGTGGCGCATGCCTGTAACCCCAGCACTTTGGGAGGCGGCGACCGGCGGATCACCTAAGGTCGGGAGTTTGAGACCAGCCTGATCAACATGGAGAAACCCTATCTCCCCTAAAAATACAAAATTAGCCAGGCGTGGTGGCGCATTCCTGTAATCCCAGCTACTCGGGAGGCTAAGGCAGGAGAATCGTTTGAACGCGGGAGGCGGAGGTTGCAGTGAGCTGAGATCGTGCCATTGCACTCCAGCCTGGGCAACAAGAGCAAAACTTGGTCCCCACCCCCCCACCCCCCCCAAAAAAAACCCTACATAATCAACATCACAGATTAGTCATATGTCAAGAGTCACGTGTTCCTGGCTGCTCAGCACAAGCCAGTCCGTGGGACCATGGCTAAAGTCACTAACAGACATCTTCCATTAGAATTGGCGTTACCATAAAAGGAAGAGTTTCCTTTTTATTCAACTCCCATGGCCTTCACCCAACTAGATGGATTAATCCACTGTTTTGAACATCTAGGTCAATAATTATCGTTGTCATAGAAAATTGAAAGCTGCCATAGGATAAAAATAAATCTCTACTAAAACCTACATTTCTGTATAGAATCTGTGATCCTATGAATTGCTCTTGATCAACACATTCTTCCATTGCCAAAACGGGCCTTCTTCATACAATAACAGCCAAGCAGACGCTTAACAATTTCACCAACCATAATTCTGGGCAGTGATTGTCATGAGTGATGAAATATGATTAGCAAATTACAGCTCTGGTGTTTTATTTTAAGAGATCATAAAAAAATGAATGGATTGAGCTGTTTTGCATTTTTCAGTGGAATCATTTAAAAGGAGTGGGTAATGGAGAACTCAAGACTGATGGCTAAAAGAAAAGGCAAAAATAATGTTGCCACTTCACAACCTACCAACATAATTCATCTTTGTCTCCTGTCCCGAACTGTTGTGTAATGTTGCTGTTACATGGTTAAACAGCTGCTATTTATTTCTGGCATCTTTATTTTAGTTCTGGATAAACTGACCTGAAATTTTAAAAAATTATTCTATATCTTTCTTTCCTTTTTTTTTTTTGAGTTGGAGTTTTGCTCTTGTCACCCAGGCTGGCACAATCTTGGCTCACTGCAACCTCCGCCTTCCAGGTTCAAGTGATTCTCCTGCCTCAGCCTCCCGAGTCGCTGGGATTATAAGCGCCTGCCACCACGCCCGGCTAATTTTTTTTTTTTTTTTTTTTTGTATTTTTAGTAGAGACCGGGTTTTGCCATGTTCACCAGGCTGGTCTCGAACTCCTGACCTCGGGTGATCTGCCCGCCTTGGTTGGTCTCCCAAAGTGCTGGGATTACAGGCATGAGCCACCACGCCCGGCCAATTATTCTATATCTAAATGTGTAAAAATGACATCCTCATCAAGAAGTTTCGCATTGTGTTTTCTTTATAAATTAGGTCACTTATAACAATATCTCTGGGACTTGAGCAATGAGTTAAACTCCTCCTGTAGGTACAGGATGTTTCCTGTCTTATATCACATCTGCTTTACAATGAACTATATTGTTCAAGGTTCTTGGAAATCTTGTCCAAAATAAAGGTGTGTTTCTACTTTCAAATATATTGATAACAATAGTGCTTTGGAATTGCTAACCTTTTTATGTCTTCAAATCCTAGGCTTATCATTGCTATACCTCTCCCACAGAGTTGGCAGTCAAGCAAAATTCCATACAGCCTCTTTTATTTTTCCACTGATACCATTATAAAGTTAGAGGCACATTCCTATGGAAATAAATTTGGCCCTGAAATGTAATTTTAAAATACGTTTAAGAATGCAGCATGCATTTTAAGCACATATTTCAAAAAGTAAAGATAATTTTTGTTAACTAATATATTCAAAATAGCTATACAATAAGGAAGAGAGCACTGGACTTGGGTTTAAATGCAGGCTCTACCGTTTACCAGACATGAGATTTTGAACAAGTCATTTACCCTTGCAGAGTTAAATTTTTTTGAAAAATAAAACAAAGAATGCCTACTTTATAGAGTCATCATAAGGATTAAGGGGCTCAGTAATATAATATCTGATCTATAATATGGATTTAGTAAAGATTATTTAAATTTAATGAATGACTAAAAATAAACTACAAACATAAAGTGCTGAAGCTACCATTTGGCAGTTTTTTACATGAAGTGCTAGCACTGATAAAAAATACAAAATGGTTTTTAGTTTCTGAATATTTTCAGTTACAAGTCTCACATTGTCCATACTTTTTAAAATCTTCATTGACGTTTTCCAAATTATACATATCATCCAAAACTGTACAAAATTAAACATTTCAGAAAAACGTAATATAGATGATGAAAGTTTTTCATGATCATTGAATTGATAATTTTTGAGCCTGGATTCAAACACAAGTCCAATTAGGGTGACTACCCATCCTGCTTTGCCTAAAACTGCCTCGGTTTATGCCTCTCATCCTGGCATAAGCATTCATTGTGCCCCTTTCACTCTCAAACTGTCTCTGTGTGGATGACAAATATGTGGCCCTTCAATCCACAAATCTGCCTCTAAAAGAGAACCCATTACTTACCATTGGTTGCAAAGTCCTCCATCTCTCTGTTTCTCTTGATTATCAGTTATTCTCAAAAAGTATTACTTGTTTCTTTTTTGCAATTTATTTTACTTTTTCCTCTTATTTTACCGATTGAATTTTTGTAGAAACATACCTCCCAAGTGTGTTAAATTTCATATTTGAAATTAGACTGCATACTTTTTTGCCTTAAATATAAATTTAAGAAAAAATTATATATATTTATATTATATATTATATTATATTATTATATATTACATAATCTAATGATACATAATTATATATTATATATAAATTATATGTAATATAAAATTATACATTATATGTAATTATATAATTATATAATATAATATAATATGTATTATATAATTAAAATATATAATTATATATTATATATGATATATAGTATATATTAGATATATATTATATGATATATAGATGATATTACATATTAAATATGTATTATATTGTATATTATATTTCTATATTATGCCGTAATATATTCTACATACATAGAACATATTATATTCTATGTATATAGAATATGGATAGAGAATGTAATATATTATATTCTATATCCATAATTTTTGAGCCTTGATTCAAACCCAAGTCCAGTTAGGGTGACTACCCTAATATAAAATATATAATTTTATATTACCAAGAATGTGCGCTAGTGAGTCAAAATGAAACAAGAGTAGTAATGCTACCTTTTAAAAACTTTCAAGAACAAGGTAATTTTATTTGAGTTCTGTTCTGTAAATCTCATTTAAGTGAGCATAGATGCAGAAGTAAACATTATTCAAACAAGTGGAGTTTAGTAAAATCTCACTAGTTTGAAATCCAACATTTTGGAATTTGAGATCATTTAGACAGGATCTGAATTTAAGTTTACCCTTTCTTAAGAAGTCTTTTCTTTCTGACAGTGTAAAGAAATATTTTAAATAAGATTTTAGAGCCAAATATTTAAGAGATCAAACTCCATATTGTAAAAATTTACAAAAGAAAAAGACACGATTTAGCCCAATTTAATTTATAGCATGAACTTGAAAGTTATTTGATTATCTATTACACAATTCTATAATTCAGACTGTTCCTTGAATTAGAAGGTCTACTGAGATGTTAGGGTAAACTCCACAGTTTAGCTATTCCACACCCATCTCCACTTCCTTCTCTCTTGCAAAGCAAAGACATTCTCCCCACTTGCTTTACAGCCAGTCATGACCCAGTCTTACCCAAGTCCCTGGAGGGGAGACAGGGAAAGGGAAGATTTGCTTTCATGATAAAGGAAACAGACATGGCTGGTGCTGCCTGTTCCCCGCACTGCCTGCCTTGAACGTTTGGAGCTGCGACTGCCATATTGCAAACATGAGGGAAGGGCCAAGAGCGCTGCAGAGACTCCAACTCTGATCACATTGAACAGACAAACCAATACCAGCCGCTGCCTCGCTCCAAACTTCTCCCTACAGGAGAAAAATAAACCCTTATTTGTTTAAGCTACTGTGGGCTGGATTTTCTGTTGCTTGGGGCCAAATGCATTCTGAACTAACACAACAGCTTAGTGGGGCCAGGTTTCGATGTGATGTTGGCACCTACACAGGAGAAGCTAAGGCAAACCCATGTACAGACTGAAGGCCTGAGGCACCTTCTAACTATCAGAGCGCAGATGGAAGTAACAAGACTGACTCCAAAGTAGACTCCAGCACAGACAGACAAGCACAGGGCAAGGGCTTGGGCACTAGCGAAGGTCAAGAATTAAGCAGAAGGAAACCTTACCGAGATGAGCCTATTGTATTTTAAACTGATGTTTTGCATCTTGCTAAAAAGTGATGTGGTTTCTTTCCAGCATTAAAATAAGAAATAGTTCCTCCTGAATCGATTTTGCCTTTTTATTTTATTTCAGTTTTAATTTTGAAGTAAATATTCCCAGAACCTCAGGCAAAGCTATATTCAAATATGAATGTTGAACCTGTTCCAGATGTAATTTTTTTAAATTATGAACTGCTATTTAATGGAGTAGCAGGCTCTAGAATGGAATGCCTTCTCCTCAAGCCTACCTCTACCATGTAGAAATGCTATGAACCTGGACTTGAATTTCTGTGCCTTAGTTTTCTCATCTGTGAAATGGGAGGAAATAGAGAACCTCCCTAATAAAGTAATTGTGATAAATAACTACGGTGTACACTATTTAAAAGAGTAAATGGACAGTGTTGAAAGCAGTGCATGGAGCACTAACCACTTGATAAATATTAGGCATTATCATGGGTATTTAAAAGTCCATTCTACTTCCTATATATGAACGCATATAGACTATGCATATATGTATGTGTTTTTATGTATACAATCATTTACATTTTACTTTATATTCTCAAGTAAAACATGGAATTATTTTTAAATTTCATCATCCAATCCTTTAGATGCCCCAAATGTAAACCCAAGCAACTCCCTAGTGAATGAATTGTCCTTAATCTCTTCTGCCTCTATTTTTTAAGTTCTGTGTCTATGCGCATTTGGTTAAGATTTGTGAAACAGAACTCTGAAGACCATTTACCTTTATTTTCATGAAACCTTGAAAGAATACAAGCCCTTTGTTAACAGACCTCTCAAGCAAGCCTTCTTCAGCGTCAACTGTTAGTATTTCTCCACAGCACCAATTAGCAAACATATGTTTTGCATTGTGTTTGGTTGGTTTTTGTCTTTTCATCCGTACTTGACTTGCAAAATTGTAGCCTATGCCTGTTTCTGGGAGTCTTCATCTAGTAACAATGGGAATTCTTACCATTTCCATGTTTCTTGTTTGTCTTGTTTTGTTTTGTTTTTGAGGTGGAATCTCGCTCTGTTGCCCAGGCTGGAGTGCAATGGCATGATCTCAGCTCACTGCAACCTCCCCTTCCCAGGATCAAGCAATTCTCCTGCCTCAGCCTCCCGAGTAGTTGGGACTACAGGTGCCTGCCACCACGCCTGGCTAATTTTTGTATTTTTAGTAGAGACGGGGTTTCACCAGGTTGGTCAGGCTGGTCTTGAACTCCTGACCTCAGGTGATCCACCCACCTCAGCTTCCCAAATTGCTGGGATTACAGGCGTGAGCCACCACGCCCAGCCATTTCCATGTTCAAATGCATGAACTGTTCTTTTGTACCTCTCAGCCACTTGCCTTTCCACATATTTTACACATTGTTGTTTCGTCTTTAGGTCACCTAAGAATTCCCAGTTTTTCTTTCCTTTGGTGAAAATGGCTTTTCCTTCCCCATTCGTAACAGCTTGTTCCTAATAGCCAGCACCCCTCCACCTCCTCTCCCTACCAACGCGCCATCCGGTGTTTCAGGCTTCCTGAAGCCTGCCCAGCTCCTTCTTGCATCCCAGCATTTAGAATCCTGAGTGCTTCGACTGCACGATCGCTATCTTCCAAATTGCCTTCCTGTGCTGCAGCTGCCACAACTCCTCAGCCGTGGTCAGCGTCGGGTCTAAAAGACCTGTCCCCTTGCTGGCTTCCCCATATCACCCACATTAAAAAGTTGTCATCCTCACATTCACTTGTCAGCAACATGATGCATGAATCAGATATTTCCTTTTACTCTTTCATCTTTGCAGCACGTTAAGAATTAGTGTCTAATGACACAGAGGTGAAAAGTTAATGGAAATTTAATTGAAAAAACTACCATCCCAGCAGGAATTGAACCTGGTGGCCTCAGCACAGGAGGTAGATATTTCATCCACTAGGCTTCAGAGTTTGGTTTAGCATATAGGATATAGGTATCACTTTGGTAAACAGATAATTCCCATATTTTCCCAGTATTACTTTGGTCAACAGAATGAAGAAAAGAGTGGATTCCAATTTAAATGTCAGGGCTATCTACTTTAAGGATTCTGAACAGGGGAATTTTAATGAAAATAGGATTTAATTTCCTGTAAATGTTTGAGTTCTTCAACCCTAATATATAGAAATAATGAATATTTATACATGTGAAACACATCTTAGCAGCATTTAGTTAGACATACCCAAAGGAACTCCGGAGAATTTTTTCAGGTATAATGAGTTACACCTCAGATTTTTCTAGAGAAAATTACATTACCTAAATACTTTCATTCCTTTCTTTCACATGGTTCACCAGAAGCCTAAGTCATATGGAGAAATGTACACAAGGTATACAGTTACGATGATTCAACAGAGTAGAAACCTGCAGGAATTTAGACCATTGGGCTGTCATTAATATGTTTTTATTTTAAAAATAAATTAAGCTTAACCAATGTCTTATATCCAGATTAGCCTGGAGTTTTCACTCAATCTGCAATACTTAAGATAGATGAGGTTTCCTGAGCAAAGTGGGAATCTTCCAGTGTTCCAGAACATGGCAAGGTTGGAAGGGATTATTTACTTTCAACCCTGTGTTTGCTCTCAGTACTTTGCTATTTACTTGTACCTAGGTAAGTGGCCATATGCATTGCAACACGTAATTTTAACGAAATTAACTCTCAAATCATTAAAAAAAAAACTGTAAAAAAGTCACAGAGGCCAGGCATGGTGGCTCACGCCTGTAATCCTAGCCCTCTGGGAGGCTGAGGCAGGAGGATCAGCTGAGGTCAGGAGTTCAAGACCAGCCTGGCCAACATGGTGAAACCCCATCTCTATTAAAAATACAAAAAAAAAAAAAAAAATTAGTTGGGTGTCATGGCGGGCACCTGTAATTCCAGCTACTTGGGAGGCTGAGGCAAGAGAATAGCTTGAACGTGGGAGACAGAGGTTTCAGTGAGCCAAGATCACGCCATTGCACTCCAGCCTGGGCAACAAGAGTGAAACTCTGTCTCAAAAAAAAAAAAAAAAAAAAGATTCATAGGAAGAAACCACAGGTCCAAAATACTGCAAGTACTACAAACCCCAGCAAACAATGAGAAAATGACAAGACCAACACTTCTCTCACACTCAGACAAACTCTTTACCGCTCATGTTAAAAAGGGAAGAAAATATAAAAAAACACTGACGATTTTACTTGCCAAATGTCAGCCAATAAAAAAACCCTCTAATTAAAAAAAAAAACATATAAAATTAGCCAGGTGTGATGGCACATGCCTGTAATCCCATCTACTCGGGAGGCTGAGGCATGAGAATCCTTTGAACCCAGGAGGCAGAGGTTGTAGGGAGCGGAGATCGTATCACTGCACTCCAGACTGGGCGACAGAGCAAGATCCTGTCTCAAAAAATAAATAAATAAATAAATAAACATATTTGAAATAAGGACTTATACTCACAATAATTAATAATGAACCCTGCATTAAGTATCTATTGTGACCTGAGATATAAACTAGTGATGGTATGAAATTATCAATTAGCAAGACACCAAAGAGAAGCATACATATCTTGAAAGCAATCACCTACAATGTTCCTATGCTTAAAGTCATGTGATATCCAATCAAGGACTTACAAAACTTTACTAAGCTTAATGATAAAAATAATATAAATGGCTTTTTGAATTGTTAATAAATAAAAATTACGTTTCTAAAATATTTTTATTTTATCTTCATTCATTATATTAAGACAATATGCTAAAAAAAAGTCCTGAGATGTTGGATCAAAACAGTTTCTAGGTTTCTTCTCTATGGAGGATGTAGTAACAGAAATCTTTTTTCAGGAATCTGAGTCTTTTAATTTTTCCTAATGACTTTTCTAAGAACTTGGTACTGGCTGGGAGCAGTGGCTCACATCTGTAATCCCAGCACTTTGGGAGGCTGAGGCGGACGGATTACTTGAGGTCAGGAGTTTGAGACCAGCCTGGCCAACACAGTGAAATCCTGTCTCTACTAAAAATGCAAAAATTAGCTGGGCGTGGTGGTGTGCGCCTGTAGTCCTAGCTACTAGGGAGGCTGAGGCATGAGAATCTCTTGAACCTGGGAGGCACAGGTTGCAGTGAGCTGAGAACACACCACTGCAGTCCAGCCTGGGCAACAGAGCGAGACTCCATCTCAAAAACAAACAAACAAAAAAACAACTCAGCACTACATTTGCTATTCATGCCTTAAGATCTATATATAAATCCCTTGCCTTTCTTGATAGCCCTTCCATTTGGCTTAGCAGTTAACAGTATATCTAGAATCAAGCAGACCTGTGTGGAATCTCTGCTCTACCATTTGCTAGCTGGATGACTTTGGAAAGTTATAATCTTTCTGAACTTCAGTTTCCTCATTCGCAAAATAGAAATAACAATACCCATCTATAGACCAAAACAAAGCACGTAAAGCACTTGGCACAGTGCTCTGGTATATGATAGGAGCCCATTAAATGTCAGCTATGATTGCTATTGCTATTATTATTATTATTATTGTTATTCACCTTCAGGTAGTCAGCTTTCCAGCTCCACTGAAGCCCTCACCATCTCCTTATCTGCTTTCGATCACTCATCCTGAACGCCTTTCTCTCAGCTATACATGGTCAAATACTATCTGTGCCTTCCTGTCCATCTTATTATTTATTTATTTATTTAGACAGGGTCTTGCTCTGTCACCCAGGCTGGAATGCAGTGGTATGATCTTGGTTCACTGCAGCCTTGACTTCCTGGGCTCAAGCTATCCTCCTACCTCTGCCTCCCAAGTAACTGGGGCTACAGGCACATGCCACCACACCCAGCTAATTTTGTTTATTTTTTGTAGAGTCGATGTCTCACTATGTTCCCCAGGCTGGTCTTGAACTCTTGGACTCAAGTAATCCTCCTGCATCAGCCTCCCAAAGTGCTGAGATTACACCCGTGAGCCACTGCACCTGCGCCTGTCCTCTCGGCTCACTGCAACCTCTGCCTCCCGGGTTCAAGCAATTCTCCCACTTCAGCCTCCCAAGTAACTGGGACTACAGGCATACGCCACCAGGCCCGGTTAATTTTTGTATTTTTGTAGAGATAGGATTTCACCGTGTTGCCCAGGGTGGTCTCGAACTCCTAAGCTCAGGCAATCCACCGGCCTCAGCCTCCTAAAGTGCTAGAATTACAGGAGGGAGCCAGCGTTCCCAGCCCCTGTCCATTTTAAATACTACCTGCTCTGTTACATCTTCTCTAATACTGCCAAGCCAGAAGCAACTTCCTCCTCCACATGCAAATAACACTTTATTTGCATACTTTCTGTGGAGCTTATTGTTTTCTCTTTTGTATATAACATATGCAACATACATATGAATCATTGGCTTATAGGCTGTACTCCTTCCTAGAGTTTCCTGAGGATGTGGATCATTTTCTATTCATATGTGTCCTTTCCAGTGTTCAGCATAGAGCCTTGCCCTTTGTGACAATCAATAAATATGCGTTGAATTAATTAATTAATATTTCTGTCCACTCAGTGCAAAACGTTTGCTCAAAGGCAAAGGACAGGCAATGAGGAGGGTCATGGGGTAATCAATATCTCAATCTTCGTGTCCCCAATCCCTGTCACATGTTACAGTAAATAAAGTGATATGACGTTTACCTAGACATGAGAGTGACACTTCCTTTCCTTTTCCCTCGCTGCCATTAACTTGGCAATCTTGAGGAAGTCATTACCCATTCTAGGCAGCAGCAACCTCATGGATGAAAATAGGAAGTTGGGTCAAATATCTAAGGACTCTTCTGTTTGTAAAATCCAGTATCTCATACGTCAGACAATGTCTTACTCCCTGATATGGTTTGGATGTTTGTCCCCTCCAAATCTCAAGTTGAAATGTGACCTCCATTGTGGGAGGTAGGGCCTGGTGGGAGGTATTGAATCATGGGGGCGGATTGCTTATGAATGGCTTAGTGCCATACCCTTGGTGATGAGTGAGTTCTCGCTCTGAGTTCACACGAGAATTGATTATTTAAAAGAGTGTGGCACCTCCCCTCTCTCTCTCTCTCGCTCCCACTCCCATCACATGACACACCTGCTCCTTTTTACCTTCCACCATGATTGAAAGCCTCCTGAGGCCTCACTAGAAGTCAAGCAGATGCCAGCACCATGCTTCCAGTACAGTCTGCAGAACCATGAGCCATTTAAACCTCTTTTATTTATAAGCTACCCAGTTTCAGGTATTCCTTTATTGTGACGCAAAATGGACTCACAGACACGCACAGAGACAAAAGTTTGTAGTGGGGAGCTGAAGCATCAAAGCCACTGAGAGAACAAGTGGGATCCAAGCATCAAGATTGAGTCCAGGAAACAATAGAAGGATGTACATGAGGAGCAAAAGGTTGGTTAAATGTGAGGTCAGACCTAGGGGAAAACCCACCAGGGCAAAAACAAGATCCACAATGGAGGCTGGAACATGAATGGGCATTAGTCAGGGTCTGGCAAAAACAAACAGCAACAACAACAAAACATAGTCCACATCAGCTAGCTCAACCAAGAAAATTTAATATGGGGCTCTTGCAGCAAAGGTATCAAAAAAAGATAACTGTGTGAGGTAATGTATATGTTAATTAGATTGATTTAGCCATTCCTCAATGCATACAAATATTAAAACATTATGTTGTATGCCATAAATACATATGATTTTTATTTGTCAATTTTAATTTTTTAAACACACACAAAACCCAAACGAGATTGTAAGGCAGCCCATCGATTGACAATGTCAAAAAGTCACAACCCCTTCTAGGACTGAGGAAATAAAGGCAGGAGATGATATTACCCCTGCCCACATCTGGGCTGGTCCAGCAGGAGGGATTTTTCCATAACAGCTAGAACAGATGAGACTCAGCTACCCACAAATACACTCTCCCAAGCAGGAAACAAGAGGGATAAATACCTTGGCTTCTCCCATTCTCCTACCTTCCTATGACTCTTATGGCCAAACCCAGCTGTAAAACCCCTGGCAAGATCATTTGGGAATAGGGTCTACAGGGGTTAGCTTCATGAAGTAAAAAACAGCAGGGGAAATCAGAAAAAGCTCAGAGAGAAAATAAACAACTAACCAACCCAGATGGTGTTGGTGGTAGCTTCAGAGAGGATTTTTTTTCCAGAATGGGATTTTTTTTTCTTTTTTATCTTTTTTTTTTTTTTTTTTTTTGAGACAAAGTCTCACTTTGACGCCCCGGCTGGAGTGCAGCGGGGCAATCTTACCTCACTGCAACCTCTGCCTCCCAGGTTCCAGCAATTCTCCTGCCTCAGCCTCCCAAGTAGCTGGAATTACAGACATGTGCCACCACGCCAGGCTAATTTTTGTATTTTCAGTAGAGATGGGGTTTCACCATATTGGCCAAGCTGGTCTCGAACTCCTGACGTCAAGTGATCCACCTGCCTTGGCCTCCCAAAGTGCTGGGATTACAGGTGTGAGCCACCACACGGGGCCTACTGGTCTGGTACTTCTTTGAAGTTCCCGCCCCAGCTGCTGCCATCACTCCTTGCTGTAACATATGGATGCCTTGGGGGTAACTAAGAAGAGATGTGCTGACAAATGGCCTGGCCTGATAAAATGGGGTTTAGATGTAAAGACTCTGTTATACATACTCAGTTGTGTAAATTCAAGAATTCTCCCCAAGATGCTTTTTAACGTGTTAAACTTACTTGTAACTCATGCTTTTCTGGCTTAGTGCATCCCAGACTAGAATATTAGCCTTGTTTTTCCAAAAGGACATTGATCTCATTGGCTTACCATGTAAACTATTAATTTAGCTTTAACAGTAAACCCATATTCCAAAAGAAACAAAGTCCAACAGTATGTTTTCCTGCTGAGTAGTGAAAAACAAGCTTCCTTTTTTCTTTTCCTTTTCTTATATTTCACAAAGACATTCATTGACTTACAGCTGTCATTTGTGAAACATACAGTAAAATGACGCCACATGCATATTTAACTTATACAAATTTAACTATGTCTATTGCAGAGAGAAAAATAGAGAGAGAGAAGCACACAGGGTCAGCGTAAGGAGAGAGAGGAGAGGGAAGAAATTTTCCAGTTACGTGGCGATTCTACCAACCATTTCACTTAGTGAGCAAATGTACCGGAGTGAGCAGGAGATGTGAGATGTGACTCTATTCTGCCCTGAATCAGTTTTTGTTCCTGCTTATCTCTCAGAGCCTCTTGCCGAGACACTAATGTTTAAGGATATGGCACTGGAAAATTACATACTCCTTACATAGTCTTAACTGTGGTATGTTTTTGTGTATAACAATAGAGTAAACTATGCAAGCTGCACAAAATGGGCAAATTAAGACTTTTTAAGAGTGAATTTTTAAAAATATAATAGATTCTCACCTTCCATGCTGACTTTAGAAACTAAACCTCCCATAGAGTGTCATTCCAGTGCATATACACTAGGATTGAAAATTCAACTAAGAGGTTGGCAATGGAGCAGGACAGGGAAAAAAGAGCTTCACAGTCTTCCAAGACAAAAGTATTAGCCTTAGCTTTAAAGAGCGAGAGAGAAAGAGAGAGCGAGAGTGAGAGAGAGAGAGTACACTGCTGAAAATTAGTATAGGTGCAGAATTTATCCTCATAGGCTATCCCCAGAATGGTACTGCTTCGAGATTTGTCATATGACTCAACCAGTTACTTCCTTTTCCTGTGCTTCAGTCGTCTCTCTTGTAAAATGGGAGCATAATATCTGCCTCTCATTTATCATCCCAAAAGAATATATAGTGATTCGATATAATTAGTAGGTGATCCATTCTCTAATGTTGAAGTGATTAACCTTCTAGAGAATCCAAGAAGGCAACCACTCTTTCTTTTTCAAGATGGAGTCTTGCTCTGTCGCCCAGGCTGGAGTGCCGTGGTGTGATCTTGGCTCACTGCAACCTCTGCCTCCCGAGCTCAAGTGGTTCTCCTGCCTCAGCCTCCCTAGTAGCTGGGATTACAGACACGCGCCACCACACCTAGCTAATTTTCGTATTTTTAAGAGAGACAGGGTTTCACCATGTTGGTCAGGCTGGTCTCAAACCGTGGTCTGCCTGCCTCGGCCTCCCAGAGTTCTGGGATTACAGGCGTGAGACACCACGCCCGGCCTCCGAATTTTTGATTGAAATAACCCATCCTGGGTCTATTCATGTCAAAGATGGCCAAACTTTGAGGTGTTGGAACAATTACAATAGTATGACTGTCACTTTGACAAAATCATCGTGATACTCTTAATCTAATATATTAGGAGAAAAATTTTCCCAAGCTTAATCCAAATCTAAAAGGCTTTGTTTGATCTGCATCAGCTTTCTAATCTGAATTGTGTCATAATCCAAATACATAAACAAACAACCTAACTGGGAAAATCTCATGTGAGCTCCCACAGTCTGAAAAGCTGCCATCACTAATAAGCATTACTGCACTCACTCTCCCTAAACTCTCCACCCCCTGCTGCGTTCCACAGTGCAGCTCTCTCTAACATGCCAGGTCAATGCTGAGAAGGAACTTAAACCACAAAGGACCAAAAAGCAAATATTTTTGCCCAGAGCTAATGTAGCAAATTACATGCAAGACCTAAACTCCAAGAACCTTTTAAATGGCACGAGCCTACACAAACACACGGTATCCAGTTTGCCAAGGGTTGAAAACTAAATTAAATCTCAGTTAAGTTCTACTGGCGATTTATAAGTGAAAAGACCAGGGATCTGGTCTTGGCAGGGCCGCTGCTGTACATGGTCTTCCAGGTAAGTAATTTCTCTCATTGGGCTTCTGTTTGCTTGTCTATGATGCCAACATTCTGCTCTGAGTGCAGAGGAATCGTGAAGAGTGCAGCAGGGTGCTCAGAGCTCCATGCAAGACAGGTGTCTATGCACCACCAGAATTTCATCCAGAATGTCTTCTTTCAAGTGCTCAGTTACCCTAACTGGTCTGCCCTGTATGACTGTGCAGTCCATAAACTGCAAAAGGGCACAAGTAGGATCTGAAGCCAAGTCCTCTTTCAGCCCTGAGCAGAGCCACATCCGACTGGAGGGAGCTGCCTCTTCTTCACGCATGGGTGCTATCTGCCCTCCTTGCCCAGAAGGTTCATCAGCTCTGAGGAGGCGACATTTTCGAATTCCCTTATAGATACCAAATGATAAACTGAGCCTTAGCCAGGAACGAAGCAACTGTCAGAATTGATGCCATTTGCAAAATGCCAGATGAGAGAAATGTTTGCAAACAGAGGTGCTTTGGAGAGAATCATAGCCGGGATGAACATTTGTGGTCAGAAGCAGGAAGCAGGCAGACATATTGGATTGAGAGTTGCCTTTGCACCCCAGCTACATTACCTCACATTTGACTGGCGTCTCCATTCCCTGCCTCTTTCCTTGTGGCTGTATGCCCAAGAAGCAGTGAAGAAGAAACTGAGGAAGCTTATTTAGAGAAAATAAGTGCAGTAGGGAAACTGGCCATGGCAGTGTTGCATAAAGAAGCCTTGGACTTAATCAACTGCATCTGCCTTTGTTTTGCTCACACGCTCAGTTGGACACCAGATAGCAGTGGTGCTTGTTTTTTGAGAACCTGAAGGAAAATGTGGTTTTTTTTAAGTCAACACGTGCCATCAGTTCTGCATCATTTTCATTTCTGACCTTCCTTATGCTTAGATTTCAAGTAGTATTTCAACCAGGCATTTTTATCTTTGTCTATCAGTAGGGAGATGAGACACTGTCAATGATTGATCACACACTTTCACGGATCCTGTGGCTTCAAATGTCACCCTGAAAAACCATGCTAGTAGACTATCCCCCAGTGCCTGGGAAGACCTGCAGGAAGCTGGCCACCAAGAGAAGGCTTGGTGGCCGAATCCAAATTCAAGTGCAGAAGGCTGGCAACACAGAGCCCTCAATGCAGATAGTACATGCTGACCAGACAGAAACAGGCATCCCAACCAACATTCACGGCTACTGACCAACTACGTTTTTGAAATTTCCATGGATTCTGAATGTTTCTGAGTTGGGGAGGGGGAGGAGGATGTGGAAGAGACAAAGGGAGTATATTCCTCACTCTCTGACATAAACCATTACCAGAAAATTAGCGTTTGGAATTACACCTCTGACAATGAGTCATTTTTGTTATCTTTACTCTTTTCTGTACTTTTCCTAATATTCTACAAGCAATGAGTGGGTTCTAATAAACAGGAAGAAGGGAAAAGTATGTCTTGTTATCTAAACTTAGTTGATTCCTAAGTTCTGATGGTGAGTGTTTGGGCAATGGGTTTGGAGAGGAAAAAATCTATTTGGCTCTTGAGTTTCAGAAAACAAAAATTGAGATTTCAGAGAGCACTGAGTTTATCTGAATCCACTTGCCTCCTGAGTTCTGAGAGAAAGACTTTGGATGGCAAGAGGTCAAATAGCAAAAGATGCCTATATTGAACTTTTAATAAACAACCCTTTTCCTCCCCTTCCTACATAGAGGCACCAAAATTATACCTCAGTAAACAGTTTTGCAGCATCCGTGTCTGGCAAAATGTATACCAAAGAACTTTTACATGCCAAAACTTAACATTCATTTTGGTTGCTTTTTAAAGTCAGGAAGTCTCCAGGGTTCCTCATAGAAGCAAAGAAATGGGGGACAACCCAGATAAAGCGAGTTTCTTTGTCAAATTCACACAATGGAAAGGCTTAAGTTAAGATTATTTTTTAAGTAAACCTGTGTGCTTTCAAAGACTCTGCCAGTGAAGTAAGGCCAAAAGATTCAAGCAAATATGAAGCATAACTTCTCGGCCTCAGCCCACAAAGTCTTTTCTTGTGTTTTAGACAAATTAAATTAGAGAAAACAATGTCCTGGCCAGACCTCTATGCCCTATGCCAAGGAACTGGAACTTGTCAAGGAACTAGGAACTTGAACTTCACCCTACATACAATACTAAAGAGGAAATATCATGGCTGTCAAATGAACAAAGTGTTGCTAATACACCTCAAGAAAAGACATAACCAGAGAAGGAAAATGTATATAAAAAGTGAAAGGTGAGATCAGGCCTCTTGGAGAATTCTTTTTTCCTTTCTTTAATATCTTCCAAATATATCTGAACTTGTTTCCTACTTGGATTCATTTAATTTTCCCTGATGTACTTCACAGATGTGAGTTGTGCTTGGGAACACGACTCAGAGACTGCGTGGCTTTGACACAGGCATCAGGCGTGTGCAGCTCCCCCGCAGTTTCCCACAGCTTCACCGTCATCCACTCTCATGTCCCTTCAGAGTGCTGCCCACTTCCCGCCCAGCAAAGGACTGCATGACTCAGCACACAGCGACCCCTGACTCAGTCGACGTGGGAGGAGAATGTCATCAAGGCTGATGTGAGTCTAAGAGAGAAACATCCTGACTGGCCTAAGAAGACCATCGGGACTTGCCAAGTGGCCCCAACTCATGGGGTTCATTCCCTCTTCTCTTATTGTGTTTAAAAGTGGTATAATTAGCAACTTGTTGAAAATGCTGGCTGACTTCCAGTTACCAGGGTTCAGCATGCCATACTCCCAATCATTGGTCCAAGCAGACATGTTTACTAAGTGAGTGGGGGATGAGAAAGAGAAAGGACAGATTTGAGGGAAACAGACAGAGCTGCATAGCACTTCACAATGAAACACACGAACTCCTGGGAAATTCTCATTTTAACACAACTGTAGTTCCCATGTGTTGGAACCTAATGTTTACCTTCACAATGGCTCCATCAGAAAGGCACTGTCATCAGATGAGAAAACCAAGGGTGAAAGATTAGGTAATTTGCCCAAGGTCTCTTTAATATCTTCCAAATATATGTGAACTTGTTTCCTACTTGGACTCATTTAATGAGTTAGGAAATGAGGGAGCTGAGTTTCCAAACGAAGCCTAATCCCTGCTCTTTTGACCTCTGTAAAATCTATCGGAATATTAACCACAGGGTGTTTAATAAAATGAGTTTGGACAGGGAACAAAGAAAACCCAGAGGTATTTGGAGAATGGTTTGTTCCAAGATCTTCTCAGTTAGCTATCTCATCATTGTCATGTTATTCGTGCTACTGCTGACAACCTAGCTTCCTGTATATAAAGAAGTATCAAAGAAAATACTTAATATTCTGCTTTCTTCTCAAATACTCTCCTTCCAACTTCCCTTATTTCTTTTCCTTAGCTCATTTCTGTGTTGGCCAATCAAGGTCTTCCCAGGACTTCAGCAGCACGAGACCAGCTCCACCTCCACACCTAACCCAGCAGCTCTCCTCCAATTCCCCAAGAATCTTCTCTGAAGTCTGGCAGACCTTGTATTCAGCTGTATAAATGCTGCCTTCATCAGCAACCAAGACTTCATCTTCCCAGGCCCTCTTTGAGCCAGCTCCACCTACACCCACTCCTGGCTGCTTGAATTACAAACACACCTAGAGAAGGGCTTGTGACCTCTAGACCTGGCCCACCAGTGGCTTCTGCCATTAAAATTCAGCTTGGCCCTGACAGGTACTTAGTAACCTGGTATTCGTCCTTCATCCACTCCCTGACTCCTTCCCCAGAACAATAGTTAAAGACCTTCTCACCTTGTCTTTAGCCCCAGTCCTGGCTGAATACCCTTCTCCTTCACCGAATAGCCAGGGCCTTTCTAGAGTAAACTTTGCTCTGAGGCCCTCTTTATCTGCATGCATCCCTTTATCCTGCCTCTCCCCCTTCCTCTCTCTGAAGACCTATTCCCCCTCAACACTCCTCTACAAATCCTGCCCTGGGTGTTTCCTTCCTCTGCTGAGGTCCTGAAGCACTTCTTATTTGTAACCTTCATTTGGCTTTGAAGGTACATTGCCAAATATCCCTTACCTTTTTTTTTTCCTTTTCTTCTTTTTCGTATTTTAAATTGCACAAACAACAGTCTGGCTCATCTCTTTCTATGCACATATCCTGTCTACCCAACCCAATTGGGTGTCCTCCAATGCTTTGTCCTTCCCATCTGCTCATCTCCCTCCTAATGACTCCCTTGGAGAGAGCTCATCCACTTGCAGAGCACCATGGACGCTACACAGATTCTTGCCACCAAACCTTGTTCAAGCCCCCCTGGCCTTACCGGCCTTTCTCCTTCTCCCAATTAATCGAAATCTGCACTCTTTCCTCAAGGCTACTTCACATTCCAATCAAGCCTTCTCCAACAAACACAGATCCACAACTACCTGTTTCTCCTCTGACTTTCTATAGATATTTTAATGCCTATATACAGTCTTGTTTTATTGGACCTCCTTTTGGACCGTAAATACAGTGAGAGTTTCCTGAGGACAGCAACCAAGGCTTCAGCGTTGTGTTTCCCTAACATGGCGCCAGGTATCCTGAGGGTGCTTATTCATTATGTGCTATCTATAATACATGCAAAAAAGTAAAGCATAATTCAGACTTTTAGTTTCAAATATGGCACAGTAAACTAAGGCCCTAGTAGCTCTAAACTGAGCAAAGTCTGGAGCTAAAACTGAGCAAAATCTAAACCCTTGGAGTCAAGGATTTTGTGTATTTAAGAATCTCCTTTCAGCCGGGTGCAGTGGCTCACACCTGTAATCCCAGCACTTTGCGAAGCTGAGGGGGGGGCGGATCATGAGGTCAGGAGTTCGAGGCCAGCCTGGCCAACATAGTGAAACCCCATCTCTCCTAAAAATACAAAAAATTAGCCAGGCGTGGTGGCACGTGCCTGTAGCCCCAGCTACTCAGGAGGCTAAGGCAGGAGAATCACTTGAACCTGGAAGGCAGAGGTTGCAGTGAGCCAAGATCGCACCACTGCACTCCAGCCTGGGCGACAGAGCGAGACTCCATCTCAAAAAAAAAAAAAAAAAAAGAATCTCCTTTCACAGGGCACCAATTTCAGTGACAGTGCAGACAGCACCCAACTTCACAGGGTTGTCTTGTTATCTGAGGGCAGAAACGCAACACCTTGAAAGAGCCTGTCTGGATCAAGAATTCAGCCCTCATTTTCCTAAGTGGCAAGTCGCATGCGGCCAAGCAAAGCTGACGCGATGAAAGCCAGCGTGTTCAGCCTCCTTTCAAATCGGCAGCCATAATTGCCACTCACATTTAACATGGCACCAATCACACATGTGTTCTGGGGCCAAGAACACTGGCCAGCCCACCACCTTCTGAAACTCGGGTGGCTGAGATCCAAGGCCAACAAGCCTGAACAGATGAGTCGCAGCAGTGGGAACCCAACAGCCGCCGTTATAATTCAGGGAGCTTACCCACAATGCGGCAGGGCAGGGTGGAACCTGTCATCCCCAGAAATTAGGGGCAATTCAACCTGCAACCCTCAGAAGTTAGGTCCCCAGTAACTGCTACTGTTAAGAAATTCCTCTCTTGCCTTTTCCTGGTTAGCAAATGTTGCTAGCCCTCTTGGATTAGCGAGCTAGGCCCCGTCTTGGAAGAGAGGTGTGGCACTTCACCCAGCAGACACCCCCTCAGACAGTCCCCACGCAGATGACAACAAAAAGCCAACAACCAACGGTCCCAGGCTCTTCCATTATGATTGAAGCTCATGGGAGCTCGGCACCACTTAAAGTTCTGTAAAGTTCTCGGGATGGTATTTAATAAGGTGGCAATTCAATGTCAGTTCAAAAGCCATTTGGGGTGGAAATGGAGGGTAAAGTTGAGAGGCCATAAACTCAGCAGCTTCCAAATTTTATTACAGGCTTTTTCAGGTCTAACAATAGCAATTTGGAGAAGGGAGAGAAAAGACATTACTCGGTCTTCAAAAGTACACCCCAAACCCATGCAAACTGTAGGCTGACACTGCCATCTGCCCTCCCTGACATGTGGTGTGGAAAGCATGATTGCCATTTTCCTCTAAGGCCAGCGTCCTCTTTAGGATTCCCCCTCTAGCACCGGGTCTAGGACAGTCTTAATCCTGACAGTCCAGAACTTCAATTTTACTATTCACTCAACGAATACTTTTCAAGCATTTATATGTGCCAGATACTGTTATGAAGTCTGGGATGTAGCAATCACTAAAGTAGGAAAAGTTCTGCCTTGTTGGAGTGTTTATCTTCTAGTTAGGGGGACACAGGAATTAACAAATAATCAAGTATGAATACATAGACCATCAGATGGTGATAGGTGCTATGGAAAAAACAAGGCAGATTAAGAAGGACAGAAATCATCCAGGCAGGGGTGGGGGGTGGGGGTGGGGATGTGGATTATGTGGCGCGGTCAGGGAAGGTCTCAATGAAGAGGTAACATCTCAGGAAGACCCAAGCAGGTGAAAGAGAGGCCATGTAGAATTGTAGGGCAGGGTTTTTCAGGCAAAGAGATCAGAAAGGGCCAAGACTGTGAGGCATGAGACGGATTGGTGTGTTTACAGAACAGCAAGGGGCCAAAAGGAGCGAGGAATGACGGTGACGGCGGAAGGAGCTAAGACAGGAGAGGTGGCAGGAAGCCAGATCACTTGCAACCTTGCAAACCATTTTAAGGACTTCACCTTTAACTCAGCACATCAGTCAGGGCCTAACCAGGAGACAGAAGCCACACCAGTTATTTTAACAGAGCTAATTTAATATAAAGAATAATTTTCTAGGAATAAAGTCTTAACAAGGTAACTGAAAGAGTAAAAAGACAACTCTAAGGTGTGTTTGGTATAACAACTTCAGGAAGCTCCACCCCTGGGGCTGGCAGAAGAAAAAGGGGGGTGTCGGATTATTAAAATTTAGAAGCTTAGAAAACAGTCCCATGGGGCTGGAACCCAAACCTCAAAGACGGGGCAATGGCAGCCAGTGCTGTGGCCCTAAAAAGGCACAATGAGGCTGGTTCTTGAGTGTAGGAAAAATTGCAACGTAGATTGAACAGCTGCTACAGGAAGAAACTGCTGCTGCCAAGGTGAAGCAGCAGTACTGGGGCGCTGCACACAGGAGCCACAGGCAGACAGGATACCCACGGGGAAGAATAGGAGTCTCTCTAGCACCCCCTACTGGCTGAGCCCAACAAGGAGCCCAACAAAGGAGAAATGCAGTGTTCAGGGGCCCAGCATAGACTCAAGTATTGAAGGAAGGCTTTGGAGCTGAAAGATGATAACTTACTAACTGGAACTCTCTGAATGAGATAAGATTTTGAGCAAGGAAGTGACAAAAGCTGACTCACTCTGACATCTGTGTTGAAAACAGACAGTAGAGGAGCAGTAACAGTGGAGGAGGGAAGGAGTGGATGGATTCTGAATACAGGCATCCCACTGGATTTGCTGATGGTGTCCACGTGGGCTGTGAAAGAGAGGAGTCAAGGGTGACTCCTTCATCTAGGCCTGAGTAACCGAATGGAGACAAATTTACTCAGGGAGCAGGGAGAACAAGGGGGCAAGAACAAGCTTGTTAGGTCAGCTTAGGTGTAAGATGCCTGTTAGAAATTCAACTGAGGGGCTGGGCGCCTGTAATCCTAGCACTTTGGGAGGCTGAGGCAGGTGGATCACCTGAAGTCAGGAGTTTGAGTCCAGTCTGGCCAACATGGCGAAACCCCACCTCTATTAAAAATACAAAAATTATCCGGGCATGGTGGCGGGCACCTGTAGTCCCAGCTACTCAGGAGGCTGAGGTGGAAGACTTGCTTGAGCCCAGGAGGCACAGGTTGCAGTGAGCCAAGATCGTGCCACTACACTCTAGCCTGGGTGACAGAGTGGGACTCCATCTCAAAAAAAAAAGAAAGAAAGAAATTCAACTGACAATGATAGCAGGCAGTTGCATCCCCAAGCCTGGGGAGGGTTTAAGTTAGAGATATAAACTTGAGGCTCACCCATCATATAGATGGATTTTAAAGCCACATGATTGAATGAAATCATGTGTGTCATCTCAACGTCACTTAGAATATGACATGGCTAAGAATCAGCTGATTCAGAATCAGAATGTCGATTTGAATCCAAACTCTATCCTCACTGGATTTTCTCGGATGTTCTAAGCCCTCGTTCCCTCATGTGTAACCTCAAGATGATACTAATCATGTTGACTACACTGATCTTATGTAAAGATTAGATTCAGTAATGTAAGGAAAGCCCTTACACCAGTGCCTGATATCAACTCTTATAAATAAGTTATTATCATTATCATAGTTTTATGATATTATTAGTAGTCAAAGATAGCCAGAGCCTAGAAAATTAGGCTTCTAAGACCCAAAACCAAAGAGACCTGAATTGTACTAAAAAGACAACTTATTAATTGTAGGAGAAGATACAGTGGCATCTTATATGAAATAGGTATATAAACCATGACTTTGGATTACTGTGGCTTTCCTTTTACTGATACATTTATTCAGAGTACCCAAATTTTTTTTTTTTTTTGAGACAGGGTCTCGCTATACTGACCAGGCTGGTCTCGAACTCCTGGCCTCAGTGTCCCAAAGTGCTGGGATTCAGGTGCAAGCCCCATTCCCTACCTCAAATGGTTTTTAATGAGGCCAATTCTCCCGATCTGTAGTAGAGCCTGCCCTAGCTCTCAGAATTCTGCTGCAGAATGGGATAGCAGTCAAGTTGGTTCTTCTCCATGAGAAGGCTTAGCACCTGGGGAGTTGAGAGGTAAGCTTGATGTACATGAGGACTGTTCCTCTGGTTTGTGAATAACCAGCCAAGGAGTAAAAAAAGATGCCAGACAACCATCACAAAGGAAAGAAGCAAGGGAAAGACAGATCCACAAAACAATTCTAAAGGAACATTATTAGCAAATCCTTTAAAATACCAAAACTGAGTGTGCAGGGCAAGACCAAGATAGAAACAGAATGCTTGCCTGGGGACGAACTATGGAGACATCAGCGTGTGCCTGTGTGAGTGAGCTGCTGATGAGTCAGGAATGAGCACAGCCCCAGGGTGACTCCGAGACCCTGTGCACCCGTCACCACTCACTCCTAGTTGGCCTGGGAACAGAGCCCCATCCTCCATTAATTGTTCACCTCTCATTAAGCATTTTTGCATCAGGCAGCCATTCCATTCCAAGAGCTCAATTGCAGGGTTATATAAGGTTCTACTGTATTCCTGGCCGGAGAACTGAGACCAGCTGCCTGTCCAGGGCGCTCCCTTCCTAGGGGGTAGGTCACTCCAGGAAACCAAACGGCAGATTACAAAGCCTAGAAAACACAGCAGGGGAGTAGAAGAGGCTGGATGTCCTCCCAGGCTGCTGTCAACTGTAGAGAGCAGAAAATTCTCTGCTTCCTGAACCCCGAGTGTGAAATCAAATCTCCCCATCCCCAGGTTGGTGTGAAGGACCTTTCAGCCAAGTCTCTCCACGACCACCTTGTATGATATCAAAGCTCTTCCCATTGTTCTTCTGCTTCCAGAGCCTTCGCCCACACAAGTTCCCAACCCTTTCACCATGTGAAAAACTCCACCGTCCAAAGATTCTATTCCAAACAGCTGTTCCTGGATGCGAGGAGGGATCCATCTAGAACAGTGATTCTCAACCCTGGCTGCATTTTGCAGCCTCCAGGGGAGACTTTAAAAGTGCTGATGTCCAGTCTCCACCCCAGGCTCTCTGGGAATGCGGCTCAGGCACCAGTATCGTTTTTAAGTTCTTCAAGTGTTTTGACTGTGCAGCTGCATTTTAAAACTAATTGTTTTAGACTATAAATTCCCTTCAGTATACTAAAGCCATTGCCGACCCTCAGGGTTGTTTTTCTAAGAACGCATGATACGACTGTCATCATGATAGTTGCTATAAGTTCCTTCCTCTCTCCCTCTGTTAAAAGATACACCTTAGACAAATTAAATTTAACCGAGTTTAACTGAGCAAATAATGATTCGTGGATCAGGCAGCCCTTGAACCAGAAGAATAGGTTCAGAGGGGCTCCAGCACAGCCACGTGGTGGAAGACTTATGGACAGTAAAAGGAGAGTGATGGACAGGAAACAGAAGAGAGGTACAGAAACAGCTGGATTGGTCACAGTCTGGTGTTTGCCTTACTTGAACAGGGCTTGAACAGTTGCCCCCTGTGATTGGCCAAAATTTGGTGATTGGCACAATAATAGATTACAGTCTGTTTACATGTCCAGGTGGGCTACCAGTCACTGTGTACAGAGAAACCTTTAGGCTGAACTTAAAATAGGTAGGGAGATAGCTTTACGGCTAAACTTAACGCCCTCCCTCCCTCTCTTCCTTCCTTCCTTCCTCCTCTCCATCCTTCCTTCTTTCCTTCCTCTCTTTTCTTCCTCCCTTCCTTCTTTTCTTCCCCGACAACAATGAAGAGGACCGATCACATCACTAGGCCTGAGCTCAGCATAATGGAAGCTAGGCCCCACCTAATATACTTCATTAAAATCTAAACCACTGCATGGGCCCTAAAAAAAAGTCTCTAAAAGAGCAGAGGAGCTGGGAAAGGGCTCAAAGCTGATGAAAGACTCCAAGTGAGGGGGAAAAAAACCCTGCTGCAAAGGCGGATAGGAAAAGACAAGAGAATGATTCCCCTCTTTGGAGAATTTTTCTGTCCAAATATCTTTTTCTAAGTTTTTATTTATTATTTTAGTGTCTCTCATTCAGCTCTTTGGCTGGCCCATTGTCCAAGGCAACATCTTCCTATTATTCTATTATCTGTCAGATGGCTACTGCAATTGTAGGAGACATCGCATGTGAATGATCAGGCTTCACTTTTCTGCAAATGGTTGGTTCAAAATAAGCCACCAGAGGTGACCTGGTCATTGTACCCCTCCTAAAAATTGATACCGAGATGAACTTGAGAGCTTGCCAGCCTCTTTCCCTTCCCTGTTTCCCTACCTGTAACACAGACTTGGCAAATTTGGACATCCGAACACCACTGGGTGAAGATGAATGCTTCAAGTTTTAATCATCCTCGTTTGCAACATCTGAACATTTATCCACATATGTTTCCCAGCACTCGCTTACCATCCCCTCCCCCTCTTTTTTTATTCATTTCTGAAAGCTTCTATTATCAATCACTGCATGAGGTAAATTTTCAAATCAGCAGTCAGGGTTTTTAAGCTGCATGACTCCTATTATAGCCAAAAGGAAGCAGGTGACCAACATTGATGCAGTCTCGAAAAATCCCCTCTGCAGCCTCCTTCCTTAGTGTTCGTTCATTCATTTTCAGGGCATGTATTGAGGCTGGGTTTAACAAAGCTTTCACCGAGGATCAGTCTACCTTTCACAGAGGGCCCAAGGGAACAGGGAAGTGGAGACACTGATCTGGAAAAGAGAGAAAGGCAGGAGAGTGGGTTTGGAGAGCATTTCTTAGGCGTTTTGTCACATCTTCCAGCCGGCTCCATTAGGGAGAATTGGGGTGTGTCAAAATTGGGTGTCTGGTTCTCTCTCCATCATTCTTGCTTCTCTTTTCCCTTTCATAGCAGTGTCCCTAAGGGACGCCTTGCACCCACTGGCAAAGCCATCCCTATACGAAAGTCCCCAACTCCACACTTCAGCAGCTCTGGAGCCCTCGGGCTCTGTCTGACTGTCCACTGTGGTGGCACCAGCTTGCTCTTCTCCACTCCGGTCTCCCAAGTTCTCATTTCTTCCACACGTGTGGCTGACCCTGCTCTACACCTGGACACTGTGTTGTCTATGACTCCTACGGGTAAACAGGATCTCCCTGTCTGTTGGACACGTGGGTGATCTTGATACAAACACCCAATTCTAGGCCTCTGAACGTCCAAATTCTTTCTTGTAATTTCAGCCAACTGAAGGGCCTTACCCTCCCCTGATGCCCTCTGCTTCTGGATTCCACACCTTCACATACTGCTTCTGGGCTGTGTCCTATTGGCTCCCTACTGTATTCAACGTCACTGTCACAAAATAAGTGCTACAGAGAAGGGAACAAGAGGAAAGATTGACATCATGCAGAAATTAAGAATCTATGGGCCGGGCACCATGGCTCATGCCTGTAGTCTCAACTGAGGTGGGAGGATCACTTGAGCCCAGGAGTTCAAGACCTGTCTGGGCAACATAGTGAGATCAGGTCCTAAAAAATAATTAAAAATTAGTGAGCATGGTGGTGCTCATCTGTAGTCCCAGCTACCCAGGAGGTTGAGGCAGGAAGATTGCTTGAGTTTGGGAGTTTGAGGCTGCAGTGAGCTGTGATCATACCACTGAACTCCAGCCTTGGTGACAGAGTGAGACTCCACCTCAAAAAAAAAAAAAAAAAAAAAGAAAGAAAGAAAAGAAAAGAAAAAAGAAAAAGAAAGGAAGGAAGGCAAGAAGGAAAGGAATAAAATCCACAATGCATATTCCCCAAGCCCTCCCAGTTATCCATGATCAGGAGGCTGTCTCTTTGTCTGCCTTCTCCAACCCTGCACCCAGCCTCTTTGCCTCTGTAGGACTTCCCCAGAAAGTTAATCTTCTTCCCTTTACAGAGTGGAGCAGTTCAGCTCAGACTTGTAGGCACACCTGCACAGCACGGACCAACGTCTCTCCTTGACCATGGCCCACAGCCTTTCTCTGAGGAAAGAGCTCGCCTCAGGCAATTCTCAATCCAAAGGTCACCATTGGCTAACAGGGATCTTGCCTCCCTCAACTCATCCAATGTTGAGGTACAGCAACCGAATCAACCAAGAGCGGGCCAGTGGCCTCTGACAAGTCGGGGCAAGAGAACTCTGCCTCGGAGGGAAACTGTGCAGCAACAATTCAAAGCCAATCAGATCCTCTCTCAGAAGCTGGATTGTGGGAAAGCCGGTCACAGTCTGCAGCAGCTGAAGCCGCCAGGACAGCAGCAAGTAGGCAGAAGGACTTCAAAATATGTACAATTAGTGTGTATCAATATAAAATATTTTTTAAAGCTGTGATTCCTGCCCCTACACCTCTGGGCAGCCATCCCGCCTTTGCAGCAATGAGGTAGAGAGCTGGGGAACTATCAGGTTCTCCTGTGTTCTGATAATATGTAGAGAGCAGAAGCCATAAGGCCTAGAAAGCACAAGGGAGCAAAAGTCATGAGGTTGGGAACAAGAAACAGGCAAGGCAGCAATAGCAAGTGGCAGTCAGGGCAAGGAAGAGACCGCGCCAAGGGGATTTGGAATGAAGGCAGCCACCGCTTTCGCACGAGGCCTTAGTTACTGGGCTGCAGACTCGGGGTTCTGTGCACGCTTACCTCCCTGTGCATGCATGCAGTGCACCCCCATTGTCTCTGGTCTAGAGACCTTCTCTGCCCCTCACAACCTCAAGCAGTGGGCTCTGGGCCCCTACTCTGTGCAAATTCTGCTGGCCTATTTCATAGGATTCACCATGTCCCCCAAACTCCTTACCCTTTGGGCAGAGATCTGTCTTACTCAGGTTCACATCCTCCTGTTCACAGCTCCTCCCACACAGTCAGCACTTAGAGTTTGACTTCCTTCCAGCCCAGCCCTCTACATGGTGCCTATGACTTTAACCTAATTGCCTGTATTTCCTCCCTGTATGAGAATAGATACCCAAATACAAGATTTCCAACTTATTCCCTCCAGATGACAAACAAGCTACAAGAGACAGTGTGGACCTAGAAGAACAACTGCCTGGACCCGTGGGAAGAAGGTGGAACAAGACCTTGCAGTAAAAACAAAAGCTGTCAGTTGATCTAATGGCGGTAGAGAGTAGACGGGTGGTTACCAGAGGCTGGGAAGGGTAGTGGGGAGTGGGGATGAAGAGAGACTGATTAATGAGTACAAACATACAGGTAGATAGAAGGAATAAGTTCTAGTGTTTGATGGCACAGTAGGGTGACTGTAGTTCATAATTGAGTGTATATTTCAAAATAGCTAGAAGATTTGGAATGTTCCCAACATAAAAATATGATCAATGTTTGAGGTGAGGAATATCCCAATTACCTTGATTTGATCATTACACATTGTGTGCAACTATCAAATATCAAATGTACCTCATCAATATGTACAATTAGTGTGTATCAATATAAAATATTTTTTAAAGCTGTGATTCCTGCCCCTACACCCCTGGGCAGCCATCCCACCTTTGCAGCAATGAGGTGGAGAGCTGGGGAACTATCAGGTTCTCCTGTGTTCAGATAAAATGTAGAATGGTTGTGATTGAAAGGCCTCAAGTTCTCTAGTTCCATTTTGTTCTATTCCCCACAAAAAACAACTACAGGCTGGGCGCGGTGGCTCACGCCTGTAATCCCAGCACTTTGGGAGGCCGAGGCGGGCAGATCATGAGGTCAGGAGATCAAGACCATCCTGGCTAACACAGTGAAAACCTGTCTCTACTAAAAATACAAATACATTTCTTTGTTTTTTCTCACTTTATTTCTTCTCACCTAAATAAAACACTTGCTACCTCTTGAACACGATTATAAGTAGCCAACCTATCTTTAGTTTTATGTAAAAATATTCTGCTCCGGGCTGGGTGCAGTGGCTCACACCTGTAATCTCAGCACTTTAAGAGGCCGAGGCAAGAGGAGCGCTTGAGTTCAGGAGTTTGAGAACAGTCTGAACAACATACGGAGACCTCATCTCTATAAATAATTTTCCAATATTTGTCAGGTGTGGTGGTGCATGCCTGTGGTACCAGCTACTTAGAAGGCTGAGGCAGGAGGATCACCTGAGCCCAGGGGGTTGAGGCTGCAGTGAGCCATGATTGCCCCACTGCACCCCAGCCTGGGTGGCACAGCAAGACCCTGTCCCAAAAAAAAAAAAAAAAAAAAACATTCTACTCCAATTGTATCGAAAGATTCTCAAGGGAAAATTAATGTTTAATCTGATGTCATCATTCTCTCAATATAAACAAAAACCAACAGTCAGATCTCGTTTATTCAAAGAATAATTACAAGTGATTAAGATGATGACAATGTCAATGGTGAAAAAATATGCTATGGTCAACATTGTTTTGGTTTTGGTTTTTCCTAGTCTAAGATGGCAGCAGAGCATATAGCAAGTATCTCTGGGCACCACTCTCTTTTATACAGATTTCCATTAAAGCAACAGGAGTCCCTTTACTGCATTGGTTTGTTTGTTCTTCCTAGAACAGAAGCTCCCGTGAGTGAAATTAACTTCTGAGCCAACTTCATATACCTAGTATCACATGGTAGGCCAGGCTGGATGGGCAGCAGATGGTCAGTCCACCTGCATTGCTAGGCAAAGTAAGACACAATCTTAAAAAGAACACTATTTTATAAGTTTATATTATGCTTGTATCTGTTACGATCAGGCTCAGCTGCAACCATCAAAACTCTAGCAAAATGGTTTAATCAAAATAGAGAGGTATTTCTCTCTCAGGCGGAAATCTAGAGCTAGTCTGTCCACAGCCCCGCAGTGCCAGGGATCCATGTGCCTTGCATCTTACTGTTCTATTGTGTGTGGCTTTTATTCTCCAGTTAACATCTTGGAATCCAGGCCTTACAATCACAGTCCAGGTAGCAGGAAGGTAGGAGAACAGCACACATGGGTATAGGGTAGCAAAATGGGTGGACTCTATCAGAGTGTATAGCGGGGCTCCGTGTGTGTCCCGTCCTTGTGGGACCCAGCGGGCATCGTAGCATGGCAGCCATGTCCAAGCCACGGCCTGGGCATCCTGTCACCTGCCCAGGTACATGGTCACTCACACTGGGGGCTTTCTGTCGTGTGTGTGTGTCTTCCTGTTGACTGTGCACTTCATTCTCAGTGCAGAATGTTTCCTGTTCTCAGTGCGTGAAGACACTGGTTTTCAATCAGCGTCTAAAACCACGTTCCTGCCTTTCACTGCAATACAGTGTGTTCATTTTTTTAAAATAAGAGTTTAATGAGTAAGTTTAGATATGACTAGTGAATATCTTAAAACTTTATATTAATAAAAAGTTCTTCCTGGAAAAAAAATCCATTTTTCCCCTTTTCAATAACAGAACTTCAATTTTTATTTCAGCTTATTGCCATCCACAACATATGTTATATTTCCCAGCCTACCTGGCAGGTAAATGTGGCCATATGACTAGGTTCTGGACAATACAACATAAGCAGAAGTATTGTGTGGAATTTCTAGGAAGTTCCTCCTCTGTAAAACACACACACACACACACACACACACACACACACACACACAGATATGAGCCAGGTGCAGTGGCTCACATCCGTAATCCTAGCAACTTTGGGAGGCCAAGGCAGGAGGTCAAGGCCAGGATTTCAAGACCAGCCCAGGAAACAAAGCAAGACTCTCTCTCTCTACAAAGAATTTAAAAATTAGCCAGGCATAGTACTGTGCAACTGTAGCCTCAGCTACTGGGGAAGCTGAGGTAGGAGGATCACTTGAGCCCAGGAGTTCGAGGCTGTAGTGAGCTGTGATTGCACCACTGCACTCCAGTCTGGGTGAGAGAGCACAACAAGAAAGAATGAAAGAAAGAAGGAAGGAAGGAGAGAAAGAGAGAGAGAGAGAGAGAAAGAGAGAAAGAAGGAAAGAAACAAAGGAAAGGAAGGAAGGAAGGAAGGAAGGAAGGGAGGGAGGGAGGGAGGGAGGGAGGAAGGAAGGATGGCTGGAGCTCTAGCAGCCATCTTGAATCATGAAGATCATAAAGACAAAAGCTATAACCTAAGAATGACAGATTAATGAACTAGAAGGAAACTGAGTATCTGAAAACCTCATGGAGGAACCATACCAGCCAGAGACTGCAACTCTGAATTTCTTTTATGTAAAAGACACATTTACTTTCATATTTTTATGCCACTTATATAAGATATTTCTGTCTCCTATAAAGAAGAATCTAATTCTAATCAATACAGTGCTGAAGTAAACTTCCCCACCCCCCTTTCCTCTCTACTGGTTACGAGCAGCAGTCTCTTCCACCAACACTGGCCATTACTGAATCTTCTTTCTCTATCTTACCCTTTCTCACAGGGAGTATCAAATAAAGGACACATAGCCCGTAACTTTTATTTTTGCAAACTATGAAAATTTTATAACAAAGGGAAATAAAACATGAACCATCAACAATTCTCTATACAGCTATTGTGAGATGAAAAAAAAAATTTAAAGAATTCACCTTCCAGACAAAGGCATTTCTGTCACTACCTAACATCTGTGGCCATGTTCTCATTATGTATTTCATAAGGAAGAAAACATATCTTTAGGTAAATGGTTCTCAATTAACTTATGTACTTGAAAAAATAAACTCAGCATGGAAAAAAATATATCTATTGCTCTATATTAAAGAGGTAGATGAAAAATTTGCCCTAAAACAGAATTTGCAACTCAGCAGGGTAAGATGACTCCATTTTACTTCTTATAAATAGAAGAGAAGTTTAAGGCACACACGTTGTCAAAACAACTTTATAAATAAGCTGGTGCCAACACACTCATGAATACTAAAAATATTTTCCAGGTTCTCAGTTGTCTTCTCTATGATTCTATTGAGGTTATGCCTATTCCAATAAACTCAATTCTCATTGCAACTCTTAGTGAGTCCAGTGTGCCTCCTCATATAAGATAAAGGGTTTCATAAACTGACACCACGGACAGATGAAGATTAGTCAGCTTTATGAAGCCAGTGACTTGGTAGCTCCTTTAAATATTTCTGTAAGGCACTTTGGCCTCCAATGTTCACTCCAGATTCTATGGTGGAGGAGAAAGACTTGTGGACCTAGAGTTTACTTCAATGACCTGGATTCTTGTCCCAACTCCATTTTCTAACATGTAGTGTAAATTTGAACAAGTGTCTTAATCTCCTCTGCCTCTCCTTTCTATTAAATAAGAATAATACCAATTTCAGCCAGGCTTGGTGGCTTACGCCTGTAGTCCCAGCACTTCAGAGGCCAAGGCAG
The DNA here is from genome assembly GCF_006542625.1 of Nomascus leucogenys. Classification (NCBI taxonomy): domain Eukaryota; kingdom Metazoa; phylum Chordata; class Mammalia; order Primates; family Hylobatidae; genus Nomascus; species Nomascus leucogenys. The sequence continues at coordinate 63,173,035 of NC_044388.1, forward strand.
GTAGATCATCTGAGGTTGGGAGTTTGAGACCAGCCTGGCCAACATGACAAAACTCAGTCTCTACTAAAAATACAAAAATTAGCCAGGCATGGTGGTGCATGCCTGTAATCCCAGCTACTCAGGAGGCTGAGGCAGGAGAATCGCTTGAACCTGAGAGGTGGAGGTTGAAGTGAGCCAAGAGCCAAGAGCCAAGATTACACCACTACACTCCAGCCTGGGCAACAGTGCCAGATTTCCTCTCAAAAAAAAAAAAAAAAAAAAAAGAATAATACTAATTTCAATTTTGATAAGGTTCAATTATATGTGAAAGTAGTTTATAATGGTAAAGAGTTGCATACAGGTAGTATCTGTATATTTTTATAATTGGTGGTGTTTGGCTTGTAAGTAATTAGAACTAAACTGTGCTGCTTCAAGCACAGTGAATACATACAGAGAGTTTTGGAAGAAAATAAAACAACTGTTAAATAATGGTTACCATTTGGGATAGGACATTTTTTTTTCCTTGACAGACTTTAGGTGGCAGCCATACATATCTTTTAAATTTAAGAAAACAATATGTAATTTCATGGAGTTTTTTTTTTTTTTCCTATAATGAAATGGGAGAAGGCCAAAGGGAAGGAACTGGGAAGAAGCAGATATTCTTTTAGCAATAATAATGTGTCCCTCTTCAGTTCTAAAGGCCCTCACCCTGGTGATCCTCATAGTTCTTCCTTCCAGTGGATATTAATGTGAGCTTATCCCTAGCAATAAAGCATCAAGATTTAGAAAACAGAAATACTTAAAATTGTTTGAAGAAGCCCCTGAATATTCAATACTGAGTGCTTCTGGCATCAGCAGCCAGCACTAAACCCAAACCACTGCACCCATGGGTCCAAGAACAACCTTCGTATTCAAGTGGCATCCCTCTCCTCGCCATCCCTGTCAGGCAAAAGGTGTGAGCCTTCCTCAGTTGGTTTACTGGCTACCATTTCCCTCACTCTCTCTCTTTTTTTTTTTTTTAGGTAATCTATTTAAAAGTCTCATAATCTATTCTATAAATATCTCAACACTTATGCCTAAAGGCCCTCCAAAAATCTGGAGGTGATACACTGAACAGGCAGTAGGCCTCTGAATACCTGGTTATCAAGGACTCCTTTAACCTCAGTCTCCCACAAATTAAGGGGAAAAGCATTTATCTTTGTGCAAAATGAACTACTCCCACAGACTGGGCACAGTGGCTCACGTCTGTAAATCTAGCACTTTGGGAGGCTGAAGGTGGGAGGATTACTTGAGCTCAAGAGTTTGAGACCAATAGCAGCTTGGGCAAAATAACAAGACCCCATCTCTACAAAATAAAAATTTTTTAAAATAGCTGGGTGTGGTGATGTGGGCCTGTAGTCTCAGTTGCTCAGGAGACTGAGGTGGGAAGATCTCTTGAGCCCAGGAGTTCAAGGCTGCAGTGAGCTATGTTGCACCACTGCACTCCAGCCTAAGTGACAGAGCAAGACCCTGTCTCAAAAATAAAAATAAGTAAATAAATAAATTCCTCCCCCTCTATTCAGTGAACTCTCAAGTTTCCACCATGGATTGTGGTGTCACACTCCATCCTGCCCCATTTGCTCTAGATTCCCAACAACGGGCACATACAGAGTGCAGACCACCATCCTCACTATTGCCACCACCTCAATCCACGTGTCAGGCTCCCTATAATGCCATCCAGGAGGCTGGTCAGGAGGAAATGGTCCAGGTGAAAAGGATTCCAGAATGGTGAGCTGCTACAGCAAATGATATAGTAATTCCTCCAAAATTAAAGATACAATTACCATATGATCCAGCAATCCCACTTTTAGGTATACACCCAAAAGAATGGAAAGATGCACAAGGGTAATTTGTACACCCATGTTCAAAGCAGCATTATTCACAGGAGCCAAAAGGTGGCAGTGACCCAAGTGTCCCTGGATGGATGAATGAGTAAACTAAATGTGGTACACATGTACAATGGAATATTATTCAGCCTTAAAAAGGAAGGGAATTCTGTCACATGCTATGATGTGGATGAACCTTGAGTACATTATGCTCAGTGAAATAAACCAGTCTCAAAAAGACAAATATGGCATGATTCTACTTCTGTGAGGTACCTAGTCAAATTCAGAAAGACAGAAAGTAGAATGGTAGTTACCGGGGATGGGGGTGGAGGGAAATGGGGAATTGCTGTTTAATGGGTATTGAGTTTCAGTTTTTCAAGATGAAAGAGCTCTGGGGATGGATGGTGGTGATCATTGCACAACAATCTGTACTTAACACTGCTGAGCTGCACACTTAAAAATGGTTACAATGATTAATTTTATGTTATGTATATTTTACCACAATTTTTTTAAAAAGGATGCCAGAATCTTGCATGTCCTTCTCTGGAGCCAAGAGCATTACACGGCCAGCCCACCTGGGTCCTCTAAAGTTCAACTTCAGAAGGCCAACCCAGGGCATATTCAAAATCTTTCCATGGGCAAATCTCTTCCAGCCAATGGGAATCTTTCAAACTCTAAATTTCCATAGCCACATAATTAAGAACTAAATCTCACTCCCAATCATGTTGTAGAAGAATTGCTTTGGATATAACAAGGTGTCCACCTAGGTAGAACTTTAAGAAGCTTCCAGTGGCGGTAATGTTCTGTTTCTTAATCTAGGTGATGGTTACATAAGCATATTCACTTAGTAATAATTCATGGAGCTGTACACTTAGGATTCGCGCACTTTTTAGTTAGACTTCATTTTCAGACCTGTTTTGCTATTTCTTGCATTATTCACGGCCTCTCACAAGATGACAAATTCTCAAAGTCCTCACAGAGCCTAGCAGGTGCTAGGCTTCTATCAGGAGCATGAGTTATGTCTATTGACACCATTAATATTTGGAGATCTGGGGAGTATCAGAGAGAGAAAGACAGTGCACAGGGCACTGAGATAGTTCTGCAATGTCCTTCTACATCAGGGAACCAAAAGCGTTCTGACCCCAAAGCTGCAGGTCAATAATGCAGCCAACTTCATCAGCACAGGCCAGTAGACAGAGGAAACTCAGCTGTGCTGTCGATAACCCATGTCTTAGGAAAATAACCCTTCTGATTTTAAAAAGATATATACGTGCAAACACACACCCCAAAAGCTCGACTCTAGCCTCAATATGAGAAGAATTAATGTGATGGGATAAAAGTTAGTGCCTATTTTAAGAGGCAGTGACAACTAAAATACATTGCAGATGGCAAGCTCTTCTGAACCCTGTAATAAGTCTACGATGGCCCATTCTCCAGGAAGCCAAAGTTGGAGCCAGAACTCCATGGTCTTGGAAATGCTGACAGCAATCATTTACTCCAAGAAACACAAGGGCTGGCCCTGAAGCGGAAGTGCTGGAGCAAAGCACCCCCAAAGGGTTGTGATGGACCCCCACAAAAAGGCCACAGTGGGAGGAGTCAGTTTGATCTCCAACTGGAGTAGTCCTTTGAACTCTGACGCTAAGCTTTAGTGCAATGTGGTGCATTGGCGGTTGTTTCCATTTCAGCTGTTTCTCCATATGCCAGAGAGGAGAGTCGTGCCTGGCAGGCCTGGGCCAGCAATATCTAGAACACAGGCCTGGCTCCAGGAGAAGCCGGAAGCCTCTCCTCCTCCATCATCGTCCCTCTGTATGTGGGCAGAGAGGGAGGAGGGGGATCAAGGATCCAGGAGGAGGATTTGGTGCCAGGGAGATGACTAAGGTCTGACGCAATCACCACACGCATATGGGACTCGTGAGATAAACAGGTCTGGAGGGGAACCAGTGCTCCAGGCTTGACATCGGGGTGCCTCCCAGCCCCCATCTCGGTCCCTAGGCCCGTTTAAGATGGAAGGTGAACCAAGATGCCCTGAGTTCGCATTTTTCCCTCTCTTGCTGGTTTTCTCTTCTTTGACAAATCGAACCGAACCCCAAAGGAAAAAAATGGGAAGGAGGGAGGAGGACTCCTTCCCATGCAGATTTATGGCATTCTGGATGCAGCTTGCATTTGTCAGGCCAAAATGGTTAGGGTGGGCTAATAGAGTAGAATTACAGCTTCCTATAATAGGGAAAGTTAAATAGACAAGCTTTCCTACCCTGAGGAGAACGAGGCAGAGGTCAGTGCTACTGGCTTTGAACATGAATGGCCCCTTCCCCTCGGTTCCCTTTCACATGTGGCCTGGCAACAGTAGCAGACAGATGCGACACAAAGCCAGACACACCTGATTAACCATGAATACAACAGCTGTCGTTTCCCCACCACCACAGATACCCACACCCTCGTTCTTTCCGCTTAGTTTTTTCCCTTTCTTTCAGCTAAGCGTGAGGAAATCAAACCTACCATTAAAACCCAAGTTAGTGGGAGGGTGTCAGCAGCCGGCCCTTTGTTTCTCTGCTCACAGACATGTAATAGGTACCTTCGGGGTTGTCCTTTCATCTGAAAACGCGTTGTGGTCTCCCGCTGAGGGCTCAGTCAGCTCAAAACCTGAGCCCCCAGAAAGGCCAGCAGAGGGTGGGGGAAGATGAAGGTGGCCTGAATGCAGACGGAGAAAGTGGACTTTTCTGGGGCACCTGAGTTTGTCTCTCTTCTCCTCTCTCCTCCTTTCCATCCGCTTGCCTCCATCCAACTACCACTCCCTGCTGCTAAAAACATCCACCCTTAAGATGGACTGGCTGTTCTGAATTTATCAAGAGGAAGTGGAACTCAATGTAGCATTGTCTTTCTGCGGCTTGCTTATTTCACTCTATTCTGAGCTGGTCTTAACAAAGAAGAATCAGGTCAGGCGGTTTTAGGGGTTTTTTCTATCTGCCCCTCTTAGGTAGACAAATCCTTGAGTTCAAGTTAACTTCCAAGACCTTGCAAATCAAACACAGGAGGGAATCTAAGTATTGAACTGCAAATGATTTCTAACGACATGAATAAAACGTAATGTGATTATATGAGCTTCCGGAAACCTACAGAATGGTAATTACAGCCCAGAGTATGAATCTTGATTTTTCTTCAGGTGTTCTTTTTCGTATTGTTTTGTTTGGCTGGGCAATCTCAAATTAACCATTTGACCTCTGTAAGCCTGCATTTCTACTGCTTAAAATGGTTCTCTCTTTTGTCAAAAAGTCCCTGAAGCTATTACAAAGAGACTAATAAAAATGATCAGAAATCTCTTTGCAAACACTAAAACTTATAATAATAGGATGGATAACTGGGTAACTTAATCTCACAAAAAGTCAATGATATCCCTTATTTTCTCACGTAAATGAAAAAATAAAGGAATTCAGGCTCTCATCTGAAGTCTCATGGTTTCTAATGAAGGCCCAGGTCTACTGTATACTTCTGCCTTCTACTAAGAACTCGTGGAGATTTCCCACTCAAGATAATCAGGAAGAGGAAGTGTAATGGAAATGTCTAGGAAATTTGGTGTCAAGTAACAGAGAAGTCCCCAGCGTCACATTTGTGTAGAACATTGGAATTTGTCCTAGAACACAAAAGCATCCTCCGGTGGTTGGTAACTTTAGACTCATCTTGTAGCCAATTAGAGAACAGTCATATTCACTATCAAATCAACCCAGAGGTCCCATCTCAGAATAATGTGAAAAGGCCCTGTTCACTTTGCCGTCAAAACCATCTCACAACTCTTCTCCTAGTATCCAAATTTCTCTTTCTCTTGCTTCACAGAACTCACGGTTTAAGCAGAGCAAGCCTGTCTGTTTTCAATTCTTAACTTTTCACACATGGCAAACGAGTGGAACTTCTGAGCACTGCGATCATCTGGCTGATGAACAAGCTGTTTTCCATTTCTGGCAAATACTTCTGGCTTATCGTGACGGGATGAAAAGGGATGAAAATATACTCTGGTTGGATATTGTTGATAACATTTGTCATCTTTGCAGCTAAAAAAAGCTAGCTTAAAATTTTTTCCTTTGGTGTTGCAGAAAATGGCAAAAGAAGCGACATCACCGTTGAGTTGCCAATTAAGTTGCATTCCTAAATGAAGTAGGTTAGTGAGATCTTTTCCATAACAAACGCAATGTCACATCATGAGATAAAGTAAGGACAGGACCAGGAGGCAAGGTCTGTGGGGCCTGGGCCTGGGGCTCCACTGGGGCACGTGGTGTCTTTTAAAGGCTCTCTTTACATGTCTGAACCTGTCTCCCTCTGTATTCCCTTGCTAGGGCTGCCATAATAAACACCACAAACTGGGTGGCTTATACAACACAAATGGATTTCCTCACTCTTCTGGAGGCTAGAAGTTTGAGAGGTGTCAGCAGAATTGGTTTATTCTGAAGCCTCTCTGCTTGGCTTCTAGAGGGTCATTTTCTCCCTGTGTCCTCACACGGTCTTCCCTCTGTGTTTGTCTGTGTCCTCATCTTCTCTTCTTACGAGGACACCAGTCAGACTGGATTAGGGCCCACCTTAGTCATCATCTTGGAGTCTAAAAAACCAGTGAAGGAAAAGAGGAGTCATGGTTACCAGTGTTTCAGGCTAAAGTTGCTTTAGTTCCAGTCTCTCATTTTACAAATGAAGAGACAGAGGGGCCTCAAGACTCGCCCAAGGTCACGCTGGTCAGTGATAAGCTGAGACTACAGAGGATGTCACCACGGAAAACAGGTAGACAGTTTCCAGCTCTGATCTGTGGAGCCTTTGTGCAATATGTTGAGGTAAGAGGGTAAAAGACCAATAAGGTCTTGTATCATTTTTTAAAATTGGAAAAAGGTCAAGTTTCTGAAAGTGAAGACCTTTGAAAAATATTACTTTAGAAGGCACGGAGCAGGAGAATGTGTGGTGTGAAGCCCTGGGCTCACCACAATGTATCATGGGCTGCATTCTTTTGCTAGGGCTGCCTTTACAAAGTAACGTAGATTGGGGGACTTAAAACAACAACTGTTTATGTTCTCACACTTTTGGAGGCTTGAGTTCCGACATCAAGGTGTCAGGCACATGCTCCCTCAGAAATCTGTAGAAGAGAATCCTTTCTTTGTCTCTTCTAGCTTCTGGTGTCTGCTGGCAATGTTTGGACTATAAATGCATTATTCTGTGAAAGGAAAATAAATCTCAGGACCCCAAAATCACTAAGCCAAAGGGAAAAGTCAAGCTGGAAACTGCTTAAAGCAAAATTGCCTCCCATTCTATTCTTTAAAAGATAGCTACTAAGATAAAAGAGCTACGTACCTCCCTCACAATTTGTCCACAAGGAAATTCCTTGTGGACAAAGGACAGACAGAACTCAAAGTCATCCCTCTGCTCACTGAGATAAATACATACCTGACTGCCTCCTTTGGGAAGGCTAATCAGAAACTCAAAAGAATGCAACCGTTTGTCTCTTATCTACCTATGACCTGGAAGCCCCCTCCCTGCTTCGAGTTGTCCAGCCCTTCCAGACCAAACCAATGTACATCTTACATATATTGATTGATGTCTCATGTCTCCCTAAAATGTACAAAACCAGGCTGTACTCCGACCACATTGGGCACATGTTGTCAGGATCTCCTGAGGCTGTGTCACAGGCATGTCCTTCACTTTGGCAAAATAAACCCTAAATTGACTGAGATCTGTCTCAGATGTTTGGGGTTCACAATTCCAATCTCTGCCTCTGTTATCATATGGCATTCTTCCTGTATGTCTCTGTCTCAGTGTCTAAAGTTCCCTTTTCTTGTAAGGACACCAGTTATATTGGATTAAGGGCCCATCCTACCCCGATATGACCTTGTCTTAACTGATTACATCTGTAATGACCTTATTTCCAAATGAGGTCACATTTCAAGGTACTGGGAGTGGGGACTTCAACATATCTTTCTAGGGGACACAGTTCAACCCATAACACATGCGTCCTGCAGAGCTTCCTGCTCTCCCTGGAGCCTACGGTCATGAGCTGCTGACCCTCCCTCACTTCCCAGACACTGCCAGCACATGACTCATGACCAAACAGTGCTCCTCCAAGACAGAACCCTGGTGACTTGCAGTGCTGCAGACAGGCAGTACGGAGGGGTGATTAAGAAGACATTGTCATTTAAAATAAAGCCACACAGTTCCTTTGTAAATATGTGTCACTGGGTATTTAGAACCATCATACCCAACCCACTGCTGCACGTTGGTGGAAATGTCAAGTAAGTTACACACTCATGTCTTTTCTGGGGAGCCTTTTATTCACAGTTCTCCCTGAGTTTTATTTCCTGAGGGAGTGTGCTCACCCACCTCCGTTTCAGCATCTAACCTTGCCTGTTTCTAAAGTTCATGCTGTCCTGACATTCTTTGCATCAGCACAGTCACCTCTGTTAGTCATCTCCTACCAATTTTCTCTCTTTGTACTCTTTCAGGAAGTCATGTTTTTGCTCAGGTAAAAGAGGTGTAGGAAGAGCGTTCTGCCTGTTTGATGATTCATCTCTTTGCTTTTTGCCATTTCTAAATGTTAGGGGGGAAAATCCTTTTGTTAAGGGTTTTAGCGAATGGGCATGGTCAATGGGGTGAGAGAAGCTGCCATAAGCCACTTTCAACTTAGAGCAGAAGCAATATTCTATCAGTCTTTCTTATTCTTTTGGAGACTAGCATCATGATTCTCAAGGCCACTGGAATCCACGAGACTGACTTCCCTGAGGAGAGACTGCCTTCTAATGGCGTGACCATCTGCTCCACTTCCTTCGTGTTTGGTCAGTGAATCACGGCAAGTCACAGGCCACCTGAGCATTCTACTCACTTCTTTTGTGCATCCAGGCCAAAGGCTCAGAGTGTGTTTGAGTTGAGATAGATGTGAGCATTTTCAGTTAAATGAGGCCTCCAAAGGGTATGATGGGGAATTATGCCCCACTGCCTCCCAAAATTCAAATGTTGAAGCCCTAACCCTTAGAACCTCAGACAGTAACTATATTCGGAGATAGGGTCTATAAAGAGGTAATTAAGAAAAGGAGCAAAAATGGAGCAAGTTTTCTTCTCCCTTGCGCTATTTCTAAAGTCATGTTATAAAAATCGAATGGAGAATACCTGTCAAACAGTTGATCAAGTAGTGAGGAGAAAGAGAAAGAATATTAATTCAAAGTGCATGCTTCAACCTATAGTCAGAACAATCCATTAGTTAATCAAGCAATATTTATTGATACTCACCAAGAGACTGAATATACAAATGGACAAAGGCCAAGCCATAATTAAAAATAGAACTCCAACCTACAATCTGCGGCAGCCAGCCCAGGACACCAACCCATTAGCAACAGCAACCGGCCCAGGAAGCCAGCCTGCTATCATCAGCCAGACTTATAGAAGTCAAACCACTATCTCTATCAACAAGTTAGGAAGCCAAACAATAACCCCTGTAATAATCAGCTCCAAATGGCCAGAATTTGATTGACAATGGACAGCTTCCCTGATTTTTGTCCCTGCTTTCAACTTATGACCAACCAAAGAAAGGCAAATATGCACCCTAGGCAATCACATAGGCATCTGTGCTTCTAGTGAACCGCCTCCAGCTTCCCACACCAACAGCCTCCAATCAGCACATACCTGGAGCCTCCCTTTTTTCTACTACCAAGTTTTCCCACTCCTCTGCCCGCATTTGAGTCTCTGCCAAAACACAAACGATAGTAGCTCTGAATAAACAGCCTGTGCTTATTCTTATTTGGTTGGTCTTCATTTATTTCCACACTTCCAAATGCAAGTAAATTTTATGCTAGACTCTTGAATGGTCAGGGAAAATACAAGGAGGTATACAACATGGTCCTCATGCCTAATAAACTTAAAATCTTTGGGACTGGAGATAAAATGCACAAAAAGCAAGAACAACCACCACAATGACTAAGCAAATAATAAAGCCAGTCAGGAATAGTAAGTCTCAAATGCAAGTTCCAGATACTGGATGTAGAATTCTGGAGAAGAGAGATTACTTTTGGCTGCGGAGGTCAGATATGAACTGAACTTCAGCACACACAAAGGAATTATTCTAGTAATTATTGGGTTCCCCCTTGCTCACATGGTTACTCACACTTTAAAGTTTGCGGTAACAAGAAGGAGCCTTGGCAGGAAGTTTGTTTGTTCCATGACTGCTTTTACTGTCACATGAAGAGTGAGTGGTTGACTTACTGAGAAGTCCCCCTTGTTACCCTTCATAAGCCCCAAGTGAGTCAGCACCTTCCCTTGGTCATCAAACTGGAGACAGGACACCCTTGCCCAGTTAGCATTTTAGTTCAGCTTGCCTGGGTTCTCATTCCAAATTCCCACCCCCAAATCCTTGGTCACCCCCAAGAGTAGATCTTTATCCACAACAGGCCACTGTTGAAGCTAAGGTTTCCCAGAGGAAACCAGCAAAGACTTCCCTTATGTTGGGGTTTTAGGGTACCCAATAAATAGGACCCCTCTTTCCTGCCCAACTTCTGAGCCAATTAAGAGGAATAGGAATCAGGCAGACAGAGGGGGAAATATCACCATTCAAGTTGACAAAGTCTTGGTTGGTGGCTATGATTTCAGGTCGTTGGGCTTGTTAATATTGTACCACTGATGGCAGACAGAAAGTTTGCAACGGGCTTTCTTCGGGCTCTTCCCAGAGAGAAAGGAATAGGTGAGGCGTAAATGTTCCATTGCTTCTCCCAGGCTGACTGAAGTTCCTCTTCCTCCAACGAAGTGAAGGAGAGGATGCAGAAGGCCAGGGGATTTACTCGATGGAAACATGTCCCCAATAGAAAGAAGGACAGCGGGGAATAAATATTCCCATCAGCTACCTACAACAGGTAAGGCTAAGTCTCTGTGGAGTTGAGGTCCCTTGCCCCCAGCGCACATACACACACACACACACACAGCCACCAGTGCCATGCTCATGCTTTGTAGTTTTGGGATTTGTGACAACTTTTAAGTCTGAGGGGAATGAATGTATTCATGAAGAAAATCTCCACCATAAGGAAATGCCCTCAGCGTGGACTAGTGCTAGAGGCACAGACCTTGAGTCAGGAGTCCTGAATTCCTATCCCGGTGCTGAGTTAAGCAGCTCTATAGTTATTCAAGGTCTCTTGCCCTCCAGGTGCTCTGTCCTCAGTTAAGCACTGGAGATCAGAATACCTGTCCTGCCAAGTGTGTGAAAGAGGAGATAAAATCAGAAAGGGCCTCTGAATAACCTGGCTCCACTTCACAGAGGCACTGGGGTGGTTCCATATTCAGAGAAAATAGTAATGTTTTCCTTGAAAAATAGAAGAAATGTGAAGCAACTTTCTGTCACTTCTCAGTACTTTTTCAGCACCAGAGAGTTTATCCAAGGTGGACCCCATCAAAGCGAAACAGAAGGGAGGGGTGGGGAAGTCCCCCTAACCCATAAGTTTAAGGGTTGGGTGTTACTGACTCCATTTGGAGAACACACAGTTAGGGGCTTAATGACTCATTTTGATTGATTACACTGGTAACTCTGAAACCTGGTACAGATTACCTTTTGCCCTCAGTGGGGCTTTACCTGAATCATTCCTCTAGAGCAAAAAAGCTGAACATTATTACTTTCGGAGTGATTCATCAGAGAAGGGTAGGAATTAAAAGGGCACTTGACCTTTTCTTCAACTTCTTGAAGAATAAGACTTACTAGAGGATTAGTCCTTGGCCACCACTTTTTTGTAATTACCTAGGCAACAAACTAGTCCTCGACCTAGATGGAAAAAATGGTGAGAAAAAAAAGGAAGGGGAGGAGAAGAAAGAATGAAGGAAGGGGAAGAGCAAAGGAAGACCAGTGTTAGGAATACAGGACAAACGGAAAAATAAAGTTCAGAATTCTTTCAACTCATTGGAATTTCCCAAGGTGCTTAAAGTGACAGGAATTGCATGGGACCTCAAAGTGAGAGCCTTGTTTATGGGTGTATACATAGAAAGGTTCAATAGGAATGTCCCTTCGATTGGAAGGATATAGAAGAGCCCATATTATTTCATTTTTGTCAATAACGCTCTCATTCAAATCCACAGTTCACCCTCTCCCCGTGCTATTCTGCCTACTACATGATCCCATTTCACACTTGCTCATTCACCATGTACTAAAAGCCAAGCACTGGGATTGGTGCTGCAGACACAAAGAAAAACAACGTACTGCCTCCTACCCTCAGGGAGATCCCGGTCACTGGGGGAGATGCCAGGACTGTGCTCTGCAAGAGTGCAATGGGAGAAGTGCTCAAGTAGAAATTAACAAAGATCAACCAAAAAAAAAAAAAAAGAAAACACTGGAAGAGTAGAAAGAATTGGAAATAATATATAAATAAGCAAATTACCAATTAATGGGGGTTGTTTTTTGTTTTTGTTTTTGAGACGGAGTCTCGCTCTGTCACCCAGGCTGGAGTGCAGTGGCGCGATCTCGGCTCACTGCAAGCTCCGCCTCCCGAGTTCACGCCATTCTCCTGCCTCAGCCTCTCCAAGTAGCTGGGACTACAGGCACCCGCCACCACGTCTGGCTAATTTTTTGTGTTTTTAGTAGAGATGGGGTTTCACCGTGGTCTCGATCTCCTGACCTCGTGATCCGCCCGCCTCGGCCTCCCAAAGTGCTGGGATTAGAAGCGTGAGCCACCGCGCCCGGCCGGGGGGTTGTTTTATAATAAATCTACACCACAGGATACTAGGCAGCTACTAAAGACAGACAGAGAGAGAGACAGAGAGAGAGACTTAACATGCACCATTATGCAAAGATGTCCAAGATATATTAAATACAAACAAAAAGTAAGTTATGTATGTTAAAAAAAAAAAAAAAAAGAGCAACCAATAGCCCAGAGGATGAGGCTCTAACTTAGGGACTGAGGTAAGGGGTTGTAGGACGGGTACTCAGTTAGGTTCCCCAAGAAACAGAGACAGATTTGTGTGCAAGAGGTGTCCTGGATCAGTGCTCACTTGTAAGAAAGTGAAGGAGACAGGACCGGGCAGAGTGAGAGATGCGGTTGCCAAAGAGGCCTCGGCGGATCCCACAGGAAGTCAGCTCTGAAGCTGGAATAACCTTTCTGAGGGGACACGAATTGAGACAAGGGAGTCAGATTGTGGTACCCTGCATTCACTACTCCTTAGATGTGGGCAGTCCCACAAGGGGGAGGGTCATAACCTCAGGCACAGCTGCTCCCTTGGACCAAGGGCAATTCTGGGAGAGGGATCCATGTATGAGCCTGCAGCAGGCAGCACTCTAGCACTGGGGAAAAGGGCACCCTGGGCCTGAATAGGAGATGGGGCAGTAAACCACAGCATCCACTACAGGAGGCCTTCTAAAACGGGAGCAGCCGGGGTGTTCTGGAGTGCGCAAATACTGACAAGGAGAGCAAAGTGTCCTAGGCAGAAAAAACACCAATGGGACCTTGAAGGAGCATCCGGCTTTGGGAAAACTACGAGAGCTTCAGCATGGCTGCAAGGCAGGGCAAGGGGAGGGGAGTGGAGAGAGATGGGACAGGCAAGTGGGCAGCCAGATCCAAAAGAACTCCACTTGCTGAGCTGAAGGGTCTGGATTTTGTCTTGGAAATCAGGGCAAAGCCAGAGAAGGATTTTCAATACTGTTTATAAAGTTGTTTTCTAATTTATATTCATAAAGTTTGGGAGTACAATTAAGTACAAAGGAGAAAATAAATACACCTATAATCCCACCACCCCAAGATAACCATAATTAACATTTTGATGGTTTCCTTTCTGGTATTTTTCTATTTATAGAGATACATATCTAGGCAGAGACAGAAAGGTTTTCAAAAAATCAGACAGCGATTTTACCATATACTTTGTATGTTGCTTTTCAGGTTTATATCATAAGCATCTTCATGTCATTTGTTTCCAGACCTTTGTCTACAATTCTTACTATCACTAAGATAAATCCCAAAAAGAAAGACATCAGGCCAAAAGATAGAAACATATTAAGACTGAGAACACCGATATCAAAGGTTTATGAGATAAAGCTGGATACATGGAAATGTATTTTCTTTATTTCCTTTATTTCTTGTTAACTCGCCTCTTTGTCTTCACTGGAGAACACAGGGAGAAATTCAAGCAAGTAATGGGTGTTTCAGTTCATCGAGGGTCTGTGATGATGGCTTATGAGGTCATGACACAGACCCACAGGGATTGCACAGACATGCTGAGACCGAACAGCATTGCAAAGATCACGTCAGGTAATACCTATGTGCCACATCCAAAACTTGGTCTGTCTTGACCCTCACTCAATTGGAGTATTCAGATCTCATTTTTTTCCTTCCCCTTGGAAATGATCCAAAAGTCCAAGGCCTAGCATCAGATGACCTTTAAGACCCCTTCTCCTTCTGAAATTCTCTGATAATATCTCTGTGAATGTTCCTCATAAGGGAGCTACATCGTATTGGCAGCGCTTTCAACATAATGCTCCTTCCCCTAAGGCAGACGGAGGGAAGAACCTATAAGCCTTCTATTGACATAACAGAAATTGCCCCAAACGCTCTCGAATTTATCTTTATTTGTGCTGCTGCCTATAAATTACTTTCTCATGGGATATGGCTTGAATTACAGAAACAATACACTCCTTCCTCCATTGGTTGCCAGCCCTTCCCCAGGGTTGCGGAATACTTCTTTTTGATGTTCATTCCTAATTTTAATCCAAGTGTTATGTTCTGTTGATAGTCCCTGGAGCCTACATCAGACATAATTCTCTCACAACAGGAAGTTAGGTTCCGGTAACGTGACCAGCTCTGTTCGTTAGAACCCTTCTGACAACAAGCTCTCTCTCTTTGGTCTTCCTGACATGTGCTTAGAATCACTTGGAGTTATCTCTATGGCAGCCTGAGTTGCCTTCCATCTGAAGTGGTCCTTGGGGTGGTGCTCATTAGGTTAGCCTGCTCCTGGGCTCTGTTGGTTTTTTTTTAAATCTGGCATCTCAGGAGGCAAAATGGTCTCATGAAAAGAAGAGCAAATCCGTATCAAAAGGTCTAGATTCTTGGCAAAGTTCTGCCAGTAACAATCTACATGACAGGGGAAAATTTGCTTCCCATCTACTCATCTCTCTGAGTTGTCATAAGGATAAAACAAAATAATACTCATCAAGACACAAAACAGCATGCACAGTTGCATAGATCAAGATGACATTTTATTGCTGCAATCATGTTGATATGAAAAGGTGAGAAATAATGTAGTCCATAAAACAAGTGTATTCATTCACAAAATATTTATTAATCCTACCTGGGAAAACAACAGGCACTTGGAGAACAAAGAAAAATGGGATATAGTCGGTATGCAGTCAAGGGTTCAGCGACCAGATGGAAAACGGACACACAAACAAACACTTGTCACAGTGAATAGCCCTGTAATGGACTTATATAATCGATGTGGGAGCACGGAGAAGGAAGCAGCTAGCCCTGCCTAGGGAGGTCAACAAAACAACAGGCAACAGGTAATCTTCCAGCAGAATCTTGCAGGATGGAAAAGGCCCAGGCAGATGAATCAGGGAAGAAAACATCACTTATAAAATCTCCACAGCAAGTACAGAAAACCGAAAGTCCATCAGCATGCAGGAGTACCGTGTGTGTGTCAGGAAATACTAAGTCTGGAAGCAAGGCCGGAGCCTTGTTCCCCAGCATGGGCTAATGCATTTGCCCTCTGGGCAGGAGGGAGCCAGTGACATGCTTTAAGCATGGATGTATTAGTCAAGGTCCAGTCAAGAAACATATGGCACATTGAAATCGGTAATTTAAGATGAGTTTTTGTTTGTTTGTTTGTTTTTGGTTTTTTTGAGACACAGTCTCGCTCTGTCGCCCAGGCTGGAGTGCAATGGTGTAATCTTGGCTCACTACAATCTCCGCCTCCCGGGTTCAAGCGATTCTCCTGCCTCAGCCTCCTGAGTAGCTGGGATTACAGGTGCACACTGCCACGCCTGGCTAATTTTTTATATTTTTAGTAGAGATGGGCTTTCACCGTGTTCCCCAGGCCCATCTTGAACTCCTGAGCTCAGGCAATCCACCCTCCTCGGCCTCCCAAAGTGCTAGCACTTTATACAGGCGTGAGCCACCATGCCCGGCCAAGAAGAGTTTATAAAGGAATTATGTTTAAAGGTGTGGGCAAGGTAGGGAAACCACAGAGGGCACTGTTGCCCTCCTTAGGCTTGGAAGGGTAAAGAGAGAAATGGGTACTAAAGCTTGGAGGAGAAAGACATGTGAAGAAGGCATCTGATGGAAGCTGTCAGCATCAGTTGAGAGATGCAACCAGCCAGCAGTGACCCCCAGGGAAAACGTTAGGGAGATAAATGCCCCCTCACCGCTCCCATCTTTCACATCTCACCAATGCTCCCCATTGACCAAGCCCAGCCAGAAGCCACAGGGCAATAGAGCTTTGGAAGAAGAAGACAGAGTGGAGAAGGATGGGCCTGGAAGGACAAGGGAAAGCTACCGAGCACTGGGCAGGTAACACCAGATTACAACATCTGCCAGGAAGCAATGTGGAGAAGGAAGCTGAAGAGAAGGCAGGGCAAATGTAAAGGCATAATCCAGGGGAGAAATGATGGGGATTCAATAAAGCAGTGGTGGTGGCAATGAAGGGTACGATGGACTCAGAGAAGATTTAGAAGATACAATCTAAGGAACTTGGTGGCTACTCACTGGGATCTCCCAAAAGTTATTTCTTGTGCACGTACAGCTCTCCAGGTGATAACTAAAACAACAAGAAGGTGGGCGCGGTGGCTCACGCCTGTAATCTCAGCACTTTGGGAGGCCGAGGCGTGTGGATCACAAGGTCAGGAGTTCAAGACCAGCCTGGCCCAAATGGTGAAACCCCGTCTCTACTAAAAATACAAAAATTAGCCGGGTGTGGTGGCAGGCACCTGTAATCTCAGCTACTCAGGAGGCTGAGGCAGGAGAATCACTTGAACCCGACAGGTGGAGGTTGTGGTGAGCCGATATCGTGCCACTGCACTCCAGCCTGGGTGACAAGAGTAAGACTCCATCTCAAAAAAAAAAATAAAAAATAAAAAAATAAAAAAAAAAAACAACAAGGAAACAAGACAATTATGAGGGATACAGCCTGCCATTTTGGATGTTTGAGACTCACCTTCCTTGAAGCAGCTCTTCTGAGCGGTGGCACCAATCCTTGGATTTGGAAGCCACAAACCATGTTGAATGTCTCAATAGTCATGATCACAGGGAAGTATGGCAACTCTAGTGGGTTTCATGATGGCCCCAAAAATATAGGTCCACATCCTGGAACCTGTATATGTGACCTTATTTGGGTAAATGGTCTTTACAGACGTAATTAAGTTAAGAGATGAGATGAGATTACCCTGGATTATTGAGGTGGGCCCTAAATCCAGTGTCCGTAAGTATCTTTATGAGAGACAGAATAAGAGACATGGAGAAACAGAGAAGGATATGTGAAGATGGAGGCTGAGGATAAAACAGTCTCAGGAACACTGGAGCCACCAGAAGCTGGAAAATGCTGAAAGGATCCTCCCTCAGAACCTTTGGAGGGAGAGTGATTTCAGACTTCCAGCCTCCAGAACTGTGGCACAATAAATTTCTGTTGTTTAGGCCATCAGTTTTTAGTAATTTGTTATGGCAGCCCTAGGGAATTAATACAGCAATAAACAGCAACCAAGAAAAACCAAAAGCATATTCAGAGGGTCTATGTTCTGGGCTGTAAGTAAATTGAGGCCAAACTTACACTTCATTCATTTTTTTTTCCCTGTGGCAAACCTGTCTGGTGAGCTGGGGTAGTGCCTGGCTAAAAAAGTCCATGTTTTAGGTTGACTAAAGCCAGATAGCAAAGTTTTAAAATTCCACATTTACATCCCGAGATGTGCACAACCCTGTGTGGCACTCACAGCACAACCAGGCAAAACCAGTTAAAACTACAGAATATTTCTGAAGTTCGGCTAACGCTCACCACCACCTGCCCCCAGAGCGATCTTGCTAAACCACCAGGTGAAACTCTTGCTCCCATTCAGCATGCAGCCAGGCATGTGCCTTTAACTTTAGGTGTCTGTCTCACAGGCACAGGTTAGCCCCAGAGGAAAAATGCAAGGACGAAACTTGCTTACTTGAGGTCATGTGTTCTAGATGCTGCAGTTGGCCCAAATAAAATAAAATCTGCATAAGAGACAGGTAGTCGTAGACACATTGAAACATGCTTGAAGGTGATTCCAAATATGTTGATATCAACATTGGCTTTGCCAGCTAGGCTTTGCCCCTTTATGACAAAGAACTTCAGAGACATGCTGGCATATCAGGGTATAAGACTTTGGCAGAAAGGGTTTTAATTTGTTGCTTGGGTGTCTGTGCTTGGGTGGTGTCATTGAACAAACCAGAGAACCCAGTAGGAAGAGCACATTTGATGAGGTGGAAGAAAGAGGTGACGGCTGCCATCTTGGATTTGTCGTATTTAAAATGCATGAGGTTACCAAATATATCTGGAGCTTAGGAGTGAAATTTGAGTGAACAACCCAGGTAATTGTTGTTTTCCCCTCTAAAAGCAGAAATTGTTTACAACTTTTTGATGAATTTCTTTCTAAATATCATTGCATAGAACCTGATTTCGCTTCTGTATAGCTCAGGGTTTGCTCCTTCTTACCAAAAGCAAGATTTCCATTTGAATACACCTTGCTTCCAAGTCGCCCACTGACCCCACTCTTAATTCCCAGAGTACCCCCTTGGTAGTCTAAACCTATAAAGGTAATTCCATCCTCCTTATTAGAGTTGAAGATTGGCCGTGTCACCCAGTTCTGGGCAACAAGATGGGATGGCTAAGAGGCTTCTAGGAAGGAGGTACATTGCTTTTCCAGAAGAAGTACTAGAAACCAGCTCTCTCTCAATCACTCGCACTCTCTGGACACAGATAAAGGAGCACTAGCATTAATGTGCTGGCAACCATTCTATGCTCACAAAGACAGCAAGCCCCAGGAGTGAGTGAAGACTCATAGGCAGAGATAGAGGTAACCTGGGGGCTTACAAGCATCAATAAACCACTGGCCTCTCCTCTCCT
Organism: Nomascus leucogenys; assembly: GCF_006542625.1. Taxonomy (NCBI): domain Eukaryota; kingdom Metazoa; phylum Chordata; class Mammalia; order Primates; family Hylobatidae; genus Nomascus; species Nomascus leucogenys. The sequence goes on from NC_044388.1 coordinate 63,191,928, forward strand.
GAGCCAACAAGTGTCCTTATCACTTAGGAAAGTTTTTATATTTTCTATGAATTGCCAGTGTAAGCACCCTAACCCATACTGGTTTCTTCTGAAACCACATTACCTGAGACCTTTTCTGGTGAGGATCCTGTCACTGGTCAGTTGTCATTTCTTAGTGACAAATGAGACCACATGCGCTAAAGCCCATAACCCAATACGTAGCACTCACTAGATGCTCAGTAGATGTTAGTCCCTGTCACTTTGTCTTGCTTCTCAGCGTTGATCACTTCCTCTCCCAGATCTTCACCATTGCGTCAATGCTTTGTACACTAATGGCAAGGTCCCAGCAGGCCTCCAGATGGCTCAATGGTTAGAAGTCTGTCTAGGAAGTACTGGAACTGGGAACTCCATGATCCACAAATACCAGCAAATGAGAGATGTTGTTTATTAGACTGCTACCATGGCTAGTCACGTCACAGGGATTCTCACTTTTCCCAGGATTAGCATGAACACCAACACCCAGTAAAATCTGGATTTCAATCATCCAGAGCCAGTTGAAGATGTTTCACTCCTGAGTCATCATTGGCAGTAATCAGTTGTCACATGGCAGATGTTCAAAATAGACTGATTAATAAAGAATTCTGATTATTAGATGATAGTAATAGTGAGAGGAGAGTGAGATGAGAGTGGGCTCATGGTATTGCTAAAGAAGGCCAAGAATGTTGACCAGTAACTTCTCTTGAAAACAGAGCTGCTGTACTTCCCCACTCCATCTCCCTAAATGGCCTCGTTCCAGGATTGGGCCCATCAGAAATTGAGAAAGAAGGGAGAGAAGGGGGAAGGAAAGAGAAAGAAGGAAGGTGCATAAAAAGAGTTGTGTCTCAAAGTTTCCTGAGCTACGACACTGCCCTAGAATGATCTGTTCTCTAAGGTGTCCTAAGAAATCCTCCCCAAATGGCTGTGGTTTTGTCTTTTTGCTTTTTTGTTTCAGATTCATTCTGATTTGACTGCGAGATACGTGAATCTTACAGTAACCTCATGAAACACTTGCGGAGACCCTGGGATATTGTGAAAACATGCTGAGAGAGCTGGCCTGGGAACACCAGCCTGGGTGGACCACTCCCTTCCGCCTCACCGGTGACTCACTTGGTGATTCAGTGCTTGTCACGCAGAGATCCACTGGGCCCATCTGCAGCTCGCCTTCCTCTGCCTACCTTGAGGAAAACTAGGGACTCTTTAGACAAAGTATTCAAACTATTTTCTGTTCCTCTGGATATAAGTTATATGTATACAAGGCATTATCATCTCCCACACATTAAGGAGCAGTGAAAATCGGAAGGGGGGAATAGGAGGGTGGGAGCATTGGAGGGGGAATCTTACTTTCACAAAGATGTTAATTGAATGTTACCAGCAAAGCAAAGACCTAGAAATTTCATAAAATAGAAAAGATTCTGATTATTGTTTTAACTATCAAAATTTCTAATTTCTTGAGGACTTTAAGAAAAAGAAGGCGGCCAGGGGCAGTGCCTCACACCTGTAAACCCAGCACTTTGGGAGGCCAAGGAGGGAGGATTGCTTGAGCCCAGGAGTTTGAGATCAGCCTGGCCAACATGACGAAACCCCATCTCTACTAAAAATGCAAAAATTAGCCAGGCGTGGTGGCACGTGCATGTAAACCCAGCTACTCGAGAGACTGAGGCAGGAGAATTGCTTGAACCCAGGAGGTGGAGGTTGCAGTGAGCCAAGATCGTGCCACTGCACTCCAGCCTGGGTGACAGAGACTCTATCTAAAAAAAAAAAAAAAAAAAAAAATTAACCATGTGCAGTGGTGCATGCCTGTAGTCCCAGCTACGGGGCAGGCTGAGGCAGAAGGACCCCTTGAGCCGGTGAAGTCGAGGCTGCAGTGAGCCATGATCATGCCACTGTATTCCAGTCTGGGCGAGAGAGAGGGAGAGAAAGTCTTAATGTGCCAATGCAAACTTCCATTTCACATATATCAAATCCCCTTTTTACCCTAAAAGACTGTAAAATATCCTGTAATATTTAAATATTTGCACTTTTATTTCTCTCCCATATAATCACCTCAACTTGAGTTCATGCAAATATGTGAAATCTTCAAACATAATAGGAAGCCAAGTTGCTCACAGAAAGGAAACCTATGACAACCTTCATTACTGCATGCCAAAAATGTCAGGCCAATCTACTAATTCACTAGAACCAAGATAAAACCAGCCCAGCCAGCCAGCCAGTCAGTGGTCAGGAGTTCCCTCTCAAACATATGCAGGACTAACAAAATATTGAGCCTAAACTCATTTGGAAAATGAGCCTGTGTTTTTTGGTTTTTTTTAAGCAGAGGCTGCTTGCTGACCCAGCCTTCCAGTCAAACAGCTAAAACTCAGCTTGTCCTGTTTCCCTTGAGCTCTGAGTTCTAAAGGCCCCTAGTTTCAATATATTTTGCCAGAAATAACTTGAAAGATCTCCTGAACAGGCACCAAAGCTCTCGTAACAATGTAGTCACTTTAAATTAACATCCTAATTTAAAATAACTAAACCTGATTTTTGTTCTTGATCAAAATTTATATTGGAACACCTCCATGGAGGTCAAATTTAACGTATTCACTGACAAACAAGACAAGCAGGGAGGGCATTTACTGACAACCAAGAATTGGAACACGATGTCAAAAGCAAGGTTGTTTCTGAAAAGAAAATATTAATAGTTTATTTACATTGCCAATAACTGTGGGTTGACCCTAACCCTTAATTAGGCAAAAGAATCAATGGGTAAGTCCTCCTTTCCCAAAAGATTTTCTTTTCCTGCAAGTTCCTGTTAGAAAGCAGCAACGTAGAGGAAAAAGATCTTTAAAAAGAAAAAAGATTGTATGTGTGCCGAAACCTGGAAATAACCAAAATGTCTTCCAATAGGTAACTGGTGGCTCATCCATACTATGAAATACTACTCAGCAATAAAAAGGAGTTAACTATTGATACACAAAATAACTTGGATAGAATTCAAGGGCATTATGCTGAATTTTATAAAGTTAGTCTCAATGTATCATATACTATACAATACCAATTAGATAGCATTCTCCAAATGACAAATTACAGATTGGAGAACAGATTAGTGGTTTCCATGGGGCTAGGAATGGTGAGTAGAATATGATTATAAAGGGGTTACAATGAGGGAGATTTTCATGGTGATTAAACAGTTCTGTATCTTGTTGCATCTACACATGCAATAAAATGGCATAGAACTATGCACATGCATTGTACCAATGTCAATTTCCTGACTCAGATGCAGGACAACAATTATGTCAGGTGTGATCATTGGGGGAAACTGGGTGAAGGGCACACAGGACCACTCCACACTATTTTTGCTATCATTGCAACTTTTTGCAAATCTATCATTATTCAAAATTAAGAAGTCAAGAGAAAGCAAGCAAAAAACGATGAGGGAGGAAGTAACAGAAAGAAAGAAAGAAAAATAAACAACTTGGGATAGATATTGACAACTCCAGAGATGGAAGATGACAGGAAAGATTTGGAGGAAGGGACAGCAGGGTAAATATTAAAGGTTACAGTCAGGCAAGCTGACAACCAGAAACTGTTTGGATTGTAAATTGTAAATGAACTCAGTGGACAGAGAAGGGGAAAGATCACTGAACTGTTACCCTGAATGACAAGGATAGAAGTGAAGCACTGTGAGCCCAAGACATGGAGTAAATGTGGCAGGAGCAGCTCCAGGAAAGCCCGGGGGGGACGGAAGAGAAAAGGAGGGGGCAGATGTAGTAGCTGATGCTTCCTAGGATGTGACATGCATCAAGCGAGAGAAAGAAGGATGACTGGGGGAAATGTCCGACCTAGGAAGAAATACTGAGAAAAAAAGACATGCCATAGAAATCAGTAAGTTGAGGAAGACGAGGCAAAATTCTTGGGCATGAGCAGAATTACTGATAAAATAATTACGACATGATAAAAGAATTTCACAGGCAGGGGTGTTGGAAGGAGAAAAGAGCTCACTCAGATTTGGAAAGTGACAAAACAAAACAGTTCTTCAGGGAAGAAAAATAATGAGCAGCAAAATACAAAACACAATGACCTCTGAAAAGGTGTTCCCTGCACAGGTCTAGAAACTCAACAACAGACATCTTGAATTTTCCAGATGCGTTTAACAAATATCTTTGAAATATCCCAATACATATCAAGTCTACATCAAGCCTGATTTTCACATCAAAAGACCCCCAAGATCATAATGAACACCATTAACGCACAAATTACACAAAGCTGCAGGAAGCTGAAGTGCCAAAAGGGAGCACAAAGCTGATAAGCCAACTTTTGAGCAAACATCTTGAATTCCCCCAGGGATACGGACCACCAGGATCACCAAACTCTGGTGTCCCCATGAGAATAAGCAATCAATAATATTAAAACCTTAAAATTAAGGTAGTAATTCTAACATCTTAGAATCTGAGATTTTAATGTATTTATTTATTTGAGACGGGGTCTCACTCTGTGCCCAGGCTGGAGTGCAGTGGCGTGATCTTGGCTAACTACAACCTCCACCTCCCTTACTCAAGCAATCCTCCCACCTCAGCCTACCGAGTAGCTAAGACTACAAGCTTGTGCCACCATGAACAGCAGATTTTTGTAGAGATGGGGTTTTGTCATGTTGCCCAGGCTGGTCTCGAACTCCTGGGCTCAAGGGATTCACCTGCCTCAGCCTCCCAAAGTGCTGGGATTACAGGCATGAGCCACAGCGCCCAGCCAGAAACTGAGATTCAGTGTGGGCATAAAGGAATTGTTATCACACAGTGATAGCCCAAGTTCATGGTCTTTACAAGAAATACTGTGAAACCTCCAAGAGGGTAGCCCCTACATAAAGAGAAGGAATAAAGACGCTGGCCACTCCTCACAGATGGAGAAGTTAAAAAAAACAAAATCCCAGTTTCTCTCTCAGCTACTGGGTAAATAGCCCTTCAGAATGCTTTGGAAACATTCACTTAAAAATGGGAGAAGAACTGATGTCATCCTGAAAATGTGGTTAGACTAGAATTCAGTTGTCTCCACTGCCACCAAACCCAACCTCCAAGCTTGGATAAGAAGATAGCAAATATGACCGGGCACGGTGGCTCACGCCTGTAATCCCAGCACTTTGGATCGCGAGGTCAGAAGATCAAGACCATCTTGGCTAACACGGTGAAACCCCGTCTCTACTATAAAAATACAAAAAATTAGCCGGCCGTGGTGGCGGGCGCCTGTAGTCCCAGCTACTCGGAGAGGCTGAGGCAGGAGAATGGCGTCAACCCGGGAGGCGGAGCTTGCAGTGAGCCGAGATCGTGCCACTGCAGTCCGGCCTGGGCGATAGAGCGAGACCCCGTCTCAAAAAAAAAAAAAAAAAAAAAAAAAAAAAGAAGATAGCAAATATTCTAAAAATTAAGAAACCTAAAGCATATGGTAAACTTTGCAAGATATCATTCCCCAATGAATTATGCTCTTGTGGTAATACAAAAACATCTCATTTTTCTTAGCAGTTGTTTCATGAATGCCTTGCAAAAGAAAGTGTGAGTTTTTAGAGGGAATCCTCTGCTAAACCATAGTGAATGCTGGGCTTCCAGGTCTGTGGGTGGGCTGGTGCCAACGACTTTGAGAGGTGAGAAGTGAATTTTTTCTGCAAAAGAACCATGGCTGAAGGGGAAGATTTTTCTAAAACAGAATTTGAGAAGCTACTTGGTGGAAGATTTTAAAGACCCAAAGAACAACAACTGAGAATAGAATTGGGGAGCGACTTCTCATGGTGATTTGGGAAATTAAACTCTGAGCATTACGAGGTGTAAATCCCCTCTTCGGCCTTCCTTATAAAATGTTCAGTAAAGTTTGCATTCTCGCCTTTTGAGAGTGAACTTCCTTTGAGAGAAAAACACAGAAGTATATAGAGCCCTGCTTCAAGATTGGCGCAAGGGCAAAAACACAGTTGTACAGTGACCCTTTTATTAAATATTAATTATTTAATATAAGAAGAACCTGAGGAAAACCAAGCACAAAGGAAGAGGGAGGGGAAGGGAGGTGGTGAGATTACCTTCTTCTTTTACTAAAATTTAGAATACTTGAGTCACTTACTCTTTCCTGGTTTCCAAACAGGCTCTGTGGAGACGTGTGAGAGCCTAAGGTTTATCACTCGGGTGTCAGCTCATTCATTCCCCACCACAAACCTCAAGCAGCTTTTAGTATCACAAAGATCATTCTCAGCTCTAATATCTTTTTCCCTTCTCAGTATCTCGAAAGCCTCGTCATCCTCCTCAGAAACAAATCTAGGTGTCTTTAAAAAGATAATATGTTATTTTCTTTGCTCTGTTGCTGCTTCTTCCTGTGGTTATCATCTGATTATAGTTCTTTCTGTAAAATGTTATGCTTAACTATTTCACCAAATCGCCAGATAATCTCATTGCCACTACCTGAAATACTGTTTTTTTCCAGAAGGGTTGGCCATTGTAGGAAGTGAAAAATTGATGTCAGTCCATATATTTATCCCTTTGCAATTACACTCTATCACCGAGGTAGACTAGATCTTCATTTTCCTTCATCCCCAATCCAGACTGTAAGTTTCTTTTTATTTCAAACAGCAAAATAGAATTCAGCACACACAACTGACAGCAATGGATGGGTAGATGTCTGTGTTAGTCTCATCAGCATGTGCCCCTGTGAGACTGAAGGGGCAGTTTTCAGAGCCCCTTTTCACAAGGAGCCTGGGCAGCCTTCAGAGGTAGAACCAGAACTCGTGTTGGAGCAAGAAAGACCTATCCTCCAATCCTGGCTCTGCCCTTGCCACTCAACACTCTTGACAAAGTTTCCTAACTGCTTGAAAAGTCATTAAAGCAAGGATAAAGTTTTCCTTACAGATAACAGGAACGAAAGTTCAAGGCACACAGTGGAGGCTGAATTCCAGGTTGTTCCTTAACCTCAACCACCCAAAGATCAATTGATCAGAAAGAAGTTTTAATGACTCCCTACTTTCCCAGCCAATCCGCTTTCTAATTCACTTTTCTCAACTCTGTCCACTCTCTGCCATTAATCTGTTCTCGTTTGTTCTACACCCTCACCCACATAGTGTATAATTATCCTCCCAGTTTTCGGAAGAAATGGCACCACAATACTTGCTATAATAGCCATGGTTGTTTGAAGTCCCTGAACAACTGGACACTAAGTTGTTGATGTGATTGGAGGAGGAAGAACAGCAGCGTTAGGTGTTGTTCAGTGCAGGACAGTGACCCCATCAGGGTAGATGGCTGATTTTTCCCCAGTTAGTAAAAGAGATTTGTATCCTTCATGTTTTCTCCCGAAACACCTCCAAGATAGTCTTACTAAAATATCCTTCCTCATGCTCTTCCTGCTCAAAAATTTGTCAGTCATCCAACCCACAAATGCCTATTGATTGTTACTGCCATACTCTCCCTCAGTTGTCAATAAGATGCTGTTTGCTTTATCCCAGCAATAAAAGACTAGGGTACATGCTATGCCCACAAGCCTTCTGCCTTGTCAGAAAGCTTTGTTCTCTAGCCTCTCCAGCCTTCTCCTGGACTGTACAGAAGCCCCCATTGCAAGAAGCCATCATAAAAGGTTGGAGATAAAACTATTGGAAACAATCTTTTTTTTAAATGCCATTTTGCTTTTCTATAGTCCTTGAGCCAGGCTTTTGCGCTAGCACCATGGTCTCTCTCTGGCCTGTGGCCATTCCTCTCCTCTTCTGTTTTCTCACCAGGTCTGACACTGTTTTGCATCTCCCACAGCTGTGAACACAGCACTCTGCAAATACTTTGGTTCAATGTAGACATATTGTCTTGATTTGATTTCTCCTAGGATCTCAGTAGCTTTGTTGGCTGAATTCTTAGGCCTTTGAGTCACCTGATGGCTAGGGCTGGCAGATTTAGCAAATAAAAATACAGGATGCCCAGTTAAAGTTGAATCTCAGATAGACAATGAATAATTTTTATATGTCCTATACAATATTTAGTAAATATATACAAACAATTCATTGTTTATCTGAAATTCAAATGTAACAGGGTATTCTATACTTTATCTGGAAAGCTTACTGGTATGTCACCCAAAACCAACCAAGAGATTAACCTCTATGTTTAGTTAGTGACTTCTAGGCAACAGAGATGACCTCTGTGTGGCAAAACTCTGATAATCCCTGATTACAAGGGAGAGAAGGGGAAGAGTGAATATGGGAACTCTGGCAACAGCATATTCAAATCGTCTGTCTGGCAAAAAAAAGGGCTTTGCCCCATTCTACTGAGTCAAGGTGGCTGATTGCATTTCAAGGGATGGGGCAAGTCGGGGGGGGCCATGAAGGCCTGGAGCGAGGAATTGTTGCAAAGCAGTGGTATGCAATAACTGCTGCCCTTCTAAGAAAGTGAATTCTTGCCAGGCGTGGTGTCTCGTGCCTGTAATCCCAGCACTTTGGGAGGCCGAGGCGGGCGGATCACGAGGCCAGGAGATCAAGACTATCCTGGCTAACACGGTGAAACCCCGTCTCTACTAAAAATACAAAAAATTAGCCGGGCTTGGTGGCAGGCTCCTGTAGTCCCAGCTGCCACTCGGGAGGCTGAGGCAGGAGAATGGCGTGAACCCGGGAGGCAGAGCTTGTTGTGAGCCAAGATCGCGCCACTGCACTCCAGCCTGGGTGACAGAGTGAGACTCTGTCAAAAAAAAAAAAAAAGAAGAAGAAGGAAGGAAGGAAGGAAGGAAGGAAGGAAGGAAGGAAGGAAGGAAAGAAGGAAGTGTCCCCACCAGCCCTGCCTTGTAAACATGTTCTAAATCAAGGCTGAATAGAAGTGGAAAGTGTGGTCAGGTATGCGTCTTGGAAAGTCATCCCGGCCCACTAAGCCACTCCAGTCTGTAGAGTCACAGTCTTGAATATTCTTGGACAACAGAAAAATAAACACCCATGCCCAGAAGTCAGGAGCATCCCCAGGGATTTGGGCAACTCCCACATTATCCAAGAAAGTTGGCAGCATATTTTCTACCTAGAGAATGAGGGTACTTTTTCCTTTGTAATATGATTTCTTGGCTGAAGAGGAACTATTAGGCACCCTGAGATGCTCTGTAGAAATGCAAGATGATATTGTATTGTATTAATGTCACTTAATGGTAGCTGTCAATGATGGTGATGGAATAAATATGGAAAAGGAAATTACTGTAATTGATTGACAGTCTGGAATCTTCCATATTCGACCTAATGAGAGAAACCTATGAGCAGCAGCTTCCAGTGCAGGCTATTAATGCAAATCATATGCACCATACTGGCATGCTGAATTATGCAATGCCATGTGAATGTCTAATCCATTTCTCCAGGCTTGTCTTTATCCAGAAAAAAAAAGTATTTCGCTGACATGCTGATTAGTATATTAGGAGAGTTTAAGAAGTTTGGTGCTAAAGTAGGTGCCATCGTAGTGTTATTAATTTACTTCTGAACAAGACAAACAGCTCTGTGCAGCCATCAAAATCACTACATAGGTCTACAAGATAACTTTGTCAAGACTGATGGGAAGTTACAGAAAAGTCTTGTGATATGTGGAAGGAATTAGCAAATAGATAAGGAACACACCATTTTTCTAGAAAACCACTGTCAAGGACTCGGTACCCACGCACAACCAGACATGTGCCAAGACATCTACCATGCCTCCACAGTTCTGTTTTGCAGTGGTTCTGAAACTTGTGGAAAGTTCTAATAGAACCAGATGTAAAAAGTCAAGGGAATAACAGGTACAAATAAGATTTAGGCCCTGCTTTGGGGACCCCATGGAGATGTAAGTACTGGCCAGACATCATCTTCAAGAAGAGCAAAACACTCCCTGTGGGAATATGCTTTATATGGGAAGAAGTCTTTGCGATAGAAAAATAAGTTGCCAATTACCCACTAATTACTCATCCCCAAAACTCACAGCTTTGAGAAGTCCATGGCCCTAACTAAGCTGTTTACTCTCTGTACATATCAATACTTAAAATTTGGACCAATAGAGGAAGTGACTAGAATTCTAACTATGTGTCCCCCAGCTCCTTCCTAGTAAGCTCTGACCTGGCTGCTCAGAGGTACCACAAATGTCCCCAGATTGGCAAGCACTGGACTAAAAGAGAAAGAGAAGGTGTCATGCACTGCAATTTCCCATTAATGGTCTACAGAAAGTCCTAGGTTGGTGCAGAGATTTTTTTTTTTTTTTTTTTTTTTTTTTTTTTTTTTTGAGACAGAGTTTCTCTCTTGTTGCCCAGGCTGGAATGCAATGGTGCAATCTCACTCTGCCTCTTAAGTTTAAGCAATTCTCCTGCCTCATCCTCCCGAGTGGCTGGAATTACAGGCATCCACCACCACACCCAGCTAATTTTTGTATTTTTAGTAGAAATGGGGTTTCACCATGTTGGCCAGGCTTGCCTTGAACCCGACCTCAGGTGATCCACCCGCTTCAGCCTCCCAAAGTGCTGGGATTACAGGCATGAGTCACTGCACCCAGCCAGAAATGAATTTTTTATTTAATTCCACACAAATGTTTTGAACACCTTTTACATGCCAAGTGCTGTGCTAGACCCTGGATATACAAGCTTACATTCTCATGGAAGAGGCAGTAGGAGGTGATAATTACAAAAGGATGTGAAGAGTGTCACAGAAGAGGAAAAAGCACAGGTATATAAGGGGGACTGAAGTAGCCTGGGGGCTCGGGAAGCTGTCGTTGAGGAAGAAGTCCTAAGCCAGGACTCCACAGATACTGGGTTTTTTAAATTGATAAATATAACAAGAATTGTATATTTTTATGGTGTACAACATGATGTTTTAACATATGCATACACTGGCATTACAACTAGCTAAATCAAGCTAATCAACATATCCAATATCTCACATACCTATCATTTGTTGTAATACGAACATTTAAAACCTATCTTAGCAATTTTCAAGTATATAATACGTTAGCTATAATCACTATGTTGTACAATTAATCTCCTGAGCTTATTCTTTCTAACTAAAATTTTGTATTCTTTGACCAGCATCTCTACAACCCTGGCCCGTCCACCAGCCCAGCCTCTGCCAACCACCATTCTACTCTCTGCTTCTATGAGTTCAGCTTTCTGAGATTCCACACATAAGCGAGATCACGCAGTATTTGTCTTTCTCTGCCTGGCTTGTTTCACTTAGCATAATCTCCTCCGGGTCCATTTATTTGTTGCAAATAACAGGATTTCCTTTTTTTTTTTTTTTTTTGAGACGGAGTCTTGCTCTGTCGCCCAGGCTGGAGTGCAGTGGCGCAATCTCGACTCAGTGCAAGCTCCGCCTCCCGGGTTCACACCATTCTCCTGCCTCAGCCTCTCCGAGTAGCTGGGACTACAGGCGCCCGCCACCACACCCGGCTAATTTTTTGTATTTTTTAGTAGAGACGGGGTTTCACTGTGCTCTCGATCTCCTGACCTCGTGATCCGCCCGCCTCGGCCTCCCAAAGTGCTGGGATTACAAGCGTGAGCCACCGTGCCCAGCCAGGATTTCCTTTTTTTTAATGGCTGAATAATATTCCATTTTATATATGTAAAGTATTTCATTATATGTAGATATCATGGAATATTCTTTATGTGACATATATATGCATATACATACATATCACATTTTCCTTATCCATTCATTCATGGATGGACGTTTGAGTTGTTTCCATATCTTGGCTAGTGTGAACAGTGCCGCAGTGAACCTGGGGGTGCAGAGATCTCCCTAACATACTAATTTCATTTCTTTTAGCTGTATACCCAGATGCAGGATTGCTGGATCATAGGGTAGTCCTATTTTTAATTTTTTTGAGGAAATTTCACACTGTTTTCCATAATGACTATACTAGATAGTGGGGTGCTTTTTCATTTTAATAATCATGTAGTAATACAAATGTGTATTAGGAAAAACATATACTTGACAAACTTATGATTTCATTGTCATTATATATACTGACATAAATTTTCCCTTTTAATTAATTAACTTATTTATTGAAGACAGGTCTCACTCTGTCCCCCAGGCTGAGTGCAGTGCTATGATCATAGCTCACTGTGGCCTTGAACTCTTGGGCTCAAGCGATCCTCTCACCTCAGCCTCTCAAGTAGTTCCAACTACAAGTGTGTGCCACCATGCCTGGCTGATTTTTTTTTTTTTTTTTTTTTTTGTAGAGACAGGGGTCTCACTATGTTGCCCAGGCTGGTTTTGAGCTCCTGAACTCAAGCAAATCCTCTCGCTTTGGCCTCCCAAAGTGCTGGGATTACAGGCATGAGCCACTGTGCCCAGTCAAATTTCCCCTTTTTTAATACACTAACTTAATTTTTAAACTGAGTTGGCACAATATTAAGCAAACAACAGTGGAATTAGTCCTCACATATACTGCAGACTGTGAATTTGGTGGTGAGTGACGTTTCGGAAACCCATATGAGGGAGAGGTGGCAGGGAGGTGAAGAGGGGCTGCCCTGAGGACAGGGCCCTGCGGGGAGAGTTGAAATAACAAAACTAAGACAGAGAAAGTCGACTCAGAAAGTTCCTCCATGAGCTCTCACATATATTGGATTCTTCTTTCACCATCACCAGTCCCCTGTGGTGTAACGTACTCTCGTCGAATTTTCTATAGAATAATTGAGGCCCCTACAAGGTTAACTAAAACACTAAGGTCACCCAGCAAGTTAGCAGCGCAAAGAGAATTAAAAAAACGGCCGCCCTCGCCCCGTTGAGAACATCGGCATCTCTCACCTCCGAAGTTCCGAGGGTGCCGCAAGATGGAAAATGAAACTTTCTGTAAAGCAAACTGAGTAAAATAGAGGACTTCGGAGGAAAAAATAAGGGCTGCGGCTGGCTTGGAAAACATTACATTGTTTTCATTACCGTATGTACTTTGAGATGACCCAATTTGAAGGTGCTTGTAGAAGCTTGCTGAATATATGTTCTGTCTCTTTTCCTCTTTCCAAATAAGGCTACATTCACAGGTGCTTGGGACTTCAGCAACTCGTGACGGGGCAGACACAGTTCAACCCATAATACACAATACAGAATGTGGATTTTATTCTAAATGTAATCTCTTGGAGAATTTTAAGCAGGTGAATGATATGATCTGATTTCTGCTTTTAAAAGGTCACTCAGGGCCGGGCACAGTGGCTCTCGCCTGTAATCCCAGCACTTTGGGAGGCCAAGGTGGGCGGATCACGAAGTCAGGAGATTGAGATCAGCCTGGCCAACATGGTGAAACTCCGTCTCTACTAAAAATACAAAAAACAATTAGCCGGGCATGGTGGCCTCTGGTCCCAGCTACTCAGGAGGCTGAGGCAGGAGAATGGCGTGAACCCGGGAGGCGGAGCTTGCAGTGAGCCGAGATCGCACCACTGCTCTCCAGCCTGGGCGACAGAGCGAGACTGTCTCAAAAACAAACAAACAAAAAAAACAAGGTCGCTCAGGTTGCTGTGTGGAGAATGGATTATTAGGGCCAAAACCACAGGCAGGGACACCAGTTAGTGCAAAAATTCAGGCAGGAGATGCTGGTGGCTTGGAAGAAGGTGTTCTGGTAACTGTGACCAGGTATATGCCGCACTTAGGCAGGTGGGGCCTCTCAAAGAACTGAACCAGGAAATGAGCTAACACTCAATCCAGAGAACTCCCAGTCCCTAAAAAGCCACGTTGGTCACACTGGAGAGTCCACATCCTATCTAGCACAATGTCCGGCTCTTGCAAAGACGAGAAAGGGGGTTCCATAAAAGATAAATGAGTCCCTCTCAACATCAACTTTGTAGTTGAGTTTCCCACCTGGCCCCCAATTACCCAGATAACTTATTAAAAGGGAACTTGTCATCCATGAGTTTCTCTACACCAAGGGAAGATGGTTCTGTTTCCCAGTCTCCACCATCGTAGGGATAATGAGCTCCATAAGCCTATCACTGTTGCATGAAGAGAAGGAGAGGGTATTCAACCCAGAGCTCTTCCAGGAATCCTTACACTGGCTGCATGGGTTTCTCAGTCTGGGAAGGCCAACTGTGTTCAATCCATTGCTCTGGCTAGTGCTTCCTCAGCCCTGCCACCACGATTTGCCAATCCCTTCTTTGTCCCTGCCCTGCCTCTTGCCCCACCTCTTTCCTTCCTCTGTCCCTGACCCCCAAGGCTCTCCTAGGCTTCCAGCTTCAGAGCTCATGATTTACTCACTCACCCAGCATTTACATGAGAGCACCTACTGTGTGCCAGGCTCTGCTCTAGATCCTGGACATCCGAACACCATGCTTGCTCTCATGAAGCTTATATTCTAGTCAGAAGAGACAAGCAAATAGAAGAATCAGTTTTGCCAGGTACAGTGGCTCAGGCCTGTAATCCTAGCACTGTGGGAGGCCAAGGCGGGTGGATCACCTGAGGTCAGGAGTTTGAGACCAGCCTGGCCAATGTGGCGAAACCCCATCTTTACTAAAACTACAAAAATTAGCTGGGCGTAGTGGCAGGCGCCTATAATCCCAGCTACTTGGGAGGCTGAGGCAGGAGAATTTCTCGAACCCAGGGGGCGGAGGTGGCAGTGAGCCGAGATCACACCACTTCACTCCAGCCTGGGTGGAAGAGCAAAACTCAGTCTCAAAAACAAAACAAAACAAAACAAAAGAAGAATCGACTTAAAAACATCAAATAGTGATAGTGCTCTCTATGTAGGAGTATTTAACAACAAAACAAAACAAAACACTAATGTGAAAGAACGTGAACAAGTGAGTACTTTACAGTCTGGGAAAGCCTCTCTGAGAAGATCATGTTTGTCAGGCTATCTAAACCATATGAAGAGTAAGTGAACAGCAGTCCAGGTAGACGAATAGCTCATGCAAAGGCCCTGGGATAGGGTGAAAGGGAAGGTTCACAGAGCTGAACGAAGGCCAGTGTGCAGTAATTCTTAATGGGGCTGTCAGTGACAATATGATGTGTGACTGCTCCATGCACTTGGGGATTTGTAGCATCCCTGGCCTCCCTCCCACTAAATGCTGGTCAAGCCCCTAGTCCTAACTACTGAAAACTAGACACACGTACTTTTTCCAGTGGCATTTGGGCAGCTGTAGTGCTGCCCCAGTCAAGAAGCACAGCAGGCAGGAATGAGCACAGTTCAAGGGGGACAAAGAGGAAGGTGGGCCTGCATCACACTAGCCTTTGTAGGCAGGTGTATTATTTTCCTAGGACTACTGTAACGAAGTACCACAAATTGGATGGCTGAGATAACACAAGTTTATTAACTCACCGTTCTGCAGACTGGAAGTCTAAAATCAAGGTGTCAGCATTTCTAGTTCCTTCTGAGGGCTGCAAGGGAGGATCTGTCCCATGCCGTTCTTCTAACTTCTCATGGGCTCAAGTATTTTGCTTTGTAGACACTGTGCTCCCTGTGCCTTCACATCATCTTCCCTCTGTTCATGTCTGTCTCTGGGTCTAAATTGCCTTTTTCATAAGGGCATCAGCCATATTGGTTTAGGGCCCACCTATCAACCCCATCTTAACTTAATCATCTGCAAAGAACCTATTTCCAAATAAGGTTACATTCACAGGTACTTGGGACTTCAGCATCTTTTAGGGGAGACACAGTTCAACCCATAATACAGGATATGGGATTTGGATTTTTATTTTAAATGTAATCTCTTGGAGAATTTTAAGGAGGTGAGTGATATGATCTGATTTCTGCTTTTAAAAAGTCGCTCAGGTTGTTGTGTGGAGAATGGATTATTGGTGGCAAGACCAGAAGCAGGGATGCCAGTTAATGCAAAAATTCAGGCAGGAGATGCTGGTGGCTTGGAAGAAGGTGTCCTAATAACTGTGGTCAGGTATATTCAGCACTTAGGCAGGTGGGGTCTCTCAAAGAACTGAACTAGGAAGTGGGCTAACACATCCAACGCTCTGCTAAGGAAAGCTGTCTGGGGATAGCCCACCCAAGTACAAACTGTGGGACCTAAAGGCAGCCAGCCTGCAAGTAGAGACCAGAAGATGACCTAGACAAGTTTCTGAGTACAGAGGACAGAATTAGGAGATCTTCCAAGTGCCCTTCCAACTGCAGGGGTATATAGTGCTAACAATATCCGCTGTAAGTCAAGACAAGAATCTGCCTCTGCCATGTTGGGCAACTCACGCTGAGCATTTACATGAGAGGGCAATGGCCTCGTTACCTCACTCTCATCCCATCCCTCTCTCCAGCTGACAATGGCATACACCAGGGCCACACACTGCCACTTCCTTTTCAGAGCTGTACCAATACACACCCCTTCCAATCAATTAATATTTCCATCTCAGTGAACAAGAACAAGTTAACACGCTGACAGTGTGGGCTACCTTCCAGGGTTTGTCTGCTGACAGATTAAAAAGTATGTCAACATGGCTTGATATTAACAAATATTGCAAAGCAGGAGCCTTTGTTTTGTTTTGTTTTGTTTTCCCAGTTTATTGGTAGTGCTAGTGAACCCACGCCTGCATTCATCCAAAGGTAGACCGACCAGGTGATGTCAGCCCAGCCAAGAGCTCAGTATGTGAAAGTGCTGGTGAACTCCAACAGCCAGTCAGTTGCTCACTCCTGCTGGATGAATCAGCCAGGAGAAGAGCATCCAGTGAGTAGGTGTGCCGCTTCTTTATTATGCAATTGGAGGGGATGACAAGGTTATCATAAGACGCACTTTTAAGTGGCTGAGTTTTCAATATCGAAGGTGAAAGATAGCAATAAGAGATTTTTGCAACGTTTAAAGAAAAGATTTTTTTTAATGGTGTCTTTTAATTTTTTAAATAAAGCACTAACTCTGAACCTTTTCTCACTCTCCATCCTCTCTGGCTGCCTGCTCACAAATAGTGATTAAGGGCTGTCTGACATCCAAGGTCACTGGACTAGCGAGGATACAGAGCCCCTCTAGAACAGGGTTTGCCAACTATGGCCCGCCACTCCATTCCAGCCCACCATCTGCTTCTGCACACCCCATGAGCAAAGCCTGGCTTTCACATTTTTAAATGGTTAAAAAAAATCAAAAAAAGCCGTATTTCATAACACACGACTCACATTTCATCACACATGAAAATTAAAATTACATGAAATTCAAGTTTCAACATCCATAAAGAAAGGTGCATTGAAACATGGCCACACTCATTTGTTTACATATTATCTATGACTGCTTTCATGAAATAACAGCAAGGTTGAACAGTTTTCAGAGACTGTGTGGCCTATAAAGTCTAAAATGTTGACTGATTCTTTAGAGAAAAAGTTTGATGACTCCTACTATAGAGTTTGAGGAAGAAGCATACTGGATCCTGTTATGTGGTCTCTATGCATTTTCTTTTTTCTTTTTTTTTTTTTTTTTTTTTAAACGGAGTCTTGCTCTGTCACCCAGGCTGGAGTGTAGTGGTGCGATCTCAGCTCACTGCAACCTTCACCTCCGGGATTCAAGCAATTCTCCCTGCCGTAGCCTCCTGAGTAGCTGGGATTACAGGCGTGCACCACGACGCCCAGCTCATTTTTATGTATTTAATTGAGACGGGGTTTCACCATGTTGGCCAGGCTGGTGTCAAACTCCTGACCTCAGGTGATCCACCTGCCTTGGCCTCCCGAAGTATTGGGATTACAGGCGTGAGCAACTGCGTCTGGCCTCTAGGCATTTTCAATTACTCTCCTAACTATTTTAAATTACTTTTATTCATTTAAAAACCTATATTAAGCTCCAACTAGGCAGGCAACATGCTGGGTCCTGGAGGTACAACTGAGAACAATGAGGGATAGTCCCTGTTCTCAGAGCTGAAAGTCCAGTAGAAGAGCAGGTGTTCGTCACACCATGCAAATGCAGTCTACCAAAAAACGATAACCCTGGCAAGTGTTCAGACAGGAGGTCCATAGAGCTATAAAAGCACAACATAGGTGAATTGATCTCCTGTTCTGGGATATCAAGGAAAATATGCCAAAGTGTAGATTAATGATTGATCTGGAATTTGTAGGAAATGTTGAAGTTAGCAAGGGAAGAGGCAGGAGAAGGAGTATTTCAATTTCTTGACCACGTCCGTCTTACTTTCTTCCAGTCCTTACTGTACTGGGATGGGGTGAAGCACAGAAAAGGAGGGGAGCAAGGATGAGGCAAAGGTGGAGGGTTGGGTAGGATCCAAGCTATGCAGATATGGTCTTTACCCTAAGAACAGTGGGAAGTTGTGCAAGATATTCTCAGCAGCACTGTGGTATTAGCAAAACTCTGGAAGCAACCAAAAGACCAGAGGAGAATCGATAAATAAAAACTGGTGTATTCACACAATGGAATATTAAAAAGCAGTGAAAGCAAATCCACTACAACCACATGCAACAACATGGGTGAGTCTTAGCAACATGTTATGAAATAAAGCAGGTCCCAGCAGATAACACACAATATGACAAACTTTTCAAAAAGTTAAAGATAACAAATTTAACAAGACATATTTTAGGAATATACTAATGTAATAAAACCATATTTCAATAAAGCAAAGAAATAGTCAAGTACAAGGCTTAGAGTCGTGAGTTGACAGTGTTAGGGGATGGGGTGCAGCACTCAGGTAGATAAATGTTGTGAATGTTCCATTTTTCGTGGGCAATAGATCCATAAGTATTTATTATATTAAAAATTCGAGGCCAGGCATGGTGGCTCACACTTGTATTATAATATCAGCACTTTAGGAGGCCAGGGCAGGAGGATTGCTTGAGCCCAGGCTGCAGTGAGCTAGGACTGAACAACTGCACTCCACCTTGGGCGTCAGAGCAAAGCCCTGTCTCCTTAAGGGAAAAAAAAAAAACAAAATCAAAATAGCCATGAGCCTGATATAACTATTACACATTGTATGCCGGTATCAAAATACCTCATGTATCTCATAAATATATATACCCACTATGTACTCACAAAAATTAAAAATTAAAAAAAAAATGAAAACAAAACAAAATGGCCGTGAGATGTTTTGGCGATTTATAACAGAGGGTGGCATGTTCAACATGCTCATTTGCAGTTCAACATAATCTCTCTGGCTGAATTCTACAGAATTATTTGGAATGGGGCAAGAGTGGAAGCAGGTAGCCCAGTGAAGAGGCTACTGTCAATGTACAGCCAGAGATGAGGGAGGCTTAGACTTGGGGAAGGCGGCAGAGGCAGAGAGAATCGCACCTTTGCTCAGACTGACTTGCTATCCATGCTTACATTTAGGGCATCAGTATTAAAGAAACATCAACTCAACACTCTATTAAGTAGATGCTAGGAAATAAAATGAATCAGGTGGGAGCTAAATGATGAGAACTTATGAACACAAAGAAGGGAATAACAGACACTGGGGTCTACTTGAGGGGGGAAGGTGGGAGGAGGGAGAGGAGCAGAAAAGATAACCGTTGGGTACTGGGCTTAATACCTGGATGATGAAATAATCTATACAACACACCCCCATGACACGTGTTTACCTATGTAACAAACCTTTACATGTGCCCCCGAACATAAAATAAAAATTAAACTGTAAAAAAAAGGAAATTAATCAGGACAGTGCCTTTGACAATAGATTTCCAAGTCATCCCATTAGAAAAGGTGTTATCAGGTGAATCAACATAGACTCTATCTGAATGATGATTTGGAGACAATCTGAGCATTATCCTTCAGGGTAGCTAGCATAAGAGAGCTCTAGAAAATCATCTTATCTCCTGGAAAAATAAGAGAAAAATCACAACAAAACTATACCTGGACAATGTCACCCATCCTCCCAGGGAGGTTTTCTCCCCTCACTTTTATTGTACCTGTCTTCTACCTCCACAAATGTACTTGTCTCCTACCTCCACAATTTACTACTTCTCTGAAGTAACAATTCTGGGAAACTGATTTCCTAACCGTCATGTTTAGTTTGGCCAACTGCTCACTCGTGACTGCAATTTGAGGTACAAGGGTCAAGGCTGAAGTCCAGCAAAGGCGAGTGATGATTCTGCGACCCATTCTCACAGGAAGGCTTGGAGTCATTCATGGGTGGCCGCCGTCTTCTCTTCACTAGGCACCTGGTGGTACGTCAGAAGGCAACTCGTTTTAAGCCTTCCAGGTTCAGGTTGCTTGGTCTCTCACCAATTCTCTACTATGAGGCTGCCCAGTGAAGTGAAGCTTAGGATTCGGGGCTGTTATCTTAGCTCCACCCTTACTAGCTAAGGGACCTCGGGGCGGGGTGGGGTGGGCCATGGACCTGTGAATCTGTGACAACACAGATGTAAGCACTCTGCAAATGTTAGTCACCATCCCCAGGAAGCAATCTCAAAACACCCCTCCTCCCTTCCATAGATGCTGCTGGGTTTCTCTGCATCATTATGAAATGGTCCAGTATAACTTCAACTTCTCTCCAACTGATCTGATTTTCCCCACAGACACAGGACAGGAGAACAAGGAGCAGAAGCTGGCTCATGCTGTTCTTGGGGGACATAGATCTTTTTGTCCACCCTCGTGGACAGGCCTTTATCCTCTGCAGTGCCCAGTGGCTTCTCTTTCTTTCATTTTCGGCTCTTTTCTTTCTTTTCTTTTTTTAAATCCAGTCGTTTGTTGGTTATTATACTTGCAAAGCAAACAACTGGGGGGTGGGCGGGGGAAGAAGAAGAAACGTAATGGGCCAACCACCCTTTCCTCCATCACACCCCATCTCCTGAGCCAACAGGTCTACTTGTCTTCTTCCAGTTCCCTTCCCCAAGAAATAACAATGCATGACATTATTTACAAAATGAGTTCCACAGTTCCAAGTTTTGAAGCCTTTCAAGTGAGTTTTCTGACTCTGGGGTTATTAGATAAGAATCTGCTGTCAAATGATATGAATAATAATAATGATAATCTTTTACAAGGGCTGCGAAAGCCCTAAAGAACAACAGATTTTTAATTCTGAGAAATCCAGAGGGTGGTTCTCTCAGACAGCCTCACACAGGGGAGCTCCGATGGCACTGGGGGTTGGGGCGGAGGCAGGAGGCTCACCCAAGAGCATCCTCAGCACTCATTCATATGCCCAGTGGACTTGGGAATTATGTACTCCAGTAACCCTGACGAGATCACAGTTCACCCATCTACACTGCATATTGAACAGACTTGCCCCAAGTAACAGATAAACATATTTACATGGATTATGAGTCATAGCCCTGAAGAGCTGGAAAAGGTCTAGAAATCATCTAACCAAACTTGCTCATGTTACAGAAAAGGACACTGAGGCCTGGAGACTGCAAGTTACTGGTCCAGTCACACTCAGTAGCAGGGCTGGGGCTCAGATATTGCTTTCCAAGTGCCCAGTGTCTCTGAACTTCAGTGGAATTATTCTGTTATCTTACAACAGACAGAAAAGCAGTGAGGAAAACAAGATGGAGAAAAACAAAATTGAAACAGAGAAAAGGATAGAAGAGATAGTGACAGAAATTACAGGAGAGACTGTCTGCCCCATCCATCTCTTATCGTTCTCCGTATCTGCTTGATCTCATTCTTTTCCGTAACCTGTCTCTACCCTGTCTCCCACAGGCTGGCTCCTGAAACAGCACAGCATTATTTAGTTTATTCCAAATACAGCTGATCCTCGAACAACATGGGTTTGGGCTACAGAGTCCACTTATTCATGGATTTTTTTCTGCCTCTGCCACCCCTGAGACAGCAAAACCAATCCCTCCTCTCCCTCCTCCTCCTCAGCCAACTCAACCTGAAGACAAATGAGGGTGAAGATCTTTATGATGATCCACTTCCATTTAATGAATAGTAGACATATTTTCTCTATGATTTTTTTTCTTTTTTTTTTAAATGGAGTCTCAAATAAGTACATTTGTGGAGTACATTGTGGAGGTAGGAGACAGGTACACAGGCTGGAATGCAATGGCACCATCTCGGCTCACTACAAACTCTACCTCCTGGGTTCAAGCGCTTCTCCTGCCTCAGCCTCCTGAGTAGCTGGGATTACAGGACTGTATCACCACACCTGGCTAATTTTTGTATTTTTAGTAAAGACGGGGTTTCACTATATTGGTCAGGCTGGTCTCAAACTCCTCATCTCAGGTAATCCACCCACCTTGGCCTCCCAGAGGGCTGGGATTAAAGGCATGAGCCACCATTCCTGGCCTCTATCATTTTCTCAATGACATTTTTTCTCTAGCTAACTTTATTGTAAGAATACCATATATAATACATACAACATACAAAATATGTGTTGATCAATTGTTTGTATTATCCACAAAATTTCTGGTCAATAGTAGGCTATTAGTAGTTAAGTTTGGGGGAGATCAGATTTTCCACTACACAGGGGGTCAGCACCCCAACCCCCTAGTGGTTCAAGGTCAACTGCACTTTTAAAAAGGGCCTGCAAATGAGCAGAACATTAGTGGGGCTGAGAAGAGTCAGGGCAAATTTTTCAGTATCTTTGCACCATGCCCACCCAGGCCGATTCCCCCACCACTGCCAGTAAGGATGTGAGACCTGATCATTTAGGCCTAAAAGTGCAGCTCACAGGCAACATCTGGCACTGACAAAAAGACAGAGTCATGGCCGGGAGTGGTGGCTCACACATGTAATACCAGAGGTTTGAGAGGCTGAGACAGGAGGATTGCTTGAGGCCAGGAGTTCAAGACCAGCCTGGGTAACATAATGAGATCCCTGTCCATACAAAAAGTTTAAAAATTAGCCAGCTGTGGTGGTATATGCCTGTAGTCCCACCTACTCAGGAGGCTGAGGTGGAAGGATCATGTGAGCTCAGGAGTTAGAGGTTGCAGAGAGCTATGATCCTGCCACTGCACTCCAGCCTGGGCCACAGAGCAAAGCCCTGTCTCAATAAATAAATACATAAATAGATTCTTGGGTACCGCCCCAAACCTAAGGGATCAGAACCTGCCTGTTAACAAGATGCCTATATGACTTGTATGCACATTGAAGTGTGAAGCAATGATGTGGAGGACATTAGAAATGGCTCTTCACCTACATGCCTTTTTCAGTCACAAACTTGCTTCCAGGCCCCGGGAAGAAGACAGGTCAGAGATTTCAAAGATCGAGTAAAATGTACAGTCTTTAAAATGCTAAAATCCGGCCGGGCATGGTGACTCACACCTGTAATCCCAGCACTTTGGGAGGCTGAGGTGGGTGGATCATTTGAGGTCAGGAGTTCGAGACCAGCATGATCAACATGGTGAAACCCTGCCTCTGCTAAAAATACAAAACTTAGCCAATGGTGGTGGCGGGCACCTGTAATCCCAGCTACTCGGGACACTGAGGCAGGAGAATTGCTTGAACCTGGGAGGTGGAGGCTGCAGTGAGCTGAGATCATGCCACTGCATTCCAGGCTAGGCGACAGAGCAAGACTCCATGTCAAAAAAAAAAAAAAAAAAAAAAAAAAAAAAAAAAAAAAAAAAGCTAAAATCCATCCTGGGATAGACATAGGTCAGGAACAGAGAAATCCATTGAAAATAGGTCGCCCCACAGCACTCCAGTGTGGTTTGGCCTTTCCTCTTCAGGCCAGATGTCATCCTGTGACAAAGTCCCAAGAATCCCTATGACAAGTGGAGTTTTGCAAAATCTGAAGGGATGTAGATTTCCAATATTTCCAGCCACTCCTGAATCAGAAAAGTACAAAGAGTGGAAAATACTTAATATTTTGAACTTGCCCAATTATGAGGCAAAGCTAATCTCTCTCCAACCCTTGCTGGAAAGGGGGAACTGGGGTGGGGTGGTGTAGGAAGATGTGGCTAGTCCTGCTGCTTCAAAGAGGCAACTTTGCAGCCAAGGTTTTCTAATGAGGAGCCTGGTGGCAAACTCACAATAAAAAATTAGCAAGAGAAAATTTTCAGTTGTCAGTTCCAAGTAGGGAGTAACAGACAAAGAATAAACAGCATTGTATGGAAAAACAGTTCCAACATTGAAGCTGGTGAGGGAATACTGACTTATATCCTTATTTTTCCCAAGTGCCATGTCATCCCATGTGTCACACTGACACCAATGAGGATTTCTTGTTACATAATCCCTTTGCCAACATCAGGAAATAGTCCTGCCTTTGATCTAAACAGATGTGATCTTGAGAGTGACCCTCCTTACAAATCTCCAGTTAGGCTGCTCAAAATAAGATTTCTGAAAGGGGAGAGAAGAGGAGAAAAGTACACATCAACATAGAATGAGTAAGCTTTAAAAAAAAAAAGAGCAAATTCTACAATGTGCATCCTATGAATAGACACTGCCAATATGTGATGTATATAAAGCATTCTACACCCTTCACAGGTTTTAAGTACTCTGCAGATTTTGCCAATCATGTTCATATTTATAGCCGCATGCAACTTTTCGTGACACAAAAGCTAAAACAAAGGCCAAAACTTCTACCCTGTAGAATCTGAATTCTGTTGCTTTCTACCTTCTGTCTACACACACATACACACACACACACACGCACACACAAGCCATCACCATAATACAGCCCTCCCGTGCCCATCACAACCGTGTAACATCATGTTGTTACTCAGTGAAAACCTCCGCGCAAAGGTCTCAGCCACCAAGAATGAAAGCAAGCCTCACTCCCACATCGGATTGCCCTTGTCATATGGAGAGAAGATGTGCAACTTGGTTTCTGAATTGGAAACGCTCAGAGAGAAAAAAAAAGACTTCAGGATCTCAGCAAAACTCCAAAGTTACCACCTCACTCGTTCAACAGGATCATCAAATAACACACATGTGTACACTTTCAGGCCCACATATGCTTCCTAGGCCTTCAAAAGATATTTTTCTCTATTTTTATTGAACTTTGAATCCAGCCCCGCAACAATGAAACTTTGAGGCTGTTCCAATCTGCTTTATATTTGCGCTGGCTCTGGGCAAGACAAGTAAATTGTAGTTCAGTTCCATCCTGCTATAAAAATCAGCAAACCTGAGCTCTGTTTTCTTCTTGTCATGGGCAGGTTGTTCATAGCCAGGACCCAGTTCAAATAACTTGAGATATTTTGCCTCTTCAGAAAAAGTTGGGCGGGGGCGGGGTGGGGGGAAAGAGGAAAAAAAATCCTTTAAATCAGTCATCAGCCCTCTGAAATGGAAGGCACTGAGAGGAAGGGAGTGTTTGGCTCACTGCCATTTTGCAAATGTGTTTTCAAAACCAATTATGATGCAGTGATCAAGCAGTATATCTGTTTCTGCACCAAAATCCTTAGACCAATCAGTGGGGTGGGGCTTTCTTGGACTCCCTGGTTCATGAGAATGGGGGGACAGCTCTCTGTAGAAGCCTCTTGATATAAGAAAGGATTTCTTTCTCAAAAGGACATCTTTTATTCCTCCATCTGTTTCCTCTCACAGTACAATTTGGGGTCAACTCAGGTCTTAGAACATTTCGAGGGATAATTTGGCACTTTCTTTCCATAAATGTGAATATGTCTACTGCAAAGGGCTTACTTTTCCTGCCTCTTTCACCAGAGAAGTACGGGGTGAAGGAAACACTCCCCAACTTGCCTCTATCTGAGGATATGTTATCAATAAACAGGGGGTGAATGACTTTTGAAGCGCAAAAAAAGGACACCCCCAAAGAAAAAAGTGGTAATTGTATTTGTTTTCAAAAACTGCAAAATCCCTGTATCTGCTTAAAGCAAATGAGGCGCTAATGCTGCAAAGACCATTGTTCCTCTCAGGCAGTGTCTCCCCAAGAGGAAGAAGACTAGACAGGCTTTGACATAGCCACTGTCTCTCTTCAAATTGAGGTTTGTCTCCTCAAGTGCAAACTACTGGGACGCAGCATGGAGTTAGTGGACACTCAGTGACAAATGGCTTACAATTTTTATAGGAATCCAAGAAAAAAGGAGGAGAAAGCAAAAACAAAGAAACTTCTTTTTTTTTTTTTTTTTTTTTTTTCTGAGATGGAGTCTGTCTCTGTCGCCCAGGCTGGAGTGCAGTGGCGCAATCTCGGCTCACTGCAAGCTCCACCTCCCGGGTTCATGCCATTCTCCTGCCTCAGCCTCTCCGAGTAGCTGGGACTACAGGCACCCGCCACCATGCTCGGCTAATTTATTTTTTGTATTTTTAGTAGAGACGGGGTTTCACCGTGGTCTCGATCTCCTGACCTCGTGATCCGCCCGCCTCGGCCTCCCAAAGTGCTGGGATTACAAGCGTGAGCCACCGCGCCCGGCCCTTTTTTTTTTTTTTTTTTGAGATACTGTTTTACTCTGTCACCCAGGCTGGAGTGCAGTGGCGCAATCTTGGCTCACTGCAACCTCCCCCTCCCAGGGTCAAGCAATTCTTGTGCCTCGGCCTCCCCAGTAGCTGGGATTACAGGCATGCACTACCACACCCAGCTAATTTTTGTATTTTTAGTAGAGACACGGTTTCGCCATGTTTGCCAGGCTGGTCTGGAACGCCTGCCTGGCCTCAAGTGATCTGCCCACTTTGGACTCCCAAAGTGCTGGGATTACAGGCATAAGCCACTGCACCCAGCCAACAAAGAGATTTTTAATTCTGCTACTGAAAGACTAAACTGTCACTGCTCCTAAGCTTCTTGCCCTCTTCAGTGGGGTGAGCTCCCTGAATGTAGAGGTAATCAAGCTGATGGTGTGATGGCTGCCACAGAGTAGAAACAGTACAGGAAGCAACACCCACTTCCAGTATAATCCAGTATTTTATTTTCAAATATAGTGCTAAAGAGAAATTGAAAATAAAATCATTTACAATAAAATGACCCTTGTGAAAGAATAACTAATTTTATACAATGCTCTGCACCATCAGGGAAAGAAGGGGAAATGAAAACAAAAGAGAAATAAGAACTTGCTTAGATAGGTAAGTTTTTCAGATGGTGTCAAGATAAATACCTTGATAAAATAAAAAGATTAAATTTTTAAAATTAAAATATGAAAATTTTGCTAAAAATGAATACCAAGGTGGACACGCTCATGCCTGTAATTCCAGCACTTTGGGAGGCCAAGGCAGAAGGATGGCTTGAGGCCAGGAGTTGGAGACCAGCCTGGCCAATGTGGTGAAACCCCATCTCTAGTAAAATTACTAAAATTAGCTGGGTGTGGTGGTGCTCACCTGTAATCCCAGCTACTCGGGGGGCTGAGGCATGAGAATTGCTTGAACCTGGGAGGCAGAGGTTGCAGTGAGCAGAGATCACACCACTACACTCCAGCCTAGGCAACACAGTTAGACTCTGCTGGAAAAAAAAAAAATTAATACTAGACATCATCATTAGATGTAACAGTTATTAAATAATTTTAAAAGTTTTATTAAAAATTTTTTTAAGTTGTAAGTGCAGTTTTTTGATTTTGGTAGTTGTTGCGGTTGGGTTTTTTGTTTGTTTTGGTTTTGGCAGATGCATTCTTATAGAATAGTAGAGCCCTGCTCTAGATTTCTTAGAAAGTACTTCTGTCTCTCTCCCCATTCAGCCCCAGGACTAACACACTCCCCACCAAGGAGGGGAACATCACAAGGAAGGGAGTTGACATGGTGAGGCTGGACCTGACGAGGAAGGAGCAGCTGCTGGGAAGCTGGATGCTAAGACCCTCCGAGCCTACCAGGATGCTATGGGCAGAATGTTTGCATCCTCCCACAATTCCTACGTTGAAGCATTAACCCCCCATGATGGCATTTGGAGGTGGGGCTTTAAGAGGTAATTCGTTTTAGATGAGGCTGTAAGGGTGGGACCCTCAAGATGGGATCAGTGTCTGCTGTGGTCTGAACGTTGGTTTTCCCCCAGAATTTATATGTTGAAACTGAACCTTCAAGGTGATCGGATTAGAAGCTAGGGCCTTTGGGAGGTGATTAGGTCAGAGGGGTGGAGCCTTCACAAATGGGATTAGTGCCTTTATAAAAGAGGCTGTAGGAAAACTGCTTCCCCCTTATGTGAGAACGCAATAAGAAGAAACCATCTTTGAAGCAGAAAGTAGCCCTCACCAGACACTGAATCTATTGACACCTTGATCTTGGACTTCCCAGCCTGCAGAACTATGAGCAGTACATTTCTGTTGTTTATGAATTACCCAAGCTCAGGTATTTTGTTATAGCAGCCAAAACAGACAAGGATGGTACCCTTGTAAGAAAAGGAAGGCAGAAATCTCCCCCTCTTTCCAGGAGCACACACCAACAAAAGGCCATGCGAACACATGGTGAGAAGGCAGCTGTCTGCAAGCCAGGAAGAGAGCCCCCACCAGAACCCCACCATGCTGGTACCTTGATCTCAGACTTCCAGTCTCCAGAACTGGGAGAGATAAATTTCTGTGGTTTAAACCACCCCGTCTGTGGTACTTTGTTAGGGCAGCCTGCACTGACTGAGACACAGGGTAAACCCCCATTTAACTCCATCCTTCCCCTCAAGGTGAGCAAGCTTGTCCCTCAGGTCACCTTCCACCCACTGCTAAAAGTAATCCCACCTTAGCCAGGCCCAAGTGATCTTCACTTCTTTCCTTCCTTCCTTCTACAGATCATGGGACTAAGCTTCCGACTTCTGGAAGTCAGGGAGAAGATACAAAAACCAAACATATGTTTCTGCACACACTGGGCATGGGACATCCTCTCTTTCAAAGACTAACTAGAAAAATCTGATGGCTCCAGGAGGGTTTGCACCAACATCATTCCAGGGAGAGGTGTTCTGTCTGCTTCTTTCCACCTGTGCTTGGCCTTGTCCCACATTCTCTCTCCAACATGCGCGCTGTGTCTGGTTTTTATAAATATCCTCTGGAAGGAGGTGAAAAGGTCATCCTAACTCACATCAGCAAAAGTAAGAGGGCATTGGTGGAGCTTGTCTCCATCAATGATATATTTTCGAAATCTCCTAGCAACAACAAGCCTCTTTGTTATTGAAGTGAAATGTTTTTGAAACATGAAGACACAAAAAATACACAAAGTCTGGGTACACCCAGACACCCAAAACTCTTGCACTTGGCAATGCAGTTATATTTTGCCGAAGTTAATGTGGTAAGGGTCAGGAGGGCAGACAGCAGAAGGACAGGGGCCAAATAGAGGTACAATTTCCACACAACGTTTACCTCTGCCTGTCCCTAAATACCCTATTTCCACTCCACCTGGAGATTTCAGCTGTGAACTATGCAAGGGTGAGAAGTCTTGGTTTTCCCAAGCTTTGCCAAGGTCAAAAGCATTACGAAGAATGTTATTGCAATTAAACATCATGAAAGCATCATGGAGGATGCTGTTGTAATTAAACCAACAGTTCCCATCTCCCCCACATGCTGCAGTAGAATGTAACTGTATTAAAAAAAAAAAAAAGAAAAGAAAAAAAGAGCTGGGGGAGTTGTGTAAAGGAGGAGGTTCAGAAAAGAGAGGAGAATTCCGGAGGAGAGTTAAGTGCTAAGGAATGGGGGTGGGTGTAGCCCAGTCCAGCAGCCCTCCAGGGAAAGAAAGGAGCCGGCTTTCTGGACAGATGGGGAGCCTGGGGGAAAGATAAAAAAAAGAAAAAAAAAAAACAGTAGACTGGATCATCAGATGTTTCCTGAATGTACTCAGGAGGAGACCAAGGAGAAGAGAAGGTGTAATTCCACATAGGCAGGAACATTTGCTGCAGTCTTCCAGACAGAACCCCAGGGACACGGGGCCCCATGAGCTATGTTCTGCTGTCCACACAGGCTTTAAGAGTGTCCAGACACGACATTCAGAGATGGCATTTCTCAGGTCAGAACCACTAAGAATTGCTGATGTGTCGTGTAACAGAGAGGTGAAAACAGGGCAAAGAATTCCGCCGGGCGCGGTGGTTCACGCCTGTAATCCCAGCACTTTGGGAAGCCAAGGCGGGCGGACTGAAGCCGGGAGTTTGAGATCAGCCTGATCAACATGCAGAAACCCCGTCTCTACTACAAATACAAAATTAGCTGGGCGTGATGGTGCATGCCTGTAATCCCAGCTACTCGGGAGGCTGAGGCACGAGAATCGCTTGAACCCGGGAGACGGAGTTTGTGGTGAGCCGAGATCGCGCCATTGCACTCCAGCCTGGGCAACAGAGCGAAACTCTTGTCTCAAAAAAAAAAGAATTCGACGGCACAGACTGCGCCCCGCTGGCTCTACACCTATAGCATCTCGTCCTGCCCTTCCCGAGTCTGTGGGTCTTGGGAGTCTCATTCCCTCCTTTCCAGGGTGTGCTTCACCCGTGGGTGGTCTCACAATGCAGTGTACACCCTGCATCGCGGAGTCCTCCCGTGGCTTCCCCTGTCCAGTCTCCTCCACCTCCTGCTTCCGCTCAAGACCTCCTTCAGGGGTTCATACTTCCTGCCCTCTTCTCCCATTCTAATGTTTTAAACCATGCTATGCAAACTATGCAGGGTCCCTTGTTTCTGCCTCAAAGACATGCCCCAGTTAACCACGGAGGACACACAGGGAATTCACTGACTGCCTTTTGTGCCTGGAGTGAGTTATCCGCTTCTACTACCCTAACCCATGGTGAATCCACCCACTAATCCGTGGAGAGGCTGGTGCCCACCTGCTTCCCTTATCCCAGACCCATCTCTCTTTGCCTCTGAAGATGACTTACTGGCCAGTCAGTTACACCATTCTTTAACCTTAGACATGGAGAGCATTGGTGGATATAATTATAGTTGATAGCTCTTGCACAATATTGTCTTTGGTCCTTATGGGGGCCCTTTTCTTGTCTATCTGTTTTATGTATCGCCTTTGTCCCCATTTATAATCCTCATTAACTGCCCCCCCCCACAAGTAATTATTCTAATGTATTTAGCATCCATCTTTTTGCATGTTTTCTTACATAATTTTTTTTGTTTTGTTTTGTTTTTTGAGACGGAGTCTGGCTCTGTCAGCCAGGCTGGAGTGCAGCGGCACGATCTCGGCTCACTGCAAGCTCTGCCTCCCGGGTTCATGCCATTCCCCTGCCTCAGCCTCTCCGAGTAGCTGGGACTACAGGCGCCCGCCACCACGCCCGGCTAATTTTTTTGTATTTTTAGTAGAGAAGGGGTTTTACCTTGGTCTCAATCTCCTGACCTCGTGATCCGCCCGCCTCCGCCTCCCAAAGTGCTGGGATTACAAGCGTGAGCCACCGCGCCCAGCCTTGTTACATAATGTTTATTGCTCTTTGGTGTACGTGTATTTTTAGTTTGTGGAAATGATTTATGTTGCACATTTTTTCTGTTTCTTTTTTAATCAGCAGTATGTTTTTAAAGAAAATCCACGTTGCTATTGTATATTGAACCCATTGCTTCTTGTTACTGCAAAGTATTTCCATAGATGATGTATATCTACCATGTTTCACTTCGGAACTCTCCTGGTACTGTAACTCTCCATCAACATAATAATACATCAACATATTCATATGAACACCCTTATATGTTTCTCCCTACAGACCAGCGTGAAAACTCTTTGGGATACATAACTAGTTATGAAATAGCAGGGTCATGGTTTACGCAGGTATTTAACTTACCTGAGTAGTACCAGATTACTCATGAAAATGGCTATGTGTCAGTACTAGACTCTTACCCACAGTGCATGAGGGGCTCTAGATAAGCCAAACCCCTTTCTCCACCATCAATTGACATTACGCCGCTTTCTAATTGTTTCCTGTCTAAATTGGTATAAAGTGAATTCTAATTTGCATTTCTCTGGTTATTCCTATATATAAGCATTCCTTTATATTTATTGTCTTTTGGATTCTCTTTTTTGTAAAATGCCTGTTCATACCTTTTTTTCATTTTTCTATTAGAGCTACTTTTCAGGCTTTCTTTGAATATTCTACTTACTAACCCTTTGTCAGATTTAAACATTGCAAATATCTTCTTCCACTCTGACATTTCTCAATGAATTTTGTCTATAATATCCTTCCATGAAATAAAATTCTTAATTATGATGTAAACAAATTTATCAATTTTTTTGCCTTCTGGTTTGTACTTCTGGAATTTTATTTAAGAAGTTCTTTCTTACCTTTCTGCTAAAGACATTCTCCTAACATTTTCTTCTATTAATTTTATAGCTTTAGTTCTTACCATCAGCAGATCTATTCTCTAGAGTAAGCTTTTGATCTATCTGGAGGTGGAGTCTACTTTTGCATGCTGTGTAAGGTGGGGATCTCATTTTTACCTTTTCTGTGCAGAGCCTTTCTGGCAGTCATTCAAGCAATTTCCCAGTAATGTGTGGTGTCTCATTGTTTCTAATATGCTTGGGTCTGTCTTTGAGCTTCCTATCGTGTTCCATTGGTCTATATGTATGTTAATGCATATGATTTGTATTACTATGGCTTTGTTGCATGTTTTAATATCTGGGTAAGTTCTCCTTTTTATTTTTGTTTTATTTTTAAAATTGACTTACCGACCAGGCGCAGGGGCTCACGCCTGTAATCCCAGCACTTTGGGGAGACCGAGGCGGGCGGATCACCTGAGGTCAGGAGCTCGAGGCCTGCCTTGACCAACATGGAGAAACCCCATCTCTTCTCTACTAAAAACACAAAAATTAGCCAGGCATGGTGGCGCATGCCTGTAATCCCAACTACTCAAGAGGTTTAGGCGAGAGAATCGCTGGAACCCGGGAAGCAGAGGTTGCGGTGAGCCGAGATCACGCCATTGCATTCCAGCCTCGGTAACAAAAGCGAAACTCCGTCTCAAAACAAACAAACTTACTTACAAAACAAAAAATTAACTTACCTATTTGTCAATCTTTATTCCTTCCAAAATTTCTGTAGTTCTTGGGAAAAAAAATCCAACTAGAATTTTGATTTGAGAGTGCATTGAGATGATAAACTAATTTGGGAAGAGCTGCAAACTTTATAACATTGAATTATTCATCCAAGGACACAATATTTATTGATATCATATTCTATGCCTCCTAAAAGTTTTAAAATATTTTTCCAGAGAAGTCTGATGTAATCTTGATCAAAGAAATTCCTAAATATTATATAGTTTTTGTTACTATTAAGGAAGTTATTTTTTATTATATATTCTGCATAATTTTATTGTAAAAAGAGCAGTATGGCAGAGCAGGAACTGAAATTTTCATTTTGTCTAAGTTAATTATTCCTTCCCGCTAACAAGAGAAGGTCTTCCTGAGCTGAGCTCTGCCAGGAGAAGAAAGTTTGACTTTAATCCCTGCCTTTCCCCTTCCGTCAGTGATCCCCACCTAACCTTCAATGTTTAAAACTATTCCTGGCCAGGCGCGGTGACTCACGGCTGTAATCCCAGCACTTTAGGAGGCCAAGGCGGGCGGATCACCTGAGGTCGTGAGTTCGAGACCAGCCTGACCAACATGGAGAAACCCCCATCTCTACTAAAAATACAAAAAATTAGCCAGGCATGGTGGTGCATGCCTGTAATCCCAGCTACTCGGGAGACTGAGGCAGGAGAATCGCTTCAACCTGGGAGGCAGAGGTTGCAGTGAGCAAGATCACGCCATTGCACTCCAGCCTGGGCAACAAGAGTGAGACTCTGTCTCAAAAACAAACAAACACAAAAACAAAACAAAACAACAACAACATAAAACCATTCCTGATTGAGAACCGGTAGGTTAGAAACATAACATCAAACTGTAAAATTTACAGTGACATTCAGCTGGATTTTAAAAACAACTCCTTCATTCATATTTCTCACTCTCGCTTCGATTTCCCCCCTTTTATTCCATAGTCCTTTTTACTAAGTCTCAGTGCATGGAGTACCCTCTCCTTCCCTCTGCAAATTCCACCCCTCTTAACCAGGAAAGGACTTCTGCACCTTGGATTCCCACTTGCTTCTTACAAATGCCTCAACTTTGGTGGG
Organism: Nomascus leucogenys; assembly: GCF_006542625.1. Lineage (NCBI taxonomy): Eukaryota > Metazoa > Chordata > Mammalia > Primates > Hylobatidae > Nomascus > Nomascus leucogenys. The sequence continues at coordinate 63,225,563 of NC_044388.1, forward strand.
CCTGAGTGGAGGTTTGAGGCATGAGCAGGGTAGGGATGAGCTCCAGTTCTGTAAATGAAAACAACATTGGGTGCCCAATTCCAATTTAATATCTTAATTTACTCTAAGAGCACTCTGGCTAACCCCCAACTGGTTTATTTGGAAATTGCAAAGAACACCTTGCCAAGTCAAGCATTAATTTCCCTTGGAAACACCACAATGTAATCTCATGTGAAGAAAGAATATCCCTAGAGTCTCTGTGACTTTGACCTTCCCCCTTTCATTAGCTACGGCATGGTAGTATGACGGAGCTGTTTACTCTTTCCTGGGCCTGGTACGTCCTGTGACAGTCATCACACTAGCTATAAGTGACTCTCTTTCTGCCATCTCCAGCTCTCATTAAGTTTTTTTCTGGTTTTGTATAGATGCCAAAGAGTCTTTGAATAGATAGGGTGAGTGTGAAGAAGCAAGGACAGTTTATCCTACCAGAATCCCTTTCCTGACCCTTGGATCACAATTGAAACTTGTGACTGTCTTAGTCCATTTTCTGCTGCTATAAAAATATACCACAAACTGCATAATTTACAAAGAAAATAAATTTGTTTCTCAGAGTTCTTAAGACTGGTAAGTCCAAGAGCATGGTGCTGACATCTGGTTGGGATCATTCTATTGTGAAAAGCATCACATGGTGAACAAGCATATGAGATGGAGAGAGGAAATCAGGCCAAGCTCATCCTTTTATCGGGAGTCACTATCACAATAACCCACTCTTATGATACCTACACCAATCCACTGATGAAGACACAGCCCTCACGTGTAAATCACCTCTTAGAGACCTCACCTCCCAATAATGTTACATTGACAACTAAATTTCAACAAGAGTTTTGACAGGGACATTCAAACCTTTCTTTCTCCAAACCTTTCTTTCTCCTTGCCTGTCCAAGATCAACCTAAAAAAGACTACCTGTCCTGTAGATACATTTCGTTGGGTTTAGAGAGCCGGTAGTGGGAGTACAAACCACTGCACAGTCCGAGTTATCAAAATGAGGTTTAGTTGCAGGGGAAGTGGATTGTTTACAGTCTTATCAAAGTCCCAGGCGTTTGCCTGTAAAATTAGATAACTCTAAACTTGGAGAACATTTCACTTGCAGAAAACATTACTCCCCCATTCATTTATAACTATTTTGTGTCCTATGCCTTCTATCAGAACTTTTCTCCCTGACTTTCCCCTTCCTTCAATCAGTGATCCCCACCTAATCTTCAATATTCAAAACCATTCCTGATTGAGAACCACTAGGTTAGAAACACAACATCAAACTCTAAAATTTACAGTGACATTCAGCTGGATTTTAAAAACCAACTCCTTTAGGGCCCTTTCTATGTCCCTGTTTTCACAACAGAATTTGTCACTTTCTTCCCTAAATCTCTGTGTGGTATTCCTGGGCAAACACATCCATCATACCCAATTAGGCAAAAACAGACAAGAAAATCCAATTCTCTCCTCTTTCCTTCCTCCCTTATACTGAACCGCGACTAAAAGCAGCACTCACTTTAGTGATACTAATTTGGTACTTTTTTATCCTCAGGCTTATGTCTTCCCCTAAATCTGTTCATCCTTTACCTCTGCACTTTGTCACTAATAACAGACTGTAAGCTCCATATGAAAGACTCATACCTGGGCCAGGCGCAGTGGCTCATGCCTGTAATCCCAGCACTTTGGGAGGCCGAGGTAGGTGGATCACCTGAGGTCGGGAGTTCGAGACCAGCCTGACCAACATGAAGAAACCCCATCTCTACTAAAAATACAAAATTAGTCGGGCGTGGTGGTGTGGGCCTGTAATCCCAGCTACTCAGAAGGCTGAGGCAGGAGAATCACTTGAACCCGGAGACGGAGGTTGTGGTGAGCCGAGATCGCACCACTGCACTCCAGCCTGGGCAACAAGGGCAAAACTCCGTCTAAAAAAAAAAAAGAAGAAAAAAAGAAAAACCCATACCTGGTCGATTCCTCCTTGTCTCTCCCGACACCGTGGTACAGACTTAATAGCTCTCAGTACCTATTGGGGTGAACTACCTAGCTGACTCCACTTCTGAAACTTCCATACAGATCTGGGGTGTGATAGCAAACCTCCACTTCAAACCTGATTTCTTGAGCAAGCCATTTTATTTATGGACAGGACACCAGGGGCACAGTGAGTGTTTACATGTGTATTTTAAGTCAGCATGACTGTGCGATTCCTGTATCTCCTGGGTGTTGCCTTTTCTCTTTAAAGACAGCATTCCTGCTTCACATTTTACTGTCACATAAGACATACTCTAGCCTCTGTAGTGGGTGCCGAGAAGTGGATATCGTAGCCCCAAGGGTTTTTAAGCCCCCTGATGAACACATCATTACGCATTCACAACGGTAAGGTGCATTGTTAGGTTTTCAGCAGCCTGCAAGAGAGACCCTGCTGAGCAGGATGGAGAAAGTCGAGGCAATTAATTGGTAGAGTTGAATTGTTAACATTCTCTCAATGTTCCCAGCACAGGGCTCTTGACTGGCTTGCTGGAGAAAATAACTGGGGGTGGGAGAGAATGGAGGGTGGAGTAGAGGAGAAAAAAACTCTCATTAAAACCCCAATCAAGCCATTTTAGCACTTTTTTTTCCACAAGGCATTTCCTTTGAGTCTAGAATGTTATACTTGTTGAACGCTATTATCATAACAAATCACTGCTCTTTCCTAAAACCTGAAATTACTTGCTTTCCTTGGGAGACTTTTGCGTAGGGTGTGTATTGGGAAGCTCATATGCTGGATTCCCAAGAGGATATATGTTTACACTACCATCTCTGACAATATGCAATTCTGTACAGGTGCACACATATGTAGGTATATTGTGATACCAAGGCAAGTGTGCTATAACAGAACAGGGACTCCTATTGTAACATGTTCCAAGTTGTGTCCATTTCTTTCTCCTTTCTGGGGTATTGGGCTGAAAGAGAATTGGGTATTTCTCAGAAATGATCTGGCGAGTGCCCAGAAAACCTTTTCACATATAAAGGTTGCTGTCATGGTGGACGGCGGTGACAGTGCGTGCACAGGTCTTCTTTCCAGAGCTCCCTTCCACTCCTGCCTTGGTCACAGGGAGCTGCCGGTAGCCGTGCCTGTTCAACATGGCCCCATACCCCAAGTCATGTTGACTGGGACCAGAGTGAGCACCAGACCCGTGCCAGACCAGTGAGAATCTCATATTCCAGATCCCAGGACTTTGGAATAGGAAGTAAGAGGTAGACACTAAGGTGTGTGTTTTCTATCAGGTAGACTGAGAGGCAGATAAAGTCATCCAGCTAAGAGAAGAAAGGAGAATAATACAAAAACAGATAGAAAAGGGAGATGGAGAGACAGTGCTGCCTGCGTGCCCAATGGAGCATCCTGTCTCTAGGGCTGACCTGTCCAGCTGACGTCTGCATTCATGGAGTAAGGACCTTTCCGCTGATGTTCAGGAATGAAAAAGAAAAGTCAGGAAAGAAAATGCCCACTGAGAATCCTAAGAAGTGAATGTTCATCTTGAAGAGAAACATTCCTATGCCTCCTACATTATTTCTACCTCCTCCAGCAGCAAATTTCTAGCAACAAAACATATCAAACACATCTTATTCAGGGACAAGTATCAGTGTATTGTTGTCGTGATTAAATTTGATTCATAGGTACTCAAAGATTTCATGTGCTATATATTTATCTACTCCTGTTATTGAGAAACTTGGAGGAAAAGACTAACTCTGCGTACATACTCAATGCATCCATAAATATCGATATTTTGTAGAGGTGGGGTAATTTGTATGGCATTGAAAGAACTGCCTACCCCCAAATATCCCCTACCCTTCCTAGTCAACATGTTGCTACTTATAAATTCCATTGTTATAGTCATTCTTCTATATTAGTATGAGTCCTGTTTTCAAAAATTTCCCTTTAAGATGTAAATATCACGTAGAAGATTTTACACACTAAACCCGTAACACAATAGCATGAATTCACTCATCGGATTAGTTAGTTGGTATTTTAAAAGCCTGAGGATCAAGGCTAACAGATGGTAATCTTTAATGGGCAAGAAAACAGATTTCTCTCACGTTGGAGAGAATTACTGGGTCTCTGCTGTATGTGTGAGGGTCTATTGGTGCCGCATAGTGAACACGACCCTATTCCTCCCTCAAGAAGCTCAAAGTTAAGTGGAACTGGGGCAGCCAAATGTATAATAACTGTAATACCTTGCAGTGTCTGCACTAATGGAGCTGTGTACTTGATATAGTAGCAGCATGTGGATGGGACAAGGGGAAGGGTATGGAGTTTCATAGATGAGATGCAGCTTAAGCTGGGCCTTGAGCATGGGGAAAAGTCCATGAAGTGGATGTTCCTTCCAGGCAGAGACACCAGCCTGGGCACACAGGTGGCATGCTAAGGAGAACTGCAGTTTAGGATTTGATGTGGCTTTCCATCAAACAGAAGGGAGGAGGGCCTGGAAGGATTGAATTAAATTGTTATTGGGACTGGATCATAAAGGCCTTGCTATGGTTTGAATGTTTGTCTTCTCTGAAACTCATATTGAAACTTAATCCCCAACGCAGCAGTATTAAGAGGCAGGGACTTTAAGAGACGATTGGGTCATGAGACCTCCCAATCTTGGAATTCCCAGAGTCTAGAACTGTAAGAAGTAAACTTCTTTTCTTTAGAAATCATAGTCTCAGGAATTCTGTGATAGCAACAGAAAATGAACTAAGACATGCTCTTGACACATACCAAGATACTATATTTTTTTAAAAATGCAATCCGTGGAAGCTTTGCTAACTCTAACAGGCTACCTGCTGGCCAAGATCAAATACGCAGAGCCAATAGGAACTACCAAGGGGGTTGCTTCTGAATTCTCACAAAGAGTGTAAGCAGAGGCTTGTCCAAGGGAAAACCAATTTGGCTCTTTCTCTCAGCCTTTCTGGGACCTGGCCCCTGAGCCCCAGGGTCACAAATGCTTTCTCAAGAGTATTCCTTTCTTTTATTTTGTTTTGATGATTTACAGGGCTTATCAAAAATGTGCATGACTTCCTATTTACAACACTTGTAACCCCTATCTCCAAAATAGACTGACATTTAGATAGTTTTAAGATTAATACTTAAAGATTTCTCTGCATTTAAGCTCTACTGATTAACTCATTTAGGCATGCTAAGGTCCACATGTGTGCAATGCTATCTATGCCTATGCCTCAAAACATAGCAAAATTTATGTTAGTTAAGGTAAAATGCTCCCTGGTTTTGCTCATAATCAAAGGAGCATTTAGGGCCATTCAAAATCAATCTCTGTCATGCATTTTTAAAAAGCAAAAAAATCAAAGGAGTTTTTATAAAGCAAGGGACAGCATAAACAAAGCAAACAACATATTGGAAGAAGATATCTGCAATGTGAAAACTGACAAGGGACTACAACCTAGAATACATACAAGGAACTCCTGCCAGCCTACAAGATTGGGGCAGCCATTCTGGAAAGAATCTGGCAGCACTCAGCCAACATAAGGATAGATGTATGCTATGACCCAGCAATCCTGTCCCTGAGACACAGGGCATCCCTGTATGCCGCTAATTCCTAGGGATTCTCCCATAAGTCAAGGGAACATGTATGAGGATGTTCATGGCAGCACTTGTGCAATGGGGAGTTGGAGGCAGTCCAGGGGCTCATCACTGCAGAGGCAGATGAGACAGCAGAGGAGCACAGGCTGGAGTACTATACAGCAGCGGGAAGACACCACCTCCTCCCCACACGTAGCAACACACATCACGACAACATGCTGGGCAGAAAAGTGAGAAGCAGAAGGAGGTTGTTTGTACACCATGTTCGTAAATGCAAAACACGTTTACAAAACAGAAATATACGTCTTACAAGAATACAGGCAAATAAAATACTACAAACAAACATGTTAAACTGGTTACCTACAGAGAGGACAAAAATAGGGGTGGGGATGAGAATAAAAGGAAAGCGTGAATACAAAGAAGAGCCTTAAAGAGATCAAAGGTTAGAATGTGCTGCGGCCTGGCCTTCTACACCTGAGAGTTAAAAACAAACACAACAGGGACAGGGAAGCCACTAGCCATAAGGTCCTTAAGGGAAGGGTGCGATGAGCTCCTCTCTAAATCTCTAATAGCACCCAGTACTCTGTTCCATCTTTAGGCAATGCCTACTTTTTGAACAATAAATATTTGATTGGTCAATATTTAACAAATGCATGAATAAGATAAACAATTAATCTAACAGAGGGTGGCCAGGAGACATAGAGCCATTCTTCATAAACAAATAATTACAGATGCCCTCTTGGGTACCAGGCACCGTGATAGATCCTGGGAGTGAAATGAGGGATGACGGACAGTCCCTTTCCTCATGGATCTACACTGAGGAAGGGCAATAGCTGAGTCAAGTGGCAATTATGACACACACTGTTGACGGCAGTGACACAGATAAGAACAGGGCGCCCAGAGACCCTGATGGTGGGGCTCCTAACCTGATTGTTCAGGAAGAGCGTCCCAGAAGAAACTGATGCCCACGAGATAAGAAGTTACACAAGTAAGGAGGAGGGAAGGAATGGTGCATAAGGGGCAAGAAAAATTGCACGTGCAGTGGAGCCTGGGTCTGAATGTCGCTGACGTAGCTCTGACGCCTGCTGCAGGCGAGCCCATCTTCCTAGCCTTCAGATATAACATAGCGGTTACTTTAACAGGGGGAGCCATACCACATCATTAGTGTTCTCAAGCCGACTTTATCAAACAAAAACTGATGCCTGGGTAAGGGAAAAAAGAAACAAAACGAGCTCTTTTTCAGAGTAAGCAAATGTGCACATCCAAGTAGATGGTGCCTGGAGCAGTCTAACAGGAGTCAAGTACTTACCATTGTCCTGCAAAATCATTTCAGTGCAACGTGAAAGCAATATAGCATTCTGAACCGAAAGGGTTTTAGCCAGCCAAACTGGGTTCAGGTTTCCATAGTTTTCCTTTCATCCCACGATGCTAATTCTTCAGGTGTGTATCAGCACGGATACTCACAGCTGATACACTGCACAAGTCTCTCTGGAAAATGTTATCACCTGTGTAGAGCTTTGGGCTTGAACTGGCTTGATGAACTGAAATTAAGGCATTAGAAATACCAGTGCTGGCCGGGCACAGTGGCTCACGCCTGTAATCCCAGCACTTTGGGAGGCCAAAGCAGGCTGACCGTAAGATCAGGAGAGAGAGACCATCTTGGTTAATACGGTGAAACCCCATCTCTACTAAAAACGTGTCCAAAATTGGTGAGCTCTTGGTTTCACCGACTTCCAAAAGGAAGCTGCGGACCGTCGCAGTGTTACAGTTCTTAAAGGCGGAGTTTGCTCCTTCTGACGTTCGGATGTGTTCACAGTTTTTTCCTTCAGGTGGGTTCGTGGTCTCACCGGATCAGGAGTGAAGCTGCAGACCGTCACGATGAGTGTTACAGCTTTTAAACTGGCGCGTCTGGAGTTGTTGGTTCCTCTCAGTGGCTTCATGGTCTCACTGGCTTCAGGAGTGAAGCTGCAGACCTTCACAGTGAGTGCTACAGCTCATAAAGGCAGTGTGGACCCAAACAGTCAGCAGCAACAAGATTTATTGCAAAAAGCAAAATAACAAAGCTTCCACACTGCGGGAGGAAACCGGAGCAGGTTGCCACTCCTGGTTCTGGCAGCCTGCTTTTATTCTCTTATCTGGCCCCACCCACATCCTGCTGATTGGTCCATTTTACAGATAGCTGATTGGTCCGTTTTGACAGGGTGCTGATTGGTGTGTTTACAATCCCTGAGCTAAACACAAAAGTTCTCCATGTCCACACTAGATTAGCTAGATACAGAGTGTCAATTGGTATATTTACAAACCCTGAGCTAGACACAGAGTGCTGATTGGTGCATTTACAAACCTTGAGCTAGATACAGAGTGCCGATTGGTGCATTCACAATCCCTTAGCTAGACATAAAGATTCTCCAAGTCCCCACCAGACTAACTAGATACAGAGTGCTGATTGGTGCATTCACAAACCCTGAGCTAGACACAGGGTGCTGATTGGTGTGTTTACAAACCTTGAGCTAGATACAGAGTGCTGATTGGTGTATTTACAATCCTTTAGCTAGGCATAAAGATTCTCCAAGTCCCCACCAGACTCGGGAGCCCAGCTGGGTTCACCCAGTGGATCCCACACCAGGGCCACAGGTGGAGCTGCCTGCTAGTCCCGCGCTGTGCACCCGCAGTCTTTGGCCCTTGGGTGGGCGATGGGACTGGGCGCTGTGGAGCAGGGGGTGGCGCTCGTTGGGGAGGCTCAGGACGTGCAGGAGCCCAGGGCGGTGGGCAGGGGGAGGCTCAGGCATGGCGGGCTGCAGGTCCCGAGCCCTGCCCCGCGGGGAGGCAGCTAAGGCCCGGCAAAAAGTTGAGCACAGCAGCCGCTGGCCCAGGTGCTAAGCCCCTCACTGCCCGGGGCTTGCGGGCCGGCCGGCCGCTCCGAGTGCGGGGCCCGCTGAGCCCATGCCCACCCGGAACTCGTGCTGGCCCGCAAGCACCGCGCGCAGCCCCGGTTCCCGCCCACGCTTCTCTCTCCACACCTCCCTGCAAGCTGAGGGAGCCGGCTCCGGCCTTGGCCAGCCCAGAAAGGGGCTCCCACAGTGCAGCTGTGGGCTGAAGGGTTCCTCAAGCGCGGCCAGAGTGGGCGCCAAGGCCGAGGAGGCGAGGAGAGTGAGCGAGGGCTGCAAGGGCTGCCGGCGCGCGCTGTCACCTCTCAAAAATACAAAAAAAAAAAAAAAAATTAGCCAGGCGTGGTGGCAGGCGCCTGTAGTCCCAATTAATAGGGAGGCTGAGGCAGGAGAATGGCGTGAACCCGGGAGGCGGAGCTTGCAGTGAGCCGAGCGCACCACTGCACTCCAGCCTGGGCGACAGAGAGAGACTCCATTTTCATTTCAAAAAAATAATAAAAGAAAAAAAGAAATGACCAGTGAAAAAAAAAAAAAAAAATAAAAGAAAAAAGAAATGCCAGTGCTGGAAAGAATGCACAAGATCATCTATTTCAGGTGGTCTCAAACTTGAGCCTGCAACAGCATTCCCTAAAGGGCTGGTTAAAACTACACAGATAGCTAGACCTCACCCAGCGTGGCCCATTCACTAGGCCTCTGTTGGGGTTTAAGAATTTTGCATTTCTAACAAGTTCCCTGAGAATGCTGTTCCAGAGACCACACTTTGAGAACTAGTCTAATTTTACTGACGAAGATATTGAAACCTAGAGAATGTTAGTGATTCATGTAAGATCGCACAAATTCTTGGTGACCAAACCCAAGTCTTAGGAAAATATGGTGGGTGGGAAATAAAAAGCTATGAAGATTTTTTTAATTAAAGCCCTTGGTATTAGTGGCCTCATAGGTGCATCTTATCTGGTTTTTACAACTATCTGCCTTCTCTTTCCATCCAAGCCTGAGAAGTACTGCCAATTACGGTGTGGGGTTGTAACAGCAGCAGAGGAGGTGGAGGCGGGCATGGAGCATCCACAAAGCCCTGGATGTTCTTGCCAGTCTTAACACCGTGTCTCCAAGCTCTCTGCACAGTTTTCAGGGCATAAGTCAGAACTGTGGGAACGAGCAAGGACTCAGCGAGAGCTTCTTACCCATGCTTCACGACACATTAAAAGGCAAAAACGTGTTCCTGCAGATCAACCGGGAAGAGCCTGCTGCTTACCGGTTGGCCCCCAGTACCTACGCGGCAATAGCTGCTGCAGCCTGACAAATTCGTTGAAACTCTCTGAAACACAAAGGAATCACCGCCAGCCTCCCTCTCCCATTGTAACCCTGCCATTGTGCAGGTTATAGTCTGGGAGAATGATGGCCACAGCAGTTGTAGGACTTTCAATGCTTTAAGCAAATGGGGGAAGGGAGGAGAACTAAACAAAACTAAACAAAAGCAACCACAGGCCTGTTTACCAGAGAGAAGGCTTAATGGGTTGCAAGAGAAAGAGCAGGAAGTCTGTGCTTTCACTCTCATTTGTCTGCTCAGTGGTGAAGAGCCTGGAATGGACAAAGATTTGGGCTTGCCACCCTTGTTTTGTTGTCCAACCCTCCCTCTTTTTTATGAGGAATTTGATGGAGGAAGTAAGTCATCAGTGGGGGCCCTTGCCATCATCAGTGTCAGTTATTGAGTTGAGGGCGCATTATTTAGGCATTAAGAATTCAGAGGCCAAGTTTCTCTGACTGTTTATCATATCTAGGGCCCTGACAGCTATGGACGACTCACACTATTAACAGATATTTGTTGTCTAGAGCAATCTAATCATTACAAGATACTTTTTGGATGGACTGTCTCATGATGTATTATTACAAAAATGGAAATGTCCTGCTTTGCAAGAAGCATAATTCTGAATGCCACCAAAAAATAACGATAATCTTTCTGCCCATTGAACAGTTTTGTTCAACGAAGTGTCACAATTACACCACAGCTGTTAAACAAGTTGTGTTACTAGTTCCAAATTTGCTTCCATTCTCTTTAGAGCTACATAGGTATGTGATTTTTTTTTTCCTCTGGAGATTTTTGATCACGGTGTGACTTAAAGGGAGGGTTTATGCATTTTATTCCGATGAATCCTAGTTTTAGTTAACTAGCTGGTAGTTGAGCAAGTCATATAATAACAATTTTCTTTCATCTTAATGCAGATTTTAAATAAAATATTCATAGCTTTTTTTTTTTTTTAATATATACAGAGGTTCACTCTGTCACCCAAGCTGGAGTGCAGGGGCACTATCAGAGCTCACTGCAGCTCAACCTCCCATGCCAAAACAATCCTCCCACTTCAACCTCCTGAGTAGCTGGAACTACCAGCATGCACCACCACACCTGCCTAATTTTTTTTTTTTTTTTTTTTTTTTTTTTTGAGATGGAGTCTTGCTCTATCACCCAGGCTGGAGTGCAGTGGCACGATCTCGGCTCACTGCAAGCTCCACCTCCCGGGTTCACGCCATTCTCCTGCCTCAGCCTCTCCGAGTAGCTGGGACTACAGGTGCCCGCCACCACGCCCGGCTAATTTTTTGTATTTTTAGTAGAGACGGGGTTTCACCGTGGTCTCGATCTCCTGACCTCGTGATCTGCCCACCTCGGCCTCCCAAAGTGCTGGGATTACAAGCGTGAGCCACCACGCCCGGCCTCTAATTTTTATTTTTAATATTTTGTAGAGACAGGGTCTCACTATGTTGCCCAGGCTGTTCTCAAACTCCTGGGCTCAAGTGATCCTCCCACCTTGACCTCCCGAAGTGCTGGGGTTACAGGCGTGATACACCATGCCTGACCCACGTAGCATATTATTTAAAACAATTATCTACTTAATTTTGAGAGCTAATTACTAACAGACAATCATAGCCATCTGACCACCAGCCTGAGCTACAGCTCATCTGACCTCCTATGGCCACAACTGAAAAGGCTGAAGGAATCAGCCAGAACTCCATCTACTCAACCCACAAAGGTCTTGTTTAGAAAGGTGTTACAAGCTAGGGCTTCCAAGGTTGGGAAGCGCAAATTCCCTTTACTTTGCCTTTAAGTTTTTCTTAATAACCTAGTTCAGATTTTTGAAAAGTAGAGGCTCCCAGAACAGCAGAACACACCATGCTGAGCTAGCACCTCATGCTGTGCTATAAAGAGAGTTAACACCTCCCTCCAAAACTAAGTCCACTCTTGTGGTTTGCATCATTTCCCCTGCCCTCCCCACTCCCACCTCCACACAGGTGCAACTCTGATGCAGTTTTAGGGTTCCCAGAGTCATCACCTCACCATCTAAGACTTGTGTTAAAATGCTCCCTGTAAAATTCTTTACACGTTGGTTTTTTAATTGCAGAAATGCCTGATTTACTCCCAAAGAATGTTTGAAGATCCTCAGGGCTGTGCAAAGATCCATAATTATCAACAATTGCTAAGGCAGCTTAACCCTTACGTAAAATATTATGCATACAAATGGCTTTATTTTGAACCAGTTCACACTATTAAAACTTGAGTCTGGTACGCGCTTCATCCCAAGGCTATGCTCAATAACAGCACAGTAGCAAACACCTTGGCTATATGTCTTCCTGTTTGGTTGGCTCGTTTTATATCTTTGCACGTTTAAATAGGCAATGGGAGTGCTAATTAAAATGCAATCATGCAGATAAATTATATCATGTTCCTAAAAGGTAAAATGAAAACCCTTTTTATTTCAAAATCTTTGTGATATCCAAGGCAAAACACACGGTGATCCTGAACACAGAGAAAACCTTTCATGATTATTGCATGTTTAAAACCCAGATTTATTTCTAGATTTGTTTGCATATTGTTTATGGAATGTATAACACTTTAATTGTGAGTAATTTCTTGGGAGAGTCAAGACTTAGGGCTTTTAGTGCAAATGTTCAAGTTTTGGTAACTCTGAATAATTTGTATTGTCTGCATTCTAGCTGTCAAATGGGGAGTACAATGCGTATCTTAAAGCCTACTCCAGTCCAGGGGTGAGGACAGCCTCAAAACCCATGGTCAAGGTTCACTCAGCAGATTCTTTATTGTACCTACAGCTTACCAGCTCTCAGGGTAACTCTCCTGCCAGCAACCAAAGATCAAAGCCATCATGCTGACATCCAGCAAACTGTTTTATCTCTCTGAGCCTCAGTTTCTTTCCCTGTAAAATAAGCCTCAGTAAGGCATTGCTGACTGCTTTGGGGATTAGAGGCCCATTTGAGAATTTGCTGAAAGCCATTTACAGTGTTCCCCTAGAAACAGCAGACGGGCACATCCTCACAAAACTGAGCACATGAATCCACTGATACTCTGATGCACATCCAGGAACCTCAAGTTAGAACTCCAGGTCCCTTCCAGCACAGACATTCCATGTCTTCACCCAAGACCCAGTTCTTGGCTCTAGCCTGCCCCCTTTACTCACACTGCAAAATTGATCTTTGCAAAAATAAATAAATAAAAGCATATAAAAATGAGTCAATGTGAGGATGTTCTGCTGTAGATACCATTTACAGCCCAGGATAACAGGAAACCATATAAGCAACACAACTAATTTGGAATCATTGAAAGCATGAGACAGTCAAGGAGTAGTTTACCCACTCCCTCCTTTTAAAAGCCAAGTACTTCATTGTAGGCCTTCCCCTCAAGGTCAGTGTCTCTCCCATAGATTTTTACCACCTTACAGTTTCCAGTCCCAGGCTCAGCTATGCTCATAACCTACTTTGGTGTTTGGAGGAGGAAACCTGTTTGAAGGGCTTAGTTTTTACCTTTCAGCTTTGATCTACATCCCTGTAGAAGTTCTAAAGTGTCACCCTGAACTCTCCTTCCCCCTCTCTCTAGGTAAGTTCTAGGACAGCATTTCTCATGGAATGTACCACAAAACAGTGTGATCCATGGCCAAATGGGTCTGGGAAATTCTGTACCTTGGAGATTCCCAAAGCATTTTATCATATTAAAGGTTCTGAGAAGGCCTTCACAAAGAAACCAATTTAACTTTGTTTTACCCAATGTTATAAAAACCGACATGGGTGAAGCGCTGTGGCTCATGCCTATAATCCCAGCACTTTGCAGGGCCAAGATGGGCGGATTCCCTGAGCTCAGGAGTTTGAGACTAGCCTGGGCAACATGAAGAAACCCTGTATCTACCAAAACTACAAGAAAAATTAGCCAGGCTTGGTGGTGTATGCCTGTGGTCCCAGCTACTTTGGAGGCTGAGGTGGAAGGATCACTAGAGCCTGTGAGGTGGAGGTTGCAGTGAGCTGAGATGGTGCCACTGCACTCCAGCCTGGGTGACAGAGCAGAACCTCGTCAAAAAAAAAAAAAAAAAAAAACACCTATGTGACCATAGAATAATTTTCCTTTCCTATCCCATTTTTAGACCAGACTTAGAGAAATTCAACAATCCAGTCTCTCCTATGTTCTCAGCCAATGGACTGTCAATGAACTTAATCTAGATTCTCTGTTGACCAGGTTCATTTGTCATTCCTTTTATCTAAACATCATCTTGTTCAAAGACCTCTTAGGTCTTTCCCAGCTTTGCTCACTGGTGCTGTCAAGCCACCTGGGTCCATTTCCTCTACTAGCAGTTCATATCCACACTCCCTTTTGGAACTTACAATGTACATTTGCATATAAAAAGACAGTCACCATCTTGTCCCCCATTGTCACCCCTTCAAATGTGTTTAAATAGAATCTTAACAATTTGGAACTGAGAGGGCCCTGAGAGATCACCCAAACATTCTTCTAACTTCATAAAGAGAACAGACCTGCAAGGTTAAGTGACTTGACAGAAATACGGCCTGAGCTCAGATTTTTTTATTCTCAGTCCAGTGGTCCTAGGAAGTGGTTCAAGCTTCCCAGTGGCATACGAGATGATTCATCCCAGAGAGTAAACTTAGTAATTTGCAATGAGGAACGAGATGTGTCTTGCGCAAGACCAGTTATCTACATGGTGATCTACCCAAAGATAAAATCACACTCAGATGCTTTTTGGTAAAGGGGTGCTTAGAAATGAGGAGTTGGATTTTCTTAAGGGATTGATGTGCTGGAAAGAGCACTGGCCCGGGAGTTAGGAGGCTGATTTTAATTCTAATTCTCCCATTAACCAGCTGCAAGTTCTTCATGTCACTGGGCCTCATCAGCTAGACGGCAGCAAATTAGACAATTACCTTTAAGTCCCTTCTAGCCCCACATTTAAGGTTCTGTGATTCTAAATTCTTGGAATTGCTCTGTCTTTATGTTTTCAGTATCCCTTTTATGTTTTAACACACAAACCTTTAGCCTTTGGTCTAGGGTCTTTTCAATCCATAATCACCTAGTTTTGGGAATGGAGTCATTTTTGTCCTATCATGAGCATTAGGTAAATTCCAGATTCTTGAATAAAGTGTTCTTAAACACGCACACACACACACACACACATAAACCAGGTATCCACAGCTGTTGATTTGATCTTCCTCATCTCCTCCTGGAATCTCTGAATTAATATAGCTCCCCTCTACTCACCATTATCTATTCATTCTGTCTCCATGGAAAGGCCCAGAGTGCTCAGGGAAGGCAGAGCCATGTTGCATGTGAAATCTAGACGAGTCCATTTGGTAGTCTCCACAGCTTCCTACAACACCAAATCACAGTGTCATTAGCTTCAGATTGTTATGACAGGGTCTCTTAATTCAAGTCTGTGATAGTGCTTTTAAATCACAACATCTATTAAGTGGTTTCATTTATTTAAAGAATGTCCACTGCCCCCAGGGCCTCTGGGCATAGGTACAAAACACTGCTATCAAGAGGAGTCTACGGCAGCTCTCAGTAATCAACTAGCTGTTCATTATCACACTTTCACCGGTAACACTAAGTACATCAACAAGGATGAACTATCAGAAACATATGATTCTTGTTCACACTTACATAAAATAGTGACAGTGCTGTTAGTAATTAGTTACCAGATCCTCAGTTGCTTTGTTCTTTGGCATTAGTAATATGCCACTTGAAGTTTTACACCAAATTAACATTACCCACATTCAACTGTTTCAAAGCCCTTTGAAAATGTGCTATCCTTCTTTACACACAAAGACGACACGCCTGACAGTAACATGTGCATTTGAATCATTTGCTTCCAGCCTTAAGTTAAGAGTGTATAGAGACATCTATTTCCACCTGACCCATTTTGGAACAGGATCATTTTATTCTGACGTTATTAGTTGGAGTTAAGAGATTTGTCCACCATTACGAAAAATTATTTCACTATACGAAGCTAACTCACCTGTCTCAGGAATAAGTTTATTAACATGTAACCCTGTCAAACCATCAGCCTAACAGATTAAGATGAGGGAAAGCAAATTCCGAATATAACCAAGGCACTTACTCAACTAGGACTCAGCCTGGTTCCAAGCTCAGCTCATAGACAGAAACGTAATGTCAGAATTTGGGGGATAATATTACATAAGTTTGTAATCAATGCTAAGTCCCTTAAATTCCGTTTCTATTTTTCTATTTGTAGAAAGCAAATGATATCTGTTGATATCTAAATTTCTTATGAAAATGAATGAGGTAGCAATTACATGAATTACTTCCATTTTTAAGAGAAAGTGCTTCTGGAATGAAGAGGATTAGTGGAGACTAGGCAGGAACCCAAAACCGGGCTCCAAATTCTGTTCCAAAAATGTGGGTGTCTACACTGTTAAAAGAAACAAAAGCTGGATCTAATTCCATTGGAAGTAACTACCCTCACTTTTGCCTTATAAATGACCCTGTAGAAAATGTTTACATAATACCTAGGGATTTATTTTTTGTTTTCCACTGACACTATAAATCAAATGTTTTCCATTGACATTGTAACTAGAAAATTGGATCTAAATCTTCTCACTGGTTAACACAGCCTTGTAAGATCTGGAGTCACGTAGCCTAATTTCCAAATCCATCTGAAACCCCCAGATCTTTGACTACCCATTTCCAATTGAAATATGAATGTGTCAATTAGCTATCTGGCTGAGACAGGACACATTGAATTCCAAAGCTCCAGATTTTGACATAGGATTAAATGCTTTCAATGCTATAAATGCATATCCTAGAATTACATTTAATCTTTTTCTTTTCTGTATTTTAAAGTAATTAAGTGTTAGGTTGTTGTTATTATTGTTATTGAATGTGTTGTCTTTTATGTATGGAAATTCTCCTGATTCAACAACAGAAAAACATGCTTTTGTGGTTTTCTCTTAGTAGAAACTCCATTGCATTGCTCACCATTTCACCAAATGCCTCTTGCAACCATATGGAGCATGGCTGGTCTGATTAAAGGGGCCCCTCTGTTTAACTGGAAAAAGTTTGGTGAGAGGGTTCGCATTCAGCAACATGAAAGAAATTTAAATTTATGATCTTTGATTCTTATTATCATGGCCTAATAAACAGAACTAACTATCTCAGATATTATAGGAATGTAATCAAACATTTATTGGGGAAATATTACCTTAAATATTTACTTAAAGAATGTATTCTACATTCTAATAAGTTTTTACTATGTTGGCAAACAGAAAAGAATTACAGGATTGGTAACAAATGTTTTGTTCCTGCAAGTAATTATTTTGCTTAAAACAAAATGCTCAACTTTTTTTTCATTTCCACAACGTGAATTCTTCGATCCTTTTGTATAAAAGGCTGAGATGATCTGTTGTCTCTAACCAGAATGACTGCATATGTTCAATAATATATCAGTTTCATCATCCGCCATAGAATAGGCACATATGACAATAAATCATTTTGGGAACTTCCTGAATCTCAGCCAAGTTGTAGACAATAAAAGATCCTGCTTGTAAAGGCAGCTATAAAAGTTAATTTCATACAGGTTCCCCAGCACACATGCTACGGTTCAGTTCCAAACAGATGTGAGCTTGGAACGGCAGTGGAATACAGCAAGAAGCATTTTTGCTAACTTTCTGTATCAGGAGATCCAAATACTTCATGTTTTGTGTAACCTTTGGTCATTAACACATTGCAGCAGGTATGAAAAATAAATTATTCAAGCTTTTCTAATGCCTAAGATGCTATTGTTTCCAGTCTAAAGTATCCCTCCACATTGGAAAGATTATCCACCAAGCCAGACATGCATAAACCAAGAAAATCCTCACTGAACAAAATAACAAAGACAACAGCAGACATTTGGAGCTTTACTGTGAGAGAACTCTCTTGAAACAAGAACTTTCATTTATTTCCTTCCTTGCTTTGGACTGTAGATGTCCTAGCAGATAGCTGCAAAAACAGTTAGCCACTCCACTCACCCATGTCATCACCAGGAAGAGGAGATTTGGAGGAAAGAAGGTTAGACTTCAGCAACATCAACACAGTTACGTGAATGGGTTTAAAATATCCGTTTATCAAGGATCGCTCTTAGTCCTTGGTCACAAAGGTCACTAGAAACTCTTTCCCTACCCCTGTCAAGGACCACTGTTTACCTTTATTTATGCCTAAGATTCCCATGATTTTAGGCTAAAACCACGTTTCTCCTGATTTCAAACAATAGTCGGGTTCTCAGCAAGTCACGTGTTCATCTGAAGTTTTGCAATTGGAACCATTCTCTATGCATCAGCACAGCTTCATATTAAAGATTCTCTGGAATTTATTCGCAATAATAATGTTCAATCCTTCAGTTTATCTTTTGTTGGAATGGGGATTTTCTTAATATGATAAAGACAGGCTCTCTTTACGGAAGCCCTGCTGATCTTGAGAATGCAGAGCACAACTGGTGTCTGAGACCTTGTAGGACAATTAAGTGCCCAGAGATGAATGCGGGCATCGCTAACATTTTAATCATACACCTGAAATTAATTAAAGCCAACCTAAGGATTGAGGTGCTCCAGGCCAGAAAAAAAGTGGAACGATGATGTTATGTGGTAGATATGTACATTATCACATCTTATGCTGGCAGAATGTTTTAAAATTACAAATGGCACTTATTTCCATTTATTAGTTCATATGAACATCAACCCAGCCTTATAAATGTGTGAGGGATTCTTATTTTGAGGAAAGAGAGGCTCAGTGATATTAAGTGACAGGCTCAGGCCATTCCTTCTGCTATAAAAAAATGACTTTAAACTGGGTAATATATGAATAATAGAAATTTATTTTTCACAGTTCTGGAAGCTGAGAAGTCTTAAATCAAGATACCAGCAGATTTCATATCTAATAAGGGCTTGTTTCTATTTCCAAGAAGAAGACATCTTCTGTCTGTGTCCTCATGCAGCAGAAGAAGCTAAAGGATAAGAAGGGACAAACTCACTCCCTCAAGCCCTTTCATAAGGGGCACTAATCCCATTCCTGAGGGCAGATTCCTCGTAGCCTAATCACCTCCTAGTGGTTCCACATCTTAATACAATCACCTCGGGGTTCAGCTTCCAACACAGAAATTTTAGAGGGACACTGTTGACCCTTAAACAACATGGTTTTGAACCATGAGGGTCCACTTACAGGCAGGTTCCCTTCTGCCTCTGCCACCATTGAGACAGCAAGACCACCACCCCCACTCCTCCTCCTCAGCCAACTCAACATGAACATGACAAGGACAAAGACCCTTATGATGATCCACTTCCACTTCGTGAATAGTAAATATAGTTTCTCTTCTTTATGATTTTCTTAATGACATTTTCTTTGCTCTGGTTTATTTTATTGTAGGAATATAGTATATAATATACATAACATACAAAATATGTGTTAATCGACTGTTTATGTTGTTGGTAAGGCTGCTGGTCAACTGTAGGCTGTTAGTAATTAAGTTTCGGGGGAATTGAAAGTTACACACAGGCTGGGCGCAGTGGTTCATGCCTGTAACCCTAGCACATTGGGAGGCTGAGGCGAGAGGATCACTTGAGCTCAGGAGTTGGAGACCAGCCTGGGCAACATGGCAGAAACCTCATCTCCACTAAAGGTATTTTTAAAATTAGCCAAATGTGGTGGTGCACACCTGTAGTCCCAGCTACTCGGGAGGCTGAGGCAAGAGAATCATCTGAGCTGGGTGGGGCATGGGGGGTGGTCAAGGTTGCAGTGAGCTGTGATCGCACTACTGCACTCCAGCCTGGGTGACAGAGCAAGCCCTTGTTAAAAAAAAAAAAAAAAAGGCTCTATGCAGATTTTTCTCCCCATAGGGGTGGGAGTCAGTGCTCCTAACTCCCACACTGTTCAAGGGTCTAATGGCATATGAAAACCATAGCAGGGATAACCCTAAAAAAGGACAAAGGAGACAAAGGCCATAATCCCAAGGGCATGGCCCTAAAAAGGCAGTAGGCCAGGAGTCGCTGAACAGCCCAGAGCACCACTCACACAGTGTCTAGGGTCTGTGTCCACAGGGACATTCGCGTGGAAGACATGGGAAATGAGGTTCTTCTGACAGCTCGGCCGCTGACCACCTGTGGTCTTGGAAAATCACTTTAATTCTTGGGCTTCCCTTGTCTCATCTTTAAAAGCGAGGAGGGTGGACTATGAAATGAACCCTAAAGCCCCTTAAGACTTGACCTTCTACATAGCTGCTCTGGGTGGAGACAGTGGAGATGAGCTGTATGTATTGGCAAAAGACAGTAGCAAATGTGCTTTGGGAGCCTCGGACTGATAGTCCGCCTGCCCCTTAGTGATGTGTTATCACAAGTACTTTGCTTTTTAATAAATAGGGCCAGGTGTGATGGCTCACACCTGTAACCCCAGCACTTTGGGAGACCAGAGGCAGGCAGATCACTTGAGTCCAGGAGTTTGAGACCAGCCTGGGCAACGTGGCAAGATCGAGTCTCCACAAAAAAATACAAAAATTAGCCAAGAGTGGTGGCCCATACCTGTGGTCCCAGCTACTAGGGAGGCTGAGGTGAGCGAGACCCCGTCTCAAAAACAAAAAAAAAGAAAAGAAAGAAGAGAAAAAGAAATAGGCACATGTGTGTCAAGCCATAAGCAGGGTAAGCTCAGAGCCAGAGTGTATTTGTCCTTGAACTAGGATGGGAGACAGAACAAAACAGAACCCGGTGCTGGCCATCTAAGAGCAGAGAGCAGAGCAGTGAGAAATGAGGTCAGCCTCACTGGCCTCTGCACAACTCTCAGTTGGTTCCTCCTGGGGTTGGCTCTCAGATTATTGTTTGGTTTTCTCAGAACCAGGAGCATGTGGTTTTGCTTCTCCAAGAAGGTCAGAAACTAAATACCCGGACTGTGACTAGCCTGGTCCTTGCCTGAGGAACTAAGCCTGTCACGGTGTCTCTCTCCAGATTCCTCCAACCTCTACGTTTGACCAACTGGACTCGTGCCACAAGCAGGAACGGACCTCACATCGCATCCTGTTGCTACTGTTCTTCCCTCCCCCATTTTGCAATTCAGAACACAGTGGGTCTTCATTGGCAGTCTGTCAGTGGGTATTAAAGGTCCCAATGGTTTAAAGTGTGCTCTGCAGCATTCAACAGAAGTAGGACTGGATTGACGTCCAGATGCTACAAGGAGAACCATTCCTTCATTTAGCATCCCATGAAAACCACAGTCCTGTGTTTACAATAACTAGAACATCTATAGCATGTAACAATTTCTTTCTATCACTGTCTGTTTTCATCAGAACAGACCAATTTATAAGATCACAGAGCTAATTTTGTTTTATTTTACTTAATGGGTCTGCTATTTGCAAACCAACTGAGTAGTCTATAAAATAATAAATGGTACCATAGGGGCAGGAAGAGTTCTCTTCCAGCTCCCAAAGCACAGCTTTCTACCTGGCAGGATATGGATCACTGGTTTTCAGTCCGTATTACTTCCTAGAAGGTGTGGGCTGCAAAGGAGTTATGCTTTATGTATTCCAGTGTCTGAAACACAGCTCTTTTAGCCCACAGAAGAGTACTCTGTATTGAGACACTCCTCTGGCAGGGTCTTCACATCTTCACAGACCAACCTTGTGAGGCAGAAATTTAGCAATGGACTTTCCATTTGACAGAGGAAGAAACTGACAGACAAGAGAGGAGCTGTTTGTCCAGGCCATGTTTGTCCAGAAACACACTCCTGGCTTTCAGACTCATTTTGCTCCATATCACCAGCTCTGGGTGACAGCGGTAAAAGCTGTCTAAAGCAAGGGCCCTTTGTAGTCAGCATGGATCCCCTTCCATCTTGGAAATATTTTTGGCATCCTGGTAGATAACCTAATAATGCCCTTGGCAGCTCCTCCGAGCAAGTAAACTTTGGTAACATGTTAACCAATATTATAACCTTGCCATCTAGATAGAAGATTTCCACAAGTTAGCCTCTCTTCAAGGGAGAAAGAAGAAGTCATAAATGGGTACAATTGTCCAAAAATTTCCCCTGGCATTTTCACCATCACTGGGCAGAGATTTTTCTTCCCAATTATAAAACGTACTTTAATACCAAAACAATTGCCTAAGTCTTATGCCTTGGGAAAGAAAATGAACCATGAAGACATCTCTAAAGACAATTCCAAATGTTTTAGAGAACTGTTATATCGAAAGGAGCATGGGAACAGATTTTTATAGTCCCAGTCCAACCATCACAATTATTTTTTAGTTTCATACCCTGAATAGTTGATCTTCAAAATGCCCAAGTTGATAGCAGGTGATTCAAAGCTGTTTAAAAGTAAGCTGACACTTCAGGAATAACAGTCACAGTCATAATACAATCTAACATCTCTACAATGCTTGAGAGTTGACCACGTGTTTTTCCATTTATCATATTTAATCCCCACAACTTCTCTAAATTGGCCTCTCTTATCCTCATTTTGTAAATGAACAAGTGTGGCCAAAAATGGTCAGAAATGGTGTTCCTGTCCCAGTTTTCTAAATTGAAATCTAAAAGCTTCTTTCATGATACCAAAAATAAATCTCAGCTGTGCCAGGTCTATTTACGACATATATTGGGGAATCTTAAATAAAAAAAAAAAAAAAAAGAATAACTTTACATTTCCGTAATTGTGTATGGACTGATCTTAAAAATGGGTAAAACATTATCATACAAATCAACAGGATTAAGTACTGAACACCATTATTTGGCAGCTGAGCTTTGAGACCTTGCACAATGCTGTGCCCATCTTAGAATGTTTTCCCAAAAACCAACCAAAATTACTCCAGTTCTCTGGGGCAGAAATCTTTTGGCTCTCCCACGGCTTGCCTGTGTATTTCAGGAGATTTCATCATCTCACCTCATCTCAGTCTCTCACATGCCCCCAGGGGAGGAGACTTCAAATTCTGGGTAGAGCTCTATACTGTCAACATCTATAGGGTACAGGTGATTTGTAAAACAGTGTTCAGCAGCCACAGTCTATTCCCTGAAACTTCCTTGCAAAAGAACAAATCACCCACCACTGACCACCAAGTGAATGCAATTTAGAGCTGCGTGTTATGGGCCTAGGGGAAAAGGCCAGGTATAGACTTGACCTGGAGAGAACAAAGATAAAGATGTTTGGGCAGCAATTGATGTTAATTGTTTGTCTCCTCAATTAGAATTTTAATCTTTCTTCACTGGTTGTTTTTCCCAACTCTTAAGACAGTATCTGGCAAATAATCAGGATTAAATGAATGTCTGTTAGAAGGGAAGGAAAGAAGAGAAGCATAGAGAGACAAAGGCTAGGGAAAAAAAGGAAGAGAGGGTATGGAAGGAAGGAAGGAAGGAAGGAAGGAAGGAAGGAAGGAAGGAGGCAGGCAGGAAGGAAGGTGGGAAAGGAGGAAGGGAGGAAAAAAGGAGGGGAGGGAGGGCAGGAGGGAGGGAGAGGGGAAAAAAGGGAGGGAAGGGTTGGGGGAGGGAGGAAGGGAGGGACAGGGCTTATTTTTCTAAGGCTGCCTCCAGGAAAACAGAGCAGGGATAAGTAGGTTCAAGTTGGTAAGCTTTTAAATCTTCTTATCACAATGTGCTGCTTCCTCACCTCCCTCCCCCTGTAGAGTCAGCACATCCAGCCTAGAAGCAAGAGTCTCCTCCTACATTATAAACAAGAGTGTTTGCCTAGGAGGGAATGTCTTCATCATTGAAAAAATGCACCCTCTCCCACTGTGTCTAACTTCCTCCAGGTTTCCTCCCTGGGCCCCAGGAGCCCAAACAGCATTGGACCTGCATCCCTGAGGGAGGTCTTCCAGCCTCACTGGGAGTCCAGCCTTTCTGTCCGGCCCACCAGCTGCACCCTGGAGCCCAACTGTGGCTCATCTTTCTAGCCTTGGCTTTGCTTGTGCTCCACAAGCAAATGGATGGGTCAGCCCAGAATATCAAGCCTGCTTCCTGCAGAAGCCATATGTTTTCTCTCATATCCCAAACCTTTGTCAGGTGGGTTCCGTTTCCAGTTTATAATGGGCCCACTCCCCAACATTCTCAGCCTCCTCACACAGCTTCTAAAGGGCTAGGGGTATCATGTTCTCCAGCTCCGCAGACACCTGTTGCTTGCCCTCAGCTCTTGACTCCCCAATTCGCACGGTCAGTACCACTTAAAGATGTATTCAATGCAGAGAGAGGGGAATTTCTCCTGTGCTGTTAGTTGCCTCAGCCTTGTCCCCAGCTCCTCTGGCTGGTTTGGTTACTGCCCTGTGTTTAGATCAGAGCTAAAATTTTGGGGTTTTTTAGCTACTTCTGAAGGACTGCTCCCAGGCTGTGAGTATTGATGGGTAACTACAGGGAATGCCTTCAGAGGTTCTTCCACTTGCTTACAAGGACAATGCTAATCCCTTTTTTTAGGAATTGGGGAGTGAGGGAAGGAAGGAAGGAGGGAGGGAGGACATTACCATTACAAGGACAATGCTACTCCCTTTTTTAGCATTACAAGGACAGTGACCTTACAAGAACAATGCTAAGCCCTTTTTCTAGGAAGGAGGGAGGGAAGGAAGGCAGGAAGGCGGGAAGGAAGGGAAGGAAGGAAGGAAGGGAGGGAGAAAGGAAGGAAGGAAGGAAGGAAGGAAGGAAGGAAGGAAGGAAGGAAGGGAGGGAGGAAGGGAGGGAGGAAGGAAGTTGGTTTCACTAAGCAACTTTTACAAATTAGACCCCGCCCAAGGTGTTTTACCTCTAACACCTCTTTTATTCTCAGGATCAATTCTGTAACGAGGTGCATATTATCATCCATATTTTACAGAAGAGAAAACTAAAATTCAGAGCAGTTAAGTAAAGTGATCATGATCACACAGCTAATAAATGGTTGAGGTGGTACCCCAAACCATAGACATCTGATCCTTTGGATGGTTCTAGATTTTCCTCCCACTACCTCCTCCTCCTGGATTGCTGTCTTAATCCCTATACTACGGTATCTGCCTTTCTGGGATGTCTAAGAATTTATTAACGAGTGTACTTTTGCTGCCTCTGTTGGCTTTATGGAGAAGGAGTATCTTTTATGTAAAAATGAAATATAAATGTTGTCTCATAAAAATAAAAGACTCCACTTTTTCATGAAATCACAGAAATCGTCAATGAGAGCTGTCTTGTCAAAGTAAACAAAACTACTACACCCACAGAGAGTAAAACAGAAAAGCTGGCTCCACTCAAGATTTATTTTGCAACTGATTCAGATTAAGGGGAGGCTCTTAGGGAATTTTACTTTAGGAACTATATCAGAGGCTGTAATACCCATTCTCCCCATCTCTAACAATGGAAATCCCACATTGTACTTGGGCACAGCCCTTCAGATGGAGACTACATTTCCCAGGCTCCCTTGCAGCTTGGTGTGGCCATGTGATCAAGTTATAGCCAATGAGATGTGAGCAGAAGGATAAATGCCACTTCTAGGTCACAGCCCTGGGTAACAACACAAACCCGTGGTTCTGGCTTTTTTCCTCCTTCCTGCTGGCTGCAGCCGTAGCTGCTTCCTTGGACCCAGCCCCAGCCTGCTGACCCCTGCACACTGTTACATAAGAGAAAAGGAAACTTCAATCCTATTTACATCACTATAATTCAAGATCTTTCTTTTTTAATACCTTATCTTTAAGGAAAAGATAAGCCTGTGCCCTAACAAATACAGGAGCTCAGGACTTCCACCTTACAGTATGACTGACAAGGAACACATTTAAATTGTGAATTACTCAAGTCTCATGTTCATTTGAGTTTTTAATTATATGTCGATCGATTTACCCATCAGTTAATATTTTTGGTCATCTGCTCCATTCAAGGCAGTCTACTTGGCGCTAAGATAAACAGACAGTCCCTGACTTACGATGTTCAACTTAACGATTTTATGACGTTATGATGGTGCGAAACTCGTATGCATTCACTAGAAGCCGTATTTCAAGTACCCATACAACCATTCTGTTTTTCACTTTCAGTACAGTATTCAATAAATTATATGATATTTTCAAGACTTGTTTATAAAATAGGCTTTGCATTAGAGGTGTTTGCCTAGCTGGAGTTTCATGTAAGTGTTCTGAGCATGTTTCAGGTAGGCTACGCTAAGCTATGATGTTCAGTAGATGAGGTGCACTTAATGCATTTTCAACCTACAATATTTTCAAGTTATGATGGCTTTATTGGGACCTTACTCCACTGTAAGTCGAGGAGCATCTGTGTATGACGTTATCCAGCCCTTAAGAACTTCATCCTCAAGCCAGGAAGACCAAACGGACACAAAAATATTTCAAAGCAGTGTTGTACATTATTAACCTCCACACAAGAGGCACCAATGGCGAGCATGGTGGAGCTATGCAACTTAAACCTTCATGAATAACACCATTGCAGGGTCAAGGGGTCTCCCAATTTGAAATAAGATTTTGTGGTGTTTGAATCTGTTTTTCCTTTCCCAAATCACTTATTTTCCCTCTGCTTCAAATTCTCCAGTTATGGATGGTCCCAGGCTGATTATCAATGTCTTCTTCCTTTTGACTTTATGACTTGGGCTCCCAGCCCCTCCAATATGTCTTCCTATTTCTGGTCCTAGAGGACATGGAAGTGGTCCCAGTCCGTTGCATATTTTGTTTTTAAGTCATGCACTGTTAATATTGGAGATAATCTCTCAGTATCTCTGTTCCTGCTGCCCATATAACAAATCTCTGTGCGTTTTCCTATTGGCCCATGTTGTGCCTTATGCTGAATGACTCAAGAGCCAGAGAAAAGTGGCTATGCAAATTGGCCTGGATGTCCAGGCACCAAAACTAGAAAAGGAAAGGATAAGCAGGCCTGAATAAAATCAGGAGATGGATTGATGAAGAGAGGAGTAATATACATGGATTTTCATTCCGTGTCATAGACATACAAATCTGGAGCTGGATCTTTAAACTAATCAATTGTTTTATTGTTCGCTAAATGGGAGGGTAATGTTTGTCCACAACATTGGCCAACATTAAATAAAACACACACACAAGAAATGGAGTTTCATCTGTCACTTTGGATTAGTTACATCTCCAAGACAGGCATGTGGGGGAACTGGAAACATTTCTTTTTTTTTTTTTTTTTTTTTTGGCGATAGAGTCTCATTCTGTCACCCAGGCTGGAGTGCAGTGGCCTGATCACAGCTCACTGTAACATCCGTCTCCTGAGTTCAAGCGATCCTCCCACCTCAGCCTCCTGAGTAGCTGGGATTATAGGCATGCACTACCATGACTGGCTAATTTTTGTGTTTTTAGTAGAGACAGGGTTTTGCCATGTTGTTCAGGCGGGCCTTGAACTCCTGGCCCCAAGTGATTCACCCGCCTCAGCCTCCCAAAGTGCTGGGATTATAGGCGTAAGCCACTGAGCCCGGCCGGAACTGGAGACATTTCTAAATGTCATGTGAAATTGAGAGTGGTCTCCACCTAGCTATGAGAGAACCACATGTGATACAGAGAGAAGACAATTTGATTTTGTGTTAGAGGAGCTTCTCCACTACTTACTACCAGTGTAACTCATCGGGTGACAGTATTTTCATGTCTAAAAATGGAACAGCAATGCAGGAGTGCTCTGTAAATTACTGAGAAATGAAAGTGCCTGGTACACTGCTTGACCCAGAGTAACTAATCATGAATTGCTAACTCAATCAGAAATGGACATTTTTAAAATGCTAACATCTGTTCTAAAATGAAAAGAAGAACCTAGAGTGACACAGAGAGAAGGGCTGTCAGAATGTGATATGTAAAGACTAAGAAAATGATGCCTGGGCAGAAACCTACCTCTGCTAAAAAGAAGGGATTTCAGAAAACATGAGAAAACTGGCAAAGCCACAGCACGAAGTGACAGAGAAATATGTAGGAACGCTCTGAAGCCAGAGGGGATCTCCAAGGACGTGAACCCAGGAAAGAAAAAGAATAATTCATTGAATTCCTCTAGGAGCAGGACAACGGAGCAGTCTTAGCCTGAGACTGGACGGTGCGTAGGGATTATTTTCAGCCACAGATGAGGGAGGGGACTTGCAGAACTTCAAGGAAATCTATGAAGGGGAACTGGAGAGTTATACAAAAGCTTGAGTTAAATTGCATAAAGAATAGTTTGCAATTCTACATACCTATCATTTGCCAGATAGTTGCAGAGTTGGCCCCAGGAGATTTCCATATGTTGTGCTAAAATCGCACTGGAGGCTGACTGAGCATTTGTGGCTTCTCAGAGATGCCAGTTTTGGTGAGGGGATTGGGGGTTGCTGGGGGCAGTCACCTGCATCGTGCAAGGATAGAAATGAATGATATCATCCCCAGGGCACAGAAAGCAGAGCTGTGGGGGCCTCTGGGTCGTGTCCCTCCCCGCTGCCACTCCTGCACACCTGTGCTAGCAAACACTCCAGATTCTGCTCTCTGGGCCCACCCGGAGCCTGTGCTGTTCCTCGACTTGTAAATTTTAAAATCTTTTGGTAAATGATGAAAGAAACTGATACCTAGCACCATGGGATATCACTCAGCAATAAAAAGGAAAGAACTGTTAATACATGCAACAATTTGGATAAATCTCCATCCAGAGAATTATGCTGTTTGAAAAAAGCCAGTCCCTGCATCATACATGCTATATGATTTTAGGTATATAATATTCCTGAAGCAATAAAATTATTGAAATAGAGAAAAATAAAAAATAAAAAAAAAATAAAATCTTTTCTTTCTTTTTTTTTTTTTTTTTTCTGATATAGAGTCTCGCTCTGTCATCCAGGCTGGAGTGCAGTGGGACAATCTTGGCTCACTGCAACCTCCACCTCCCCGGTTCAAGTGATTCTCCTGCCTCAGCCTTCCGAGTAGCTGGAACTACAGGCACGTACCACTGTGCCCAGCTAATTTTTTTTTTATTTTTAGTAGAGGCAGGGTTTCACCGTGTTAGCCAGGATGGTCTCCATCTCCTGCCCTCATGATCTGCCCACCTTGGCCTCCCAAAGTGCTGGGACTACAGGCGTGAGCCACCGCTTCTGGCCCTAAAACATTTTATTTTGCAGAGTGAAAGACCAAGTCATCTGGAGTCCACCAGCCCTCCCCTCACTTGTGTACAGCAGTTTGGTCACAGCAGAAACATTCACCCTGGCTGGTGGCTAAATATCCCATAAGATAGAAAAATGACTTCCTCCAAGGGACTCCTGATAATTAGACAAGACAGTGGAGGAATTCCTTCCCTGAGCCCCTGATTTCAAGGCCATGGCTACATCCATGATAAGGTATGTTTCTGCTTTGCTTTCTCCAGAGAATCAGGGAGAAATCCCACTCCATCCCACCATTACAGTCCCCGGCTCGTGAGCAGAGCTGGGTGGTGGTGCCCTCTCCATCCCCACGCCTGGGGCACAGGGAAGGGCAAGGAAATTCTCAGAACAATGCAGCATAAGACACGATTTCTCCATGGGTCCCAACCTTCCCTTTCATGGGTCTCCAGTCCTGCCTCCCATTCTGCACTCTGCACCCCCATCTTTGCAGAGCCATCCCTAAGTCACACGCACCATGGAGGAGAGGAGACAGGGTAACAGCACTGTGCCTGTCACCTGACCACAAGCCCAGGCAAAACTGTGGTTTGACCCACATGGGGTGGGCAGATGGCTCTGTTAATTCCTGTGCTTCCCTCGGACCACTCCAAGCCCTAAGGCATGAGAGGGAGGATCTGTCAGCACAGGCAGCTCATCCACCCGGCTCTCACCACCCAGTTTCAGCAGGACTGAAAGACCGTGGTGCACTTTTGCTTCCCTGGACACTCAAAAAGCTCAGTGATGTTTATTTTCCTTTGCTCAGTCTCCTCTTTTCACCACCAGGACAGTGTGAAGTCAAAAATCTGTGCTCAGCACAAGACACAGCAGAGAAAGAGGAAGAAACTGGCACAAAATATTTTCTCCAGCATGCTGCCTGGGGAGCCTGGCCTTGACTTCGACATGTGCTGGAGGTGTGGTGTCCAAAGTAAACCTTTTGAACTGTTTTTTTGGAACCTCCAAAAAGACCTCGCACATCAAAGGGGGATCTGATCCCCCATGAGGTGCATAGCAGGCATCGTTAAGCATTTTGCATGAATCAAACACCTTCTGAAAAAGAAAGGAAGCCCAAACTCAAAGCACATGGCCAGCCCGTGGCCCGACCACAAGCAGCCTCGAGCACATGCTCACCACATGGCTTCGCCTGGTTGGGTGGAATCAAACCCTGCAGAGGCACAGGGGCTTCTCCATCACAGGAGCCACTCTCTGTGCACTCCCAGGCTGGGATACAATGGGGCTGCTTGTTGGAGCAGCCTCATGACCCCGGCCTAGGCCCGCCTCAGGGGAGCCCAGGCAAACTCTGACTCCAGTCACAAGGGGAGCCCTGCTGGGCCGCCCCACCCCAAACGCCCAGGCAGGATGCAATCTGGGGCTGAATACAGAGTCCAGTGTGAGTCCTTGGCACCACGCCCAGAAAGCCACAGCAGCAGCGATGGGCTTGGTGGAGAATTCCAGGCTCTGAAAGAAAGCAGAGCAGGGAACAGAGCCGGAGCCTTGAGCCCCTTCTGTCATCTTCCCTCCTGGAATTCATTCGGCTCACCACAGGCAGCTGCGGCCATGGGCAGAGCATGAGCTCAAACTTCAGAGGCCACGGTTGCCCAGACAGTCCCAGAAACTGATGACACGTTCTTCTCTTGACCTGACTGAGGAGGAAGGAGCTTTCAGGCCCTTTCCCAACAGCTATGCTACCTGCACAGCGGCAGCCATCCTTTGAGGGCAGAGGGAAGGGATTTAGAAATCACTTGTGCCCTCTCAATAACCTTCAAAGTGCCTGGGAGACACCAACCCTCAGATTTCATTAGAGGTACATACAGCAGTTTTTAAAACAAGATTCTGGGCCGGGTGCGGTGGCTCACACCTGTAATCCCAGCACTTCAGGAGGCCAAAGCGGATGGATCATGAGGTCAGGAGATTGAGACCATCCTGGCCAACATGGTGAAACCCCATCTCTACTGAAATATAAAAAATTAGCCAGGCATGGTGGCGTGAACCTGTAGTCCCAGCTATTTGGGAGGCTGAGGCAGGGGAATTGCTTGAACCCGGGAGGCGGAGGTTGCAGTGAGCCAAGATCAAGCCACTATACTCCAGCCTGGGCGACAGAGTGAGACTCTAAAATTAAAAATTAAAATTAAAATTTTAAAAAAGGTGCTATCATTCCTGACAATTGGCTTTTCAAAAGTCATCTTCTCTGGTTATCAAAGTTCTAGGTTCAGGAAAAGAAAATTGTTTAAAACCACTAATGCAACCTGATTGGTAAGAGTTTTAATTAGCAGTTCCATAACTGTGCACATTCTGAGCTTTTAATTAATATGCACAATTTCCGTTGCATTTTACTTCAATAAGAGCTATATAAAGCCAGTGAGTGGGTGACATTCCATTCAAAAAAGAACTAGAAGAAGAAGGGGGCAGGAGAGTTGAATTTGGAAGAATAGAGAAGGCAAATGAGTCTCATAATTCTCTAAATTATGCCTTTATAAATAAACATTGTCACCTACACCTCTCACTGGAGGCCCTTCAGCTCATGCCCAATCAACCCCTGGAATCATTTTAACACATTGACACCCTGAACTGTGGGCCCAGACGCTGGGGATGCCAGCCAGATAATCCTCCCCTCATTCCACAAATACAGACTGAGGATGCTACATGCCAGGTACAGGCAGGTACCAAAGAGGCCAAGGTGAGAGAGTTGGTCCCCACCCTCCAAGGAGCTCATAGTTTTGTGGATGATCACATAAGGAGAAAAACAAAAGCTCTATGTCTAGACCACAGACACCTCAGGGGCAGAAACACTGTCTCATTTATTCTTGTACTGCCATCATCTAGCCAGGGTCTAAGCAGAGTAGGCAATTATTAAATGTCTATTGAATGAATACAGGGTGAAAAATGTATGCCTCCACACATACAGTGCTGCAGCAAAGCAGGGCAGGATCAACCCTGCTTGGTGGGGTAGACCCAAATGACAGTTTCCTGGCATGCTGAAGCAAGGCCACACCAGTAGTTATCCATGGCATCTGTTCTAACTGCTCAGAACCCAATCAGACAGGTTGTTAAATATTTTTATTATCATCTACCTGGAGAAAGGTGACATCCCAGAGCTGGATCTTAAAGACAAAATGAGAGTCTCTTAAAGTTGGGAAGGACATTCTGGACACAAGGACCAGTGCAGACAACATCAAGGTGACCTGAGCTTTGCCACACAAGTTGGGGATTGGGAAGAGAGAGGTTGGATCCTGCAAAGCCTCATCTACTGTGCAGGGTTGCTTAGACTTTATCCTGAAGGCCATGAGGGGTCAGCACAAGGCTTTCATCAGGAAGAGACTTGAACACTCTGATGGAAAAAGAGACAGGTCTGGGAAAAGAAACATGTGGAGGCTGTAGAAATGGGCAAGTAAAAAAATGTCAGAGTGAGAGGTAAGACATGGGCAGAAGGGATGCATGAATTCAAGGATAATTGGGAGGCAGGCTGTCTTTACACAAGACATAGGAATGTATTGGAAGCGGAGGATAAGAGGAGAGAGCTTGGGCAATGGGGGAGGCTGGGTTCCACTAACATGATAGGAAGCTAACCCGGGTAATGGGGCAAGGGAAGTGATGAGCACTACATGGCAGGTGTTGCTTTTGCTGGGCCAGATGGAGCCCCCCCCCCGGGGTGGGCCCTAGGGTTCTAGAGCTCAGGCAGATCTGTCTGGGATTTGCATGGGGTGTTCTTCCACAATCTCATGAAAACACACACACACACACACACCCCTTCCAGAGATTTCAGAATGTGGCATTCCCCTGAGAAGAACATTTCCATGTTTGATGAAAACCTGATGCTAGTTCAGAAGACACCATGGAAAACAGTGCACAATTAGAAGGCAGTGATGACACCGACGAGTTAAAGTTCTGATAAAGCTGACTCCAGGAAGACTGCCAAATAGGGAGAAACGCTCAAGCTTCATTTTTCATATATGTTCTGAAGTGTTCAGAAAGAAGCCCTGGTGCTCTCAATAACCTCAAGGAACCTTTTCTCCCTTTAAAGAAGAAAAGAAATTTTAAAAGAAACCTCCTTAGAACGTACCATCAAAGCCTTAGCCTATACTAGTTGCTCAGTCTAAACTACCCGCAGGCTTCCAAAACAGTGGTGGTCCCACCAGACATCTACCTGTCGTATTCTAAACAAGAAATCCCAAACAATCGATAGATGGATTGCCTTACTAGCTCCTTACCTTCAGATATTTTTCCTGTGGTCCTGGCTTCCCCAAGAGACAAGAAATTCTTAGTATACCTTCACCTCAATCAATCTACCCTGGATTCAATGAATCCATTTCCATCTGGTGCACCCTGTAATTTCCAGGTGGAAAATAAAGCCCCCCAAAATATTCAAACCTATATGGTTGTAGTACAGCCAAAGGGACCTTCATGATCAACTTGATCTTCCACTTGATCTGCCTGTGAATTAAGTCAGTCCTGATAGTCTCATTTTACTACCTGGCTGGGGCATGGGGAGAATAAGCAAGTTGTGTTACCAAAATACCAGGGGTTTGGTCTAGGGCCTGCTGCTCGCCGCACATAAAGTCAATCACTGACATCACGAGTATTGCCAGGAAGAAGGCTTTAATCAGGTGCTGCCAGCGAAGAGATGGGAGCTCAGTCTCAAATCTGTCTCCTTGACTCTCTGAAACTAGGAGTTTATATAGCAGGAAGAAAGGTAACAATGTTTAAGAAAACAGAAGGAAGCAATCATGATAAATGAGGAGTCTGGCATCTCATTGTCTGGATGGGAGGATCTGGTGAGTTTCAGTTATTTGATACTTTTTGAGAGGTCTAGGGATCCTTTCCCAAGGAAGGAACTCAGATAAAACAAATGTAAGTTTCAAGCTTTAAGACCAGAAAGTTCAATTTCCATGTTTATCCAAAAACACCTGTCTGTGGGACTCTTGGGTGGGTTTCAGTAGCACCAGACAATGCCACAAATTGGCTGTAAGAGCTCATCCTTAGCATAAGGGCTCCAGTTAGGATGGTCAGGGATCCCTGCCACTTAGAGAAATGAATTCTAGCTATCCCTGTGAAGGGGGCAGTCTGTGTATTACTTTGCCAACTATTAAACTCCCTTCAGTTCAAATACAAGGTGGACACTTAAGCCAGCCCAGGCAAGCTGCCCTGGAAAAGGTGCACACTGAGGGATTCACAGGCTTCTTAGCTCAGCAAGACCTTGTGTCTTATAAATAGAGTTGGTACTTGTTATGTGAGGTAGTTCTGTTCTACCCAGAACACTGAATTAGTGAATGCTGAACCATTGCTCCTAGGGAAAATACAGGTTAGGTTGCTGTGAGCATTTAATTACAACGTTCTTACCAACTGAGCAATGTATGACCTTCTATATGTGTGTTTCTGTTTAAAGACACCTTATTTAACATATATTGTTGATTCATGAACATCGAACACATGGTCAGCAGCACTATAACTCATGCCTAAACGAAGGTTATCTAACACACG
Source organism: Nomascus leucogenys (assembly GCF_006542625.1). Classification (NCBI taxonomy): domain Eukaryota; kingdom Metazoa; phylum Chordata; class Mammalia; order Primates; family Hylobatidae; genus Nomascus; species Nomascus leucogenys. The sequence goes on from NC_044388.1 coordinate 63,259,841, forward strand.
TGTCTTCTCTGTAGGGCACATCACAGCCTTCTGGCACTTAGGGACACTAGACAGCCCTTCAGAACCACCCATGGAGGCCATGTTACACAGGAAAATGACCATAAAAACCAAAAAAATGTGAAAAATGCAGCACCAAATAAATCATAGGAAAAACACGTGTTTACAGGATGAAAGCTGAAACACCAAGGCAGAGTGAGGTCTTGTTCCACCTCGGCTGGGAACATGCCCACTGGGCAACTGAAAATTTTCCCCACTCTGAGCATGTCTGCAAATGACTGTGAACACACCAAGAGTATTGATTCGGAGATTGCAAATAAATACCAGCAAGTAGGCAAATTTGCAAATACACAACCGGTGAATAATGAGGATGGACTCTAGGTTGTACTATAACTCCTTTCTGGAACCCAGCTATTCTGTGGACAATCTAAACTAGATGCTTAAATACATTACTGCTTAAGAGAGCACATCTTCAAGGTCACTCAAGCCACTTTCATTTTGGGAGATGTTAGTATATGTATCTATATGAGCTGTATATGATATATATAGATATATAATATATATTATATATGATACATATAGATAGATACATATGATAGATAGCATATATTCAATTTCCATGTTTATCCAAAAACACCTGTCTATGGGACTCTTGGGTGGGTCCCACAATTTCCCAACATGGAAATTGAATATGCTATACATATATAGCATATACATATACATATATGTATATATCAAAAATATATTCATATAGATATACAGTTTGTTTTTTGTTTGTTTTTGAGACAGGGTCTTGCTCTGCTGCCCAGGCTGGAGTGCAATGACGTGATCACGGTTCACTGCAGCCTCGACCTCCCCAGGCTCAAATGACCTCCCACCTCAGCCTCTTGGGCAGCTGGGACTACAGGTGTGTGCCACCACACCCAGGTAATTGTATTTTTTGTAGAGATAGGGTCTCACCATGGATGTTAGTATATATATATATATTTTTTTTTGTTTGTTTTTGTTTTTTTTGAGACGGAGTCTCGCTCTGTCGCCCAAGCTGGAGTGCAGTGGCGCAATCTCGGCTCACTGCAAGCTCCGCCTCCCAGATTCACGCCATTCTCCTGCCTCAGCCTCTCCGAGTAGCTGGGACTACAGGCGCCCGCCACCTCGCCCGGCTAATTTTTTGTATTTTTAGTAGAGACGGGGTTTCACCGTGGTCTCGATCTCCTGACCTCGTGATCCGCTCGCCTCGGCCTCCCAAAGTGCTGGGATTACAAGCGTGAGCCACCGTGCGCGGCCTGGATGTTAGTATATTTTTAAAAACAAAAATTAAAACGAAGAAATGTCCAACAGGCTTATTTAAAATGCAGTATATTTTAAGTGCTTACATTTGACACATTAATGCTTTTAACTCACAACGTGAATATAGTGCAACGTACTGGGTACTAATCACAAGATAATTAAAGGATTTTTAAAATATTAATTCATAGATCATTACAGGCAGTGTGGTCTGACGGAGGAACATGAGTTTTGCATGATGACAGTCGTCTTTTACTCCATCTGCTTGTTTTCCTGTCTGTAATCCCATGTGAAGAGAATCCCAGCGTCTACATCTGAGTCCCTTTGTGAACACGTGGCTGCGGCCATCTGATCCCCCCTGTCCTCCCTGCGACAGACTCATAAGGGAAGGATGATCAAGGTCTCCTCTAGTAGTTGAACTCCCTTCTCAAGTTCATGATGCAGCTAAAGGAACCCACTGTTTTATCCACTGGGTGAATGGAAACAGAGGCCTTCAGAAGGAAAGAGCCCAGGGTGCAGGAAAGGAGCAGGTTCCACAAAAGCCTGGTTTGAGACTGTCCTTTCCCAGGCTGCACGATCCACCGCAGGTTACTCTCTGTCTCTAGGCCTCAGTTTCCTCCACTGTAGTTTGAAGATGCTTTAGACCAGGAAGGAACTGGCAAATGTTATCTGGAAAGGTCCTATTGTATTTTAGGCTTTGTGGACCAAGAGGCAAAAACAAGGGTATTTGTAGGTACTTATATGACAGGAAAGAAAATACATTTCCACAAGATTTTTCAACTATTTAGCAATATAATAAAAACTGGCCGGGCACAGTGACTCACACCTGTAATCCCAGCACATTAGGAGGCCAAGGTAGGTAGATCCCTCAAGGCCAGGAGCTCAAGACCAGCCTGACCAACATACCAAAACCACCATCTCTACTAAAAATACTAAAATTAGCTGAGTGTGGTGGCAGATGCCTATAGTCCCAGCTACTCAGGAGGCTGAAGCAGGAGAATCACTGGAACCTGAGAAGCGGAGGTTGCAGTGAGCTGAGATTGTGCCACTGCACTCCAGCCTCGGCAACAGAGTGAGACTTGGTCTAAAACAAAAACAAAAACCCAAAAATGTAATTTAAAAAAAAAAAAAAAAAACCACTGTTCCCTTATGGGCCATACAAAAAGCAGCAGCCAGCTGGCTTTGGCTCCTGGGATGTAGCTGCCGACCCAGCTGCAGTGGAGACCAGCGCCGTCAAGCGGACCCTTCTGTAACCATGGAAATGCTTCAGTCTGCACTGTGACCACTGAGCAGTTGACATGTAGTTAGTGTGACTGAAGAACTGAATTTTTCATGTTATTTCATTTCAATTAATTTAAATTGAAATAGGCACATGTGGCTAGTGTCTAATCACAGCTTTAAACCTTCTGTCCACTTCCTCTAGCCCTCATAGATTATGTTTCTACAGTTTACTGCCTTCAAGAGCTTCTGTCTTATGAAATTGGCAAACATAGACAAGTTTTGAAGATTTTGTTTTCGTTGATTCCTTTGGCCTGCATTTATTTTCTTCTTTTCTAGTTTTCTACAATATTCCCAGCCTGCCTGTTTCGTTGTAATGCTAAATTCCTAACTATGCAGAGAGAGATGCCCCAAGGAGCCACAACAAACTGAAACTGGTACTACAGGGTTTTTAATTTTTTTTTTCTTTTAGAGACAGGATCTCATTCTGTTACCCAGGCTGGAGTGCAGTGGCCTGATCACGGCTCAGTGTAGCCTCTACTTTCTAGGCTCAAGCAATCCTCCCACCTCAGCCTCCTGAGTAGCTGGGACTACAGGCATGCACTACCATGCCCAGCTAACTTTTTTATTTTTTATAGAGACAGGGTCACACTACATTGCCCAGCTAGTGCTTCATTCCTTTCAATGACATCAAACCTTTGCGATGTCAACTTTTCAACAGTTGCAGTGACAAAAAGCAAGAAGTGCCTGAAAACCTACATAGAACATTGAACAGTGTCCAATCTGATTCCTAAATTCCTTAAAGCATGACTTTTATCCCTTTCTTTCTTGCTCCCTCTAAAACTGTACCTCTCTATTTTTCTAATCTACGGAGTTCAACAACTTGCTTTACAAAACTTCCAATACCAGTTAGTCCAGACAAGAACTAAGTGACGTTTCCCTGCCAAAATCTGGCTAAGGTAAGATTATGAAAAAACCTTATGGAAGTACTTGTCAAATGTAAACGGGGCTTCCCTAACTCACCATCAGGAGTATCTTTGTTTATTTTTAGTATCTTCAGAGGAAGTTTTTATTTTACTTTATTTATTTATTTATTTAGAGCGAGGGTCTCACTTTGTTACCCAGGCGGGAGTGCAGTGGCAAGATCATAGCTCACTTCAGCCTGGGCTCAAGCAATCCTCTACACTCAGCCTTCCAAGTAGCTGGGACCACGGGCGTGCACCCAGCTAATTTTTTTGTATTTTTTGTAGAGATGGGGTACCATTACGTGGCCCAGGCTGGTCTCGAACTCCTAGGCTCAAGCAATCCACCTGCCTTGGCCTCCCAAAGTGTGGGATTACAGGCATGAGCCACCACAATGGGCAATTTATTTCTGCTTTTTGAAAAAATGGGAAGAAGCATGGTTTTGATATTTGATCAAAGGTCTCCCCACTAGGGAATAAGAGTCCATTGTATATGATCATCCCTCCCAGACAACCAGCAGCCATTTCTCCCCATACCTGCAGTCACAGGAAGTTTAAGGAGTGACCTGTGATCTTTATGATGTTCCTTTCAACTCCCAGCGTGCTCTGGTGTCTGGCTGCTCCCTGCATAAAGAACCATTAACATATTTTCCATTTTGATCACGGAGAAAAGCTGGGAAGCACAGCAAGTGCCCACAGGAATAAAATATACAGTCTGTGCCTTGCTTTTCCTCTGTGTTACCTAGAACCTGAGATCCAGGTTGGAAGCTGCGCAAGGGGCCACCCCGTCCATTCCTCTGCCGATGATCAAAGCAGCTCAAGGGCTTTGTCCAGCTTCATGGGGAAATCTCTACAGTAGGGCTGCCATTGCCTCTGACCCCCGTCTCAAAAGTGGGCCACAGACAAACACACTCCACCACTGGGTCAGTTTCCCAGAGGTTCTGGCTTTCAACCTATCATTTTCCTTGGCTGAGATTTAGCCCTTTTTTTTTTTTTTTTAAGTTAGTCTCTTCTGTATCATCCTGGGGGGAAATCTCTCTTCTCCACTAAAAACAAAAGAAGGCCATAGGATCCATTTTTCTAAAAGCAAAAACTCCAGTCCTCTTAAAATGTCTTTGAATTCTGGCAACACCCAATGATGGGCTGATGTTGGTAGAGGCGGTATAAATATGTCTCTTATATAAAAACAAAGTGTTTATATTAAAAAAAAAAAAAGACAACTAGATGACTTTCTTATCCTGAGATGTAATGATTCTGTGGACATCTCTCAGGGATTTCTCAGGCTGTCTTTGCTATGTGACTGTGGTCGAATTTTCTAATCTTGTTGCACTTTCCCTACCCGCATCTGGCTCAATTCAGAGAACCCACTATGGGTCCAGCGATATTCTAGGTGCTAGAGATATGAAGACAAGCAAGCCCCAGCCCTTGTCCTCAAGTAACTCAAACAAGAGGTAAGAAACAGATGTGTAAAAGATAACTCTAAGTGTTGCCCAAAAATGTAGCCAAAGAGTCAGGGAACTCTAAAGAGAGAATCCTGAAGGTTAATCACAGCTATTCAGGAGCATCAGGTCCAGTGGAAGGGCTTATCCGGCAGAGGAAAGCATGAGCACGGGGCGGACACATGTGATGCATTCCAGAATGAGCAAAGGGTAGGGTTTCTCAGCCTTTTAGCTCGTCTCTCAGTTCTAGGCTTCCCCTCCAATCCATTCTGTACTTGAGAAACAGCAATGTTTCTCAACTCAGTTCTCCTAAAACCCTTTGGTAGCTGCTTTTGGCATGCTTTAGAAAGCTCCACAGTCCTTCTCCAGCCTCATTTAACCACCCATCCAGTCCTTTGTAGCCATCCCTCTGTTCCCACCACCAAGCCTAGCCAACTTCACTTGGTCCTCCAGGACTTAACTCGAGGTGACCTCCAATGAGAAGTCTTTCCCAACTCCCAAGCCTGGGTTACATATTTCTCCTAAGTGTCCCCTAAGTATCATCAGACTACATTGTAATAGCCTATTTATTTGTCTGTCGTCCCCACAGGAATGTCAGTGACATAAGAGTAGGAACTCAATGAATATTTGTGAAAGAGGGAGAGAAAGGAAGGAAGGAAGGGAGAGAGGGAGAGAGGGAGAGAGGGAGGGAGGAAGGAAGGAAGGAAGGGAGAGAGGGAGAGAGGGAGGGAGGAAGGAAGGAAGGAAGGAAGGAAGGAAGGAAGGAAGGAAGGAGAAGGGAAGGAAGGAAGAGAGAGAGGGAGGGAGGGCTGGAGGGAGGGAGGGAAAGGGAAGGAATCGGGGAAAGGAATAGAATCCTGAGAGAATCTTAAATGTGAGAAATAAACTGACAAAGAACTAGTAAAAAATCTGGGAAACGGTAATGAAAAACAGAGGAGGGAAGGAGTGGTATCATTTGAGCAAAGTAGAAAATAATTTTTAGTGGGAGGCTCTTCTCATTATAAGAGAAACACTCTAGAGAAATCAGGTACCAGTGATAAAAACTGAGTTTCTTTGCCCTTTTTTTGTACCATAGACCTCTTTAGTAGTCTAGTGAAGCCTATGGACCCCTTCTCAAAAGAATATTATTAAATATATAAAAGACAATACATACAGTAAGAAATAAAACTACTTACATTACAGTTACTGAAATATTAAAAGATCGTACTATAGTCATATATGAGTTGCATTATTAATGCTTTAGGTAACAAGATCAATCAGGAGGTCCACAAAACAATGTAATGTCTCAGTAGTGATGAAGGAAAACAGCGCTTTAAGATACCTGCAATACAACTGTAATGTGATATGGAAATATCTGTGGATACTATTGACACTACCATGTTTTGTTGCCTACATTCATAATTGAAGGAAATAGTAAATTTCAGTCAGACGTTAGTGAAAATAAAGTATTTTCCCCATCCAAATTCCGAGCCCCCAGGTTAGGGGCCCCTCACCAAGTAACCAAATTGGCAATGAGGTCCTCACTGACTTTTGCCAAAGCAGTTGCAGGCAAGTGGCAGAGGCAAAAACCAGAGCGAAATGATGAGACAAAGGGAGGAGGGGAAAAGGAGGCCATGATTACAGGCTCCTCTTTCCACGCGTTTTTGTGGCCAAATAAATGAAAAGGCTTGCAGTAGCTTGAAGGAGAAGAAATATCTAGGGGATATAGAAATAGAACATGCCATCTTCTTGTGACCCAAAAAATAACGTCAGGAACGAGGCTAAATCACTGTTGGAAGTAGTTCCTGCCTTGTGCACAGAGGGCAACAGATCAGGCCAGGGAGTTACCAACACTGGTTTTAGCAACGCAGGGAGATGACAAAGATCTGCACAGACTTGGAGTCAGAATTGTGGGAAAGAAGAGACAATGGCACGGTATTCTTTTTCTCTGAAAAATAACTCTTATTGTTTAGAGTAGGACAGGTAATGGCACCAGTCTGAGATCTCCACTCTTCATGCAGTGCTGATTGTAGAAAGGACCATAAAAAGAATTCTTCTAGTCGGTGGGGAAGACGGAATCTCCCAGAAACCTGCTCTAGACACAGCCTTTCTTGTACAGATGAGAGATGGTCAAAGGGCAACAAAAGTTATTTACCTAGTATTGTTCTGGATCAAGATTCAGTACTATCAACAGCTAGCTTTTGATATCTGAAGCAACAGAACCTGAAAAAAAAAAAAAAGGAGTGTGCATATAAGAGATATAAGAGAGAGATTTTTAAAAATGAGTAGCAAGACAGACCTAATAGTCATTAAACACAGAACCAAACCGAAATAAAAAAAGTTACGGCTTCTTAATAACCATTGTTTTCTAGCCAAGGACATGTAAAAAAGGCTTCTAACATCTGACGAGCTGTGCAGCAGGAGCCTTCTGAGGGTTTGGGGGTAAAGTGGACAGAAGGAAAGCTGTGTAGATATGCAAATACCCTATTCAAATCCAGGCTTCGTTTTCCTGCAACTGAGGGTAATTAAGTGGTTAGAGAACTGCCTGTGAACCTCCTCTTCTCCTCAGAAACAATCGCGGATTTGTTGGCTAGTTGACTTCATCCGGCCTAACCCAGACCAAGATAAATCCAATTAAACATCCACCGACACAAAAACCAGAGCTTGCGCGATACTGGGAGCGACTCACAGAGAGTCTGGGGGTGGGGGGAGCTGGAATTCTTGTGCAATGCTTTATACTCTGAGACGGGAACTCATAAGAGGTCTTTGGGCTCTGGCAGAAGCTAAAGGGACAATTACACCATAATTGAACATTGTTTATGATGTTCAATGTTCACTGATAATTGAGCATTGCTTATTGCTTTTCTGTGCAAGGAGTTCACAGCCCTTTACAGAAGGGACCTCCACCAGCCTCACCGCACCTCTGTGCTCTCCACCAGCCAGACTGCGCTATCAGCCCACATTCCAACTCCAGAGCCAGTGAGTAAGGGGGATTGTTCAAGGTCACCCGACAGATGGAGGCCAAGCTTTGGGTAACACCAACTCCTAACCTTGCATCTTATCGTTCATGGCACTGTTTATCTCAACCTGTGGGTTCCAGGGAAATCTCATAAAAGCAGTATTTTATGAGTATTCAAGAGTATTCAAGGTCATCCCTTGTGGGACCCACCTGGAATTCTCAAGAGGATCTCACACAGGGGGGTCAAGAAAGAAAGATCGTATTTTTCCAAACCTAACAGCTTGTGTTTCTAACACTGCACCTTCTAGCTGCACAGAATAAACCAACGCTGGATTCCTGGAGACAATGTGGACTGAATGCCATGTATAAGCCAGAGAGTTCTGTGCTGCTAAGGAAGATGACACTCAGCTTTCGGGTAACCCCAGATATCAGGGATCAAGTCTCCAGTGAAGCACAGGTACATTTTGCTCCCAAGAGCTCCTGGCTGCAGTTTGAGGCTTGCTTTGGAGATTAATGGTCTCCTCACTCGGCACTCTCCGCCTCATTTAGTAATCAGTGTATCCTGTGAAAACACAAACAAGTGAAGCTCCTGCTCTTAAGGGGTCAACCCAGGGAAGGGGAGGTGAGGTCAGACTGCTGTCAGGCAGGGAAGTCAGGAGGACTTTTGCTCAGTCTTGGCACAAACGCTTCACATCCAGAACAGAACAGAGGGCCCCCATCAGGCAGCCGTGAGCTCTGACCCACCCGCCCTCAGCAAATGTGCCCGGTGTGACAAAGTAACTATGTCATAAGGTTTGAGAAACAAATGCGTTCTGTTTGTGCTTCTCCTGGTAAGAGGACAGACGGAGCGGGAGGAAAGGGGCCGGAGGTGAGCACAGGTGTCTCCAGGTGTACTTACCTGGAGGTTCCACCCTCTGCAGTTTTCTACCCTCCGTCTCTATTATTTATTTTATCTCAAAGTCAGTCGGAAGCCAGAGCATCTGGAGGATTTCACTTGGCTGCCATCAGACTGCCCGCGTACCCCCCCGCAGTTGCCCAGGATATACAAGCACTGACAGTCACACGGCTTTTAAAAGGCACCTCCTGCATCTAGGGGCTTTGCTTTTGCCTGGAGCCAATGCCACTTTGAGGATATAAAAACACCCAGGAGGTCCTGTGGGTCAAGGTCTCAAATGGGATGAAAAGAAAGAACAAGAAGAGATGCTGCTGTCCAAACGAGCAGACCATGAGGTGCACCGCGACCATCAGCCACGGGGCTGGAGCAAGCTATTTATGGCCACCCCCCATCCCCATGTAGTCGCTTTAGTACCAGTCATGCTGCATAAGGACCTTTCAGTCAATGAGGGACTGCACAAATGAAAGTGGTCCCATAGGATTCTAATATCATATTTTCACCTTTTCTATATTTAGATAAACAAGTACTTGCCACTGTGTTCCAGATACCTACAGCACTCAGTATAGTAACCTGCTGTAAGGTTTGTAGCCTAGAGTGATAGGTACCATCTAGCCTGGGTATAGTAGGCTGTGCCATCTAGGTTTGTGTAAGTTCACTCTGTGATGTTCTCACAATGTGGGAGGAAAGGGGCAGGAGGTGAGCACAGGTGTCCACAGGTGTACTTACCTGGCAATTCCACCTTCTATTGTCTGTAGCCTAGAAGCAATAGTCTACCATCTAGCCTAGGAATGGCAGGTTATACCATCTACCTCAGTATAGTGAGCTATACCATCCAGGTCTGTGTAAGTAGACTCTATGATGTTTGCACATTGACAAGATCACCAAACGACACAATTCTCTGAATGCATCACTGTTGTTAAGCAACGCACAACTGTACTTAACATGTGCCATATAATCAAAGTGGCCAAAAAGAACCAACCCTATTTTCACCATCTGCTGTTGTGAAATAAAACGGTCACCTGGAAACGTTTACAATATGATGACTAAATATGCATTCTGGGACCTTTTCTACAAAGAAATGGGACGGGAACCTCCCACTCAGCCCTTGCCCTCCCAGAGGCACATTGCCCAGGGATTCCTTTGTCTCCTTGGGGTCTTGCCAAGTCTGATGTGCCAGTCACCAATCTAGGCCACGTTCACACTTATCTCTCCACTCCTACTGAGGTGAAAGGGCCCTGGTGAAGAAACAGTCAGGCACACAGCTCTGCTCCCAGTCCAAGAAATGTGTTTAGCAGAAAGCTCTCTGCTGTACTCCGGTCGCTTGACCCCTGCCCACCCCTAGCACGTTGGCCTGGGAGCACCTGTGCTCCCTCCAAACCTGATCCTTGCCTCCAGCTCCAGCCTGAGCTTCTCCCTCTGCTGACCATGCCCATGTTGTCACGGTTCCTCTCCAGAAGCACAGAAGACTTTCTCGTCTCTCAGGACAGCCAGCCCTCCCCTTAGGCATTAGATCCCAAGGGACTTCCCTTCCATGACCATTCCTTCTCTGCATCTGTATCCCAGCCCTTGCTAGAGCCGCGGCCCTTCTGCTCTCCTCATCTCAGGCATGGGCACGGGGGGAATGCCCACTGAGCTGCTCCCTTCCTTCCTTCTCAGCCAACCTTTGGCTCAAGTCATCTCTACACTCAGACTCCTGCCTTCCTTACACTCCTGCCTCCTCACACTCCTGCCTTCCTTACCCTCAGGCAATCTGGCCCACACCTCCTCGCATGCCTGGAGCTGCAAGCTCTCAATTGTCAGCAGTAATCTTTGGCCCCATCCAGTAATAATCTTTTCTCATTTCTCATTTCACAATTTGGTAACACCCATCAGCACCTCCGCCCCTCGAATGTCACCAATTTTATTTCTATGGCATTGCCCTCATGGGTTTATTCCTACCTGGGTATTTCCCTTCTGTCTCCTTTACTGCTCCTCTTCTAAAGGCAGGAGCAGAATGATCCATCTCCAAGACTCATATTAATCCTCAGCTTTGTATTTTTCTCATCATTCTCCTGCTCTGAGATATCCCATTGGTCCTCACTGCTGATAGAACAAAGTTCATTATCCTGGCCTTTAAGGCCATTATCATTGCACATGACCCTGCCAGCCAGCTCTACCTCCCACTTTTCCCTTCTACTCCAACCAGGCTGCTTGTCTCCAGCCTGGACCACAGATGTGAATGTTTTTGTCAACTCCAAGGCTCTACCTGGGCCACGTCCCTTCTACTTCCCTCCTCTCTACTCAAATCCTACTCCCATTCCAAAGTCTAGCTAAACTCTCATCTTTTCCCCACTCAAATTATTAATGCACAGAAAACAGACAAGGTGTCTTATGCTCTTGCATATCCCATCAGTTTATGGTATACACATGGAAGCCAAACGTATAAAAGCTCTTTCAGCCAAACATACACAAACTCATTTAGTACATATCTACTTAATCTATGCATCCTTTTGTCTTGACCATCACAGCAACAAGCACAATGTGATACAATTCTGTTCAATTATTGCTTACTTTGCAAACATAGGTAATTATAGTGTCTATTGTCATACATTATGGTTTTTTATCTCATGGATTTAGGCGTACAAATTTCATACTAAATAGACCCATTTGTTTCTTGCTACTTGTTGGCAGGGATTGGGGTAAACTGTCATAGCTCGTAGCAGTGTGTCACACTTGGCCTGAAGCAAACGACTTATGCTGTGGTTTATCTGAGATAACATTAGGCAGGCTTTGCCTTTTTTTTTTTTTTTTTTTTTTTTTTGAGATGGAGTTTTGCTCTTATCGCCCAGGCTGGAGTGCAATGGCGTGATCTCGGCTCACTGCAACCTCGGCCTCCTGGGTTCAAGCAATTCTCCAGCCTCAGCCTCCTGAGTAGCTAGGATTACAGGTGCCCGCCACCACACCCGGCTAATTTTCGTATTTTTAGTAGAGATGGGTTTTCGCCATGTTGGCCAGGCTCTCGAACTCCTGACCTCAAGTGATCTGCCCACCTCGGCCTCCCAGAGGACTGAGATTATAGGCATGAGCCACCACGCCCGGGGTTATTTAGAGCTTTCCATTATGCATAGCTAAGCCTACTCTTACCTGTCACACCTATCTGAGAATCAAAACTTATCATTCAGTTCATAACTTCTAGAAACTTCAAACCAAAATCCTGCCAATATCTGTGTATGCTGCTTTGCTCCAAAAGACCATGTATATGCCAATTCCTGTCTTTGTAAATGAAATGAATCCATGGCTCTTTTTAACAGAACAGGTTAAAATTGTACTTTTGTCATTCCCCATCTCTATTCTTCTTTTGTGAGTTTCTCCATTCAGATGAACAGGAGGCTGAGCAGTGCCATGGAACATGCAGGCAACATGGAATAAGAGAAGCCCAAGTTGACACTCATCTCTGCCCTTTGTCAGCCATGTGACCCTGAGTAAATGACATCTTGTGTTCGAAACGTGGGGTGAGTAATTTCCATTTTAATCATCAAAACCCTACTGGGGGCTGGGCACAGTGACTCACGCCTCTAATCCCAGCACTTTAGAAGGCTGAGGCGGGCGGATCACTTGAGGTCAGGAGTTTGAAAGCAGCCTGACCAACATAGTAAAGCCCCGTCTCTACTAAAAATACAAAAATTAGCCAGGAGTGGTGGTGTGTGCCTGTAATCCCAGCTACTCGAGAGGCTGAGGCAGGAGACTCATTTGAACCCAGGAGGCGGAGGTTGCAGTGAGCCAAGATCACGCCACTGCACCCCAGCTTGGGTGACAGAGTGAGACTCTATCTAAAAACAAAACAAAACAAACAAACAAAAAACCCTATTGGGGTTACTGTGAGAATTAAGTGATGGGAATATGTTTTTAAAAGCCTGGCCAGTGTCTGATATGTGGTGGAGGTTCAATAAATGCTTAGGACATCTAAAATAAAAAGAATATTGAAGCAGAGCATTGTGGCTCATACCTGCAATCCTAGCACTTTGGGAGGCTGAGGTGGAAGGATCACTTGAGCCTGGGAGTTCAAGGCTGCAGTGAGCCATGACCGCACCCTTGCACACTGGCCTGGGCAATAGAGTGAGACACTGTCTCAAAATTAAAAAAAAAAAAAAAAAAGACCACAGAGCATACATCTCCCAAGTGACTAACTTCTAATCAAATAATTAACAACTTCCTTTTTTAGGCAGAGAGAATTGTGCCCCTCACACATATCAGGGTCTTTTGTACATCTGGATACTGAGGCTGTTAGCCTTGCAACCTGAGGGCCATGAGGTCCAGCTCTCTCATTGGCAATAAAGACTCCTGGAGAGCTCAAGATAAGAGCCATCATTTGGTACAAGTTCAAGAGTGTGGAAGATCACCTGCAAAGATGACCATCAATCGTCCTCTCAACGTCGTGCACATGTGAGCGAGCATGCCATGCGACAGACAGACTCGTTCCCCTCTGCTTGCATCTTGCTTTGACCAGTAGAACACAGTAGAGTCTCATTGTGTGACTTACAGGTCTAGGTAAGAGGCCTTGCTAGTTCTCTTTTCTCTCCGAGAAACCAGCCACCAAGTAAAAAGCTTAGGCTAGATTACTTACCAAATGATGACAGAATGCCTGGAGACAGGTCACACGGAGGAGAACCAAGGTCTCCCTCTGACAGCCAGCACTCAACCCCAGACCGTGACAGACCCTTCCCCAGCCAACTCTCAGATCGACAAACCACAAGTGGCTCCAGCTCACAGCAGGAGAGGCAGAGCCTCCTACCTGACCACAGAGGTATGAGAAGTAACAAAGCATTGTTGTTTTAAGTCCCTAAGCTTGGGGATGGCTTGTTACACAGCAATAAATAACTGATACAAAAGAGAATGTTATCCCCATGGTTCTCAGACACAGGACACAGGATCCACCATGTCAATGCCTCCCTCCAGGAGACACCCAAGCCTCGACCACAATCAGGGAAGATGCCTACCTGTATTTTCAGCCACCTCTGCTTGAAGATACTTACTTAGCCCTGGGTACCCATTCTCTTTGAGCTAACTGCTTTAGGCTCTCCTTTGAGCTTGTTTTTATTATTAGTTTCTATCTTGTATATTAACTTTAAAAGAGCAAAGAAGAAATAACTTGCAGGGAAGAACCGTGAAGATAACCCAAGCGCCAACAGAGGAGCCTGGATGAGTTTCCTCGCCATTAATTGGCTCTGCCAATTCACTATAGTTAAATTCCCATTTTCCACTCCTAAGTGAATTTCTTATTACTAAACTCTGTAGTAAAAATAATAATAGCTCACATTTATTGCATTCTTAACATGTGTAAGGCACTGTGCCAAGCGTTTCAGAAGTATGGTATCATTTAATTTTTTAAACAACTAAATGAAGCAGATCCGATTCATTCATTTATCAAATATTAATCAGCCAGGCACCGTTCCAGGTACTGAAGATACATAAATAAACAACATTGACAGAGACCCTGCTCTCGTGGCGCTTGCATTCCATGTTGGAGACAGGCAGGAAATGCATAGTGTGTAGGAAGGTGAGAAATTCAAACGACAGAAGACATACAGGAGAATAAGAGCCTTCCAAATCAGGTGACATTTGAGCAGGGAGTGAGGGTGTCAGCCTTGGGGATGGATATATGGGAAGAACACTCCAGGCAAGTACCATTCCCTGAGCCAGGAACACTCTTACTGTGTTCTAGGAGCAGCAAAGAGGTCCAAATGGCTGGATCAAGAATGTTTAGTGGTGAGGCCAGAGAGGTACCAAGGAGCCAGATTAAGGAGGGCCTCCTATGCCATGGTAAGGACTCTGGCTTTATTCAGAATGAGCTGGGAAGGCACGGGAGACTTTCCATCTCACCTTTTTAAAAAATTACACTGAGCCAGTGGCAGTGGCTCATGCCTGTACTCCCAGCACTTTGGGAGGCCAAGATTGTTGATTGCTTGAGCTCAGGAGTTTGAGACCAGCCTGGGCAATATGGTGAGACCCCATCTCTACAAAAAATACAAAAGAAATTAGCCGGGCTTGGTGGCACATGCCTGTGGTCCCAGCTACTGGGGAGGCTGAGGCGGGAGGATTGCTTGAGCCCAGGAGGTCGAGGCCACAGTGAGCTGAGATCGAGCCACTGCACTCCAGCTTGGGTGACAGAGTGAGAGCCTGTCTCAAAAATAAATAAATAAATAAAAATAAAATCACTCTGGCTACTGTATAGTGGGGGAAGGGAGACCTCTTCAGAGACTAATGCAATAATCCAGGTGAAATACAAGGGTGACTTGGACCAACGTAGTAGCCCAGGAAGTAGGGAGAAGCTGCAAACTTCCGGAAATCTCTGGAAGGCAGGGCTGCCCAGATTTGCAGTGTTTGGGATATGGGGGTATGAGAGAGAGGGCTCTATTGTGTTAGCATCTTCATGCCCGTTTTACAAATTTGTAAGCGAAAGGCAGAGTAACTTGCCCAAGAGGATACAGCCAATAAATGCAGAGCCACATCTCCAATCAGGATTGGTTTGATCCAAGAGCTCATGCTCTTCCCCACACTGCCTCACGTTTAAAACCCCTAAGCCGCCTAAGTTGGAAATTCCACGGGTCAAACTGTCCCAATTCTACCCTGCCCTCTCCACACATAAGATAGAAATAAGCCAAATCCCTGTGTCATTCAGCAGATTGCTGAAGTAGTGCCATGCCCTTGTGACTTGAATGACCTCTCCTCCGCACGGGAAATACAAGACCCAAAGCCATACTGAGGGATGCGGACGAGCGCTTGGCCCAGCCACAGCAGGCTGCACCAATTACCAGGGATTGCCTAAAATCTGGGCAAAGGCTTTTCTCTCTGGCTAGGTTGCCAATCAGTTCCTCGTATCTGATTACCTAAAGAGAGCAGAATAACAATTCATAAAACCATCACAGAGGAGACTTAAGAAACAGCTCGTTTTTAAGTGTTAAAGTGGCTTTATCAAAACCTGCCACTCAGTAATATTAAATTTTATATTGGAAATGAAGTTTTCCACTAACAATTTCCATGAATGGAAGAGCTCTGATTCTCTTATTCTGCCTGGAATTTTTCTTGCTGGGGAGTTTTCACAATGTGATGCAGCAGTAATACAAGTGTGTATGCGCGGCTGCTTTTTAGGAGGTGTGTGTGTGTACAAAGGCCTTTGCACACGAAAAAAGTCCCAGTCATGACCCTGATGCACTAAGTTTGGAATTTTTTTTTTATTCGTGTAAAGCCTCATTAACATTCTCCAACATAAAATATTTTTAATAAGAGCCAAGTTCCCTTCCCCCACTTTCAAATTTCCTGTCACCAAAGTTGAAAACAAAAGGGCCTTCTATGAATCTCTCTCCCTTGCTTTCTTTCCCTCTCCTTCCTCTCTCTCTCCTCTTTCCAAAGCAGAGGACTCCAAAATTTTCAGCTGCAAAGCCTTGGAGACCCCAGAGATTCAACTGTTAAGAACACCAATTTCCGACTGAGGACTCACATGCAAAGGGAGTGAAGGATAACTGACATCAGAATTTATTGCCCCAAAAACAACTTTCTCAACTCAAAGCAAAACCATAATTATGGGTGAGAAAGACACTCCCTGTTAACTGGCTGTGAAAGAGTGATTTACAATGCATTCTTCCTCACAGTGGAAGGCCTCTTGGCAGTCACAAATACAGGTTTTGTGTATTCAGAAGCAAAGCTCAGAGGAGCAGAAGAGAGTAAAAAGGACATTCTGCATGGGAAGTGTGCCCCTTTCCACCGCATTTATCCCATAAAGTCCCAGCACTAAGAGCTCTTGGAAAATTCCCCATTAGGAAAACAAACTTGCACCATGATCAGGACAAAGACTGAGCCCTTTTTTTTTCTTTCTTTCTTTTTTTTCTCTTAAGTAGTTTCCTATCTATTGAAATCTGCTAGTTGGTTTATAGTTTATGGGAAGATAGCAGTGGCACGAATGAGGAAAATGCGAATACAATTTTAAGTTACAGAACCACATGGATCAGCCCAGCATGGTGGCTCATGCCTGTAATCCCAGCATTTTGGGAGGCCGAGGTGGGCGGATCACCTGAGGTTGGGAGTTAGAGACCAGCCTGGTCAACGTGATGAAACCCCGCCTCTACTAAAAATACAAAAACTAGCCAGGTGTGGAAGTGCATGCCTGTAATCCCAGCTACTCGGGAGGCTGAGGTGGGAGAACCGCTTGAACCCAGGAGGTTGCAGTGAGCCAAGATTGTGCCACTGCACTCCAGCCTGGGCAACAGAGCAAGACTCTGTCTCAAAATAAATAAATAAATTAATTAAATAAATAAATAAATAAAACATAGACCTAACCTTGCCAGAGATAGACAATTTAAAGTAGTATTAAATTCTTGTATCTGAGAGAACTGTCAAGCATTAAACCTAAAACAACACTGTAAGATAAGCAGGCGTCTAAGAGTATGCTTTCCTGACATGACCAGGAAGACAGGCTCATTAGAGATATGGCAGGAGGCTTTAGAAAATGAAAAGGGCAGGAGAAAGTAAAGAAGTCCAAAGAAAGGAGAACCAAGCCCAGGGACCAGAGCTTCAGAGGAACCACCTAGAAAGAAACTGCCTGCCAGCAGGAAGCCTTCTTTCCTAGAATCCCCACCCAAGGCAGCATATTTCCAGAAGGTACTGGGTCAAGAACCCACTGAGTTTCCCCCCAAACCTGAAGAGGTTCTTACATATGTATCTTAATATTTCCAATCAAAGCAGGTGCCCCCAGTGCAGAAGGACAGCATTCCATTTCCTCCTAAGACAGATATGATCTCCAGATAGAATCGGCCTTTGCAAATTCCTTCCAGAGCACTAGGAATTAGTCCATTTTGTGACTACTGGGAAACGGTCCTACATTAAGGGAGAAATGGGTATAGATTACAATTTTCTGCCCTGAGTTGTCTTTAGGAGGCATGAATGGGTATACCCAGAGAGGAGGAAAAGGATGGGATTTAGAACAAAATGAAACTTAGGATTCAAACACAGTCTGTCTTTGAGAAAGAAACTTAAACCCTGAGCCTTATCTGTTCCATGGGGTTGAAATAATTATATGGAGGACCTGCTGTGGATATGACATGAGGTGCCTGGCACCAGACCACCACTAAGTTGGTGTTCAGTGCCAGGGAGGTGGGTGTGGGCCCCCTCCTATGCTGTGATACCAGAGTTAATTGCCCTAAACTCAGACATGTGACTCCGCAGTAAACAGAGCTAAGGAGTGGTTGGCTATGTTGGCTGTGCTGAGGCTTAGAATGAGAAGAAAATAAACTATGGAAAAGAAATAGATGGTCCCGTGTCAAGAAGATCTAACTAAAGAGGAGAAAAGGAGGGTGACAGCAACTCTAGCCCATCAGTACCCCAACCAGAGCCTTGGATCATGGAGAGGGCTGTCAGGCACAGGACAGGATGCCCAGTGACCTTTGAACTTCTAGTGAGCAAGGAATCATTATTCTAGTATAAGTATGTCCCAAAAATTGCATGGGCAACCTTTTACTAGAAATTTTATTTGCTGTTCATCTGAAATTCAAACATAACTGGGCATCCCACATTTTTATTTGCTAAATCCTTCAACCCTGATCATCATTGCTTTGATCCACCAAAAGCAATGCAGAACGAGAGCCAGAAAAGTGTTTGAAAAACCAGCAAAGAGAATTTCAGGGAGCCCATCATTCACTTTGCCGCCATTGACTCCAGAATGTCCTCCCGTGCCTATTCCTAGACAGGATCAAGCGGCTGGGACAGAGAGAGCGGAAAAGAACCCAAATATGGGGAAATACAGAGGCGGGTTTGGAATAAAGACAAAGAGGAAGGAAAGAAGAGAAAGGAAAAGCAAGAAAGAGCAGGAAGAAAGGAGAAAGCGCAGGACGGAAGGAACTCAGGCAGACAGACACAAAGATCTCCTCAGCTAGTTTGAAAAGATAATCTGAGCTTGCAATGCACCATAGACTATGTTCTTATAAGAATAGATGTGAAACTCATTTCCTGCCACCAGGTGCTGGGGAAAAAGTCTATCATCCACTGTTCCTTTCCAGAACACAGGGAGTGAAGGAGCAAGGTTTCATCATCATTGCAGCAACTGCTAAGCCTCTCAGGGCACTGGGACACCGCTCAGGTTCCACGACAAGAGGCTGGGCTTTCTGCACTCAAATGGCCGCTCCTCTCTAGACACCTTATTGCATTTCCACAATCGCTACGTCTCTTCCCATCTGGGGAAATAAGTCCACCACGGCCTTCTCCCACCTCACCGGGTCCTAGGTGGATCCTCTCGTAATCCAAGACGTAAATCACACCTGCGAGTTGTCAGCAGTGATTTCTCTTTCCCCGAAGCCTGTACTGCAGGCTAAGCCAGGGAGGTTGTGGGGGGTGCAGAAAATAACACTGGGGCAATGGGATCTTCCCTCAGGAGTCCACGGGCATGGGTTGAATGGACACAGAAGGAGGCCTAAATCCTTCAAAGAGCAAAGTGCAAATGAATACAAGACAGAGTCGATCTGAAAAAAAACACACCCTCTAGGTCACAGGGAGTATTCAGCCATTCGTGGCATTTTCAGACTTTCCCCACTTAATAAATATAAAGGAAGCTAGACCCGTGACTTGTGCAGGACAAAGGAATCCCATGGCCCCAGTAGCAAGCAAAACAGTGGTTTGAAGCCATGAAGAAAACACCAATTCTTGAATTTCCTCCTTCTTGCTGTGGGAAATGTATAGCTGATGAAGCCCATTCCCTTGTCCACAACCCACACACATCATGGAGCAGAAAACGCCAGTCTGAAAGTCAAAGGAAGAAGGTAGGGGAGGAAATTGCAAGGTCAAAGTGACTGCCTCGAGAAGTCTGATTACTCAACATGTTTAAAGCATTATTAGACGGTCTGGAAGTTGTAGATGCAGAATGAGGGGGGAGGGGGTCCAAGGAGCTGCAGAAAAAGGAGGGGCTGTAAACTTGAGAGTCCCTCCTGGAGTTTTACTGAACTGCCTGCAACACTCCAGGGTGCAAGTTAAGAGAGAGCAAATGGGCAAGGAATGAGCCAGCCACATACAAAAGGAAAGGAGTGTGGCTTAGAGGTTAATTGCGGCCGTCAGAGATGAGTGGGTACATGGGGAGATTCATTTAAACTTAACGAGGCATTGGTTGCATTTTATAGGTCTTCCTAGGTAGGAAAATCACATGCCAAAGGGGCAGGAATGGAATGGCTCCACAGACGTGTTTCCTGACCAACCCTTAAGCCAAATGGACAGGCATTGGGTCTCCATATCAGAGAAGCACAAAGATCTGTGGATTCCAAGAGCCAAGGACAAGAGAGGGGACCCATCCATATGCATGGGCTGGAGCCAATCCAGAAGAGGCCACAGCAGTGCTGAGGAGAGGCCAGGCCATGAGGCCCCAAGGATCTACATGCTTGAAGCTGAACCATTTGCTCTCCCTGCTCGAGATCCCAGTGTGACAAAGACCTCAATGACAGCTGTGTTTGATCTTCTCCTTCTTAATATTGCCACCTTCAGAGTCAGAAACAGTGTGAATAACTCACCCAGGCAGTGCCAATAACTGCTTGGCATGGATGCTTCTAGATAGGCACAGATGCTTCTAGAATCTTACTTGGGATGCGGGTGGAGGTGTCTCTGTTGGGATGATCCTGATTCAGAAAACTTAGGCTAAAAGTTGCCTCCTCTGGGAAGGCTTTCCTAAATAAGAGAGAGACCCATTTTCTCTCTCTTATGCCCCAAGTGTAAAGAGTTGCTCCCCACTTTGTGAATTTCGTTCATATTCCTATCTCATTTGCTTGAATTTTTTTTTTACTACTGTTTGATTCAAGAGTCAGAACTTTGTCTTATTTTTTCTTTATACCCACCACATAGCATAATGAAAGCTCCATAAAGTTGTCCATAGGTAAAGGAATGAAAAGACAGAGCAAATTTCTAATTCTGGTAACTAACCAGAGATGAAGATAAAACAAAACAAAACAAAAATGTGGAGGGGAGGGGGATAATTCAGGAGGAAAAAAAAATGCACATGTCCCAAAACTTTAAGCTAAGAAGGAAAGCGGCTGGGTGCATTGGCTCACGCCTGTAATCCCAGCACTTTGGGAGGCTGAGGCAGGAGGATCACCTGAGGTCAGGAGTTCAAGACCAGCCTGGCCAACATGGTGAAACCCTGTCTCTAGTAAAAATACAAAAATTAGCTGGGTGTGATGGCGGGTACCTGTAATCCCAGCTACTGGGGAGGCTGAGGCAGGAGAATCATTTGAACCTGGGAGGCAGAAGTTGCAGTGAGCCAAGATCACGCCATTGCACTCCATCCTGGGCAACAAGAGTGAAACTCTATCTCAAAAAAATAAAATAATATAAAGGAAAGAGAGCGTGGTAATGGACAAGCCATCCAGCAATATTCTCCAATGAACTGGAACCATGAGACTGGTAGCACTGGGCTGGGGAATTAGGACAAAAAAGAAATTGAAATAAGGAGACAAAGCACTTTTCTCTTAAGATATCAAAATTTCCCGCTGCTAGAAAATAGAGACTCATAAGACCATCAGGAACCAGAAGCCATGCAAATAGCCACGGTCCCATCTAGCTCCCAAATGCTTTGTTCCTAATGCCAAGATGTCTAAAATTATAACTAACTGTCTACCAGTTGATTTCTCATCAAATCCACCTGGTGAAGAAACCCGAAATAATGGAAGAAGAATCAACCAGCAGCTCTTTCTTTCCCTCTCTAAAGAAAAGAACTTGCATTGTTCAGGTAATACTCACAATTGAGAGAGGAGGAAATGAATTATTCTGACCAGACGTCAGGATTCAAAGTAATAAACTACAGACTCAAGGGGGGCTGCATTCCAAGCAGCATACTGGTCAACCCTTTCTTCCCCTAAAGAACATACCCACTAGACTACTTTGGAAATTTCAAGCACAGACCCAGTAACCAGCATGCCTTCTTCCTCTTTGTTCAATTGTCTTTCCACCTGCATAAAAATGTACACATTTTGAGCCTCCGGGGTAGGGAAAGTGTCTTCCAGTTCTTTCATAGGTAGGAAAATCACATACCAAAGGGACAAGAGGTAGGGTAAACTCCCCATCTCTTAATAAAAGTTAGCATCATGGTAGGTGTTTCAAGCTGCAGGACCAAAGACATGATGTGTACTGGGGAAGACAAGCAGTTTAGGATTGTCATTCTGAGGGTAAAGCTGAAAAGAATGACAGGAATCAGATGAGAAGACCACAGGGGCCACACAAGAGGCTATGTCTTCACTCTAAGATACGGGAGCTATTAAGAAGGATCAGCAGGAGGGCACGAGGCCTTATCTCAGAGGATGACTCTTTGGGGGTAGATTTGGGGGCCATAGAAAGAGGACCAGCAAGGGCTGAGGAGACCCTGAGCTGCATGGGTCCTGCAGCAGGAGAAGGGAGGAGGAGAGAGGCAAATGTGTTGTGTGACAGGCACTGTCTAAGCCTGCAGGGGGGACAGAGATGAATCAGGCAGTTTCTTCCTTTAGGCTCTGGGGACGGTCAGTGTATTAGTTAATTTTCACATTGCTAGAGAGTAATTTATAAAGAAAAATAGGTTTAATGACTTCCATTTCCGCATGGCTGGGGGACCTCACAATCATGGCAGAAGACCAAGGAAGAGCAAAGGGACTTCTTACACGCTGGTGAACAAGAAGAGGACACATGCAAGGAAACACCTCTCTATAAATCCATCAGATCTGGTGAGACTTACTCTCTATCACGAGAACAGCAGCACAGGAAAGACCCACCCCCACGATCCAATTACCTCCCACTGGGTCCCTCCCACGACACATGGGAACTGTGGGAGCTACAACTGGAGATGAGATTTGGGTGCAGACATAGCCAAACCATATCAGGCAGACTGTGAGTTGCGTGTAGATCCAAGTGCCAGCATCACTGATGTGGTCTTGGTTAACCCTGAGGCCAGACTCACCTTGTAGGTAAAGGTGGCACTTTCTCCTCCTTAAGGAAATCAATGTTCCCATTGTCAGCCATGTTGGGCCACAGCGAGTGAGTGGGCTTGGAGGGCAGGACCATCGTGGAGCCCACTGAAGAAGGGTGGGGAGTTCTCCATGGATAAGCAGAGAAGCAGGGAGGGGAAATGTGGAAGTCTGCTGGAAGCTGGGCAGGGAACCGAAGCTGGGCTCAGAACCCACTGCTGGGGTGAAAAAAACCCAAGTGAGTGTATGACCTGGAAAATTCTGTGATAGAGGGAAAGAGATCAACAGCATGGCAGTAACAGAGCTGGTTCCTGTGTCAGGTGTAAGTGACAGGATCCCACCGGGAAGAGTGTGGGGAACAAGTTAGCACTCATCAGGGATACCCAGAAACTATAGGGGAAACCTTAAAGACAGACTGAATTTCTTCCCATTTGGACACCATGGGGCTCTCAGAGTGATTGTGGTTTGAACATTACCAAAAAACGTGACCTTATTTTCATCCCTAAACTGGCAAAGTAGGGCATTCCAGCTCCCCTAGATTTTATCTGTGTAAATGTTCTATGTTCTAAGGACAGACTCTACTAATACACATGAGTAAATGTTTTTTGTTTGTGGAGTGAGAGGGAGCAAGATTAACCTGAACTCAGAGAAATATTTCCAACTGGGAGCCCCAGCAGAGGCTCTTTGTTCACTCTGACCCCTGAGATCAACAAAACAGTCTCTGCTCAAGCGACAATTCCCACATTCAAATTGCCAGAGAAAGCTAAACTCAGAAGCTAAGAGCTCCACTTGATTCACTTGAGTGTATTAAAAATCCCTCCTCCCCCACTCGATTTCTCGTGGCTTTGTTATATACGATCAAGTGAGCTTGAATGAAACTGTCTCCAAGTCCTCATTTTTATTTCATACTGACAATATTATTTTTATCAAGCTCATATTTCAAGAAGCTTTATTCTACTCTGACTTTCCTGAACCAGGGGAAATTATCTTGTTCCTTCCCTTGGGTTTGAAAGAAAACCTTTCCATAACTAATGTTTATCAGCAGCACAATTTCTTTTGCAAAAAATTGAAACCTTCTTGACATAAAAAGGAAAAGAATACCAAGACTGAGATGATAGAAAGACACCAAGAAAAGCTTAAGGGGAGTCCACGTTTCCAGAAGCTCTGCCCTCTCTATTTCTTCCTGAGAGTACTGACCAATGGATCTGGAGAATAGGCCCCAGGCTGGATTCCTATAGGGCCAGGTTTTAACTGTTTCACTTCTGGAACATGGGAAGATCTCTAATAAAGGGCAGGGCAGCCTGAGCAGGAAGCGGTGGGCAGAGAGGCAGCGTTCTCCAATAAAACAGAGCCAGTAGGATATATACATATACACAGAGAGAAACAGACACAGACAGAGATTGTGATTTATTTATTTATTTATTTTTGGAGACACGGTCTCACTGTGTCACCCAGGCTGGAGTGCAGTGGCACAGTCACAGCTCACTGCAGCCTCGATCTCCTGGACTCAAGCAATTCTCTCACCTCAGCCTCTCGAATAGCTGAAACTACAGGTGTGCACTCCCACACTTGGTTAATTCTTTTCATTCTTTTTGTAGAGACAGGGTCTTGCCATGTTGGCCAGGCTGGTCTTACACTCCTGGCCTCAAGTGATTCTCCCACCTCGGCCTCCCAAAGTGCTGGGGATTACGGGTGTAAGCCACCATGCCTGGCTAGAGATTGAGATTTTAAGGAGCTGGCTCATGCTAGTATACAGACTAGCTAGTCTGAAATCCACAGGGCAGGCCAGCAGGCTAGAAACTCTTGCAAGATTTGCTGCAGTCTTGAGGCAGAATTCCTTCTTCTCTGGGAAACCTCATTTTTTGCCCTTAATGCCTTCAACAATTGCATGAAACCCACCAGCATTATCAAGGATAATCTCCTTTACATAAAGTCAACTGGTAGGAGATACTAACCACATCTACAAAACACCTTTACAGCAACAACTAGATGAGTCTTGACTAAATAACTGGATATGATAGCCTAGCTAGGTTGACACATAAAACTAACTGTCACAATGAGTAGGAAAGAGAGGGCGGGCTCACTCGGGGGGATTTGATGCAGCTGCTATTCGCCACCCCACATAGGATTATTTTAATATTTTAAATAGTAGCCCTGGTCTCCTCTCTAAATGGGGTCTCTATAAAAGCTTGTGACCCTTTGTAATTGTAGCTACAATTTCCTTTTCTGGTTCTGTAGTGCAGCCTAGCAAGAGTTACTGGTGGGAGGAATCAGGACAGAAAGTGGGCACCCAAAACGGGTCTCCAGGAACAACTCCTAAGAGCAGCTGCCCTGCAGTGACGTCAGTGGACCATCCAAAAGTCTTTGGTCTTCATGGCAAAATCCTGCCCCCAAAATCCATACTCACTCCCAAGTCATTTGGGGGAAACTGCCACCATCACCCTAAGAGGAAAAGCCAATTTACTATCATCATAGCAACTACAGCTATTTATGGAGAATCTGCTAAGCAATATCTCGTGAAACCGTCACACTAAAATTTAAAAGGTAACTTATATACCTTCTAAGATGAAAAAACTGAGGCTTCCAAAGATCAAGTAGTTAGTCCCTCACCATCCACACAGTAAATGGGAGAGCTGGAACTTAAACCCAGCTCTCAGCAATGTTCAAATCAAAATCCATGCTTTTTGCATAAAGTTATGGAAGCCAATCGATGTGATGACTGGAAGTTGGTGTGGCGATTTGGGTTCCTCTAGTCTAGGTAGATGGTAAAAGATGCCCGATGTTAAAGACAGCTGTTTTAACCAGAGTAGAATAGTTTTCATTGTTGGTAGTTCATCTCATAACTAAACCTCGCACATTATTGGTGGAGTTAATTCTCCAGAAGATCTATGAATTCTTGGTTTTATTTTGGTCCTGCCAAGCTCATAAGTTTCCTTTCAGTTTCATGAGTCTAAGGCTGAAGTTTATAATAGAATGCTAACTATGGCTGACGCTTGCTATTAACAACGTGGTACATAATTAAAAATTTATCAGTATGTTTTCCTGCTGTATTATTCTGAATGGCAAGCATCCTCCTTGCCCCCAAAGCAATAATACTTTGATTGTGAACCATTTCCCTTACCAAATATACTCCTTCCCACAGAGAACTGCTACCATGGAAATCTATGCAATAGACTCATTTTTGTGGCATTACATATCAAACTTGACAACATAATTTTGACATTTGGTAAAAATACATCTTTGTCTACATCTTCATAAGAAGACTTGCTTAAGAGTATTTTTCTCAAATGTTCCTACAGTACATATTTCATGCTGACATCAAAAATGGGGGGACAAAGGTTGTCTTATTTTTGGTTTTGCTTTATGTGTTTTGGACACCCAAAGAAAAAGTTTTCACACAGTTAAAAAGGTACCTAAAGTCAAGTTGTGATGAAAAACTGATTTGCAAGTCCACTTCGTATTCATAATGATCAACTCAGTAATAACGATCCATCTCCCTCTTGCAATATCCCTAACCATGTATGTTCCTCGGCATACTCCCTGAAGCCAAACCCCTTTGGAAAGATTACTCGGCACTGGATTCATGAGAAAGAAATTGGACTTATTTCACTGCAAGATATTGGAACCACACATAATAAAATAATGCCAAATTATACTTGGAACTAGGATATGCTTGGTTCCGATTTCTTGTGACAAAATAGTTCCAGATTACAACCAAAGTGTACAATGTGGAATAAATCCTTCCTTATTTTTAGATATTATAATAACTCTAGCATTGCATTAGTTGCAAAAAAAAAAAAGAAAAAAAATAGTTCTTAACTTTACGCTGGGCCCTCACTGCACTACTATTTTTTAAAGGGTAAGATTTTGTATAAAAGAGTGTCACAGACACCATCCAAAGGTGTTTATCTATTGAGGTCGCAAAAAGGCCTTATTATGAAACGGTATCACAGCTAATTCCAAAGCTTGAAACCCAGGCAGTGTTTCTTAGTAGAGCTCCTCTGAATTCTTTTTAAACATCTATTGAACTTAGTTATTTTTGTTTGGTTTTGTTTTGCTTTGTTTTAAGAGAGGGTCTCTCTCTGTCACCAGGCTGGAGTGCAGTGGTGTAATCATAGCTCACTGCAGCCTCGAACTCCTGGGATCAAGCAATCGTCCCATCTCAGCCTCCCAAGTAGGTAGGATTGCAAGCATTTGCCACCATGAGCAGCTAATTTTTTATCTTTTTTTTTTTTTTTTTTTTTTTTTAGATGGGGTTTCACTCTGTCACCCAGGCTGGATTGCAGTAGCACGATCTCAGCTCACTGCAACCCCCACCTCCTGGGTTCAAGCAATTATCCTGCCTCAGCCTCCCAAGTAGCTGGGATTACAGGCATGCCCGGCTAATTTTTGTATTTTTAGTAGAGATGGGCTTTCACCATGTTGGCCAGGCTGGTCTTGAACTCCTGACCTCAAGTGATCCGCCCACCTTGGCCTCCCAAAGTGCTAGGATTACAGGCATGAGCCACCGTGCTTGGACAATTTTTTTCCTTTGTAGAGAAATATTAACAGCTTACTATTGACAAAATAATTTATCACTTTACTCTCTACCCAAATGGAAATTGCCTCAAGGTTACTTCTGTTTTAATCCCATATATGAAGAAAAATAGAGAGGGGAGACCTCCTTTCAGGTGTGTAGGCGAACTACTAATGCCTCAGGAAAGTCCATTTCAATCTGTTATTTTTCAAAACGTCTATCATTGAAGGTATAGCTATGTTAGTTTCTATATCCTGATTCACTCTCTTGTATTCTTTGTCATTATTTTGAGCTCCAACAAAAGGCTAAATAGAAGTGATATCCTCCGTGTGTTTATGCCAAAATATTGGCAGAGAAGTTCCTTTGACTGGTACCTGTCTTAGGAGTGATAAGGGAGTACTCTAGCTTATAACACATCTTTCTGTTTATCAGCTCCTTGATCCATCCATCAATCCATCTTATTTTCTTGGTGGATTTCAAAATAAATTGCAGACTTACCTCTGAACATATCAGCATGCATAGCATCAACAGAATTCAATGCAACAAAGAATTTGAGTGGGGAGTGACATGATCAAATTCAGATGTGGGAAAGAACCCAATGCCAGTAGGGAAGACGACAGGCATGAGAAAGGCTTAGAGGCTGGGAACAGGTCGGGGGGCCATTGCAAAGGGTTCAGGGAGAGAAGAAGAGGGCCTGGACCAGGGCGAGGATGGAACAGGGAGAGAGAAAGGGACAAACAGATAGGAGAATTGACAGCTCTTGATAACTGATTAGACATGGCAAGGGCAGGATGAGGGAGGGAGAGGAATTCACAGTAACTTCCAAATTTCTACCTTGAACAACAGGTAAAATGTGAGGCTGTACATTTAGTTAGGAACTGACTTTAGGTAGTGAAACATATAGGGGGGAAGGTGTAAGATGAATTTTGGATATAATTTTGGGGTACTCATGAGACATCCAGATATAAACTATAGGATAGAGAGATCTCAAATAGAGATACACATTGGAGATTCAGCAGCATTTACAGGGCATAAAAAGTTTTTGTCTAGAGAGGAAGAGTTTGTGATCAGGACCAAAAACAGCTTAAAGCAGTGCCTGGATTTAAAGGGCAGGTAGGGAAGAGGCACCTATAAAAGAAGCTTGAGAAAAAGCAGTTGGTGAGGAAGGAGGAGAACCAGGGAAGAATGGGTTCTTGGAAACAAAGGAAGGAAACCGTTTCAAGAAGAGAAACTTGTCAACAGTACAAAATGCTGAGAAGGCAAGACAGGGGTGGGATTGAAAGGAGTCTATAGGGTTTGGCAACTTGGAGGTGGATGGTGACCTTGGCGGAAAACAGTTTTCCTGGAGCTGGGAAAATGGAAGCCAAATTTCAGTGGGTTGAGGATTGAATGACAGAAGAGGTCATGGAGATAGCACATGAAGACTAATGGTTCCAGAAACCTGGCCATGAGAGGAAGGAGAGAGGTACAGTGTACATATTACAGGAGGATGCAGGGTCACGGGAGAATTTGTCTTAAGAGTGGAGCACCGGGATTATACATAAATGAATGCCTGTACTAATAAGTTGACACCTAAAATGCATTGCTTTATGTTGACAGTTTTCATTGTGTGGATGTGTGATCTCCCTGGTTAGACATGCACTTCTATAAACATATGGGTCATGTACTGACTGCACGCATGGTCATATAGAAAGTAAAAGCTTGAACATGACAGAGATGACTTACTACATCTTTACATCTTACGGTTGAAGAATCTAAAGCCAAAAAAGAGTGAATAGCTCAACATCATCCACAGAGTTAGTTAATAAAGACCCCCCCCTCCCCCCCAGTGCCCTTCACTAAGCATTTTACAGTAAGGAGAAGGGTTTTGGTTTTCAACACAGTTGTATGAAGATTCCAGTTCTACCACTTCAAAGGTATCATTCCTTATCAGTAGATTTCCTTTGTGTGTAATGTGGTTATCTGGATAAAACAAAACCGATCTCCACTTTTACCACCAAATTGGGATTGATGTGTGAGTACAAAATTTTAGGGCAATGTAGTTTTCAATTCCTCTCACTTTTCTACTTTTGCTTCTTTCTGCCCTAGTTAATCGAAAAAGGGAGTTATTTGCATGTTGCTGGAGGGAGACTATTTCTAATTGTTCTGGCCTATTAATAGCAGATGTATAGCAAAGCTTCCAAAGAAACACATGCCTTCAGGACCTCACATAGTTTCAAGAGTAGTATTCTATGGGTTCATTTTGGATTTCAGGTGATTAATGGATGTGGACCAAACCTTTAACCTTTTCAATTGTCTGCTTCTGCTTCTCCAGCTCCCTCTCCAAGTTCTTTTAATTAGCTAAACTTAAAGCCCTTTTGAATCACCTAATGTCACACAAAAGTACTTGCCCTAGGCAGAGAAAGAGAAGTAACCCAGTTTCGGGGCAACTGATTTATTACATGCAGGGAAACTTCTTGTTAGTTTTCCAAAAGTTATCTCTTCTCTTGTTATTTGGAAAGCACAGCAGTTTTCCACTTTATTCTCCACTGATGGAAAACAGATTTGTCTGAAGCCTAGAAGTAGCTCCATTTGCACTGGCGTTTCTTTTATTTTTATTTTTTTTTCCTGGTAGACCACTACAATCGCTGGCTGTGCACGCCTATATTGGACTTGGCTACTGCACCATACTGCACTTGCAAAAATGTTCTTTTCTAGACATGGCAAGAAAAGCCTCTATAAGCTGAACTAATACCATCTGCCTCTCCAAAATGCCTTAATTGTATTGGCAAAAGGAGCATTTCTTATTTTTTAAAGCCTACTGTAACTGGATTGTTAGATCACTACCATTAAAAGGATAATGACAGTATTACCCTCAAATAGATTTTCTTAAAATAATTGCTTTTCCTTACCGAGTGCTGGCACGGCACTTGTGAAATTCTGATGGGGTCAGCGGGTTCTTTGATGTTGCCCACCAGAAGATTCTATCTTTCCGATCCACTCTCTCTCCTTTTGTTTTTTCCTCATCCACACTCACGTTGGTTTTATTTAGCTACTGAAACTTGTTTTTGCACCTGAATCAAGCCAATTTTTTTTTTAATGAGATAAACAGGTAGCTTTCTCATTGGGCCAGTGTTTGCTGCTTCTTTATTTTGTCTTGATGGAAATCTTTTTATTGTAGGAGTCAAACATTGATTATTAGAGTGTCACCATCTCAGAAATTGACAGGTTGACCATGAAATCACAGGTCTGTATATTCTGCTTCTTATCTTGGGTTATCCTAAGAAGTGTGGCAATGACTGGCATGAATGTGGGTATCTGACCCCTGCTAGGAGAGAGTGGACCCCAGGCTGCCTGCCAGGGCTGTTACTCTGGAGCTGGAGAGGCAAATGAGAAGCCTGGTTTGTATGAGGCTTGATTGAGGCTGTGGATATGAAGCAACAGGGAAGCGAAGCCCCTGTCTCTGATAAAAGAAGACACTAGAAAGGGAGGTCTGAAACATTAAGCTAAAGGTGTCTGGCAGAGAACTGCAGAGAAGCAAGACAGAGAAAAGTAGAGAGCTTAAAGAGATTTCCAGAGACAAATGTATGCAGATAGAGAGGATTTTATAGCCACCCATTGCCCTTACTCTGGGCAAGGAGAAAGCTGTTTCAAGAGTCAATTTATACAGGAGAAAAATAGGAGTACATATTCATTGTTTTATTTTATGCCCAACTCAAACTGAGGCAGCCTATAAACTAACATAGAATAGACTTAATCTCTGTACTAACACAGTAGCTCAGTAATGGTATCCATACAGTCAGACAGTGGAAAGCATTAGCTTAATTTTTTTGACATCGGGCTTCAGTTTAGCTAATGCCATTGAATTGACAGACCACCTCTTCAAACCTATCTAAAGTTACTAAACTAATGGTTTCTATAATGTAATATAAAGTTCTTCCCTCCTTCTCTCCGTTTAGAATGATATTCTAAATACAGGATGGAGTCTCTGAACACTTGGTTTCTCCCTAAGTGATGCATGGAGGATGGATGAAGGAAAATTTAAACACTTTTCTGCTATGTTACCTTTTCAACCCATTTGTTTAAAATTTATCAACCACTTATGGGTTACAAAGAAAATACACCACGATTTATTGCTTGGAAAGATGATGCAGAGAATTTGAGAGAGAATCACTAATAAATTGATGGAGAAGTGCTTTGTTAATATAGAGTGCTATTGAAATGCATAATGAGGAGTGGCCTCTCCAAGGACGCTCACCCAAGAAGAGGCTAGAACTCTGGATGCTCGCTCTTCATCTAACAGATCCTGGCGTACAAAGCCTGAATAGAGCATGTCTTTAACCCCACTTAGGTATTGCCAGAAGGAGTCCCAACTTCTTTCTACCCAGTAGTCTGCATTCAGTTAACAAAGTACAGCAAGAAACAGGGCAGTGCTTCTCAAGCTTTCGTGTACAACAAGTCACCTGGGATCTTGTTAAAAAGAGAGTTGTGGGCCGGGCGTGGTGGCCTGTAATCCCAGCACTTTGGGAGGCCGAGGCAGGAGGATCACGAGGTCAGGAAATCGAGACCATCCTGGCTAACACGGTGAAACCCCGTCTCTACTAAAAATACAAAAAAAAAAATTAGCCGGGTGTGGTGGCGGGCGCCTGTAGTCCCAGCTACTTTGGAGGCTGAGGCAGGAGAATGGCGTGAACCTGGGAGGCAGAGCTTGCAGGTAGTGAGCCAAGATGGCGCCACTGCACTCCAGCCTGGGCGACAGAGCGAGACTCCGTCTCAAAAAAAAAAAAAAAAGAGTTGTGATTCGGTAAGTCTGGAGTGGGGCCTAAGATGTTGCATTACTGATAAGCTTTCAGGTGATGCCAGTGCTGCTGGTCTAAAATTTTGCTCCAACCTAGAGCATGCGGAGAGATGCCTAGATTCCTGCAGTAACTAGGATTTCAATATGCTGGCAAAGACCATCTCTCAAGGAAGTTAACGTTGTGTTTTTGGTTTGGGGTTTTGTTTGGTTTTGTTCTGTTTTTACTGTTTAAGATACAAATCAAGAGCTTCCAGTTTGGGGTGCCTAACAGGCAACTGGAGATGTAGAATTGGACTTGAAAGAAGAGAGTAGGGCTGTGGATGGTTTGGGGAACCATCAACATAGATGTGTAGATAATTCCACAGATAGAGACTCATAGACAAATAGATGAAATACATGGAAGAGACCTCAGACTTCTCAATCCAGGGCACATTCTCATGTTGGTTCATGCAAAACCCCATTTTTGATTTTTAAAAAGAAATTCTTTAACTTATTTATTCATTCATTCCCTTTTATCTCCGTCCTCCCCACTACAAGCCATTTTCTAATGTGTTTGATGTGTATCCTTGTATTTCGTTAATTTTTCTTATATAATGTATATTATTTCATGTGCACTTTTTAATTTTTTATTCAGGTGTAACGTGGATACAGTAAAGCAAAATAACCTTAAGTATGCAGCTTGTTGAATTTACATGTATGTATACATCTGTGTAAACAGCACTCAAACCATGACCTAGAATATTTTCTGCAGCTCTGTGTTTTTTTGTTTTTGCTTTTTTGAGGAGGAGTTTTGCTCTTGTTGCTCAGGCTGGAGTGCAATGGTGCGATCTTGGCTTACTGCAACCTCCGCTTCCCAAGTTCAAGCGATTCTCCTGCCTCAGCTTCCCGAGTAGCTGGGACTACAGTCACCCGCCACCATGTCCAGCTAATTTTTGTATTTTTTTTTTTTTTTAGTAGAGATGGGGTTTCATCATGTTGGCCTGGCTGGTCTCGAGATGGAGTTTGGCTCTGTCGCCCAGGCTGAAGTGCAGTGGTGCGATCTAGGCTGACTGCAACCTCTCTGCCTCCTGGGTTCAAGTGACTCTCCTGACTCAGCCTTCCAAGTAGCTGGCGTTACAGGCATGCGTCATCACACCCGGCTAATTTTTCTATTTTTAGTAGAGATGAGGTTTCACTATGTTGGCCAAGCTGTTCTCAAACTCTTGACCTCAAGCAATCCGCCCACCTTGCCCTCCCAAAGTGCTAGGATTACAGGCATGAGCCACCACGCCCAGCCCACTGTGCATGTTTTTAATTTATGTAAGTGACGTTGTGCAAAAGAGAGCATTATATTTCTTACCTCATCCCACAGAACAATGTTTTCAAGGTTGATGTATGCTGCTGTGTTTACATGCTATTCATTCCAGTTGCTTCCGATTACTTCATGGTGTCCCTATTATGCATCTGCCACATTTCATTTGACATTCCTCAGTGAAGGATGTTCAGATTGCTTCCAACTCTCTTTTCCACAAATAACACTGGAATGAACATCCTCATTCATGTTCTCTTATAGACCCATATGAGATTTTTGTTTTCTGCAATTTATAAGTAGGAAAGTGAGTACTGAGTCATAGAGTGTACACATACTTATTTTAACTAAGAATTGCCAGATTGCCTTCCAGAAAGGCTCTACCCATCTGCACTCACAAATACTTTATTCTGTAGTCAAATTTATGTTTTCTTTTAATTTGCACTGTGTTAAGCTGGACTCAAGGCAACTAGGTTTTATTAGGGTTACATTTAGATTGTGCCTATGAATGGCAATTCATTCATCCTCTTAAAAACCTTTACTGAGCACCCACGATACACTAGGTACTCTTCTGGGTGCTGGAAATATAGCTGTGAAGAAGATAAAATCTCAACCCACATAGAATTTATTTTCTAGTAATTAAAACCATCCAGTGGATAAGATCACTTAGGAAGAGAGAATAGAGTTAGTAGGAAACAAAATCAAGGATGGAATTCCAAAAAAACAAAAGATTAAGGGGTTGAGAAACAATGGACATGGTGGCTCTTGCCTGTAATCCCAACACTTTGGGAGGCTGAGACAGGAGGATCACTTGAGCAGAGGAGTTCAAGACCAGCCTGGGCAACACAGTGAGATTTTGACAAAAAAATGCAAAAAAGGCCAGGCACGGTGGCTCATGCCTGTAATCCCAGCACTTTGGGAGGCCGAGGCAGGCAGATCACCTGAAGTCAGGAGTTCGAGACCAGCCTGGCCAACATGATGAAACCCTGTCTCTACTAAAAATACAAAAAATTAGCTGGGTGTGGTGGCAGGCATCTGTAATCCCAGCTACTTGGGAGGCTGAGGCAGGAGAATTGCTTGAACTCAGGAGGTGGAGGTTGCACTGAGCCAAGATTGCGCCACTGCACTCCAGCCTGGGTAACAAAAGCAAAACTCCATCTAAAAAAAAAACACAAATTTTAGCAAGGCATGGTGGCATGTACCTTGTGGTCCTAGCTACTCAGGAGGCTGAGGTGGGAGGATGGATTGAGCCCAGGAGGTAGAGGCTGCAGTGAGCCATGGTCGTGCCACTGCACTCCAGGCTGAGTGACAGAGTGGGATCCTGTCAAAAAAGAAAGAAAAGAAAAGGAAAGGAGAGGAGAGGAGAGGAAAGGGATAGAGAGAAAAGGAGCCCTGTTGGGAGTCAAAAATGTTGTTCTGAGAAGTATCAAGAAAACTAAGAAAAAGTGATGACAGAGGAACCAAAAAAGAGAGTTTCAAGGAAGGTACAGTCTTCAAGTGGGAATATAACTAAGAAGTTGTTGGTCACCAAAGAAGCTGTGGCACAGCCATTGGTGGAGAATGGGAGAATAATGGAGTAGTACACAGTCTGTGGTCCTCAGCCATGTTCACTCTGCCATGGTAACAATGTCCCTAGACCAAGCCCATGCCCTCCAGTTTTCTGAAAGCAATGGGGCCCTCTTCTTTTCCTTTGGTCTGCATTCTTTTCTGAGAAAGTCTGTCTTCACTTTAGTGAACAGACCCGGCTTTTTCATGCCTCTAGACCAGAACATATCTTCTGAATTTTGGTGTAAATACCACTTTGATCAGGAAAACTTTTTGCTGATTATTCCAAAGAGTGGGACTCTGGTCCTAACCAAAAATTTGGCCAATCAGTGTGAACATTACACAATTCATTTTTAGAATTAAAGAAGGTGGCCGGGCGCGGTGGCTCACGCCTGTAATCCCAGCACTATGGGAGGCCGAGGCGGGCGGATCACGAGGTCAGGAGATCGGGTCCATCCTGGCTAACACAGTGAAACCCTGTCTCTACTAAAAAATACAAAAAATTAGCCGGGCGTGGTGGCACGTGCCTGTAGTCCCAGCTACTCGGGAGGCTGAGGCAGGAGAATGGTGTGAACCCAGAAGGCGGAGCTTGCAGTGAGCTGAGATCGTGCCACTGCACTCCAGCATGGGCAACAGCAAGGCTCCCTCTCAAAAAAAAAAAAAAAAAAAAAAAAGAATTAAAGAAGGTGGTGGAAGAATGGGGAATGAATAGTTTTTTTTTTTTGCTAGTTTGACAGTTGGAAAGACAGCTTCAGATGTTCAGGTGTCGTATTATTGCTGCTATTAAATGACAGCAACTTTACCTTGGTCTCATTGCTTTCCCTTGTCCCCTTTATCACCGTTTATCATGTACAGTTGTTCTTTTTTTCCCGCAAAATGTCTGTTCCATGTGTTCAGTCTTTCATAGTCTCACAATTCTTCAACACTGACTCAGGCGTGATCCTTATTACCCATGCTTGAGCCAGAGCTACAGCCTCAGGACAGGCTCTGCCTCCACTCCCAATCCCGAGCCTCCCCCGCCAGCTGCCCGCGCTCTCTTCGCGGAAGCATCACTACTCTCCCACACCTCCCGGTGAATCCTGCATGTCAGATTCACACACCTTCACAACCTGACCCCACCAGCCTGGGCCTTCAATTTCCCATTACTTCCCAACCACAATCCCGTGGTCCCGCTACATGGCCCCTCCCCACGCTCGGTGCCCTTCATTCCTCTTTCCTAACACGTAGCGCATGCGCGGCGCCTCCTCGGTCTCCAGAGTTCATCCAGAGTCCCATAGCCTTGACTCCCACTGCCGTCTAAATTCATTCAACAGCAGTTCTCAGACTTTCTGGTTTGGGGACCCTTTTACATACTTAAAACCTATTGAGGACCTCAAAGGGCTTTTATCTGGTGAATTGTATCTGTCAGTTTTACCATAATGTAAATTAAACTGATGAAGTTGTTAAAATATTTATTACATTGCTAAAAAAACAAAACAAAACAAAACAAAAAACCCCACTACATGTTATTTTAAAAAAACACACACATTTTGGCCAGGCGCAGTGGCTCACTCCTGTAATCCCAGCACTTTAGGAGGCCGAGGGGGGTGAATCACTTGAGGTCAGGAGTTTGAGACCACCCTGGCCAACACGGCAAAACCCCGCCTCTATTAAAAATACAAAAATTACCCTGGCATGGTGGTGGGCGCCTGTAATCCCAGCTTCTCGGGAGGCTGAAGCACGAGAATCGCTTGAACCCGGGAGGCAAAGTTGCAGTAAGCCAAGATCGCGCCACTGTACTCCAGCCTGGGTGACAGAGTGAGCCTCGGTCTCAACAAAACAAAACAAAAACACATTTTATGAAAAATAACTATATCTTCCAAATGAAAAAAAATAGCCACAACAGTGGGAATGCTTTATATTTTTGCAAATCTCTTTAATGTCTGGCTTAATAAAGACAGCTGGATTCTTGTATCTACTTCTTCAGTTGATCTTTTGTGGTATGTTGTTTCGGTTGAAGTATATAAGGAAAACTCACTCGCACAGCCTTTGTGCTGGGTAAAGGGAAGAGAATTGTAATAGTCTTTTCAGTTAATTGTGAAGATTCCTTTTTTATACTAACCAAAACTGTGAAAGTGATAGTTTCTTGAAAGTTAGTTTCAGTGTAAAATCTGAAACCTTATCAGTAAACTGTTCATACTCTAGTATATTAAAATCCATGAGTCTATCTTGCACTGTAAATAGATTTTCATCTACTCGTGATTTTATACCATTAAGCACTGATCATTTGTAAAATATTGATTCACTGAGTTATGCAAAACTTCCAACTGTTGACACATTTTGTTAAAGAAGACATATATATATACTTTTTTTTAAATCCCATACATTTTTTATCAGCAACATTCTCATCAGAAAAGTATTCAAATATTGAGAAACTGTCAAGTTCGTGGTGGTGAATACAAGTTTTCCAAAATCCCACTTTTTATTTGAAAGCTGGAACTTTCTAATTGGCAACAAAAATGTCCATTGCTTCCCTTGAAGTGATAGGTTCACTTTGTTCATTTCTAAGAAAATATTTGGCAAATACCCTAGGTTGGATAACTATAGCTTATGTGTCAATCATTGTGATAAGCAGAAAAACATGCACTACCACCCCTAACACCCCAAAGATGTATTCACTTCCCAATCCCTGGGACCTGTGCATGTTACCTTTTAAGGCATAAGAAGTGCTGAAGTTAAGGATGTTGAGAACAGAGGCTTATCCTGGATTAGCCAGGTGGGTCCTGAATCCAATGACAAGTCCCTTATAAAAGAGGCAGAAAGAGATTTGAGACACATAGAAGAGAAGACACAGACACAAAGACGAGAAGACCATGTGAAGATGGAGGCAGAGACTGAAGTGATGCAGCCACAAGCCAAGGACCGCCAAAGCATGCCCGTCACCACCAGAAGCCACAAGAGGAAAGGACAGACTCTCCCCCCAGGGCCTCAAGAGGGAGCATGGCCCTCCCAGCACCTTGATTTTGGACTTGGGACCTCCAGAACTGTGAGGGAATAAATTTCTGTTATCTTAAAGCACCAAGGCTGTGGCCATTTGTTGCAGCAACCCTAGGAAATGAACATAGTCATTCTTTCGAGTGACAATTGATGTTCCATGAAAAAGGCTGCCAGTTCAGCTGTCAATTCAGGCAGTCACACAAGGACTTGTCTCAAGATAGCCATTGTATTTCAATATGGAGTAGCAGTGCTTTATGCACGGTTCTCCTTTCATCACCCAAAAGATTCAAAAGTTATGCACTCAAGAGTTAAGATTATAAATTAATAACTTGTAATGCTTCGGCCAGGCACCATGGCTCACGCCTGTAATCCCAGCACTTTGGGAGGCCAAGGCAGGTGGATCACCTGAGGTCAGGAGTTCCAGACCAGCCTCAACATGGAGAAACCCCATCTCCACTAAAAATACAAAATAAGCTGGGCATGGTGGTGCATGCCTGTAATCCCAGCTACTAGGGAGGCTGAGGCAGGAGAATTGCTTGAACCTGGGAGGCAGAGGTTGCAGTGAGCTGAGATGACGCCATTGCACTCCAGCCTGGGCAATAAGAGCGAAACTCCGTCTCAAAAAATAAATTAATTAATAAAAAATAACTTGTAACGCTTTATCAGGGACACTCTGAATTGAAACTGGTATTTCTTAGCCTACAACTGAGTGGCAGTAAAGAATAATGCCAGGACTGGTGGTACGGTGGGTGCCACTGACTTGGTTCCTGCTGAGGTACCACAGTTTTACCTACCCTCACTTTTGCCCCATCAGTGCAAATAGCAATGTGACAAAAAAAAGGACACGTAACATTTTAGCATTATTATGAAAATTATTTTGACCTCAAAGATCAGCTGAAAGTGTCTCAAGGTCTCCAGGGCCTGCAGGCCACATTTTGGAAGCTGCAGAAACAAAGAGAGCAAGACACTAACAGCAAAATGTAGGTGGTGGATATATAGTGTTAACTGTCCTTCTTTCTGAAGTTTTCTGTATTTTTGAAAATTTTCATAGTGAAATATTGAGGGAAAAGTGTTATGTGTTTGTAAAAAAAAGAAAAAAATTATCGTTGGCTCACTCTGTGTTGCCTAAACTGAAGGGAAAAACTTCCATCCTTGGCCGAAGGGAAACTTATATTTGGCTATCTTGAGTTCTGGCTCTGGGCTGTTCGTCCAGCCTCATCTCCTGTTCTCTAACCATATCGTACACTTGGTGATCTGCAAATACTGGTCGGCTTAGAAGTATCCAAACTCTCCATAGTCTTCCCTGCCTCCGTACTTTTCTTGTGCTAGTCCCTAAACCAGAAGGCTATTCCCTCCCACTTCACCCCTCCAGGAAAAATTTAATTTAGGCTTCAAGTTTCAGCTCCAATATTTCCTCCCCTCAGACTGACTTTCAGGCTTCCACTCCTAGAGCCAGAATACACAGCAGAGGAGTAGGGCATCTGCCCAGGAAACCAACCAACGTGAGATGCTGAAACATCAACGGCATAAATTAAACAGATGATGCCAGTTAACTCAGGTTCCCACAGTCAACTCTTTCTGTAACAGGTGGCATGTAAATTAATAATGACTGTTGAAGTCAACAATGTTCCAACATGAAATCATTCTACTTCCTCACTGGCCTATCTCTCATCGTAAGTATTTTTGCCCTGGACATGAAAGATTGCTCTAAACCACCACAGGCCATTTCTGAGACAGTTGCCTGAAGTCATAGTTGGAACTTGCAAAAGACGCTTAAACTAAACAGCTCATGGTAGGGCAGTAGTTACTAGGAAAGCATGGGTCATATTACCATATAAATCTTTACTTTAATATGCCTCCCCAAAAGTTGTCTGCTTTCAAAAATTGCAATTTCCAAAAGATTAAACTGGGCTGGGTGCAGTGGTTCATGCCTGTAATCCCAGCACTTTGGGAGGCCGAGGCGGGGAGATTGTTTGAAGTCAGGAGTTCAAGACCAGCCTGGCCAACATGATGAGACCTCATCTTTACTAAAAATATAAAAATTAGCTGGCCATGGTGGGGGGTGGCTGTAGTTCCAGCTACTCAGGAGGCTGAGACAGGAGAATCGCTTGAACCTGGGAGGTGGAGATTGCAGTGAGCAGAGATCACACCACAGCACTCCAGCCTGGGCGACAGAGTGAGACTCCTTCTCAAAAAAAAAAAAAAAAAAAAAAAGGTTAAACTGCTTATGTATATTCAGTGTCTGTCATAAATTCCTTATTTAAATCAAGAAGAACGTACATAGGTTTTCTTAATAGAAAATCCTTTTCTCTACATTAAAATTGATTACATGTTGAACATACATTTAAGGGATATCAGTTTGAAGAATGTCAAATTATGTCTGCCTAGGATGCCCATGTGTTTTTGGCCAGTCCAGACTTCTCCTAGCCCTGAATTTCTCCATTCTTCCAACACAGCATGATGTTATTGTCAATTATTTGGATTTATATCTCCACATTTGACTTCAAGCTCCTTGAAGGCAGAGACTATCTGTTTATCTTTCTAACCCAGGGGCTAACCCAGTTCTTGGTACCTAGAACATGCTCAATAGTTGTTAATTAAGTGAATTCATGATGATGGGTGAGGCTCATGTACATTTCAAAATTCACACACCCATCATACAAATTCCACATACAGCACCTGCATTGCTAACAGGAACAGGGCTCCCTAGGAGTGAGCCCAGCTCCTCTAGTGATCCACCTAATCAATCAAGTGTTTATTGAAAGACAAACACCAGCAACTCACCAGCCTGAAACCTGAATGCTGGGGAATGCAGAACAAAAGCAGGTCCCTGCCCTTCTGGAGTGAATAATGCAAACTCTACAGACACCCATGAAACAATTCAAGAAAGATTAAGTGTGTGGAGCTCCATAAAACAAAAGCTGGCAGAGGCCCTCCAGGGGACCCAGAATTTGAATGTGGGATGCTGAAGAAACCTGTTCCTCCCTTTATCACACAACAATTGAATGCAGACAATGGAGTCAGGGAAGCAGAAGCCCAGATTTCTAAGTATAAGCTCACAGGCCATGCAATATATGATGAAAAAAAAAAAAACATAGTTAACAAGAGTGGAAAGAATTCTAAAAGGCATCTATAAACATACAGTGCATCCAAATGTCCATTTGTGGACAAAAACATAAGTTTTTGAATCCTTTTCTGAGTAGCCCATGGCCAATCAATTGTTTTTCAGATCCTAAGGTAAATTGACCATCACACCCAGAAGAGATTCATAATAATAGCCACCATTTATTGAACCACTTTATATTTGTGATCCAGTTTATTCCTCATATCATCTCTAAGCATTTAGCCCTCAGACCTAGCACCCAGGGTCCCTGCTCCATGATCCCTGCTCTCACAGCCCCATTCCGGCTCCCCTATAGCCCTGGGGCAAGAGGCCAAAGCATGGGGCCACCTGGAGCCCACGCTATATCCGCTTCTAGACCAGTTGCCAGATGGAGCAAATGCAGGATGCCCAGTTGAATTTGAATTTCAGATCAACGGTGAATCATTTTTTCAGTGTATGTCCCATACTTAGTATCAGACGTCTCAGAATAACCAGTTCCTACCCATCCGTCATGACTGGACCAAATGCCACTCCCCCAGTACCCTCCTTTGCTCCCCACCCACACCCCAAGGTGGAAGCAGTCACCGCCTGCTCTGAGCCCCCATTGCATCTCATCTCTACCTCTTCTAAGTGGCTTTTCCTTTTCTTTGCTATCCTAGCATGTGGCTCACCTTCTCTGCTAGACAGAAGCTCTGCAGCCCTAGCGACCTGTTATTTTATTTTATTTTATTTTTCAGACAGAGTCTCATTCTATTGCCCAGGCTGGAGTGCAGTGGCACAATCTCAGCTCACTGCAACCTCTGCCTCCTGGGTTCAAGCGATTCTCCTGCCTCAGCCTCCTGAGTAGCTGGAATTACAGATGTGCACCACCACGCCCGGCTAATTTTTGTATTTTTAGCAGACGTGCAGTTTCACCATGTTGCCCAGGCTGGTGTCGAACTCGACCTCATGATCCACCCACCTCGGCCTCTCAGAGTCCTGGGATTACAGGCGTGAGCCACCGCGCCTGGCCTAGCGACCTGTTTTAGGAGTGTGCTCTCCAATCACACATCCTCCACTAAGGCACGTGAGCTTTGTCTGTTAAAACCTCAGCCTTTCTCTTTGCTGGGTTCACACCACGCTAAAGTGGGGTCCAGGCGTGGGAAAGTGGGGACTCACTGCTACATGACCCACTTTCCCTTGGTGTCACTGAGGAGCACTTGAAGGGCTCCTCTTCCATCGTGCGTGCAGGATGGCTTTTCAGACGGCATCACAGAGGAAACTGAGGCACACACCCAGGGAGCTGCTTATCATCTACTCTCTTCCCCTCCTCCTGAAAGATAAAATTAGCTCCCACTGAGGACCATCTATCTCATACAAATCTCTCCCATTTTGCTCTCTGAAACGTATGTTAAAAATCAAAATATTGAAGACAACAAGGATCTTAAATGTTAAGATGTTAGAGTACTTATGAATCAATAAGAAAAAAGCAAAACAGCCCCAGTGGGTAGGGGCTGTTTGTAATCCCAGCTATTTGGGAGGCTGAGGCAGGAGAATCACTTGAACCTGGGAGGCAGAGGCTGCAGTGAGCCAAGATTGTGCCACTGCACTCCAGCCTGGGTGACAGAGCGAGACTCTGTCTCAAAGAAGAAAATACTTGTATTGACTGGGAAAGGCTAGGTTATGCTGCAGTCACAAGTTCAAAATCTCAGTAGTGTTGCATGACAAAAATATGTCTCTTGTTTACATTACACATTGAAATGACATGAAGCAGGCAGGGATGGAAGGAGGCTCTCTCCGTATAATCACCCAGTGACCCAAACTCTCTGATGGGCACCTGACAGCCCTCTCAGTTGCCTCAGCCAGAATAGACAGCACTGCAGAGTCCCGCACAGGCAGTTAAATGTCCAGCCCAAAAGTAACACCCCTCGCTTTGGCTGACAGCCCATTGGCCAGAACTAGTCTCATAGCTCCACCTACTTGCAAGGAGGGTGGGAAAAATGTAATCCTACTATGCACTCAGGAGGACAAGTCAGTCAGATATAGGGGGATGCTAAACGTTTCTGCTTGTATACTTAATGATAGAATAGTAAGAAAGAAGGGTGGAAGACCAGACGAGGTGGCTCATGCCTATAATCCCAGCACTTTGGAAGGCTGAGGTGGGCAGATCACAAGGTCAGGAGATTGAGACCATCCTGGACAACATGGTGAAACCCCATCTCTACTAAAATACAAAAAATTAACCAGGCGTGGTGGCACACGCCTGTAGTCCCAGCTACTCTGGAGGCTGAGGCAGGAGAATCATTTGAACTCAGGAGGCGGAGGTTGCAGTGAGCTGAAATCACACCACTGCACTCCAGCCTAGGCGACAGAGTGAGACTCCATCACACACACACACACACACACACACACACACACACACACACACAAAGGTGGAATACAAAATTGCATATTCAACACAATACAATTTTAGAGAAGAATATATGATACTTTCACATTTGTATGTATAAATGAAGTCCTTTATAATAAGACAGGGATCTGGGTTGTGAAATTATGAATGATTCTTATTTTCCTCTTTAAACATTTTTGAATTTTCTAAATTTTCTAACAAAAAAACACATTAATTTCTATAATAAAGGAAAAACAAACTTTATGTTTCAGTATTAATCATGCTGTCCTGTGTTTTCTTGCCTTTGGAAAACAAATTTTTCTTCTCCCTTGTTCAGAAAATTCCTTCTAAGACAGCTTGCTCTTGGTACCACTACTAAGAAGGTTAGTGGCACTGGGTCACTTGGTGTGGACCCAGTGGGAATAATACTACTTGCTCTTCTACCCGTAAGAGGCTAAATAAGACCTAACTAGTAAATGTGCATTCAAAGAAAGACATTTGCATCTGGGGAAGAAATGTGCTCATTAGACACAAACCATTGCGATACTTCCCTCAGAACTGGTAATTAAATGGTGCCACTCTACCCATGAGATTAGATAATATCTAGCTGCCATTTAGCCAAAAGATATTCTCAAATCACTTGATTATTATTCCCTAAGAAAAT
Source organism: Nomascus leucogenys (assembly GCF_006542625.1). NCBI lineage: Eukaryota > Metazoa > Chordata > Mammalia > Primates > Hylobatidae > Nomascus > Nomascus leucogenys. The sequence goes on from NC_044388.1 coordinate 63,303,748, forward strand.
ACAAACCTTCCCAAATAGTTCAGCCTTAGAAGAAGAAACACTCAGAATATTCATTCTTGAGTGAATAGATTGTATTTTTGGCTACCAACTTCACTAATAGATACCAAGTATCTATTCAGTCTTCCTCTGAATCCTCATGGCTGGCTTAGCCTGTGGCAGACCACCAACCCTGAGTTATTGGACGCCTTGTTTCAAGTACCAATTTCCAAGACCAGGGTCCACTTCCCCTCCAAGGGCAGAAACCCTGTGAACTCCTCTTTTTGTATCCCTTTGCCATCTAGCTCAGAACTGCTTGATAAATATTGCTGATTGCACCTGAACCCTGTAGGAGAACAAGGAAGTTACAGGCATGATCCTGGTCCCTTCCTCAAAACACACCTGATGCATGGCTCTGTGCTCATGCCAGGCACTCAAAGCCTATGGGCTGACAACAACTCCCAGCTAAAAAGACACACGGATTAGAAATGGGAACAGCATAGAGCTTGACCCACAGGTGCCAAATTGAGATTCCATTATTAAAAAAAAAAAAAAAAGGAAAAAGAAAATGGGCCAGGCACAGTGGCTCATGCCTGTAATCCCAGCACTGTGGGAAGCCAAGGCGGACGGATCACGAGGTCAGGAGATCGAAACCAAAACCAGCCTGGCCAGCATTATGAAACCCAGTCTCTACTAAAAATACAAAAATTAGCCAGGCATGGGGGTGCGCGCCTGTAGTCCCAGCTACTCGGGAGGCTGAGGCAGGAAAATCGCTTGAATCCAGGAGAAGGAGGTTGTGGTAAGCCGAGATCGCGCGACTGCACTCCAGCCTGGGTGACAGCGCGAGACTCCGTCTCAAAAAAATAAAAATAAAAAATTACACCCTGTATCTACTCAAGGGGAAAAGACTTACTTTCACAAGGCTGTCAGGTTATGCGCATCTTTCAGTGGACGGTGAAAAGCAAACACGACTCCAGGAAATCCCAGCGCATCAGGGACAGATGGAATGCTTGCATTTGGGATCTTCTTTTTATTTTCCATTATGCCCCACTAGCCAAAGGTCTCCATCGATGTGAGGAGAAATTAATTAGTGGCAGCATCACCACTGCAGTATCGTTTAATTGCTGATATCACAGGGAAGGAGAAGGAAAATGAAGTTGGGGAGGCAGATTATCACAAAACAGATAAAGTTGTAATGAACAGTGTCCTGCAATGTCACTTATCCTGGAACAAAGTAAGAATAACGCGTTTGCCTGTAACTGATCCAAGGCCACATTCACTGTACAACACAATACTTGCTTCCTCCACATGGTCCCCACCTGGAAGGGGAACAGTGGAGAAAATTCCCAATGTGAGAGGGACATTGTGGGAACCTCATAAGACACCATCTCCACAGGCCCAGGGACACAGAGCCCCTGGCCCTTGTGGGGTGACAGTCTACACAGTTTTACTAGTGCCTTTACATTGGCCTCAAGTTGTGCAAAATCATGCATTTCTGACACAAAAGCAGTCTGACATTTAAAATCGTTACCACCTCCCTTTGATTTCTTAGCTGCAAGTATGAGATTGAATCATACCATTTAGCCCTGTGATTTATGGATATCATAAATCGCATTGTGTTTGTAGTCCAGTAGTGTCTGTCACAGTGCTAAGAGACCAGTGCAACTGGCATCGTAGGAAGAGACAAAAACAAGACTGCTTATAAAGATATTTTGGATTAAATGGCTTGTTGGGAGCTGGAGGAAATGGTCCTAGCCACAACAAATCTTTCAACATTCCTCTCACTGGGATGGGGGTGGGAACTGTTACTGGTCTTCCTCTACCATCGTCTGATTCACTCTCCCCAGCCAACACTGGCACCATCCATCACCTCCTTCTGTGATAGGGACACAGATAGCACCACTTATAAAATCAACATCACTCTGTTTTGGCCCAGCATGAATTATTACTCTTCAAAGGTAGGAGAGAAAGCGGTGAAAGGGAGGACTGATTTATATTGCAGTTGCCCTTCTGGCACTATATGGGTTTGGGAAGATAATGGGGAAGAAATTCCGAGTTCTCTAAATAAGTTAATCAAGGAGCACACGTTTTCAACCGTTTTATAGCCTCACATGGGTTACTATTCAACACCCCAGGCCTCTCCACTGCACATGTTGCTTTTTTGGCTTTTTTTTTTTTTTTTGAGATGGAATTTCGCTTTTGTTGCCCAGGCTGGTGTGTAATGGCACAATCTCGGCTCACCACAACCTCCGCCTCCCGGGTTCAAGCGATTCTCCTGCCTCAGCCTCCCGAGTAGCTGGGATAACAGACATGTGCCACCACGCCCCGCTAATTTTGTATTTTTAGTAGAGACGGAGTTTTTCCACGTTGGTCAGGCTGGTCTCAAACTCCCAACTTCGGGTGATCCACCTACCTTAGCCTCCCAAAGTGCTGGGATTACAGGCGTGAGCCACTGCACCCAGCGCTTTTTTGGCTTCTTATCTACATTACACCAACATCTACATTACACTCATAATCTACATCACATGAGTAACTTACTGCTGGACCTCTGTAACTGTTAGCTTCATCCTAATGTTTAATAATTCAGGTATGGTCTGCTTGCTGTGTTTGTTTCTGAGGGCTGCCGTAACAAAATACCGCAGACTGGTGGCCGGACACAGAAATGTATTCTCTCACAGTTCTGGAAGCTGGAAGTCCAAGGTCGAGGTGTCAGCATAGTTGGTGTCTCCTGGGGCCTCCCTCCTTGGCTTGAAGATGGCGTCTTCCACTGTGTCCTCACATGGCCTTCCCTCTGTGAGTGTCTGTGTCCTCATCTCCTTGTTTTACGTGAACGCAGTCATGGGATTAAGGATCACCCATAGGACCTCATTTTAAATAGCTACCTCTTTAAAGATGAAATACAGCTCATGCCTGTAATCCCTGCCAAGGCAGGTGGATCACCTGAGGTCAGGACTTTCAGACCAACCTGACCAACATGGCGAAACCCTGTCTCAACCAAAAATACAAAACTTAGCCAGGCACGGTGGCAGGCACCTGTGATCCCAGCTACTCGGGAGGCTGAGACATGAGAATAGCTTGAACCAGGAGGCGGAGGTTGCAGTGAGCTGAGATCGCACCAATGCACTCCAGCTTGGGCAACAGAGTGAGACTCCATCTCAAAAAAAACAAAAAAAAAAGACGAAATACAGTCACATTCTGAGGAACTGGAGATTAGTTAGGGCTTTAACATATGAATTTGGGGGAGGGGGGACAAAATTCAGCTAAGAACCTGCTTTTCCTGAAGCATCACCAGATCAACATTACATACGTGAGTGTGTGCACACACACGCACACACACATTTTACGTTCTTCTCTGACTTGCTCAGAATTTCCAATTCCAACTACTGTGTCGGGAGCCAGGGAGGGAAGAACTCCATATGTCCTGGCTCGGAACAGTCTCTCTGGGGTAACCCAATGTCTCCCAGTAAGTGCCCAGTTTTGCAGGGCGTCTCCTCTCTCCAGGACTCAGCCTACCCTCCTTTCTGTAGGTGTAGAGAGAAGCATTGGCGTCCTCCCAGCAGTGGCAGGAAGGCCTCGGGCCTTGCTCTTGCTCCTTGCTGTGTCCCCTGCCTGCACCTGGGCATCGGCCTCTGTCCTCACTGCTGTTGTTGCTGAAGCACCAAGGCCAGTGTGACTCTGCGTCTCTTCTCTGAGTGGGGCATCACCCACTCATTGCTCCAGGGACCTTGGCCTTCCCGCCTGCTGACCACCTGCTCCACCTGAGCTCTCCCTGGCCCCACAAGTGCCCCAGGGTCAGGCTTCATCTGCCTATTGATGCCAACTCCAGCAGCCACTTTCTAGCCTCGTATGCAGAAGACTCTGCCCTTCCCCCAGTGAAGTCCCTCAGTGGGCTCACCCAGCCCACACCTCAGCTACCGTCCACATCTCCCACCAAAACACTGTGGCAGCAGCGTGGAACCACCACGTAAGGCTCTCTTCACTGACACATCACATCCTCTTTTCTTCTCTGTGGGGCAGCCCCGCCTCAGCCTGGGGCACCATCACTGGGGTGTGTGTGGGGGGGTCTCCTTTCATTCTCTGAATGTGGAGTGGGAGCACCGCCCCTCAGTGTCAACTTCCCGCAACTTATCTGAGATGTGTTACCCGCACCTCACACTTCCCCCCACCGGCGCCCCCACCTCCACCCCCACCTCCACCCCTGCCTTCAGCAAGAGACTGGAACTCTGAGGAAGAAACTAAGAACACACCTATTCCCTTTCTCTCTCTCTCTCCTCAGTCCTTCCTCTCTCAACTAGAAGGGTTTTCCAAGTCCAGCGGTACAGATAACTTCCTTATGTCAGATTCTCTGTTCTGCACATCATGGTGTAAGATAATAACGCCCAGCGCTCAGACCTCCAGGGTCTACTTTTCACAGGCAGATGGAAACTTGTTGGAATTTGGGAAATACTTTTTTTCTTAGCAAAGCATGGACTGGAAGATTCTCTCACTTTGCACAAAACAATTCTAACATGAAACCCAAAGCTAAGCCAGGACTCTTTCTTCTGAGCAGCCTCCTCCTTCTCTCCCCCTGAATTGATGGATTCAGCTCCAGGACAACCTGATACGAAAGTACACAAACACACTACATGAATTTTCCAGTTGTGCTAGCAACTGTGAAACAAATATTCCAATACATGGCAGGGCGTGGGGGCTCACACCTGTAATCCCAGCACTTTGGGAGGCTGAGGCAGGCGGATCACGAGGTCAGGAGTTTGAGACCAGTCTGGCCAACATAGTGAAACCCCATCTCTACTAAAAATACAAAAAATTAGCTGGGCATGGTGGCAGGCGCCTGTAATTCCAGCTACTTGGGAGGCTGAGGCAGGAGAATCGCTTGAAGCCGTAAGGTGGAGGTTGCAGATTGCGTCACTGCACTCCAGCCCAGGAGACAGTGTGAGGAGATTCCATCTCAAAAAAAAAAAATAAATATCTATATCTATATCTATATACATATCTCTATATATATATATCTATATATATTCCATTACATCCCCCAGAGTAGGTCAATTTGTAAAAGGGCATTTAATTTATCTGGTTAGCACTGTTTTCCTTAGATAGGCAATTGGAGAGGCAATGGAGAAAAATATCAAATGCATTCATTAATAATTCATTGGTAGGAGGCTTTCTCTGGTTCCTAACCGGAAAGCTTTCGTATCCAGAGAGCTAAGGCAATGACAATGACAGCAGTTATCTTCCCAGGAACATGAAGGCACCCACCATCCTTACTGTTTACTTACATATCTCATTTGGGATCTCATCACTAAGGGTTGTGAAAACTAGCAGAAGAAAACCCTCAGAAAACTTTCAGTATAAGAGGATTGAATTGGCTGGTTCCCTGACTCATTACAACAGAACGGAAAACGTGAATTCAAGGCAATATAAATGATGGCTCAGATGGAAACTAGAGTCAGGCTGCTTGGCGGCCTGTCTGGACTCTCCCTCTTCCTTTATAACTCCAACCAAGTCACTAAATCTCCCTGTGTCTGTTTCCCCATCTATAAAATGGGAGTTATAAAAGGGCCTACCGCATATGGTGGTGTTGGGAAACTAACAAGAATTAATTCACATAAAGTGCTAGACCGGTGCTTGACACATGGTAAGTAGACTCTTAGTAAATGTTAGCTGTTATTATTACTATCAGGTTGTAGGAAAGTGGCTACTATGAATAATATTAATAGCTAAGATTTATGGAGTGCTTCTAATGCTAGGCAATGTTATAAGTTCCTTACATATGTAACAGCGGCAAAAAATTATTATTATAAAAATATTTTTGAAGTCTTTTTTTCCATCCTCTCTTATGTCTGCTTACCTCCACTTCCACTAGTAAAATTCTGACTTGATTCCCTTGGCATTTTCCCATATCCTCGGCTCACAGGCCTTAATTCACAGACTGGGGAAAAAATACTGTAAGCCTGAGAGGCAAGATTTATATTTGCAATGGAAAGAACCTCTGGCAGAAACAAACAAACAAAAATAGCTCAAAGCAAGCATGGCAGGTGAGCATGAGAAGTCTGCTGTTGGGATGAAGAGTGCACTAAGGAGGGTTTTTCAAGTATACTCTGTTAGAAGTGAGGGGTGGGCAAGTTGAAGCCAAGAAATTTTCTAAAGCTTAGTATTTCTTAGGCATATGCTGTTGAAATTTTCTTAAGAAACCACAGTAAACACTTGACTTGCTTTCCACTAAGCTTCCTTGTGAATTTGTTCTTTTCTCTGGAAGTGACTTTAAGCTAAGACAGGACCACGTGGGACCTGACTTTATGCAGATTATACACCCATTCTTTCATTTTATCCTCACCACAGTCCTGGGTGTTGGGAACTATTATCCCTCATTTGAAGAGAAAACTTGCCCACAGTCACACAGAAAGTACTGAGCCTGAATGAATCTAAGTAATGTGACTTGGGAACCTGCACACTGACCACTGTGCTAACCCTTTTTGGCCTACTTCTTAATAATCCATGCTTCCTAAATTATCCTTAGTAATTATTGTCTAAGGAAACTAATGCCACATTTCCTCCCAAGTCATAAAAAGGTCTCCTTTCAATAAAAATAAAAATCAAGCCAAGTGCAAGTGGCACACACCTGTAACCCCAGCTACTAAGGAGGCTGAAGCAGGAGGACCCTTGAGCCCGAGAGTTTGAGGCTGTGATGCACTATGATCACGCCTGTGAATAGCCACTGCACTCCAGCCTGGGTAATATCAAAACCACCATTGCTAAAACAAACACATAAATAAAAAGAAAAATCAAAGTGTATACATTTGTTTGTTGTGTGTATATAACTTTAATTTAATTAAATATTTACATTGTTTAAAATTCAAAAGGTACAAATACTATATATCAAAGTCTCCCACCTAACCTTGTCCCTCCAACCATCTGGTTCTCTTTCCCAGAGGCAAACAATGTTATCAGTTTCAATTATATAGTTTCAGATACAAGCATTACAAGCAAATGCATTTTTGCTCTTTTTTTTTTTTTTGAGACGGAGTCTCGCTCTGTCGCCCAGGCTGGAGTGCAGTGGCGCAATCTCGGCTCACTGCAAGCTCCACCTCTCGGGTTCACGCCATTCTCCTGCCTCAGCCTCCGGAGTAGCTGGGACTACAGGCGCCTGCCACAGCGCCTGGCTAATTTTTTGTATTTTTAGTAGAGACGGGGTTTCACCATGGTCTCGATCTCCTGACCTCGTGATCCACCCGCCTCGGCCTCCCAAAGTGCTGGGATTACAGGCGTGAGCCACCGCGCCCGGCCTGCTCTCTTCTTTTTTAAATGCTAGCATTACATACTCAATATTGTCCACTTTGTTTTCATTTATCAGCATCTTGGAAATCACTTCACGTTGGCATGTAAGAAGCATCCTCATTTTTTTTTGGATAGCTAAAAAAATTCATTAAGATGCAGCAGCATTTATTTAACAAGTTCCCTAATTGTTTGACAATTAGAATATTTCTAACTTTGCCCTATTATAAATGATATGATGATAAATACCCTTGTACATAATGTCATTTTGCATATGCTAGTATATCCATAATATAAATTCCTAGAAACAGAAGTGCTGGGTCAAAGGCCATGTGCATATGTATTTTTAAATAGATTCTCCCAAATTGCCCTACATGGATTATTTTAGACAAAATACACTCCTACCAGCAATGTATGAGGTTGTGTATTTTCTCACACCCTCTCCAACACAGTGGATTACTAAACTTTTGGTCTTTGCCCATCTGATAGATGAAAATGGAAAATCCATTACTTCTCTTTCTCAGGATATGTGAGTTTGAACTATAGCTTGCTGTCCACAAACCTCTTTATTCGTTCATTTCAATAGTACAAGGCATTTGGCACATACAAGTCTCAGTCCCAGGCACCCCTTTGCCCTATAAAGCAGAAACTTTCTCTGAAATCATATGTGGCTTAAGATTCCTTCAGGTGGCTGGGATTTGAGTAAATCCTGATCTCTTCACTGTGGAATAGGAGAATAGTTATTGGGGTTTTAGAAGAACAAATAATACTTCTGTCCCCATTCTTTTCCCAGCCCCCACCCAGCTTCAAGTGGGACCAATTAAAAGACTCAGAATCAGACAGATGGAGATCAAAATATCTGCTTTATTTCTGATAAAGCCGATTGGAGTCTGAAGCTTAAGCTGGAAACAGATGGGTTTTCTAATATCTGCCCCTACCACAAAAGGAAACCATGATTAAACCCACATACCAGTCACAGCAGGCCTAGTCAAGTGCAAGCTCCTCTGAAGCCAGGGCCACTTACTGTAGGGCCGCAGAGGGGACTTGGTTTCCTGAGGACAGCCACACCCAGCAGGAACCTGCAGGAGGGAACCCTCGGTCCACCCAACCAGAGCAGCCACTGGGGAGGTGGAGACAAAAGGCCAGGAATGTCCCTCCCCAATAGCTTTCCCCTCCCCAAGCAAGGAGGCTCTCACCCCTCTATGCAAATGTAAGGAGAGGGAGATAAGAATGTTCTACTGGGCCGGGCGCGGTGGCTGTAATCCCAGCACTTTGGGAGGCTGAGGTGTGCAGATCACTTGAGGTCAGGAGTTTGAGACCAGCCTGGCCAATATGGTGAAACCCCCATCTCTACTAAAATACAAAAAATTAGCCAGGTGTGCTGGTGGGCACCTGTAATCCCAGCTACTTGGGAGGCTGAGTCAGGAGAATCACTTGAACCCAGGAGGCGGAGGTTGCAGTGAGCCGAGATCGTGCCATTGCACTCCAGCCTGGGCGAAACTCCATTTCAAAAAAAAAAAAAGAAGGCTCCACTGAGGTCTAACTTTGAAGGATAAAGTTATAAAGAAAATGGGACATTTCTGGAAGGAAAAAAATGTTAATCTAAGAAGAATAAAGCATTTATTTATTCATAAGCTTCTGCCATATCTGTACAAAACTAGGAAATAAAAGTATCATAATTGATTAAACCATTCCACAACTGTTGGGCAAACATATTTTAAAAGTTATCATTTAGGCCAGGCGCGGTGGCTCACGCCTGTAATCCCAGCACTTTGGGAGGCCGAGGCTGGCGGATCACGAGGTCAGGAGATCGAGACCATTCTGGCTAACACGGTGAAACCCCATCTCCACTAAAAATACAAAAAATTCTCCTGGGCGTGGTGGCGGGCGTCTGTAGTCCCAGCTACTCCAGAGCCTGAGGCAGGAGAATGGCATGAGCCCAGGAGGCGGAGCTTGCAGTGAGCAGAGATTGCGCCACTGCACTCCAGCCTGGGCGACAGAGCGAGACTCTGTCTCAAAAAACAAACAAAAAAAAAGAGTTATCATTTAAATAATTCTACAAGGAACATCTTTATTTTGTTCTAATATGTTGAATAATTTTCTAGGAAGGATTCTCAGAAGTGGAATTATTGAATTAAACAATAGGAATAAATTTATTTATTTACTCAATTTATTTTTCTAGATAGGGTCTCACTTTGTAGCCCAGGCTTCAGCGCAGTGGTACAATCATGGCTCACTGCAGCCTTGACCTCCTGGGCTCAAGTGATCCTCCCACCTCAGCCTTCCGAGTAGCTGAAACTACAGGTGTGCGCCACCATGTCTGGCTAGTTGTTATGGTTTCTTTAGAGATGGGGTCTTGCTATGTTGCCCAGGCAGGTCTCAAATTCCTGAGCTCAAGCAACCAGCCTGCTTTGGCCTCCCAAAGGGCTGGAATTACAGGCATGAGTCACCATGCCCAGCCAATACTTCCATTAAAAAAAAAAAAAAAAGAATACATTTATTCTTTCATTCAACAAACAGAGATTAAGGATTTACTTCATGACAGACTCTGTGCTAGGATCTGGATGAATAAAACTCAGATCTCTCTTTGCATAGAATTGATATTGTAGAGGAGAGATAACGACATTAAATAAGCCATCCTTAAGCTCTAACAGAACCTTGGAGAAAAGGCAGAGAAGGCTTCCCAGGGAGGGGGCCTTAAGTGCTGCTAGGAAGCATGAGTGGGGCAGGGCAGTGGGTCTCCTTGTGCATAATGTTATCTTGCAGACAGGGTTCGCAGGCAGGGCATGAGAGGAAAACCAGATCGGCGGAAAAATCAGCTGCAAAAGTAGGGAAGGGAGCCAGGCTGTGTTTGGGGCATGGGAAATATTTCTGTGTGGATGGAGACCTGTGCAAAGGGGAGGAAGGAGCACAGGTAATGTGAGATGAGGCTAGGAAGATATTCTGAGCCAGATGAGAAGGTTGATCCTTAGGCCACGAGTCGGGGTGCTTGAGTGCTTTTTCAGCAAAATTGACATGATCCGATTTGCTTCAGAAAGATCATCCTGGCAGCAAATGAGGAAGATAGATTGGAAAAACAGAAACAGAGAGAAATTGAAGGCAAGAGTTAGCATGCTGGCCCAGGAGAAAGCAGTGGCCCAGGAGAAGGCACAAAATTAGCACCAGGGAAAGGAAAGGCTAAGAGATTCAACAGACTTTTTTTTTTTTTTTTTTTTTTTTTTGACACAGAGTTTCACTCTTGTGGCCCAGGCTGGAGTGCAATGGCTCGATCTTGGCTTGCTGCAACATCCGCCTCATGGGCTCAAGAGATTCTCCTGCCTCAGCCTCCCGAATAGGTGGAATTACAGGACTGTACCACCACATCCAGCTCATTTTGTATTTTTAGTAGAGACGGGGTTCCACCATGTTGGTCAGGCTGGTCTCGAACTCCTGAACTCAGGTGATCCACCCGCCTTGGCCTCCCAAAGTGCTGAGATTACAGGTGTGAGCCACTGTGCCCCGCATCAACAGACATTTTGCAGGTAGAATGAAAGGTCCAGGCGCAGTGATTGACTAGACATGGGGGGTGAGTGAGAGGTAGGCAAGGGCAAACGGCGTTCTGTCTGAGGGTGGGGTTAAAACTGAGACTGAGAAGAAAACGGCAGGCAGACTTGGAGGCAGAAGAAAATGAATTCAGTTTGGGGCATGTTGTGATAGAGTTGCCTGAGAGATACCTAGTACGATGTGTCCAGCAGGTGCCTGGAAGTAAGAGTGTGAGCTCCAGAGATAAGTCAGGTTGCAATCGGCTTGGTGGTTATCGGGATAGGACTGTAGGGGCAGCCTTGGGGATACTGTAAACACAGTCTGCTGAGAAAGCAATGAACCACTGCAGAGAAATGGAATAGCGCAGGAGAGCCAAACAGGCAGTGAGTATCTGGAACAAAGATGAGCTCGAAGCAGGAGATTTCAACGGCGGGGGTGAGAGGGTGTGGGAGCTAAGGAAGAGGAAGAACCCTTCAGCTAACCATGGATGGGATAAAATTCTCCCGGCTCCTCAATGCTATGCTGCACCTTTAGAACGTTTGGGCAGTTTTCTCCCTCATGCTTGCTTGTCCTGTGATATTCACCTCCTCTGCAACTGACAATCACTCAGGAGAGAGCTCCAGCTTCCTCCTGCTTATGTCTCTGGAAGAAATTTCTCCTCGTTGGCCATAGAAAGAGGAGCAAGAGAGCAGGATATGTGTTTGGGAACACACTTTCCCCCAAAACCTTGCAAAAAGCTCCGCACTTACCAGCATCAGAGGGAAATCTAATCTTTTCGTCTACGGGTTTCTCTCCTGCTGTATCTATCAGCGACCCCTGCCAGGATCCTTCTAGCCCACGCCATCTGCTCCCGTCAACAACCTGGCCACCCTCTATGCTCACCTTTCTTTAGCCATCAGATCTAGCCATAAGCTAATCCACATGCCTGGAACATCCTCGTTCCTTTCCCTACAATTTCTATTGATTTCTTCAAAATCATGCTTACGTCTTACCCAGTCTCTGATGTTTTCCTTCGTTCTCCGAGTATGAACACAACACATGGCTCACATCCACCATCCGTCGACAATAGATGTGTTATCTCTTTTTTTAAATAGAAATCATATCGTTTTTCATAATTATTCAGAAAAATAAGCAGATTTTTCTAGATAACTATCTGTCTGTAAGCATCAATATTTAATTCATTCAACTGACCAATATTTATGGAGCATTGACTTGTTATGTCCCATGACAGAGAATATTAAAAAATGAAAGTCAATAAAGAGAAAGCATTCATTACATGGGCCAAGAAACTAACTCGGGCCTCCTTTAGGGGGTGTAGAATTTATATGTGAACAATTCCCACTGCTTTGCTTGATAGATGTGGCTAAAGCAGATTAGCGCCCCCTTTGTCGTCTATCCTGTACAGAAAGGAAGGAACAAACTCTAAAATACTGTGTTGGACTCCACAGCATCATTTCGGACATTCTGGCTTAAAAGATTGCTCTTTCCCCCACCACCCCCCCTACTTTTTTTTAAATGAGAAAAGCCATATGTTTCTTGTGAAAAGTTGGGAAAAAATATTTCTAATCGCCATGGTCACACCATCCAAAAAGCAGCCACCGCTAACATTTGCATATCTCTTTCCAGGCTTTTGCCCAGCCATTTTTAGGGAGTTTTGCCTTAATAAAAATGTATTATATTGAACATAAAATTTTATAGCTTGCTCTTTTACAAGTTAATATGATAGTATAAATTTTTTTAGTGAGCATTCTTTGTGGAACAATGTCTCTGTGCCAGGGTGACCTGGGACTTTTTTCCTCCCATCTGCCTCCCCATCCTCCACCACATCTCTACAATCAAGGGAGAAATCCTGGGCCCCCGCTCTTTCCTCACTTCTCCGGCCCCTCCCGCCCCACGCAGGGGAGCAGAGGAGCTTACATCATCCTCTGCTGTGACCACAGAAGCTTGAAAGAGCTAAAAAGTGGTAGATCCTTAGCAAATGACGGAGGCTGTGAAATTTTTAGGGCTGAAGAAGGGACGAAGGGACAAGAACACCCTTATTTCTATAGAAAGGAGTTCGAGGGAGCAGGGTGTGGCAACAGGAAGTTCTAGACCCTGAAACAGGAAGAAATAAAGGAAAGAAATTGTGGAAAGTGAAAAGAAATGTCCACTGATGTGGGGGGCATTGATGTGTAATATCCTCTGACTAGTGAGGGGTGTCCATTTCCCTCCCTGGTCACACGCAAAAGGTGGCAAGAGCCTCTTGTAGCCCACACTGCACAAGGTGAAAAGAAGCACCTCTCTGAAGGCTGTAACCCAAAGGAAGACAACTATACTATGCTCCATCTCAAAGGCCCACAAGTTTCCACTTTCCGTTTGCAGAGAATCCTTGGAGACAGATTCTGTGCGACAGAAAAGGGGCCTTTGGTGTGGGTCATATTTGTAATGCAGTGATACCTCCCAGGACTCCCAGTGACAGGGGAGGAAATCACATCCCTGCTGCCTGTTCAGGGCGTTGTCTCACCTTCATGCACCTAAGGAAGGTACAGACTGCTTTTCTGGAAGGGTGAAAGGTGGCTGGGCGCAGTGGCTCACACCTGTAATCCCAGCACTTTGGGAGGCCGAGATGGGCAGATCACCTGAGGTCAGGAGTTCAAGACCAGCCTGGCCAACACGGTGAAACCCCATCTCTACTAAAAATACAAAAATTAACCAGTGTGATGATGCATGCCTGTAATCCCAGCTACTCAGGAGCCTGAGGCAGGAGAATCGATTGAATCTGGGAGGCGGAGGTTGCAGTAAGCCAAGATCACTCCTGCACCCCAGCCTGGGTGACAGAGCGGGACTCCATCTCAAAAAAAAAAAAAAAAACACGAAAGGTGAAGAGTACTTGCCCTGACACAAAATGGCAATGGCTGTAGAATACTACAAAATGGCCACAGAATACTACACAGTGAAACATCTGCTTGTTCTTCCTTAACCTCCAATGCAATGACTCCCTATCTTGTCTGTGCATTGGAATCACCTGAGTAGCTTCCAAAACTACCAATGCCTGTGTGTCATCCATTACCCACCCAACCCCCAGCTCACCCCACCTCCCCACCTCACCCCACTCCCATGTCCAGGGATTATTATTTAATCCATTTTGTGAGTGGCCTGAGTTTAAAAATTAATGAAAGATATCCGGAGGATGCTAATGTATGTCAGAAAAGTGTGGGAACCATTGCTTTAATGTGAGGTCCTCAGAAATTACTTCTCCTTGTCAGCAGTCTATTGCCATTGCCCGGGCCAGCTCACCTCCACAACATTAATCTGGTATGTTCTGGAAGAGCTTTCTAGAATATATCCAAAATAAGGGAAAACAAATGCAGAACAATGCAAGCAAAGTTTCCGAACTGTAGAATCCTAATTTTTTTTTTTTAATAAAATGTGTCTGCTCTGAGATCTCAGCTGTTTTCTGGATAGCTGAGCTGACTGAAGAAGTGAACACCAGATAAGTGGAGTTTCGTATGCTTATACCTGTGATGGATCATGTGTTTATAATGCATATGCTTCTAGATATTTAGCCTAAAATTGATGCATTCAAACAAGTGTGTTTTTCCCTCTTCCTCTCTAACACTCAAGAGCAGGCATCATATCTTGAATCTGTCACCATATGACATCTTAAAGAGAAACTTTATATCCAGTGAGTTCCCAGTAAATGTTCAGAGTGTTCTTAACACTCTTGACCTAGCTAATGGGTCAAGGAGCAGCCACAGCTCCTATGTGACAACGCACTGCTTATGGAAGCAGGGCCTGGGGTCCTTCTCGGAGATACCAAGTGAAATCTCTTCCCAATTAAATTGTTTCAGATGAGGACTATCACCTGTTCCCTGGGGACTGCCCTGACTATTAGAGACCTAAAAGCAATGAGTTCATCGCTCAACAGTCATTTAGATGAGAAAACAATTATTTTCATCATTCTAAGCAGGAAGCTGCCCAGAGCCAGAACAGGTTCTCTGAGCATCCTTGAGAGACCTGGACCGGGGAGAGGGCTGGTCCTCATAGCTCCTGGCTGATGCAATCTGAGGACATTCCCCAGAAGACATACTCCTCACTTCTCAGTTTAAGAAAATAAATTAAAAGTTAAGAAAGCAACACCCTACTTTGACTTTAGAGACACAAGACAGATCCAGCTCATGATACCTCAGCTCAGCAGGCAGCAAAGGGCAGAGGCCCTGAGCTCATAGGTCCCACCATGGGGGAAGGATATTCTGTTGGTACCACTGCCACAGCACACAAGGAAAACCAAAGCATTCTTGCCCGCTGTTTTTTTTTTTTTTAACCTTCTTTAAAAGCCTTTTTTCTCTTCTATCAGAGTCCTTCATAGTGACTCTAGAGTGATGTATTTAATGAACAGAACACAGAATCCAGTCTCAGACGGGTTTCACCTCAGTGTGCTACAAGGGATCCCCCAAAACTCTTCATCAAGAAATAACTTGGCCAGGCAAGGGGGCTCATGCCTGTAATCCCAGCACTTTGGGAGGCTGAGGTGGGCAGATCACTTGAGGTCAGGAGTTTGAGACTAGCCTGACCAACATGGAGAAACCCCATCTCTACTAAAAATACAAAATTAGCTGGGTGTGGTGGCGCACGCCTGTAATCCCAGCTACTCGGGAGGCTGAGGCAGGAGAATTGCTTGAACCCAGGAGGCGGAGGTTGCAGTGAGTCGAGATCACGCCATTGCACTCCAGCCTGGGCAACAAGAGCAAAGCTTCATCTGAAAGAAAGAAAGAAAGAAGAAAGAAAGAAAAGAAAGAAAGAAAAGAAAAGAAAGAAAGAAAGAAAGAAAGAAAGAAAGAAAGAAAGAAAGAAAGAAAGGAGAGAGAGAGAGAGAAAGAAAAGAGAGAGAGAGAGAGAAAGAAAGAAAGGAGAGAGAAAGAAAGAAAGAGAACTTAAAATGAGCATTTAATGCATGTGCATTCATTTTGATCTTAAATGAAATATACCATTGACACATTTGGAGAGATAAGTTGATGGGAGAGAGTATTAAAAAAGGAACCAATAACAGGGTATTACAAGACTCTAGAGAATCACAAGTGTGGTGGCATCATGACACATTGCGCCTGTGTCCACCTTCTGTGTGTAGATGGTTCTGAGAGTCTTTTCTGTAGGAAGAAGCAGTCCTCTGGCCATTTTCCTTCCTGACCCCACTGTCCCCTAAGTCCTTTCTTACTGTGGCATTAGAGAGCACTGTGTCCTCTGAATGTCCTTGATGTCCAGGACACTGCCCTCTCCAGGGCGCCTCCCCAGCTCCTTGGATACTTCTCCCCTGTCCTGCTCAGGGCTGCATCATTCTCCAGTGCTGGGCTCCCCGGGCTCTGCCCTTGGCGCTTTTCTCAGACACCCTCCCCAGGGACCTCATACACTTCCATCGTGTCCACTGTTCTCTGTCAAGTGATGGTTTCCAGGTGTATTTCTCTCTCCCAGGTCCGCATCCTGTTGTTTCCTGGACACGGACTGGCCATCGTAGAGATTCCTCAGACTCAACATGTACAAAACAAAATGCACCATCCTGGCCCCTAAATCTCCCTTATGTTCCGTGTCTTGCAACTATCATCTACCCTTTCAGCCAAGCCATAAACGAGTCCCTCCTCAAATCCTTCAACTCACTCCCTACATTCAAGATGGCTATTCCCAAGTTCCAGGCAGAAAGAAAAAGAGGGAAGAGGCAATTAAGGCACCTCCAGCTGAGTAAGCCCCCTTTAAAAGTTTTCCAGAAGCCCAGCCCGTCATTTAGGCCATATCTCATTAGCCCCCTTGCAAGGGTGTCTGGAAGACTTACGTTTTTGGCTGGGCCCTTTATTCCCCCCAATAACACATAAGGTCTATCCACAAAGAGAAAAGAGCCACCAAATGCCATTCTAGTGGCTATCAGAAAGGCAAGATAGAAATCAGGGGCACCCATTCTACTTTCTTGATAACTTTCAAGTTCATCTCCTAACATACTTGGTACAGGCCGTCATTATTTTTCCGATAGGTTACTTCAATCACCTCTTTATCAAACATCTTGTCCATCACCTGTGTCCCTCAGCTGTTCTCCATACTGCTGCGCCATTCTGCCATCATTATATTTTGTAAATGTGAAAATGGTCTGGCCAGTCCTTGCATAAAATCTTTCAGAGGTTTTCCTTTCACCTTCAAGAAAAAGCCCAAACTGCTTTGCAAGGCTTTGAGTCCTTCCTGATCTGGCTCAAAAGCACTTCTGAGCCTTCTCTCTCCTCTCCTCTCCCAAGCTCCAGGTACTGCGATCACTCTTGTATCCCAGAACATCTCAGTCCTCTCAATGCCACCCCATCTTCGTAAGTGCTGTCTCTCTGTGTGCAATGCAGACATTTTCATGTGTAATCAATGATTTAAGATTCAAGGAAGTGCCCCACAGCAAGACCACCTGTTCATAGAGTGAAAAATCGTCAGCAAAATATGTTCTTTGTTACACATGTATAAATATCACTCTTTAAAACACAACAGGCCTGCCTCCTCTGTCTCCAGAAATAACCCTAAGATACATATTGTGGGAGACCAAAATATGCCACCCCAGACTATGAAGTATTGTTGTGCTGAAGGCAATTTAAAAGCTGATACAGGAAATCTCTCTGCTCTCCCTGTATTCACCAAAATGCAAAAGATATACTGCACCCTCTCCTACCAGGGAGAAGACAACTTTGGGCCCTTCTTGGCCTGGAGAGGAATCTACATTAACAAGCTTTACTGGTGAGCCTTTAGCTGACAGTTATTTGCCTTTAGCTGATAGTTATTTGCCCTCCTCCAAGTTGCCACCAGCCTCTAGAGACTCAAAGTGTTTTTCCTTTGTCTTGTTTTTAAAATTTTACTGTTCATTGTTGAAGATGCTAGACAAGCTGGAATCCAAAACCACCTCTTTGAGAGACTCATTTTCTGGGTATGTGAAATACACATGTTAATAAACTGTTTGTTTTTCACTTGTTAATCTGTCTTTTGTAACAGCATTCCATTCCAACTAAGAATCTACGAAGATTGGAGAAACAATGATTTTTCTTCCCCTACACTATCAAGGAAGAAAGAAAGGTGTGTGAGACTTTTACCCATCACTTCCTCAATAGTCTAATTAGTCCTATGAGCCCAAACTTCCACATGTCTAATAAAAGAAGAGAGAAAATACAACCTCTCACTTGAGAAGCCCACCTTGCCAGCCAAGACACCCCTAGGTAGATGAAAGCAGACCAAGGAAAAAGTGAAGAATGATGAAATAAAAAGTGAATAATGATGAAAAAGAAGCGGTACCCTAGTTACATATCATCTCCTGCAAAATGTATTCACCAGCCTAGATTCAAACCTGACACGTGGGGCTGGTAGGCAAGAACAGAGAGAACCAAGAAAAAACAAGAGGAGAGCTGAAGCCGAGGTGACGGTGCTCTTCCTAGTTTTTTCCAAATGAAGCAGCTAACCTGCAAACACAATTAAAAAAAAAATCAGAGTTACTGCTGGGTAGACACGGATGAAGGTAACACAAGGTGATGTGTTTATAATGCCCTGAGCACAGATCCTCTGGCTATTTGGAGACCCCTGTGCAAAAAGGTACCCTGAGTCTCTTTTGCCATCTGTCGACTGGCTCCTTCCTGGGAGCCTTCCCTGGGCCTTGTTCATGCCACTTCAATGTTGTCCTCTTCACTCTAAATAAATGCTGCTGGCAGGGAGCTGGCCTATCACCCCACCTGGTACTAACACTTGGCTGCGTTTTTCAGCACACGCGTCACCAGGAATGAGGTTGGTAAATGAGTCAAGTGTCCTAGAGAGAGAAATATAATAACCACCAAGGCTGTCCAATGATTGAAACTGCTAAGAACACACACCAGCTGCCTGTCAATTTACGTTCCTGTTGCTCTGCAGGAAAATTCTTTTTAGAGATGTTAGCAGGAAAAAAAGAAAAAACTAAGCCTTTGGGGATCTTGGTTTTCCAGTGACACTTCCCCTTGACCAACTACTGATTCTTCACTCCATACCTTTAAAAGACAAAAAAAAAAAAAAAAAAAAAAAAATCCATAGTTTAGGCACAAGTTGTTAAAGAGCAATATAAGACAGGTCGGGAAAATTCTAAAATTCTTCTCCACTGCAACCCAAAGCAATTTTTTGTGAGAAAGATTGGTTACGTTATGAAGGGAAAATAAAATAAAGATTTGAAGGAAAAGGAAGTAGAGTCACAAAAAGCGCCAGCACCTTAACCATCCTTGATATTTGCACAGGCTTTGCAGTCATGCATGGCAGTAGTCATCCGGAGTACCCAAGAAACTGGCCATCAAGACCACAATACTTTGAAAAATCTGGGATAAGGGTTATCCTCAAAATACCACCCAGCAGAGCCCACGGATATGTGGGTGCAGCCCCAGAACTGCCCATCCCTTTGTACAATTATTAAGGTCCAGTGATAGCTTGAAGTTGTTGGCCAGTTTCAATTGGCCAAAGGTACTGGCTGTGTTATTGGCTTTCCATGCCTTTTTTCTTCTTATCACCTTTAGTTCTCCAATATTCATGGATAAATAACATGGCAGAGAAGTCCAGCATCTTTGAGAGCACTAGTGGGCTATTGCATTGCAGGGAAAAAAAATATTTCTTTTGTCACCCTTCACTGGGTTCATGACTGAGGCACCTATACCAAAAGACAGATGAACAAAAGAAAAGCAAACAAATGAATGTACAGGTTTTACATGACATGGGAGCCTTCATAAGGAAACGAAGATCCAAAGAAGCAAGGAAACCTGGTATTTGTTATGCTAGGTTTGAGGAAGAAATGGGTAGTTATGGAGAAGTGTGATTGAACAAAGGGGGTCTGACCTCATGGTAATCAACTGTGGGGAAGTTAGGAAGGCCTGTTTGTTCAGATTCTTCCTGTGTCCCTGTCTTCAGAGATAAGGACATTCCTTTCCTCCAGGTACAAGGAGGGCACCTCTCAAATAACGAGGGTCTTATGACCTGCTTAGGTGAAGGTCAGAGAATCCGCCACAGGTTTTAGGACCTGCTTCAGGGGAGAAGGGCAGTGGGGAAGGTGAGAGTGACTTTCCTGCTTCTGCTGTTTTCCCAAATGGAAAGGTACCATGTTTTGTGGTAGTGTGTCCTGAGCCTCAGCATTACCTAGCACACAATTGGCTCATTTGACATCTCTTTAATTGTAATGATACGTTTATGCCTACCAAGGTAACTCTTCAGTCCACTATTATTTGCTTGGAGGCTTTTTGCTTAGTAGTAAGGACTTGGATCCATCTTCATTAACCTTTGGATATGCCAAGGCCATGCATGCAACTACAATAAAGAGAACTTGAAGTAAGTTACACCGCAGTCAGTGGTAGTTAATTATGCATGCAGCTAACAACAATTTGGAACAAAACCAGGTATAAATCAATAAAATACAATAGATCTTGAATTTTTTCTCTCTTCTGCAAGCTATTCTCTGTTGCTTAGACAGGAAGTTTTCTTGAAGTTCTCTAGAGATTGCATGTATTTGGGAGAAAAATATGAAGACAGAGAAAAGCTGTTACTTAACTTTCAAGTTTCTTAACTTTCAAGTTTCAATTTTGTGTCTCACACACTTTTAACCCAATAAAGGTGAATTAGATGAATGCTGCCATGCTGGGGTCCTGCCTGTGTCTGTTCTGAAGCCGAGGCACCTGTCGAGGCACCTGTGGAAGGCCACTGTCTCTTGATTCCTAGCTTAAAGCCGGCAGCCCAGTGGTGAGTGAAAGGCAGCGTAGGGGAAGACTAGACCCCATAGGTTCTTGGTTGGAAAGGACCCCTGTTACAAAAGACAAGAGAAAACAAGAGAAAAACAAACAGAAGTTTATTACCATGTATATGTCACATATTACCATGTATATTTCACATATACCCAGAAAACGAGTAATTCTCAAAGAGGTGGCTTTGAATTCCAGCTTATATAGCATTTTCAACAACAAATAGTAAACTTTGTTTTTCTTTTTTGAGACAGGGTCTTGCTCTGTCACTCAGGCTGAAGTACAGTGGCACAATCATTAGCTCACTGCTGTCTCAACCTCCTGGACTCAAGTGATCCTCTCTCTTCAGCCTCCTGAGTAGCTGAGGCTACTGGCATGCACCCACCCTGATAGGTGATTTTTATTTTTTAGGGATGGGGTCTTGCTATATTGCACAGGCCAGTCTTGAACCCTGGGCTTAGGCAATCCCTCCACCTCAGCCTCCTGAGTAACTGGGACTACAGGTGTGAACCACCATGCCTGCCTAATTTTTTTTTTTTGAGACAGGGTCTTGCTATGTTGCCCAGGCTAGTCTCAAACTCCTGACCTGAAGCCATATTCCCACCTCAGCCTCCCAAACTGTTGGGATTACAGACATGAGCCACCGTGCTGGCTATGAAATTTGTAAAAAAGTGGCAAGACAAAAGCAAAGGATTTTTGAATCTCTATGGGTGGTAACTTGGAGGGGGGCAAATAACTATCAGTCAAAGGCTCATTTGTAAAGCTTGTTAATGTCGATTTCCTCTGGTTCCATCTCCAGGCCAATGAGAGTACAAAGTTGCCTTCAGTGGTTAACCTTTGTTCTCTCCGGGAGGAGGGGTGGCCAGGGTACCTTTTGTCTTTGTAAATCTATGTCCTGTTTTTAGATAAACAGAGGGAAGATAGAGAGCTTTCCTGCGTTTGCTTCTTACTGCCTTCAGCTCAACAACCCTTCAGATATTAGAGAAGCATAATCCAGTCCCCCACAGCAGCTAACTGGAAGCAGAGAAAGTGGCTTGAATCATAATTTTTCTCCCTTTTCCCTACTCAGTGGCAAGCAACTGACTATTCTCTAAATCTATGTGTCTCTCAGAAAGGTAATAATCTGCTCACTAAAACCTGTGGTTTTAGCTGCTGCTTTAAAGCAAATATTTCATGGATAAAAGAAAAATGAGGAATTCTGTTCACCACACATTGTCCTTGATTTTTCTCTGAAATCATGGGAAGGAGAGTAGATACGGCATCACATCTACATCATTCAAGAACTTTACGTATCTATTTGTTTTCTAGTATAAGCTGCACAAACTTCCCCAGGGAGCCATTTATTAATGCTCCATTCGCCACAGAGAATACAAACAAAGCAGGCCAAAGTGGCCATGTCTGATGCAACTTCTTTTAGGGTTGAACCAAGCGCTGATGTATACCTCCAGGAGTCTCGCGGTTAAAACCACTAAGGAGGGCCCAGGGAGGAGAAAGCCCTTCCTTTTTGCCGCCAGCCTTGTATCTTTCCTTTGAAATCCCTGGGCCTTTCTTTCACTCAGCTGGCTGCTACTCATCACACTTAAATTAGAAAACCAAAGGAGAAGGGAGGGTATGGAACTTTTGTGCAGAAGGACCTACAACACTCGGGGGACAGATGGATGTTGGAAGAAAATAATCACATGCCTTTTTTTTTTTTTTTTTTTCTTGAAATTGGGTCTCGCTCAGCCACCCAGGCTGGAGTGCAGTGGTGCCATCATGGCTCACTGCAGCCTTGACCTCCAAGGTACAGGTGATCCTCCCTGAGTAGCTGGGTCTACAGGCGTGCACCACCACACCCAGCTAATTTTTGCATTTTTCATTAAGATGGAGTTTTGCCATGTTGCCCAGACTGGTCTGGAACTTCTGGGCTCAAGCAATCCACTCTCCTCTGCCTCCCAAAGTGCTGGGATGACAGGTGTAAGCCTCCACACCCGGCTCACCTGCCCTCTTAAGCATTCATTTCTGAGGTTTGCAATTCTACCTCTGCGTCATTCCATCTGTTTGAGGCACTTTCTTTGAGTGGGGGCTGTAGAGGATGGGGAAAGAAGACTCAGGGACCATACTCAGGGATAGTAGTCTTAGCTCTTTGGAAATTGCCAGAGCTGATTTGCTTACTTGCACAATCCAAAGAGAAGCGTTTGATGCATTTATATCCCCATCTCCTCTGACATGACTGTGGGAAGTTACATAAAGACTTCTGAGATGACTGGACACCAATTACGGTGCTACCAATGTTTTCCACAAAAGCATTGGGTTTGGCCATAGTTATGCTGATAAAAAGGCTGAGACATGGAGAAATATCACCACTGTACAAAAGGTCATTTTATCCTTGACGTCCCCAGCCTTTCTAGTGAGAAAGAACAGCAGTAATCATTCATATTGAGTCTCGTTTTTACTCAGCTACATCTTACCAGGCCTTCTTGAAACTGACGTGGACTCTCAGCATGGAAAGTTCCAGACTTAGGGTTTGTTTTCAAAAGAAACCAGATCTGCAGGCTAAGTAATGAAGTGTTAGGCCACAAAATACATTACCTCCCAGGAAAGCCCCTTAAACTCAGGCAAAATTCTCTCTTTATTTACTCACAGTATTTCACCAGAACTTGAAGTTATTAAAAAGTCTCTAACCAACGATACCACAGGAATGGCCCTTGGACAAGTTGTTGGTCAACCTCTGACAAACAACAGGGTGGACAGAAAAGAAAAAAATGCACAAACCTATTTGACAGGCCAGGTGAATAATGGGGTTTTTGTCGTTGTTGTTTCCATGTATTTGGCAGATGGTTACGCCGTCATTTCTTTTCCTTTTAAAAGCTAATTCCAAGTTTTATCTCTCTAGCATCCTGTCACCTGAGGAAGCATGAAGACTTAAGGTGGGGGAGGAATTCAGCACCGATTGATTTTCCTTTCCAACTGGTTTTTTTAATGCAATTGATAATAACCAAAGACTTAAAAAGCCAAAAAGAAACTAATTTCGAAATGATCTCATCTTTCCACCTTGAAGACATATCACTTAATTGGAGACTCTCAAACAGAACCACACATCTGTTAACATTCCTGCATTTCCTCTATTGATTACAATAGGTCATTCCATTAATAGGAAATGGGCGAGCCAGGATATCAGACTTTAATTTTTATATCATAATAGCTTGTGGTGAGGATTAAGAGGAGGCCCATTTAGGAAAGGAATCACCTCAGGAAGGGGCAATTAGGAAAAGAGCAAAAAAGAGTTATCTTGCTGACCTTATCTCTATTAATTATGGAAAGTTCTCTCTCTCTCGGGATCTTGCTATGTTGCTCAGCTGGTCTTGAACTCTGGGGCTCAAGCAGTCCTCCTGCCTCAGCCTCCCAAAGCGCCACCGCGCCCAGCTTCTTTCTGTCTCCCCCAGCCTCTCTCTCTCTCTCCCCACTTCAAGAGCTAATAAAACTAGTAAACAGAAAAACCAAAGAAACTTAAGCTGCTCGTGAATATTCACCTGAGGAAGGCTTCTGTCAATAAGGTGCCCGACAAAGAGCTGGAGTTTTCCCCTTTTCACCTAGGTTGACCAAGGGGGACATGAAGGAGCCCGTGCAAGCTCAGCCTGGGCACCCACCCATGGAAGGACAGCAGCCTCCAGGGCAAGGTCAAGCAGCAGAGGCCCCAGTCAGATTTCAATATTGAGAAGTACAGCCATTTTGTGGCGTTTAAAAATACGGATGTGTAAAACCAGAGCGTAGTCATTCTTTGACATGCTGTGTGATTTTTCTACACAAATCAGAGCTTTAAAAGCCTTGGAGGGGATAAATGGAATCACAGGGCGAGTACAACAGGATACGGTGAGTCATTTCAACTTCCTGCTAAACATGAACCCTACAAAAGCTTGATGTGTCTCAGATTTTTGCTGGGGGTTTTCCTCCTCGATTCAACCTCAGGTTTCTACGGCTTGCTCCTTCCTTCTTTTTATTTCTTTCTATGCATCACATTTGTCCTAGATCCTTCTCGGTCTATAAATAACATCGTTGTGTCATGCTGGACACTGGGTTTTAAATGTCAGCATCCTGTGCACAGCCTTACCCCATGAGATAACATAGTTTTTCTAACTGCGTTCCTACAGCACTGAACTAACTGAGGTGTTCAGCTGCTAAAAATTTTCTTAAATGGTGACATTTTCATAACCCCAGGGTTAGGGGATGGGATTAAGTTAATGGATAGAATTGTCTCAATGTTAGGCTTTTCTCCAGTAGACTTTTTTTTTTTTTTTTAGGTCTGTAGTTCTTGTGCCTTCTTAAACAATGAACAAAAAGAAAAATGAAAAAGTAATGAATGTTTCTCTGTGACGCAAAGAGGCAAAAATAGGATTTTTTATATTTCTGAATTAAATTTATTCTGCTTCTGATCCCCACCTGCCTGACCGGTAGGAAATTCAGTCTCAGTCATTACTGAGGCTTCCTTCCCCCGCCATGGCATTGTGAGTGCTATGTGGTACCAGGACTTGAATAAGCGAGGATGGAAGGAACGTACCAGGAGGTTGAGCTGTGGGGACTGCCACCGTGGCCAACAGACCCTCTCTCTCTGCTTCTGCTGAGCACTGGTTGCCTGGCCAGATCAGGACATCCTACTCTGAAAGAATTCAGGGAGCCCCCATGTAGTCACTGTGTCCACAGATACACCCGTGGGACCCTCACCCTAACCCTATAGGCAACCTGCCACAATCCTCAGGAGGCACTTGGCACAAGAGGGACTGTCTGGGAGGAAAAACTTTCCCTCTACCCTCTTAGGTTCGGTGATTGGGGATGTGCAAACTAAACTGGCAAAAGATAGATTAGGACAAGAAAAAAAAACAGATTATAATTGTATATGTACACACTGGAATTCACAAAGACTCAAGGAGTCTCAAGGAGGCGGTTAGAATCCAGGACTTATATGCTACCCTATTAGGGGAAGGGGAGGGGCAGAGGGGCACTTCTGGGAAAACAAATGACTTCTTAGAAATAGAGAAGAAATGGCACTTAGGGAAAAGCAAATGACTTTTTAGAAAGACAAATGTGCCCATAGGAGAATAAAAGGGAAACATGATCTTTTTGTAAAAATATCTGTTTGATTGTGGTACCAATTTCTCATTTCCAAGAAGAGAAGATTAGAATTGCTTCCAAGGAGGGGATTTATAAAAACTGAGTTCTTTTGGGAGGCTCTGCTTTTAGGTAGATAAGAGATTTCATGAACTCAAATGCCTTCAGCTCAAAATAATTTTTTTATGCCACCTTGGCTTATTCTAGACCCCTTCAGGGCCCAGGACCTCCCATGTTTAGAGATCCCAAAGCCAGTGCTGCTCTTAATTTCATGGACTCCCCCACTCCTTACCCACCAACCCAATTCAATTTCTCAACTGTAAACATTTTCTTTCATCCCTTTCCTTTCCCAGAAGGCCCAGTGTAATCCTGCTCAAAGGGCCTTTACAACAAATATCAGGTGGAATTGTCTTCTGTGTACCAACAAGTCATGCTTTGGTCTTATAAGACAAGACTCGGTTTCTCGGGAATGAGGAAGGTGAAAATACAACAGGGAGAACAAGAATACATATCTCAATAAACTGCCTCTCAAAAATATCAATGGAATGACTTAAAAACAAAATGACTCTACTTTGGATATATGTATTTTTCTATTGTAATGTTTCATTGCATGCCCGCACATACCTTTCAGTCTCAATCATTGTTGAGGCTTCTTTCCCACCTCCATGGCATTGTTAGAATTGCTGGTATAATTATTTTACATTTATGGCCAGGTGCGGTGGCTCACACCTGTAATCCCAGCACTTTGGGAGGCCAAGGCAGGTGGCTCACCTGAGGTCAGGAGTTTGAGACCTGCCTGGCCAACATGGTGAAACCCCATCTCTACTAAAAGTACAAAATTAGCCGAGCATGACGATGCATGCCTGTAATCCCAGCTACTCAGGAGGCTGAGGCAGGAAAATCAGGAGGCAGAGGTTGCAGTGAGCCGAGATCATGCCACTGCACTCCAGCCTGGGCAACAGAGTGAGACTCTGTCTCAAAAAAAATAAAAAATTTTACATCTGTGATAGTCTGCCAAAAGCACCTGATTTTCAAGTTCTATATCCCCTGAACAAGTTACAAGCTACTGATATTGTATATGTGAAAATAACTTGTGCCTTGCCAAGCACATGGTGGATGTGGAACAATGGCCTGTTGATTCCGAATAATACCATCTGATTCAATGTGGGGGAAGGAAAAAAGAGAACGAAATGTGTCTTGGGGAAGAGGGGCCACTTGCCAAGAAAAGGTGTGATCATGGCCCCCTTAGAACTGAGGTCAGAAGATTTATCAGAGGATAGAAAGATTGCCAGATGAAAAACAAGATGTCCAGTTAAATTTGAATTTCAGAGAAATAATCACATTTTAAAATATAAGTATATATTATATGATACTTGGGACATACTTATACTAAAAAACTTTCATGGTTTATCTGGTCAAATCTAACTGAGTATCCTATATTTTCATTTGCTAAATCTGGCAACCCTAATTACGGGGCCCTTCCAAAGTATCAGCTTAAACCATTGGTAACATGGATACTGCACCTGACAGACAGCACCGGATTTGAAAGGGTGCCCTAAAGTAGACACCAAGGTGGGTAGGTCGAATAACGTAGCACATCATGTCAACATTGCTGCTGGCTTCCAGGCCTGCATCGCTTCTCTCGGCAGCAAGCTGGAGCTGGCACTGTTTTGGCAGCAGTGGTTGCCGTGCCCTGGGCAGCAGGCAGCAAGGCATCCTGTAGGACCAGGGAGTCCTTGGCTAGGAACATTCTATTTCCTTCACAGGTTCCTCTTCAGCCTCCTGTCCAAGGCCCAGTCTTGGGCCCCTGCTCTCCTTTCTTCACGCTTTCTCTAAAAGAACATTTTTCCAGGCTCACACTTTCTTTCAATCATCACCTCTAAGCGGATTTAGTCTCCAGGGGCTCAGGCAGCAGCCCCACTGTTGAGCTCCACTTGGGTTTCTCATCATGTTCTTAAACTCAAACAGGCAAAACAAAACTCACAACCCTCCCTCTGGACCAGCAGCCCCTCCTCGTGTCTTTGGGTAGCCCTGGTCTCTATTAGCCCAACCCCTGGTGGCATCTTTGACATCACTTTCTTTCCCTTCCCATAACAAATCCGTCTCCATAGTCTCAGCAGGTTTTGTTGTTATTGTTTATTTTATTTTCATGATATTGGCACTCAATTACAACGCCCCCAAATCCAGGCTTTCTGTCTCCAAATCTGTCTTGTTATCGTCATTCCCCTGCTGAAAAGTTTCCATGGCTTCCAGCTTCCTGCAAGGTTAAATAGAAACTTTTTTCCTGTCTTTCATGGCCCTCCATAATAAAGGCCTGCTCTGCCTAGAAACTTTGGTTCCTGCTATTTCCCAACACATTTCCTCTTTCACAACAAGGCTCCCGACCTCTGTCTCAGGAATCCATCAATCCCATTTCCATCTCCACTGCCCGTTTCCCCATGGAGAATGTGCTTGCCTCCAGCTGTCTAAATCCTGCCCATCCTTCAGAGACAAGGGCAATTTCCTTTTATATTGTGGAGATTTCCTTGTCTAATCCAGCCTGCTGGGATCTCTTTCTACAGCCTTTACCTTGCAACAAAGGACTGTAAGGATACAGTCATGAAATTTTCTTAGATTAAAAGGATGGAGGAGGCTGCCCCCTTCACCAAGATCCTGATTTGCCTCTCTTTGCACAATATTTTTGGTATCCTTTTGGGGTGGAGCAACTGAGTCAGGAGGAAGATTTTCCAGCTCCACAGGCAAAGTTCCCTCTAGACACAGACTTCCAGTATCTCCCAGCATCTGGTCTCCAAATCGGTGACACATATACTAAGCAAACGGCTTTGAGGAGCTCACTTTTCCCTCCAAAGTGGAAACAATGAGAAAAATCTAAATTGTATTGCATTATGATAAAAATGTTCCCCAGTGTTAATGTAATGCATAGGCAGTGCTTATGGTTCTTCTTGACCTTAGTGAAACTTTTTTTTTTTTTAAGGCTACTATTGTAGTAGATCTTTGGCACTGGTCAATGCTGTGAGTCAACCCTTTGAGGAAGTTGTGGATCTTGGTTTGTGATTTATCCAGTGCTGCCTAGTTAATATCCTGACTTCTCCCAGCTCCCAGCTCTGTTTGTCCAGCGGTTTCCATCAGTTCAGAAACATGAGGCCCCAGGGCAGGACCGCATTCTCTAGCGAATCCATTTCAGATACTATCATTAAAGCCCATTGTGAATAAAGCTATGGTTGGCCTAAATCCAATCTTTGTTTCTGAAATTTGGAAAGGACCATCTTCTTCATAAGAGTTCTAATGCTTTCAAATTTCATAACTATCCAGATGGAACAAATAAAGACATTGATTCTAAATGGCCATTTCCCCTTGATATTGATGGGCTGGGAATAACAAGAATGACTCATGGAATCAGATGAAATCAAATTCCATTTGGAAACTAGGTAAGTTAAAAACCCTATATATAAAAAATATATAACAGGCCAATCGCCAGCAGTGTCATTTTAATCATATCCTGGGAACTTGCTCTAATTAGCAAGATAATTTCTGTACAAGGCAAACTCAGAACAGACCCTTTCCAAGGATGGTCATTGATCGAAGCAACTCTGGGTACAGGGTGGAAGGGAGCAAAGACCAGAGGAAGGAAAGCCAATTAGAAAACTATGGCAGCAGTTCAGGTGAGGTCATGAGGACCTGAAATAAAATGGTGAGAGCAGGAAGAAAAGGACACCCTTAAGAAGCATTAAGTCTGAGCATGTCTAATGAACTGACCAGTGGTCGGCAGAAGCCATTTGTTTAAGGAGGTTATGCACGGCAGAAGTAAGAGAAAGGGAGGAATGCACTTACTCAATGGGGGTGATGTCTGCAAGAAGGTGCTTATTGTGTTTGTACCAGATGTTGGACCCTGACCTGGCCCCATGGATTTATGTCCAAGTTCTGCTGAAACTTGGCTGAAAGAGGAGCTGTGAGACACAGGAGCCCAGACATGCTGCTCTGTGCCCAGTGATGAAATGTAACCCAAAAGAGAGGCGAGCCATGTTCTCCCCTCTATTGCCCAGGACCAAGGGTGGCTCAGCTCAGGGATGTCGGTGAGGACCAAGGCATCGAGTGGGCCTGGGGAGCAGGAGCCAGCAGGCTTTTGGGAGAAGCCCAAGGGTCATCCCAGGGAACACAAGCAGCAGAGGAGCCCAGCAGTGGACCTGGGGGCCAGGGACAGCACAAAGGCACGAGCCAAAGAACAGGAGCGAGACCCGAGGGTCTCACAGCGCTAAATAGCTGAGGTTCTGAGTGATGGGGGAGGGGCCGGGCCAATGAAATGTGAGTTCTGACAGTGCATTTGACCTCATCTGTACCCACAAGCTGGCATGCCTGGAAGCATTCGTGTTGCAAATAGACACACACCCGCACTTATCACATTACATTACAATCCGCAGTTTACATAACTTTCTTCCTCGCTACTCCCTGAGCCTCGCAGGCATTAAAGACACACGTCATTCATCTTTGTGTCTCAGAATAGAGCGCAGGGCAGGTAGTAGGTGCTCAGTCAGTGGTGGCCTGTAAATGGATGAAATACTAAGAGGAATCTCATCACCAGTCCCCCAATACTAAAACAGCGTTACTATGAAACTCCAACATTAGAAACAAAAATCAAGAGCATGCTTCCTGTGGAAACCAGGATTCCCAGAGTAACACTACGGCCCAGAAGACCCTGGTCTCTTCCGGTACTGCTGGCAAGTTGCTCTATTTCTCCACTCCTGGCAAAACAGAGATGCTTTTGAACTTAATACAATAGACTTTCGGCCAAAAATAGCAAGCAAAATCAGAGAAAAAACTAAAAATAAAACATTATTTTCCTTTCTGTGTGCAGGGGACAGCAGAGGGGGCAGGGAAGCATGTTAATTAGCTATTCTGGTGACCACGTATTTAAGTAACAGCCACACTTACATATGCGTCCAATCAGCTTCAATTCCATGATCTGGGGCGGGGGTGGTGCTCTCCAGAACTGCCTGGGCCAGGATGAGGTGACTAGAGATTTGTTTAAAACGCAGGCCCTGGCCAGATGCAGCGGCTCACGCCTATAATCCCAGCACTTTGGGAGGCCGAGGCAGGTGGACCACTTGAGGTCAGGAGTTTGACACCAGCCTGGCCAACATGTTGAAACCCTGTCTCTACTAAAAATACAAAAATTAGCAGGGCGTGGTGATGGGCACCTGTAATCTCAGCTACTCGGGAGGCTGAGGCAGGAGAATTGCTTGAACCCGGGGGGCGAAGGTTGCAGTGAGCCAAAATAGTGCCACTGCACTCCAGCCTGGCAACAGAGCAAAACTCCATCTCAAAGAAACTAAAATAAAATAAAACGTGGGTCCTAGAGGAAGAGGAAGGAGCTCCGATGGACGTGCTGCTACAGAAAAGTCACATGGAAGCCCACAGAGCCACCAATTAGATCTGCTGCCCAAACTCCACAAAAGCAAAGTTTGATGAGACAGCAAGGAGGAAACAGCCCAAAGAGGCCACTCCTTCCTGCAGAGGTCAACCAGCCGCTCTGAATTAAGAACTCTCGAGTCACTGACACAACACAATATGACATCTTTCCAGCTGATGGAGTGCAGAGCAATTTTAGTGTGGATCCAGAGGCTTCTCCCTGGGGGGGTTGCCCGGCAGGGGTCACAATGCAGAATAATCCCATTAAGTTCCAGCTGCTGCACCCCATCCCCTGTGATTTACGGTCATGTCAGGGCCTTACCCTTACCAGTGCAACCAAATTTAAACCCACTCTTGGTGATGATTCTGCGATTCTGCGTGAGCGCAGCCTGGGGATGGGAGGAGGGAGGGAGCAGCGGCTTAAAGAGATGCTTGCATTTATGATCCAAGATCTGAGTTGTCCTTCCCCCTACCCTTTTTCTTCTGCCAGGGCCATTGATTTTTTTAACTGCTCTAAAAGAGGCCCACACTTTAGAGCTCCATCCTCTTTGGCTCCTTCCACTATTGATGAGAAAGAACAGAATCAACTCCCAGACCCAGGCAGGCAACTTTTCCAGCATCACGGTCTCAGCCGGCTACCATGATCAGAGGGAGCTCTTTACAGGCTCTGGAGAGAATTGTTTCCAAAGCCAAACATAAGGAATATCAATTATAATGTTTAAAAGAATTTCAAAACAAGTGTTTGGCATTCCAGCTTACTTTTCTAGTCTCCGCACTTGAGGAAAAAAAAAAAATCTTGTATTTCCAAACACTAAATTATGTGGCTTTTGACTTTGAAAATGGCCTGGTGATATTATTTCCTAGGATCTATGTGGTACAGCAAATGGTGTATCTGCCCATCAAAACTACTCTAAAAGATTCAAGAGTTGCTCAATATTAAGCTGAGATGAGACAAAGATAAGACATGAAAATCAATTTCAGGTCTAACTGAGACTGGCTTAATAAGACTGATATGGTATAAAAGCATACGAATTTTTCACTCCCCTACTAAGAACATATTTTCCAACACAAATCCTGCCTTCCAGGACAATCCAGCCCAGTTTGAAATAAGGCATGTGTAAAAAGGAATGGAATAGGAAACAGAGACAAGTGAAGGTGGCTATAGAAGTTCAGAATACAGGCCAGGCGCAGTGGCTCATGCCTGTAATCCCAGCACTTTGGGAGGCTGAGGTGGGCGTATCATCTGAGGTCAGGAGTTTGAGACCAGCCTGACCAACATGGTGAAACCCTGTCTCTACTAAAAATACAAAAAAAAAAATTTGTGGTGGTAGATGCCTGTAATCCCAGCTACTTGGGAGGCTGAGGTAAGAAAATCGCTTGAACCCAAGAGGCGGAGGTTGCAGTGAGCTGAGATCGTGCCATTGCCCTCCAGCCTGGTTGACAAAAGGGAGACTTCGTCTCAAAAAAAAAAAAAGTTCAGAAGACAGACATGCTTCTGGATGGAGAGAGGGAGATGGACAGGAAGCTGCTGTATTTGCAAGAATAACTGAGAAGCTTCATGGGAAAGGGAAATGGAGCTGTCTATTTGGACACTTACAACGGATGCCTTTATGAAGCTCCTCAGACAGCCGTACAGGGTCAACACACTTAAAAAGCCAGCAGAGCCCTGGATGAGAAACTTCCCGGCCAGCTCCCTCTGGACCACAGCCATCTTCCTAAGAAGGGGGAGATGAGCTAAAAACTGGGTCAGTCAAAGCTCTGTCACTGTCCCATTGCAGGCTGTGACCTCGTGTGGGGGGAAAGAATTGTAATCCCTACCCACTCACTCTAACCCAGAGCCTGATGGAGAGGAACAGGACAAAAGTCACACAGGTTCCTCATCCGTGAGGCCTTCTTGAGGCAGACAGAATCCCAACTATAGTAGCCAGACTAACAGTGCAGGG
The DNA here is from genome assembly GCF_006542625.1 of Nomascus leucogenys. Lineage (NCBI taxonomy): Eukaryota > Metazoa > Chordata > Mammalia > Primates > Hylobatidae > Nomascus > Nomascus leucogenys. Next base: position 63,336,674 of record NC_044388.1, read on the forward strand.
TCTGTTGTGGGGAGCTGCGGTGGTGCCTCCATTGCCATCACAGCCATTTTCAAACACTAAGGGACTCCCTGTTGGTCCCCACCCAGAGGGAAAGCCCGGCAGGACTAGAGAGATCCAGCAGGGCTGGGGGAGAGTCAGGGGGCTGCTGCGGTTCCTGTGACTGGGACAGTTTGACACAGTGGGACCAGGACGGCTCGGAGAAACTCACTACCCTACTAAGGGCTGTAAGAGGACATGGCATTCAGGCTGGGCCTCAAGGAGGAGAACGTGGACATCTGGATGAAAAAGGCATGCACCCAAAGGTTTCACACAAAGGCATTCAGTGATGAAAATAAAATATAGAAGAAAAGGTGCATTTCCAGGAATGAAAACCGGATAGAGCACAGACCCACATAAGCATGCACATTGTTTTTCGCCTTCCCTCTTGCAACTTTTCCAGATCTTATATCAGCTCAGGGACAGAGCCATGAGCTCCCTCCAAATTTTTCGCACATCCCAGCTCTCTGTGGTTCATTCATCGTAATGTTTTTTTAAGTCATGATGTCCTTAAGATATTAGGAATGAATGGAGCTGCACTCACCTGCCCCTGCTGACTGCTTGTTACTGCATCTATCCTGCTCATTGTTCTAATTCTATTTATTTTTATTTTTGTGAGACAGAGTCTAACTCTGTCATCCAGGCTGGAGTGCAATAAGGCTCACTGCAACCCCTGCCTCCTAGGTTCAAGTGATTCTCCTGCCTCAGCCTCCTGAGTAGCTGGGATTACAGGTACCCGCCACCATGCCTGGCTAACTCTTTTTTGTATTTTTAGTAGAAATGGGGTTTTGCCATGTTTGCCAGGCTGGTCTCGAACTCCTGACCTCAAGTGATCTGCCCACCTCGATTGTTCTAATTTTAAATACCCCGCCACATACACTCACGTGTCGTTTCTCCCTCCTCTGACATTGGTTCGCCTGAGTTACGGAAGTCAGGGGACTTATCTCCTGACAAGGCTGGGTGATGAGTTAGGAGAAGGAGGATCATGGGTCTCTGGCCTGAAGTAAGAGCTTCCCTCTGGGATAAGGCAGGAGTGGGAGGCTGCAGGTGCGAGGAAGGAAGCCAAGGTCAATGTCACGTCTCACTATTCAGAGTGTGGTCTGGGGCCAGCAGCATCAGCATCATCTGGGAGTTTGTTAAAGATGCAGCATCTCAGGCCCAGCTCTAGAGAAACTGAATCAGAATATGCATTTGAAGAACATCCTAGCAAACAGATCTCCAGTTGCATTTGAAGAACATCCTAGCAAACAGATCTCATTGGTATTAGCTAATATCTACGATATTATCTATATCATCTAACAGATAACCAACAAGCACTGCACATTGAGGTGTCTCTCTAGCTATGTCATCTCTTTTAATCCTCAAAACAACCGGACACAGACAGTCTGACCCTCCTTTTTACAAAAAAGCAACTGTGGCTCAGAGAGTTTAACTTATTTGCCCAAGACCACACAGCTACCTTTCAGCAAAGCACAGAGTTTAGCTGAATCTGGCTGATTCCAAAGCCACTGTCTTTTCCACCACATATCTGAAGTCCAGTGCTGAGTGGAGAAAAGAAAATTCTAGCAATAAGCCCTCACCACCCAGCAAGTCAGTGACGTCAGCCAGTATCCTGACTGAACAAATGCATGCAGACAGGCAGTTATTTGAATATTTGTCGGCAGGTTACAAGCCCAGTGGGTTGGGAACCAGGAGTGAGGATCCATTTCTGAAGGCCACAAGAGGACTGCCATGAACCAGCCTGCACCCCTGTCCTAGGGCATCCGTAACACTGAGCAGGGACCCCAGGGACAGGCAGACCTGGCCAGCACCACACTGGGAGAAAGGCTCCAGCCCAGCAGCCAGTTCTGAACCCAATGTAGTGGACAAGTCCAGGGCTGCATGCCAGATGGCAGAGCATCAACTTGCAGTTTTTTTTTTTTTTTTTTAGAGGGAGACAGGGTCTTACTATGTTGCCCAGCCTGGTCTTGAATTCCTGGGCTCAAGCAATCATCCTGCCTCAACCTCTCAATGTGCTGGGTTTACAGGTGTCAACCACCACACCTGGCCTAAGTTAAAGTTTCTTAAATCCTTCCCACCTAATATCAAACCTGGGCTTGGGAGAAAGAAGCAGCTGTGAGAAGACCCTCCTGAGGACAGGATACTGACTAAAGTCATTGCCTTGCTGGGTAGTGAGGGGTTTGCAATGTCATGAGCAGCTTTTGCTGTGTGGTGAGGAACTGTCCCAGCATCTGCCGTCACGGGCTGGGAAGACCAGCTAAGAGTTGACATGTCCTGCTAGAGATGAACCCAAGGAGCTGTGGGCGGCCCCACCCAATATCTTCTCCATGGAACCCAAGAGCCTTGTCAAGTTACTGCAAATGCACAATCTTAGTTTCAAATCGAGGCCCTCCATCCATATCTGCTTGTTTCAAGGAAAGGTTGCTGCCAAACTATTTCTTCATTTCTAATAGGCACCTAGAAAGCAACAGAGGGACGGTAGAAAGCCACATGACAGCCATTTGGCAAAGCTTTTCAGAATTGCTTTTCTATTTTTCTGTTTTGTAGGCTCTGGGGTTCCACTGAGACTTCTACAGTCAAGCAAGGATCCCATTTCTTAACATTTTGCAAGTCCTTTTTACAAATGCCAAAAAAACACGCCTAGGGCAGAGCCATGGACTTTCTGAGCTCTGTTTACTAAACCACAGATTGTGACAGCCCCAGAGCTGGTTGTTCTGACCTTCACATTGTTACCAAATCTGGCTTCTTAAATCAGGCCTGTCACCCTGTTGTTCCCTTGCTGAAGGGCTTCTATCACTGGTGGGAGCAAGTCCAACCTCGGATTTGCATTGGCACCCCTTCGTCAGCGGGCCTGCTTCACCCCTGACGCTTGGTATGTACTGTCCATCCCCCAAGGCAGGGAGTAGCCAAGCCCAGTTCCTTCGTGTCACTGGGCCTTCCTACCACAGTTGTTTCTACCAGCTGTGCTCCCTTAGGCAGCACAGTAGTGAAACCAAGCCAAGGCCAAAGTCATGTGGCAACAGCCTCACGAACTGTGTGTCCTCTGCCCAGCTGCAGGTGTTGCACAGAGGTTAGGTGAAGTGGTGTGCTGGTAAAAGTTTAACAAGTGGCTCTCCAGGAAAGAAAATATGTGCATATGTAGATATAAACACATAGGTTTATTATAAACTTTACTGCTATATAATACACACAATCTGGTAAATTCCATATAGCCAATTGTTTCTCATGTATGCTTTCATTGATTTTTATTTTACTTATTTTTATTTTTAAATATAATAATAACCAGAGACAGGGTCTCACTATGTTGCCCAGGCTGGTCTCAAACTCCTGACCCATCCTCCTGCCTCGGCCTCTCAGAGTGCTGTGATTACAGGCATGAGTCACCATACTCAGCAACTTCCATTGATTTTTGACAAACTCTCTTCTCTGTAGCCAACCAATGCGGCAACTGATGAACAAGTATAGTTCTGGGATAGCTGTTGGTTGCTATTTTCATTTATGTAAACAACAGGAAAGTGAAACAACTAAGATCTGTGTCGGAATTCCACTCATTGGTCAATGATAGGAACAACTCCTTTACAGAATCAGATAACAGTTGTCAAAGACTGGAGGAAGATTTTCTCAATCTTTTTTGTGTCATTCACAAAGTAATGGCTAATGATAGGCAGACTTTAAAGTTTTATCTGTATGTTTAATATTATCTCCCTCACTTCCTTAAGTCTAGACCAAGGGTTCCGTAAAATTTGACTCTTACGAGCCAGATAGTAAATATTGTTAACTTTGTGAGCCATTTGGTCTCTGTCACAACTACTCAATGGGGCCATTGTAGTGCCAAATCAGCCGTGGACAACACGAACACAAAAGAGCGTCCCTGCTATGTCCCAATAAAACTTTTTATGAAAGCAAGTGGGGGCTCAGATTTGGCCCACAAGCTGTAGTTCCCAACCCCTTGTCTAGACAACCAACGAGACAATAAATCCAGCCTGATTTGTAGCGTTTGTTTACAAATCAGTTGCTGTGGCTATTTCAAGCTAACAATGCAAAGTCACTGGACAAGGAGTATGGGGAGGTGATGTTCACCAGCTGGTAGATATCTAATGTCATATTTCCACCGGTGTGAGTTTCCTAGGTCTGCCATCACAAGGCGCCACAAACCAAGTGCCTTAAACAACAGAAATTCATTGTTTCATGGTTCAGGGGACTACAAGTCCGAGATGAAGGTGTGGGCAGGGGTGGGGGGCTCCTTCTGTGAACCCAGAGGGAAAATCTGTTCTCTGCATCTCTCCTAGTTCCTGATGGTTTGCTGCCGTGTTGGGCGATTCTTGGCTTCTGCTGCATCGCCCCAATCTCTGCCTTCATCTTCACGTGACATCCTCCCTCCGTGCATATTTCTCTGTGCCCAAACTTCCTCTTTTTATAAGGACACCAGTAATATTGGACTAGGGCCCCACCCTAATGACCTGATCTAAACTAATTACATCTTCAACAACCCTCTTTCCAGATAAGGTCACGTTCTGAGATACTGGGGGTTAGGACTTCAACATATGAATTTGTGGCGGGAGGGGACACAAGTCAACCCATAAGACCACCGTACAGTGACAATAGTCATAAAGAGCTTCTAGAGTATAGATAATAAAAAATAGTTGGGAGGCCGAGGCGGGCGGATCACGAGGTCAGGAGATCAAGACCATCTGATCTTGATCTGCCTCCTGGCTAACACGGTGAAACCCTCTCTCTACTAAAAATACAAAAAAACTAGCTGGGCGTGTGGCGGGCGCCTGTAGTCCCAGCTACTCAGGAGGCTGAGGCAGGAGAATGGCATGAACCCGGGAGGCGGAGCTTGCAGTGAGCCGAGATTGCGCCACTGCACTCCAGCCTGGGCGACAGAGCGAGACTCCGTCTCAAAAAAAAAAAAAACAAAAAAAAAAAAACCAGCAAAACAGGCCGGGCGCGGTGGCTTATGCCTGTAATCCCAGCACTTTGGAAGGCCAAGGCAGGCGGATCATGAGGTCAGGAGTTTGATACCAGCCTGGCTAACATGGTGAAATGCCATCTCTACTAAAAATACAAAAATTAGCTGGGTGTCGTGGCAGGCGCCTGTAATTCCAGCTACTCGGGAGGCTGAGGCAGGAGAATTGTTTGAATCCTGGAGGCGAAGGTTGCAGTGAGCTAAGATTGTGCCATTGCACACCAGCCTGGGTGTCAGGTGAGACTCTGTCTCAAAGAAAAAAAGAAAAGAAAAAAACAGCAAAACACCTGGGAAGTGATGACTTTTGAGTATTCATTATATTTATTTTAATCTAATTTATTTAGTTGTAAGTTTACTTATTTAGTTTTATAATTTATTTAGTTTATTTAGTATAAGTTCATGTAAGACTATATATTTGTTTGTTTTTTGAGATGTGGTCTCACTCTGTCACCCAGGCAGGAGTGCAGTGGTGCAGTTTTGGCTCACTGCAACTTCCACCTCCGCCTCCACCTCCCAGGGTCAAGTGATCCTCACATCTCAGCCTCCCCAGTAGCTAGAACCACAGGCACATGTCACCAGGCCAGGCTAATTTTTGTATTTTCAGTAGAAATGGAGTTTCATCATGTTGCTCAGGCTCATCTCAAACTCCTGAGCTCAAGTGATCCATCTGCCTCAGCCTCCCAAAGTGCTGGGATTACAAGCATGAGCCACCACACCCAGACTATAGTTTAATTTATAGTAATAGGTGTGTTTAACAACTGGCTCACAAAATTCTAATCAACTCTCTTAAGCCAAAATGCATTGCCTTCAGCACACCCGTGGTTTAAGGGGATATGTGCTACAGCAGAGCTCCCCAGGGAATTAGGGTCCTGATATAGTTTGGCTGTGCCCCTACCCAAATCTCAACTTGAATTGTATCTCCCAGAATTCCCACATGTTGTGGGAGGGACCCAGGGGGAGGTAATTGAATCATGGGGGCTGATCTTTCCCGTGCTATTCTTGTGATAGTGAATAAGTGTCACGAGATCTGACAGGTTTATCAGGGGTTTCCACTTTTGCTTCTTCATTATTTTCTCTTGCCGCTGCCATATAAGAGGTGCCTTTCACCTCCCGTCATGATTCTGAGGCCTCCTCAGCCATGTGGAACTGTAAATCCAATTAAACCTCTTTTTCTTCCCAGTCTCAGGTATGTCTTTATCAGCAGCATGAAAACAAACTAATACACGTCCCCCTCAGGGGCCGGAGACAAGAGGAACCAACCCATGGCCCTGAATTCCTCCCCTCCTGTGGGATCACTGTGAGGCAAGATGTGCCCATCTCACCCAGTTTCCCCACCCTTCTGGCCCGCTGCAGTTACCTGAGAGCCTCCATCTCACTGGGCCAAACTTAATTCCGCTGCTCCAAAGAAAAGGTGACAATTTCTTTTTGTGCTAAGCAGGAGGATATCAGGCTTCACACCAGAGCCCATCCTTCCTCATTTTTCTCTGGTTCTCAGTCTCCCTCCAAGGCCAAGTAGAACCCTTAGATCTCCTAGTATCTTCCTCAATAAAGCCAATCCACACAAGTCTGTGCCTTCACTGAATTCCTATACAATCTATTCCCATATGGCATCATATTATCCTCCAGCTGACTTCTGCATGAATCTCCTCCATCTCTACTAAATTTCTAAAATATTTGGAAAGAGAGACTGTGTTCTTTGCTATCTCTCTCTGTCCAGCCCAAAACTAGCCAGATAAAACCAGCGGTTTAATAAATGCTTGTTGTTTGCATAGAGAATAGCAAATAGTAATCAAAAGCAATTTTGTCCTAGGTCCAGGTTAGAAAGAATCAGGCTTTGTTCCAGAGGAGGGCCAAAGTAAAACTCAAGTATAGTAATCATTTCTGCTCACAAGTTTTAGCATGTCTGAAAAAGAAAGAACAGCTCAGACCAAGGAGCAGGCTCAGTGAGGATGGCTTCTCCATGTCCTCTAACTGTGCCTCATGGGGATATGCCCAAGGTGGGGACACTGGCCAGCAGCCCATGAAGAATAAGGAATCCCCTCTGTGTTAGTTAGGCTAATGCTGTCTGTCATAACGAGCACACTAAAAATGCTCAGGGGCTTCACAAGATACAGAGTTATTTAATTTTGTTCACATCAGTGGTAGAGACTGGTGGTTCGGGATGGAGGGAAGGAGGAGAATGGGGGAAGGGAAACTCAGTTCACACAACCATGGTGAAAGAGCTGAAAGAAGCTCTGCCATCTTCCACACATGGTCCCCATGCCCTGGCCCTGGGGGCTGAGGTCATTTGGTATTCCTGGAAAGAGAAAACATGTACAGGATCCTGTAGGAAGGTTCTGGCACCAAGACTAGAGGTGGCGTCATCATTTCTGCCCACATTCCATTGGCTGGAACCCTCTTTCATGACCCTATCTGGATCTAGATGGGCTGAGAAAGCAACAACTTTATTGTGGGAAGGGAGCACAAATCACCAATGGCAGCTGCCCTCTCTGCCACTTCCCAGGTCCAAGAAAAAAACCAACAATGGGACTTCCTGGCTTTGATCCTCCCTCTTCTCCTCAGGAAGGTCCATGCCTCCATGCCAAAACAACCTATGCCACCATGCAAAGCAACGATTTTGTCACTCAGTAAGCCCTACCTCTCGTGCCTAACATCCAGATTCCGGACCTTAAAATCCTTGCTATCCCTTCTCTTGTAAAGGTTCCCTTTTCTGCATCTAAGCCCCAAGCTATGTAACTTTCCTTTATCTGCACCTGCATCACAAAGCCTAGGTCTTCCATATGAATGAGTCTGACCAGGACTTCCCACAATCCCCAACAAGATGTCTTAGCCCCTTTGCATCACTATACAGGAATATTGAGGCTGGGTAATCTAGAAAGAAAAGAGGTTTATTTGCCTCACGGTTCTGCCGACTGCACAAGAAGCATGGTGCCAGCATCTGCTTCTGGTGAGGACCTCAGGAAGTTTCTACTCATGGCAGAAGACAAATGGGGACTAGTAACGCATGGCAAGAGACAAAGGAAGAGAGAAGGGAGGAAATGCCAGGCTATTTCTAACAACCAGATCTCCTGGGAACTAACAGAGCAAAAATTCACACAATACCAGGAGAACAGCATCAAGCCATTCATGAGAGACTTGTCCCCATGACCCAAACACCTTCTACCAGGACCCTCTCCAACATCAGACATCAAATTTTAACTTGAGATTTGGAGGGGACAAACATCCAGATTATATTACAAGGATAAACCAAGTCAGAAGCTTAATCCACCCTGCTGTGTAGAATTTGTCTTGGGCATCCAAAAATGGCACATAGTTAAACCCTGGCAGAGTTGTAAATCATTCACAAGAATTGTTCTAAGCCAGGGAAGTATATCACTTCGCTGGAAAAGGTCAGTCAGTACATCAGAATGGACCTGATATCTCAAATTCCTTTCAGCTCCGAGGGAGTCCAGTTCCAGTTGCTAGGTCCTAGTTCTCTGTGGCTGGAACACCCTTCAGTTGCTCTGTTCAAGTGAAGTGGCTAAAGTCCTACTTGTCATGTGGTCTTCTGCCTTCAAATGATTCTCAATTGCACTGAGCGGGAAGCAAACAACATCACTAAGGTTGGCAGTCATTTTTGTGTTTCAGTAGGCTCAGTCTCTAAAGAATGTTCAGGAACGGCTGGGTACAGTGGCTCATGCCTATAATCCCAGCAGTTTGGGAGGCCAGGGTGGGTGAATCATCTGAGGTCAGGAGTTCGAGACCAACCTGGCCAACATGTTGAAACCCAATCTCTTCTAAAGATACAAAAAAATTAGCCAAGCATGGTGGTGGGTGCCTGTGATCCCAGCTACTTGGGAGGCTGAGGCAGGAGAATCGCTTGAACCTGGGAGGCGGAGGTTGCAGTGAGCTGAGATCGTGCCATTGCACTCTAGCTTGGGCAACAAGAGCAAAACTCCGTCTAAAAAAAAAAAAAAAAAAAGAATGCTCGGAAAACCCATTCCATAGATTCAGAGTACAGACTCAGAGATGCCAAAAGCTGTAGGATATTTAAGGGCATTCTCCAAGCTTCTGTATCTCAGAAAGGGACACACGGATACCCAGTTTTGATTTTCTAGACTCGGGTAGAAATTTGACTGTTTTCAGTCTGGAAATCTACTGGAAGTAGCCATTGTTTGACTTCAAAACATGTCCCACTATGAGTTGCCAGAAATGCCACACTCTGAAATTTTTTGTTTATGAGCCATGAAATGAGAGTTAGAAAAACAGCTAAAGTGGGGTGGACACATCAATAGAGTAAGTTCCCCAAAATATGCCAAGTTAGAAGATAAAAGACCCAGAGCATAACCCAGACTGATACGTGAAATGAGAGAAGATAATAAAATACCAAACTTGAAGACAGCATTCATACGTGGAAACAAGTGGAGCTGAATTGAGACAACTATTGTGTTATGGCCCTTGAAGGAAAACAGCAAATAAAAAGAAATACTCTCACACCATCTAAAACAAATTTACATGATGTTAAGAATGTTGGGCCGGGTGTGGTGGCTCACACCTGTAATCCCAGCACTTTGGGAGGCCAAGGCGGGTGGATCACGAGGTCAGGAGATCAAGACCATCCTGGCTAAAACGATGAAATCCCATCTCTATTAAAAAAATACAAAAAATTAGCCAAGCGTGGTGGCGGGCACCTATAGTCCCAGCTACTCGGGAGGCGGAGGCAGGAGAATGGCGTGAACCTGGGAAGAGGAGCTTTCAGTGAGCTGAGATCGCGCCACTGCACTCCAGCCTGGGCAACAAGAGCGAGACTCCGTCTAAAAAAAAAAAAAAAAAAAGAATGTTGAGCTTGACAAATTTTAACCCTGGGATTTAGGAATTTGAATATATTTGAACTAATTTTACAGGAGAAGGGGAAAAAGAAAAAAATGGAATGAGGAAGCTTTATAAGAAAAAGATACCAATTTTAAAGCTGTTCTATTTAGCAAAAGAAGTGATGGAATACTAACAATCCATAAAAAGTGGATGGATCATCAGGTCCTTGGGAAAGCAGAGATGAGACATTTATTAGCTGAACAGCACACAACAGCCTTAGATGTGACCACGGGGTGGGTGACAAATGGCCTCCCTTCTGAAAGACTCTCCTCTTTTCTCCCAGGAGAATACTCAAAGTAAAACGTATGCCTTGGGCATCTGAAAAGATGGTGAAATGTATAGCCTCCTACTACGGCCTTAATCACGTGAAGCTCTCAAAATAAAACCTAAAGGGGAAAAACACAAGTCAAGCAACTTAACATTCAGCCTATGTTTAAGAAATAAAACCAAATAAAATAAGAAGTAAAACTCCATACTCCAAAGTGTGCATCTGAGACAATCTATATTGTAAAAGCCAGACTGTAATGGAAACTGCAAATGTCATTAGCTGCAGAGCTGCCAGAAGACCCTGCCACAGCAATGGCCATGCAGCCACACCCCACCAAGGGTCCCCTGAGGCCCCATTGATGGGATTCTCACAGGCCACTGTACCCTTGATTGGACTAACTATGAATAGTTATTCCCTTCAAAGAAGAGAGGAGTTTAAGAAAAGAGGTTTCTGCTCCTTGACTTATGATAGAATCTTTTCTATATTGGAGAAGGAGAGCAAGAGCACACTGCCATGGTGGTCACCCTGGATGGCCTCCAATAACCTACTTCTTTTCATAATCACCACCTTGTGTAGATCCCTCCCACACTGACTCTGGGCTTGGCCACATGACTTGCCTTGGCCAGTGAAACTTGGCAAGAATGACACAAGCAGAGGCTTATCCTTCTGGAATACTTGTTTTTAGAGGCCTAGGCCACCAAGCGAAGAGGCCTCTCTATCCTACTGGTAAGTCCATGTGGAGTGACAAACACGTAGTAGCAACCAGCTCTTCCAGCATCCCGGAGGCGGCACCAGACATTTGTTGAGTGAAACCCGTGGAACAGAATAGCTAATCAGTTGTGCTCAGCCCAGATAGTAGAAGTAGGGGAAATCATAATTTGTGATTGTTAAGCTACTATGCTTGGGGTAGTGTATGATGCAGCAATCCATAACAGGTTTTGTATTTACCAGTGAGAGGACTTCTTGTCAAATGCTTTGACCGTGGAGATCAGTTGGATTTTAGTGCAAAACTTATAACCACTATTGACTAGGAGTGTGATTTGGAGTTGTTTATTTAACCTCTCTTCATCTTTTTAATGATAAAGTGGGTTCCTGTTGGTTGCTCCATCACCTTAGCATTCATGCTTTTCCCTTCTAGGGATGCCAATTGTACCTAGCTCCAGAGGTTGGACCAAGGAACCTTAGAAAAGCCATTAGTGTGTTCTATCACCTGGCCGCAGCACCACTGCCCCTATCCCACATACACACACACACACAAAATGGTTTAGGGCTAGTCTTTTTTTTTTTTTTTTTTTTTTTTTTTGAGATGGAGTTTCACTCTTGTTGCTCAGACTGGAGTGCAATGGCGCCATGTCAGCTCACCGCAGCCTCCACCTCGCAGGTTCAAGCAATTCTCCTGCCTCAGCCTCCTGAGTAGCTGGGATTACAGGCACGCACCGCCACACCAAGCTAATTTTGTATTTTTAGTAGAGACGGGGTTTCTTCTTGTTGGTCAAGCTGGTCTTAAACCCCCGACCTCAGGTGATCCGCCCGCCTTGGCCTCCCAAAGTGCTGGGATTACAGGCGTGAGCCACCGCACCCAGCCATGGCTAGTCTTATGACCTAACCCAGTCTGATCAGAATGAATCTCAGGACTTCAGCTGAAACTGTGAAAGATATTTCTTATTCTAGAAGCCAGCCTGAGGATGAAACCAACACACACTGCAGGGAATATTCAATAGAAAGAAATCAAAGGAAAAAGAACTTGAACCCAGATCCAAATGCTCCTAAGTGAGGATCTACGTTGAACTTTTTCAGTTATGTGAGCCAACAAATTGTCTTTATTGTTTAAATTAGCTCAAGATTTGCTACCTACAACCTAAAGTATCTGAACTGAGACACTAGTTGCCTAGTGTCTTAACTGCCTCACTCTCCTTTCTTCTTCTGGAAACACTACTTCCCTTCTTTGGGGGAACTCTTCCTCCCCCCGCCACCACACACACACGCACAGACACACACAGTTCTAAAGGAGGCTGCAAATTAAAGCCGGCCCCAACATCCCTTCCCAACCCACAAGGGAAAATATAAGGCCCAACAGACATATCGGAGCCTTTCCCCACATTTTAGGGACTGAAGGAAGACAGATGATCCCTCTCTGGTAGTGAAACCAAGAGCCGCCTACAGCCCTACTTCCAGCTTTGTGATGAAAGCCAACTGAGAGACTGACAGGAGAATCCTAGAACATTTAAAACCCTGGTTCCAAGTGATCTTGAGGCCATCTGCCACCTTGAACCTCCGGTGAATCGGCTGTGTGCACCAGTGAATCCCCCCACTTCTCATCCCTGCATCTTTCTTGGGTGGGTTTCTTCCCTTTCTTTGACCAGGAGTCCTGTTCCTACCTTTCTGACCTGAAGCAGTCACCCAGAAGCTTCCCAAAGACAAGTCACAGAACCCTCTAGGCTGCCTTGTGCTCATCTCTGAAGTGAAGGGGTTGGGCTAGGCACAGTGGCTCACACCTGTAATTCCAACACTCTGGGAGGCCAAGGCGGGGGGATCGCCTGAGGTCAGGAGTTCAAGATCAGCCTGGCCAACATGGAGAAACCCTGTCTCTACTAAAAATACAAAAAATTAGCTGGGTGTGGTGGCATGCACCTGTAATCCCAGTTACTCGGGAGGCTGAGGCAGAAGAATCACTTGAATCCAGGAGGCGGAGGTTGCAGTGAGCTGAGATCGCACCACTGCACTCCAGCCTGGGCAACAACAGCGAAACTCCATGTCAAAAAATAAAAAATAAAGTGAAGAGGTTGGATGAAACTTCGTCTGGAGTGCCCCTTGGCTCTATTCTGGGCCTGAAGCCCTCCCAGACTGCTGCTATGGTCTGAGTATTTATGTCCCCCTGAAATTCATATGTTGAAATCTTAACCTCCAAGGTGATGGTACTGGGATGTAAGACCTTTGGGAGGTGATCAGGTCAGGAGGGTAGAACCCTCATGAATGGAATTATTGCCCTTATAAAAGAGACCCAAGGGAACCCATTCATTTCTTCTATCATGCGAGAACACAACAAGAAGGTACCACCTATGAACCAGGAAATAGTCCCTTACCAGACACTAAATCTACCAGCACCTTGATCTTAGAATTCTCAACCTCCAGAACTGTGAGAAATAAATTTCTATTATTTATAGGCAGTTTATGATATTTTGTTATAGCAGCCTGAATGAAGTAAGACAAGCCCCTGTAGCCTCCAGCAAGAATGACAACAGCACCCACTTGGTCTACATATAACTTTGCACACCTTTCTCTTCTTCTTATCGTGCCCCATTTTTGTTAAAGATTGACTCATAAAGTCAACATCGGCTATCAGCACATGCCTAACAATATCAACAGCTTCCATTTATTGGGTGCCTACTCGGTGCCAAGTTAGGTGTTTCATATATTGTTTCCAATCCTTACAACCCACATGTACCAAATGGTAGTAAAAATAAAGGCAAATTTTCAATATCATACTGAATGGGAAAAAACTGGAAGCATTATCCTTGAAAACCAGCACAGTACAAGGATGCCCTCTCTCACCACTCCCATTCAACCTAGTACTGAAAGTTCTGGCCGGGGCAATCAGGCAAGAAAAAGAAATAAATGATATTCAAATAGGAAGGGAGGAGGTCAAATTGTCTCTGTTTGCAGATGACATTATCCTATATCTAGAAAACCCCATCGTCTCAGCTCAAAACCTTCTTAAGCTGATAAGCAACTTTGGCAAAATCTCAGGATACAAAATCAATGTGTAAAACTCACAAGCATTCCTATACACCAACAATAGACAAGCAGAAAGCCAAATCATGAATAAACTCCTATTTACAATTGATACAAAGAGAACAGAATAAATAGGAATACAGTTAACAAGGGATGTGAAGGACTTCTTCAAGGAGAACTACAAACCACTGCTCAAGGAAATCAGAAAGGACACAAACAAATGGAAAAACATTCCACGCTCAAGGATAGGAAGAATCAATATCATGAAAATGGCCACACTGCCCAAAGTAATTTATAGATTCAATGCTATTCCCATTAAACTACCATTGACATTCTTCACTGAATTAGAAAAAACTACTTTAAAATTCATAGGGAACCAAAAATGAGCCTGTATAGCCAAGACAATCCTAAGCAAAATGAACAAAACTAAAGACATCACACTACCCTACTTCAAACTATACTACAAGGCTACAGTAACCAAAACAGCAGGGTACTGGTACAAAAACAGATACACAGACCAATGGAACAGAATAGAGATCTTAGAAATAATATCACACACTACAAACATCTGATCTTTGACAAGCCTGACAAAAACAAGCAATGGGAAAAGGATTCCCTATTTAGTAAATGGTGCTGGGAGAACTGGCTAGCCATATGCAGAAAATTGAAACCGGACCCCTTCCTTACGCCTTATACAAAAATTAACTCAAGATGGCTTAAAGACTTAAATGTAAAACCCAAAACTATAAAAACCCTAGAACAAAATCTAGGCAATACCATTCAGGATGTAGGCACAGGCAAAGATTTAATGAGGAAAATGTCAAAAGCAATTGCAACAAAAGCAAAAATTGACAAATGGGATCTAATTAAACTAAGGAGCTTCTGCACAGCAAACTAAACTATCATTAGAGTGAACAGACAACCTATAGAATGGGAGAAATGTTTGCAATCTATCCATCTGACAAAGGTCTAATATCCAGAATTTACAAGGAACTTAAACAAATTTACAAGAAAAAAACAACCCCATTAAAAAGTGGGCAAAGGGCTGGGTGTGGTGGCTCAGGCCTGTAATCCCAGCACTTTGGGAGGCTGAGGCAGGCAGATCACCTGAAGTCAGGAGTCCAAGACCAGCCTGGCCAACATGATGAAACCCCATCTCTACAAAAATACAAAAATTAGCTGGGCAAGGTGGCGGGTGCCTGTAATCCCAGCTACTCAGTAGGCTGAGGTTGGAGAATTGCTTGAACCCAGGAGGCAGAAGTTGCAGTGAGCGAAGATCACACCATTGCACTCCAGCTGCCTGGGTGACAAAGCAAGACTTCATCTCAAAAAAAAAAAAAAAAAAAAAAGTGGGCAAAGGACATGAGCAGACACTTCTCAAAAGAAGACATGTATGTGGCCAACAAACATGAAAAAAGCTCAACATCACTGGTCGTTAGAGAAATGCAAATCAAAACCACAATGAGGACCCTCTCATGCCAGTCACAATGGCAATTATTAAACAGTCAAGAGACAACAGATGCTGGTGAGGCTGTGGAAAAATAGGAACACTTTTACACTATTGGTGGTAATGCAAATTAGTTCAACAATTGTGGAAGACACTGTGGCAATTCCTCAAAGACCTAGAGCCAGAAACACCATTTGACCCAGGAATTATTACAAGTGAGAACCTGCAGTGTTTGGTTCTCATTACTGGTGTTTCTATTATTGGATAATATACCCAAAGGAATATAAATCATTCTACTATAAAGATATATGCACGCATATGTTCATTTCAGCACTATTCACAATAGCAAACATATGGAATCAACCCAAATGTTCATCGATGATAGACTGGATAAAGAAAATGTGGTACCTATACACCATGGAATACTATGCAGCCATAAAAAGAAATGAGATCATGTCCTTTGCAGGGACATGATTGGAACCTGAAGCCATCATCCACAGAAAACACAGGAACAGAAAACCAAACACCACAGGTTGTCAGTCGTAAGTGGGAGCTGAACAATCAGAGCACATGGACACAGGGAGGGGAACAACACACACTGGGGCCCGTGGGTGAGGAGTTGGGGGAGGGAAAGCTTCAAGATAAATAGCTAATGCATGCTGGGCTTAACACCTAAGTGATGGGTTGACGGGTGCAGTAAACCACCGTGATACACGTTTTACCTATGTAACAAACCTGCACATCCTGCACATATATCCTGGAACTTAAAATTAAACTAAACTAAATTAAATAATAACAAAGGCAAATCTTGAGCCAACCCCTCCCTTTTCGGTCCTCCAGATCCTTGCCTCTGCTTTCCAGTAGTCCTCCTCTCCAAACATCTCTGAGAATCTCATGTTGTGCCTCCTCAGGCCATTATGGTAAGAATTTGTTCCTAGTTCCACCGAAGTGAGGTTCTCATTCCTTCTCCTCTTGTGTCTTTCTTTGATTCCTCAAAAGCGGAGGGAGCCCGAACTGGAATCTACTCCCAATGCTCATCAGCAATAGAATGCATGAAAATGTTGTGAGATATTTACTCAATGGAATCCCATGCTGCAGTGAGAGTGAATGAATGATACCTACCCACAGCCATATTTGCAAAAGAAGTAAGATGCAAAAGAAAGTACAGGAATGATTCCACTTATATAAAGAGCAAAATCTGGTAAAATGTACCCAAGGCTTTTTAGATGTCAAGATAGGGGCGACCTTGGGGAGGAATGACAGGGAGGAGGCAAAAGGAGTACTTCTGGGGTGCTGGTCACATTTTGATACTTAACCCTGGTCAGGGATTAGGTTCAGTTTATAAAAGTTTATTGAACTGGACACTTAGGGTTTGTGAGTTTTCCTGTTCTTTCTCATACTCCAATACAGAAGTCTTAAAAGGAGTAAAGGAGATGTGCTACCCCGATGTCCGGGCTGCAGTGCTTGGCTGCTGCTATCCTGAGTTCTTCTCCAGGCCCACCAGTGTCAGAACCTACAGAGCTTTCATTGCAAGGCCAACATTGCATTTGGGGGACCTATTTACCTATGACACAGCGCTCCTGGTATCCTGTGCCATCTCTGCTGCTGCTGTTTTCTGGAAGCCTCATGTTCCATGCTGCTTATCTCCTGGACTTATCTCTCTCCATCCGATATGGAGAAGCCCTTTTTTTTTTTGAGACGGAGTCTCGCTCTGTTGCCCAGGCTGGAGTGTGGTGGCGCAATCTCGGCTCACTGCAAGCTCCACCTCCCAGGTTCACGCCATTCTCCTGCCTCAGCCTCCCAAGTAGCTGAGACTACAGGTGCCCGCAACCATGCCTGGCTAATTTTTTTTTTTTTTTTTTGTATTTTTAGTAGAGATGGGGTTTCACCGTGTGAGCCAGGATGGTCTCGATCTCCTGACCTCGTGATCCGCCCGCCTCAGCCTCCCAAAGTGCTGGGATTACAGGTGTGAGCCACTGCACCGGGCTAGAGAAGCCCTTTTTATCTCAGGGGCCCAGCTCTTTTGATACAAGGGTTGGGTGAGGGTGGGGTACCTCTCATGCTACTGTAACTTCAGTTTTACTGCCCAACTGCCCTGGAGAAAGTATTCCCCAGGAGAGTTTATTATATTTCCAGTAATAAAGAACTCTGTTTTCATCACGCTTCTCCTGCCCGGGATGTGTTAGCACTCTGGCAGGGAGTTAGTTCAATGAGGGCCATATGGTATTATGGTTAGGAGCATGGCTCTGGATCACTGCCCCCTCAGTCCTCACTCTGCCACTTCCTGGCTGTGGGTGAGTTCATTAAATTCTGTGTTTAAGTTTCCTAATTCAAAAAAAAAGGCCTTCTTTATAGAGATTGGAAAGATTGAGAGTATATTACATGTTAATTGCTTAGAACAGAGTCTGGCATATGGTAAGGTTTCAACCAATCTTAGCAACAGTGATTATTTGTCCCTACCTGTAACCTGCTTTTATCTCTTGTCCTGCCCTGAAGCCCATTAGCTGTGTCTGTTCATTCCTGAACCCTGGTTGAGGGCAGAGTTCGTGTTCTCATCCAATATTTCATGCCTGTTAGCGAGGTTTTATCTATGCAAAGCACACAACCCCCATAAGTGGGCCACCTAACTCTAAATGCTGGCATAGCCACGTCTTAGGTCTGAGCTGGCCAGGATACCGTCAAACCCCCGGCAGCCGTGTGAAATAGGAAATGTGAGGCCCGTGTTGCAAATGTGGAAACTGAAGCTCAGGGTGGTGGAGCAACTTGCCCAGACTGATGTAGCAGGTACATAGCTGAGCTGAATTCAAGGCAGGCTTTTGCTGACTCTAAAACCCAGGTCCTTCCCATCAGGCCACAGCATCCTCTCAGGCACCAGGCACTGTGGATGACAAGGAAAGAAGTGGCACTATCCACTTTACATAAATTGTAACCTAGTGCAGGAGGGAAGACAGAGACATGAATCAAAAGTTAAACATTGGCACAGCCACAGATTATTAGGCCTACACAGGCCGAAGCTTTGAGGAGAGCTGCCCTCAACCAACCGACTGAGGTTGGGTATTTTATTCTTTAAAATGAAGTTTCCAGAGAACAATTCTTAGAGGAAACAGAACGAGCAAAGTTAGTCAATGGGTCCAAAGGGTCACAATTGGGATTATGGGGCTAGAAAGGATGGACAAGCCAAGGATCAGAAGTCAGGCAAAGGCAGAGCCAAATAGACTCTGCCAGGCACTGAGCAATGCACTTTATATACCCATGTCTATGTTGGGGTCCCCACAACTACCCTCAGATTCAATGATTTGCTGCAGGGATGCACAGAACTCAAAAAACATGGAGTAAAAGTTACCATTTACTCCAGAGAAAGGACACAGATTTAAATCAGCAAAGGTAAAAGGTATAGGTCAGGTGTGGTGGCTCACACCTATAATCCCAGTACTTTGGAAGGCCGAGGTGGGTGGATCACCTGAGGTCAGGAGTTCAAGACCAGCCTGGCCAACACCGTGAAATGGTGAAAACCCATCTCTACTAAAAATACAAAATTAGTCGGGCGTGGTGGCGCACGCCTGTAATCTCAGCTACTCAGGAGGCTGAGGCAGGAGAATTGCTTGAGCCCAGGAGGTGGAGGTTGCAGTGAGCCAAGATCGTGCCATTCCACTCCAACCTGGCAACAAGAGTGAAACTCCATCTCAAAAAAAAAGAGAGAGGGAGAGAGAGAGAGAAAGAAGGAAGGAGGGAAAGAGGGAAGGATGGAAAGAGAAGAAAAGAAAGTTATACCAAAATAAGTTTGCTGAGTTAGAGATCAAGCTGGTTAATGACCTATAGGACAATAAAACTGTAAGCACTGAGGTTATCTTTTCTACCGATAAGAAATCATTTATGTCTCTAATAAACAAAGTCTCTAAGTTAACATGTAACTTCACAGCATCTGAGCCCTAATCAATAGTAAACAGAATTCAATGAAAAGTACATTCTCTTGAGAATCAAATAATCTGTGGGTGAGCTTGTTAGACAAGACCCCAGGGTGACACCAAAAGTTTTACATAATTTTTCTTAATGATTGTTATGGTTTGAATGTCCCCCAAAATTTGTGTGTTGAAACTAATCACCAATGTGATAGTATTAAGAGGTAGGCCAATTTAGGAGGTGATTAAGCCATGAGGGTACAACATTCACGAGTGAGATTAGCTACTTTATAAAATGGCTGGAGGGAACTAGGTAGGCCCTTTTTGCCCTTCCATCCCTTCCACCAGGTGAGGATACAGCATTCATCGCCTCCAGAGGTTGCGGCAACAAGCTGCTATCTTAGAAGCAGAAATTCGGCCCTCACTGGACACTGAAACTGCCCGGGCCTTGATCTTGGACTTCCCAGCCTCCAGAACTATGAGACATACATTGCTGTTGTTATAAATTGCCCAATCTCAGTTATTTTGTTATAGCAGCAAATAGACTAAGACAATAATAGACAGGGTTTTTTTTTAATGTAAAAATAGTTGAGAGTCCTACATCAACAAATCACAATTTGATTGATAACTTCAGATTGTCCACTTTAGGTCTAAAGCAATTTGCAAGCAACTGTTTTGTCATTTCCCAAGCTTACCTGATAGATTTTTGCATTACAAACAGAATTGCATATTCTGTACTACAAGAATATTGTTAAAATGCAACATACTAAAAGGTTATTTCCAAAGCAAATAGAGGCATCAACTGCCAGGGAAAAACAGGGATTATCAAAGAATATCAGTTAAAGCTCTACCAAAAATAGAGCTCTTCAAAAATACTAATCCCCTAGTATTATGGTTAACTATTTGTTTAAACACACTTAATCCATCAAAGATACTGTTTTGATTGAGTCACTTGTCTTTATGAATAAATGGTAATGGGCTTGAATTTCCACAATACCTTTTACTCTTTAATTTAGAGTCCAATAATTGAGGTTTTTTGAAAATCCAGCAGAGGCTGTTCTGAAGTTTGTTTTTGCACTGTGCATGAAAAAAAATAGTTTGATAAGAATCTCAGTAGTGACAATCAAGTTTGGAGAGCAGGCTTAGGAAAGAGTATTTTAACTACTTATTAACTTTAAAATATTGTGAACACTTTAGAAGCATGTATTTACATAAAATCAATGCAGTAATTAGAGATTATTCTTATCTCTTCATTAGATCTCCTGAGAATCTCTATTCATCACTTAGTGCAAGTCCCTCATCTGACTTCATCTGAAACACCTGGAAGATGCTTTAAAAACAGAAATTCATATAACCCAGCCCACCCCTGAGATTCTGATGCAGCAGACAGAGCCCAGGAACATCTACTGAAAAGCCGCCAGTGACTATGATGCACGCCAGATATGAGGGACACATTCTTCTGCTGGACTATCTCATATGACAGTGCATCCTCAGGATCACTGGCTCCCAGATCTGAAAAATAACTTAGCAAACATGTAGCTTGATATAGAAATTCTATATGTCCTACAATTCTGACTTTTAAGTAAAGTGGACTGGACTTAGCCCCCAGATTGTTCTAACTAATGAACTCTGTATTTCAATCTTGCAATTCATAGCAGGAACCCAGGTTCAGGCAACCCTGTCCAGTGCTAGAAACTGAAGCCAAAGCTAAGGGTTGGCAAGCCTTGGCCAACAGGTCAAATCTGTCCTTCTGCCTGTTCTTATAAATAAAGTTTTATTGGAACACAGACATGCTTATTCATTTAGAGATTATCTCTGACTAGGCAAAGTTGAGTAGTTAGAAGAGAGACGATATGGCCCACAGAACCTAAAATATTATCTAGCCCTGGCCTAAATCTTCACTTAAATGAATGAATACATTATTTTTCTTTACAATTAAATATAAAGAACTTCAATCCAAAATACAGCTCTTACAATTCAATAAAAAGAAGACAGTGCAATTTTTCAAATGAGCAAAAAATGTGAAGCCAAGCTTCATCAGACAAGATACATGAATGGCAAATAAGGACATGAAAAGAAGCTCAACATCATGAGTTATCAAGAATACATGCATTAAGACCGGGCACAGTGGCTCATGCCTGTAATCCCAGCACTTTGGGAAGCCAAGGCAAGTGGATCACCTGAGATCAGGAGTTCGAGACCAGGCTAGCCAACATGGCAAAACTCTACTAAAAATACAAAAAAAAAAAAAAAAAAAAAAAAATTAGCTGAGTGTGGTGGCACATGCCTGTAATCCCAGCTACTTAGGAGGCTGAGGCAGGAGAATTGCTTGAACCCAGGTGGAGGTTGCAGCGAGCCAAGATCATGCAATTCCACTCCAGCCTGGGCGACAGAGTGAGACGCTGTCTCAAAAAAAAAAAAAAAAAAAAAAAAAAAAAAAAAAGGAAGAAAATGTGCATTAAAACTACGTGTTTACTAGAATGGCCAAAAGTAAAAAGACTGATCATGCCAAGCACTGAGAAGGATGCAGAGCAACTAGGACTCCCATATACTGGTGATGGGAATACACAATGGTACAACCACTTTTTTGTTTTTTTGTTTTTTGAGACAGTCTCGCTCTGTCGCCCAGGCAGGAGTGCAGTGGTATGATCTCCGCTCACTGCAACCTCTGCCTCCAGGGTTCAAGAGAGTCTCCTGCCTCAGCCTCCCGAGTAGCTGGAATTACAGGTATGTGCCACCATGCCCAGCTAATTTTTGTATTTTTAGTAGAGAAGGCGTTTCACCATGTTGGCCAGGCTGGTCTCATACTCCTGACCTCAAATGATCTGCCCGCCTCAGCCTCCCAAAGTGCTGGGATTACAGGAGTGAGCCACCATGCTCAGCCAGTACAACCACTTTGGAAAACAGGTAATTTCTTTAAAAGTTAAACATAAATCGGCCGGGCGCGGTGGCTCACGCCTGTAATTCCAGCACTTTGGAAGGCCGAGGCGGGTGGATCACGAGGTCAGGAGATCGAGACCATCCTGGCTAACACGGTGAAACCCCGTCTCTACTAAAAATACAAAAAATTCTCCGGGCATGGTGGCGGGCGCCTGTAGTCCCAGCTACTCCGGAGGCTGAGCTTGCAGCGAGTGGAGATCGCAACACTGCACTCCAGCCTGGGTGACAGAGTGAGACTCCGTCTCAAAAAAAAAAAAAAAAGTTAAACATAAATCTACTATACAACCCTGCCATCCACTATGAAATATTTACCTGTAAGAAATGAAAGTGTATGTCCATGCAATTGCTTGTACACAAACATTCATAGCAGTTTTTTTGTTGTTTTGTTTTGTGGATTTTTTTTTTTTTTCTGTAGAGATGGGACCTCACTATGTTGCCCAGTCTGGTCTCCATACTCCTGGGCTCAAGTGATCCTCACACCTCAGCTTCCCAAAGTGCTGGGATTACAGGCATGAGCCACCATGCCTGTCCACAGTTTTATTTTTAATAAAAACTGGGAACAACCCCAATGTTCATCAACAGAAGAATGGATAAACAAACTGTGGAATATCCATACCATGGCATACTACGTGTAATAAAAATGAATGAACCATTGATACATGCAACAACATGGGTGAATCTCAAAATAATTATGCTAAGCAGAACAAGCAAATACAAAGTACATTCTAAAAAGGCAAAACTATGGAGACAAAAATCAAAGCAGTGATAGCCAGGAACTGGGAGTAGAAGAAGGAGACTGACTATGAGTTCAGTATAAAATAACTTTCTGGGGCTGGGTGCGGTGGCTCATGCCTGTAATCCCAGCACTTTGGAAGGCCAAGGCAGTGGATCACCTGAGGTCAGGAGTTCGAGACCAGCCTGGCCAACACGATGAAACCCTGGCTCTACTAAAAATACAAAAATTAGCCGGGTGTGATGGCAGGTGCCTGTAATCCCAGCTACTCAGGAGGCTGAGACAGGAGAATCACTTGAACCTGGGAAGCAAAGGCTGCAGTAAACAGAGATTACGCTGCTGCACTCCAGCCTGGATGACAGAGCGAGACATCATCTCAAAAAAAAAAAAAAAAAAAAAAAATGGAGACTGACGATGAAGCACATGTGGTAAAATTTTAATATTAGGGAATCTGAATACAAGGTAGATAGAAATTGTTTCTACTGTTCCTACAACTGTTCTGTAGATCTGAAATTAGTTCAAAATGTAGATGTTTAGGAAATAAATTAACTGAACTCTGATTCATGGATGTATTATGATTTTCTCATTGTATAGACCTGACACAAATTAGGTACATTCTACGGCACATCTCATTTAGGGAAATTAAGGGGAAAAAGGTACATTTGGGAAAAGGTGAGCACAGGGATGAAGACGCCATCTCCATATCCTTCGGCTGCTTCATTAACAGCCTGTTATTTTACAGCGAGGCCAGTGACACTTTGCCTATGCTTAAGTTTTCCCTACAACACAAGCAAAGTATGATAAACAGTATGATGTGGTACTAGTTCCACAGTACCATGGGAACTAGCTAGAGATTTCTCACCTGCTCCTTCATGTAACCTTTTGGCTTTTTGTTCCTGTCCTCTATTTATGCAAGAAGTAAAATGGTAAGAAAGCATGCACAGTTTGTGATAGTGGATTAGCAGGTCACAAGCAGGTCTGTCTGCCCTCCTTCCAGGACATCCGAGTTTCACCTTTGAAATTACAATGGTGGATCTGTCCCCTTCCCGATCTAACATTTTAATGTCCTCCTTTAGGCTTTAGACATCAGTGTCCAGACCTCCTATGAGTGGAGTCTCCAGCACTCACAGAAGTGGCTCCCTGTGTCCCTGTGGCTCCCCAAATGTCACTGCTCTTTCCCAGCAAGAATCTGGCCATGGATTGATCCGAAGCAGCTGTTGCATGGCGCAACAGTGCAGAACAGTTTGGGACAGGAAGTGAAAGATACCACATCCTGTTGAAACTGCAGGAAAAGTTTATTAGGCCTCGTATCATGGCTTCACATTGTGAGGAAGTGGCAGTTGGACTCTCCTCTTCCTCAGGAGTTTGGATGAGGCATTGGTCACTGTGGTGTCTGCCTCTTGACTTTCATCTGGAGAAGAATGCCAATGCCTACCCCAGTGCTTGACCAGAAAACTCCTTAGACAATCACTCTGAAGGCTCCTAGAAAGTGAAAATCGTGAACATGTATTGAAGGCCTGCTATGCCTTCTGTCTGAGCACTTAAAACACTTAGAATTTGAGAATCCTGGAGCCACTTAAAATTGGCCTTGGAGCCTGATACAGTTTGGCTCTGTGTCTCTACCCAAATCTCACGTCGAATTGTAATCCCCAGTGTTGGAGGAGGGGCCTAGTGGGAGGTGACTGGATCATGGGGGTGGATTTCCCCTTTGCTGTTCTTGTGATAGTGAGTGAGTTCTCACAAGGTCTGGTTGTTTAAGGGTGTAGCATCTCCCCCTTCTCTCTCTTCCTCCTGCTCTGGCCATAGAAGACGTGCCTGCTTCCCCTTCCCCTTCTGCCATGATTGAAAGTTTCCTGAGGCCTCCCCAGCCATGCTCCCTGTACAACCTGTGGAACCATGAGCCAATTAAACCTCTTTTCTTTATAAATTACCCAGTTTCAGGTATTTCTTTATAGCAGTGCAAGAACAGACTAATACAGAGCCCATTTCACCCAATCTGACAATCTAGTTGCAGACAAAACATACACACTAGCAAATATCCTTGCAGTTCAAGGCCATGAATTTAAGAAGTCAGATGTACGGTAGCGGTCCTAAGTGCAGGAGGCACAGGAAAAGCTGTGATTATGGAAATCTTAGGACTGCCCTCCTATACCCAAAGAGAGAGGAAGCTGAGGAACCCTGTCCCCAAAACCTTAATTTCCAGAACAAGCCCTCCACCTGATGAAACAGGAATTAACAGGCAACAAAGATAAAAGGGGAGATGGGTTCAGGGTCTTAGGGCTAGGGAAGGAAAGGAGCAGGTGGCAAGTTGAGAGGGAAGGTTTAATAACATGAGATTGCCTCCGTTCAACAAAGAAGCTCCTAATCTCGATGCTGAGTCTCTTACACATGTGAGTTTTTCATCAGAGGCCCCAAAACAGTAATCAATCTGTAGCTTCCACCAACACAAATGAGACGCATGGGAAGGAAGGAAGTAGGAAAGAAGTGTTGCTTTGTTTTTGGTTTGTTTGGGGCTTTTTTCTTTTCTCCTTTGGTCCACCTAAACTGTTTGTGTGCTTAGCCCATTGCCTGAGGTATTGTTTGCATTGTCTTTCTCCTCTAGCCTCCCCAGCTACCATCCCCTTCATCTCACATCCAAAGCTCTGGATGTGGGTTCGATAGGAAGATGGCAACCACCAGCATGTACACTAGATCAGACATAAGGAGTAGAGCCTGTTTGGCAAGCCACCAAGCTTGGCTCTCTCGGAGGTTCTGCAACGGGAGATAAAATGTGCCTTTTGCAGTGAAATGTTTGTGGACTTTGTATCAAATTCATGGTGCAGACATCTCTGCGGAGCAGCAGGACACAAAGCAGAATCCCCAGTCCAGCTCGCTGCCAAGCCCCGCCTCCCACTGCGCAGCCCAGGACGGTGCAGCCCTGGCCTTCGGTGCTCACCAGAGCGCAAGAGAGCTGCCAGGGGGTCTGGACATGGGGGCGGTTACCTCCCCACACACACTGGTCAGGCAGGTGGTATGTAACAGAGGTCCACAGGCATGGCCTGCCACCACTGCCTGCAGGCTTTCCACTTTACGTTAGCCCACATGCTGGTGATGGGCCAGTCCACGCAGTTTGGGGTCCTCTGGTTTTCAGCCTGCATTGACTTAGAATCTTCCTCACTTCTGAAGATGAGTTAACAGACTCCCTCTGGAATGCCCACAGGTTCCGGCAACCACACAGTCTGGGGGTAAACCCTTCCCAAGACCAATCTGTAGGAAGCTCTAAGGTTAGAAATGGGTCACTGAGAGACAATATCAATTTCAATTACAGCTCTAGGCTCCTTGAGACCTTGTGACAAGCCACTTAAGGCAAGACTGAGTCTGACTCTGAGGCACCTCTAGTAGTGAAGCTCCTTTGCCTCAAAGAGCAGCATAACATCATGCTTCCCAGTCATCTGTCCCTGGCTTCTCTGTCCCCTCCTGCTTCCGCCCACTAACAGATCAGACTAGGTCTAGGCAAAATCCCAAATAATTTTCCCTCCCAGTCTGTGGGTTCCTGAAGTCACCAGGATTAGACTAACTCATTCACCTTGCTCAGATGAAGACACTGTCACCTTGTTAAATTGCAAAGACTTCACCTGTTCTTGCTTTGCAAGAGTTAATTTTTCAGGAAGAGTTTACTTTTGCCCAGCAAAAACCTGACGAAATGACAATGAGATAGGTACATTTGTTAAGGAAGCAGAGGAAAGGGAACTTTGGAAAAAGGAGTGAGGCAGGGTGATGACAGGATAACAGGGAAACAGTACAAAAGAAGAGAAAGATCAAAGCTGAATTGGGGTGAGGAGATGACACAGCTAAGGATATACTGTTTGCCTCTTACAATTTTTGCTGGAGTCAAACTTTAAAAGTTGAATAGTCTCCCGACAGCTGCTATATTTCTCTTCCCTTTGCTTGAAGTAGGATTTGGAAGGAAGTTATTCGTCTTTGTGCTCTGAATAAAGCACATTAAATAATATGTCTGTGTGTCTCAAAGACCTTGAATAACCTCAGATGGACTCTAAACCAGCCCTTATTCCTTCCTTCTGCAGGTTCAGAATTGTAGTCACTTTCCAGGGCAAAGGTGACCCTCTGGGTGGCCTCCACCCTCATTCTAATTAGTATCAGCTGGCCTTTCAGAAATGGAACGTGGAATAGTGAGGTAAGAACCATCGTGGATGGCAAAACCATCTGCCTTGATTAAGAAAACAATTCTATTTACAATAGCATCAAAAAGAATTGAATACCTAACCAAAGAGACAAAAGGTTTACATACTGAAAACTACAGAATGTTGCTGAAAGAAACTAAAGACAAAAATAAATTTAAAAAAACCCTTGTTAGATTGTAAGATTTAATACTGTTAAGATGTCAATACTACCCAAAGTGATCTGTAGATTTAATGCAATCCCAATCAAAATCCCAATGGCATTTTTGGCAAACACAGAAAATTTCATCCTAAAATTTATATGGAATCTCAAGGGACCACAAATAGCCAAAACAATCTTGAAAAAGAACAAAGTTGGAGGTCTCACACATCCTGATTTCAAAACGTATTACAATACCATAATAATAAAAAACAGCAGGCTACTGGCAAAGAGACAGACCAGTAGAATAGAATAGAGAATTCAGAAATAAACCTTTGCATATACGGTTAAGTGATATTTTGCCAAGACTATTCAATAGGGAAAGGACAACAGTGGGCACTGGGAAAGCTGAATATACACATACCATATACAAAAAAAATTAACTCAAAATGGGTCAAAGGCCTACATGTAAGACCTAAAGCTATAAAACTCTTAGAGGAAAACAAACAAAAAACCTTCAGAGATTGGATTTGGCAATGATTTCTTAAATATGATGCCAATGGCAAAGGCAACAAAAGAAAAAACATACCAATTGAACTTCACCAAAATTAAGAATTTTTTTCCATCAAAAACCACTATTAACAGAGTAAAATGGTCACCCACTGAATGGGAGAAAATATTTGCAAATCACATATCTGATAAGGGTTTAATAAATATCTAAAATCTAGAGAGAATGCCTAAAACTCAACAGCCCCCAAAAAATCTATTAAAAATGGGCAAAGGACTTGAATATTTTTCCAAAGAAGATATACAAATGTGGTCATCTTTTTATGTTTCTGAGCTTCTGAAAAGATGCTCAACATCATTAGTCATTAAGGAAATGCAAATCAAAACCACAATTAAATACCAATTAAGATGTCTACTATAAAAGAGAAAAAAAAAACAGAAAATAAATATTGGTGAAGATGGGGAGAAATTAGAACCCTAGTGTCTTACTAGTGGGAATGTCAAATGGCCAGCCTGGGCAACATGGCAAAACCCTGTCTCTACAAAAGTCACAAAAAATTAGCCAAGGCCAGGCACGGTGGCTCGTGCGTGCAATCCCAGCACTTTCGGAGGCCAAGGCGAGCAGATCATTTGAGGTCAGAAGTTCGAGACCAGCCTGGCCAACATAGTGAATCCCTGTCTCTACTAAAAATACAAAAATTAGCTGGGCATGGTGGTGGGCACCTGTAATCCCAGCTACTCGGGAGGCTGAAGCAGGAGAATCAGTTGAACCCAGGAGGCGGAGGTTGTAGTGAGCTGAGATTGTGCCATTGCACTCCAGCCTGGGTGACAGCAGCGAAACTCCATCTCAGAAAAAAAAAAAAAAAATAGCCAGGTGTGGTGGCACATGCCTGTAATCCCAGCTACTCAAGAGACTGAGGTGGAAGGATCCCTTGAGCCCAGGAGGCAGAGGTTGTAGTGAGCCAAGATGGTGCCACTGCACTCCAGCCTAGGCGACGCTGTCTCAAATAAAAAAAAAAAAAAAGAGGGAGAAAGAAATTTACTATAAGCAAATCCTCCAAACCTACAATAGCTCTCTTTATAGTTTTATCAACTTGGCTTAATCCAAGTCTCAATTCTAATTAATTTTCAACCCCTTCGACAATTCATCTCATGTTATCTCTTACTGGTCCTTAGTCAGGGCATACCCTCTGGTCCAACCAAGATGCTGTTCCCTGGGTCATTCCTCTGACTCTTCCAATTACCAATGACACCCTCTCAACCCATTCAACCTTTCTACTCTTCCTTCAAGACCTAGCTCATATCCCCACCTTCTGCAAACAGACTACAACTATTGGAACCTACCTCTTCTCCCAGTTCTCTGAGGTCCTACCATGCTATTGAGAGGTAACAGCGTGCTGGCAGCCCTCACAGCACGCTCGCTCTCGGCACCTCCTCTGCCTCAGTGCCCACTCTGGCTGCGCTTGAGGAGCCCTTCAGCCCGCCGCTGCACTGTGGGAGGCCCTCCCTGGGCTGGCCGAGGCCGGAACTGGCTCCCTCTGCTTGCCGGGAGGTGTGAAGGAAGAGGCGCGGGCAGGAACCGGGGTTGCGTGCAGCGCTCGCAAGCCAGCAGGAGTTCTGGGTGGGCTTGGCAGGCCCCGCACTCGGAGCGGCCAGCCAGCGCCGCTGGCCCCAGGCAGTGAGGGGCTTAGCACCCGGGCCTGCAGCTGTGGAGGGTGCGCCCGGTCCCCTAGCAGTGCAGGCCCACCAGCGCCGCACTGGAATTCTAGCCGCACCTCAGCTGCCTCCCCACGGGGCAGGGCTCGGGACCTGCAGCCCCTGATGCCCGAGCCTCCCCCCGCCGTGGGCTCCTGCACGGCCCAAGCCTCCCCAACAGGCACCGCGGAGGTCCCATCAACCACCCAAGGGCTGAAGAGTGTGGGCACATGGTGCGGCATTGGCGGGCAATTCTGCCAGCAGTCCTGGTGCAGGATCCACTAGATGAAGCCAGCTGGGCTTGTGAGCCTAATGGGGACTATAGAGAACCTTTATGTCTAGCTAAGGGATTGTAACTACACCAGTCTGCACTCTATGTGTGGCTCAAGGTTTGTAAACGCACCAATCAGTGCTCTGTGTCTAGTTAATCTAGTGGAGACTTGGAGAACTTTTGTGTCTAGCTCAGGGATTGTAAATGCACCAATCAGCACCCTGTCAAAATGGACCAATCAGCTCTCTGTAAAACAGACCAATCAGCTCTCTGTAAAATGGACCTATCAGCAGGATGTGAGTGGGGCCAGATAAGGGAATAAAAGCAGGCTGCCCCAGTCAGCAGTGGCAACCAGCTCTGGTCCCCTTTAATAGTGTGGAAGCTTTGTTCTTTCAGTGTTTGCAATAAATCTTGTTGCTGCTCACTCTTTGGGTCTATGCTGTTATTATGAGCTGTAACACTTACCATGAAAGTCTGCAGTTTCACTCCTGAGACCAGCGACATCACGAACCCACTGGGAAGAACGAACAACTGCGGACAGGAGGAAGAAACAACTCCAGACGGGCTGCCGTAAGAGCTGTAACACCACGAAGATCTGCAGTTTCTACTCTTGAAGCCAGCAACGCCACGAGCCCACCAGAAGGAATAAACTCCAAACATGTCTGAACATCAGAAGGAACAAACTCCAGACACCCCATCTCTAAGAACTGTAACACTGCGAGGGTCCATGGCTTCATTCTCAAAGTCAGTGAGACCAAGAACCCACTAACTCCGGACACGCTATTGTCTGAACGCTGTAATTTAGTGCTTTCTGTATTGGGCCAACATCACCTGAATCCTCTTTACATGCAGACCACTAGGCTGGAGACTAAATTAGATCCATCAAACACCGCTCTTCAGCTGACTCATTCATAAATCGTGTGCTGACTACCAGATGGTCAGTTTCTTAAGGATGAGGCAGTGCATATCTTTATCTTTTTATTGCTTCTGGACAAGACGTAGTGCTAGGGCCAATATAAAGGATTCATTGCTTTCATTGCAAATTTAGTAACAGGGTAGATATAATAGGCACAAAAAACTTTAAAATCTTAGAATTGGAACAAGAGTTGAAGAGTTCAGGAGTTTGAGCAAAAGCATTTATTTATGCAAAATTCCTCCTGGCATTCCTCCTCCCTTCTCCCCACCAAAAATCCCTTAAAGTAGGTAACGTAAGGAGAGAAGCATGAAATTAAGATAGGTGCTTTGGAGAAAAAAGTGCTTTGGAGTTTGTCATATTCCATTTGACATTCTATCTGTAGGCAGAATGTTGACAGTTTTGGCAAAGGAAGACAGTTTGAGGACAGAAAAGATGAGCTGAGAATCCTTCCTTGCAGTTTAAATCACCACACTTCAGTTTAATCCCTTGCAGCAGTAACTAGACATGCCATTGTCAATCCAACTATCCACCAACAAGCTTGCAGAAGTATCTTCACAATTCAAGAGCCACACCTCAGACCCAGTGGGCCTCTGCTTCTCCCTTACTCCATTTGGGAACATTTGATTGAACTTGAGATTTCCTAGCAGAGTGGTCCCCTTGTCAGTTCGGTGAGTTCATAAGTTACGTAGAGTCTGAGTAAATATAATTATGTGTGATTTAAGATTTCTTTTTTCAGCCAGGCGCGGTGGCTCATGACTGCAATCCCAGCACTTTGGGAGGCCAAGGCGGGCAGATCACCCAAGGTCAGGAGTTTGAGACCAGCCTTACCAACATGGTGAAACCCTGTCTCTACTAAAAATACAAAATTAGGTAGGCGTGATGGCGCATGCCTGTAATCCCAGCTACTGGCGAGGCTGAGGCACGAGAATTGCTTGAACCCAGGAGGCAGAGGTTGCAGTGAGTCAAGATCGCGCCATTGCACTCCAGCCTGGGCAACAAGAGAGAAATTCCGTCTCAAAAAAAAAAAAAAAGGCTTTTTTCTAAAGGAACCAACTTATGAAAATTTCATAGAAAGGAAATAGGAAATCAAGCGCAGGATGTAAAAATGTGAAGAATCATAGAAGCAAATGTGTTAAGTGGGAACTTCCTAAAGGGTTTTTACTTTCTCTGGTTATGTATTCTACTTATCACCAAAATTGAGACTAACAAGCTTCTGTTTTCCTTAGCAGATCTCCTGAAGGATGGAACCAAAGGAGGCAGTGTTCAGCGAGTTCCTTCTGGAAGCTGCTCTGGGCACATTTACCTCTCTCCAACCCACCTCAAAGGACAGCGAATACTGGATCAATCCCAAAGGGTCTGGCAGCAACAAAAGGTGTTGACTACTCCAATGAAAGGGCTACTTAGCCCAAGCGCTGTACACACAGAGGTGTTTCTCCCCCAGCTCCTGCTGGCCAGCACCCATGCCAGGTCAGGCCCTTCAGACAAGCCCATTATATCGCCAGGAAAGAGGCGGGGGCAGGCCCAGGTGGGAAAGGGCCCATGTTTAGACATCCACAATTCATCAAGCCAAAGGGAAAGCAAAGAAAATATTTAAACGACCGCTAAACCAGGGCAGCTGGGCCAGGAGACAAACAGCTGAGGTGAGCTGAGGGATCTGAGGGGCTTTCTACACCCCAAGAGCTGCTGGAAGATTAACTTTCCTTTTCTGTCTTCCCTCCTTCAGAGTCCTGCCTCACTAACTGGCTCTGAGAGACCTTCTAGAAGCAGTTGTGCTGATCATATTAGGTTTGTACAAACCTCAGAGCTTGTGCGCACTGCAGAAAGGCCAATGATCTGAAGGTGAAAAACAGATTTAGGCCATTTTTACAGCACAGCCAGCTTCCATGGCTTCTATTTTATCTTCCAGAATGAACGTTCCTTTTTTTTTTAATTAGATACTGGGGTCTCACTATGTTGGCCAGACTGGTTTTGATCTCCCAGACTCAAGCAATCCTCCCACCTCAGCCTCCCAAAGTCCTGGAGTGACAGGTGTGAGTCACCGTGCCCAGACACATTCATATTTTAGTTTCTAAAGATCAGTGAACTTTTCAAACATCAAGATCCCTTTTAAGTCAAATAATATCCTCAACAATCACATGATAATAATTGTATTTTAATTTCCTTGGGTAGAGAAAGCACATGGCCACAAAAGGCCACTGTCAATTATGTAATTCTTTTATCATAAATATGTATGATTTCATAGCAGCCTTTACAGATATTTGAAAAACTTAGAAGAAGACTGCCGGGTGCGGTGGCTCATGCCTGTAATCCCGGCACTTTGGGAGGCCGAGGCAGGCGGATCACGAGGTCAGGAGATCGAGACCACGGTGAAACCCCGTCTCTACTAAAAATACAAAAAAAAAAGAAAAATAGCCGGGCGCGGTCGTGGGCGCCTGTAGTCCCAGCTACTCAGGAGGCTGAGTCAGGAGAATGGCGTGAACCCGGGAGGCAGAGCTTGCAGTGAACCGAGATTGCACCACTGCACTCTAGCCTGGGCAACAGAGCGAGACTCTGTCTTGGAAAAAAAAAAGAAAAAGAAAAACTTAGTAGAAGACGTTATTCTGGCTGGGTGCAGTGGCTCACGCCTATAATCCTAGCACTTTGGGAGGGTGAGGCAGGTGGATCACCTGATGTCAGGAGTTTGAGATCAGCCTGGCCAAGATAGTGAAACCCCATCTCTACTTAAAAATACAAAAATTGGCTGGGCGTGGTGGTGCATGCCAGTAATCTCAGCTACTCGGGAGGCTGAGGCAGGAGAATTGCTTGAACCTGGGAGGCGGAGGTTGCCATGACGTGAGATTATGCCGCTGCACTCCAGCCTGGGCGACAGAGCAAGAATCCATCTCAGAAAAAAAAAAAAAAGACGACATTATTTTTTGCCACCTTCCACCTTATGCCCCATCAATGTCACCCTCTGTCCCCTTGTCACTCTTTGAGGATTCAATCTCACGGGTTATCCTAGGGCCAGGGCTCAGAAATCCCAAAATGCATTGTCACAGCAGACAGAGGCTTAAGGGAGGGGAATATTATCTCACCCACTACCAATCTCCACTTGCTGGCTCCCACCTCTCTTTCTAAAAGCAGACACCAGAAGTACAGCAGACACCAGAGCTGGAAGGGTCGGAGGAGTCTTCCCAAATGCACACGGTTTCCCAATGCCCACACCGGAGACGACTGCTAAAAGTCCTCGGAGATGAGGTTTGGGTTTTCAATGTTATTTTCTCAAGAAAGAGTAACCAAGTGAAATCTGAGATTCTCCAGTTAGAAAACTAGGAATCACTTGTGATATTTGGAGGACAGCAGTTTGGAATCATCTACTGAAAAAACTAAAGCCTTGAGCTGGATGTTAGGCACCCTGGCACCGCAAGAAAAGATAAAAAATAAATAAAAATTTAAAAGTTCTGGCCAGGCGCAGTGGCTCACACCTGTAATCCCACTTTGGGAGGCCAAGGTGGGCAGATCACTTGAGGTTAGAAGTTCGAGACCAGCCTAGCCAACATGGTGAAACTGCGTCTCTACTAAAAATACAAAAATTAGCCAGGTGTGGTGGCATGTGCCTGTAATCCCAGCTCTCGAGAGGCTGAGGCAAGAGAATCATTTGAACCCTGGAGACAGAGGTTGCAGTGAGCCGAGATTGCACCACTGCACTCCAGGCTGGGCGACAGACTGAGTCTCTGTCTCCAAAAAAAAAAAAAAAAAAACAACCAAGCAATCTTTTTTTACATCCACTAA
Source organism: Nomascus leucogenys (assembly GCF_006542625.1). Lineage (NCBI taxonomy): Eukaryota > Metazoa > Chordata > Mammalia > Primates > Hylobatidae > Nomascus > Nomascus leucogenys. Next base: position 63,371,026 of record NC_044388.1, read on the forward strand.
ATCAAATGTCGGCCACTGGAATAAAGCAGTTGACAATTCAGGCTTTTGTACAGTCTTAAGCAGGCAATCTATTAATATTTAAAGAATGAATGAGAAAGAAGTAGCCATGGCCACTGCCCAGATGACAACATGGGGATGTCCAAGCTTCTCCGCAGTCTCTGTTCCTCCCTGCATCAGGGACACCAGGGCCTGGGACAAATTTGGTCTGGAGGTTGAGGCGCGTCAGGGCCACGCCCACGCTTACTTCCCATCTTTCACCCAGGCAGATCCCAAAGCACTTGTCGAGCCACGCTGATGGATGGGCCTGGAATGGCCTTGTTTGCTGCCAGGGTGAGGCGCAGCAGCTGTTTAACAGCCCTGTGAGTGACCCTGGTCAGCACTTTCAAGGCAGGAAGCACAGAAGAATAGAGTGTCCACTTAAAGCTACCACAAAAGCGGTGGGAGGAGGAACTTCCTCCCCTTGTAAACAGGCCAGCAGGCTGGTCACTCTAATTACACATGTACAAATGAGGGAGAAGGGGGAAGGGAGGATGAATGGAAGCAAAATTGCTCTCAAGCAACCCTAGCGTGGCCCCTAGTTGCCCTCAAAGACAATTGAAACCTGCGACCCCGTGCACCTTGAACACAGGACACGGTAAGGTAAAGTCTCCACCCTGGGGCTTATGTGACAACATCCCAGCCTTTGCTGGTTTCCCGCTTTAGGAACCTTCAAGGATTCCTTCGGTCATCCTCAGAGGCCTCGGCAGAGCCTAGAGCCTCTTCCTAAGCCCTGCTCCTGGATGGCCTACTCAACTATACCTTCTGCTCCATGTCACTGTTGAAAGAAGGGGAGGAAAAAAAAGGAAGCCAAATTCAAGTGGACTCTCACTGCTTCCTTTGACAGAGCTGACATTTGTTTAAACAGGGCTAGGGTTGGAGGGTCCTGTGCAGAAATGCAGCTTCTGGTGCACATATTCTATTTCTCCCATTCATCTGTTCCTTAGGGCACTCCTGACCCTGGTGCCTTTTCTCAGTCGGTTTAGTGAAATCATGTAAGATACCGGCCTATCACGTGCTGTGGTTTCTGAAGCAAGTCCACATTTTGCAAGACCGGAAGCATCTACAGTTTTTAAAATGCGAAGCGTTTACAAAATTATACATACAAATTAGTTGTGGGAACTTGAAAGGGGCCCATACAAGTGTAGGGTCCCAAAGCGTGTTTCATTAGCTTCCTGGTAAATCTGCAGCTGAGCATAAGGATGTGCATGAACGCCCCTTCTCCTTGAGTTTCGGCTTTCTGACAAAGGCCAAGCAAACTGACCCAAATACAAAGTGTGTTCTAGGGAACCACTCACACTGTAAATGAGTCAGGAGGAACCGCCCTCTGAGTATCTTTCTTCTTTATTTTGCTTCCTCCCTTCCACCTAAATGCTGCAGATACATTTATTGAGTCTGAGCCGGGGACTGCAGGAAGCTATCATGGGTCTGCGTTGCCTGCTTTGCAAATGAGCGCAGCCCTGTTAATGAGCTCCTGGCTGGAGCAGGCAGCCCACTCCTGAGTCACTCCCCCAGGCAGGCACTGGACCAGCCTGCATCCCATGCCCACTGAATGTACTGCACCAAATTACAAAAGAAAAGTAACAGCGGCAGTCGTCTGCCCTTTCCTTTATATAGGAGCTAAAACTCCTGACTCAGGGGCCCTGGAACTTCTCGACCCTTAGCCACACCACAGCATACTGGGGTAATTCAGGGAAAAGAGCATGGGCTTAGGCCAAAAGACTTAAGTGCTCAGCGTTGGTACTGTGTGATGTGAGCAAGTCAGGAGGTTGTTCTGGGCCTGGATTCCTTCACCTGTGAAATGGAGCTGCAGAACTGAGCATCTCTGAGGTCTGCTGTAGCCTGTGAATTCACGAGATTCCCATCTTGGGACTGGCCCTATTTATCTGAGCCATCACATTCCTTATACAGTTGTCAAGGCCTGCGCCTCACCAGAGCCAGCCTCCCGGGCCCCCACTGCCCGATCACCCTTGTTGCCCCAAACAAGACCCCTAGCTGATCAAGTTGCAGACAACTTTGTAACAAAATGGAAAAACAGGTGTTAGTGCACCAATTTTTGAAAGGGCATATTGAGACATGCCAGAGAGGCAAGGATTAAAAAATAGGAAAGGAAGAAAAAAACCACGAACACAACATTTTTGAGGAACTTGTCTTAGTAGTGCCATGATGGTAATGTACAAAAAAATAGGAACACAAACGATTCAACACACAAAGACGTCAGTACTCTGGCTGAGAGGAAGTATCCCCAGACCTGCTCGAGGGGGGATTACATCTACCCAGCCAGAGGGGCAGGCTCTCGAGAGGTCAGGCCAGCAAGGAAAGATGCCCAGGGCCCATACCCAGTTCCTCTCTTCTCTCCAAAAATACACCACACTCAGGTTGTTCCCAAAGCTCTGGGACAAGTCTCCAATTGCCCCCAGATTCATACCTGTACTTAACCTCTGCCTCTTAAATCACAAAGGGAAGAAGGTAAGTTACTGTTCATTTTCGCTCTAAGACTCTGAAGTTCATCTCCCTCAGCCCTAGTCCCTTTGTACCTCTTGGTCTCCTTTCGCCTCTTCCCCTCTATACGTGAATGACTCCTTCTGCTTTATGACCCCAGCAGGATTGTGATCTTCCTTTCCCACAGCCAGGGACATGTAAAACTATCCCTGTCCCCCCCTCTCCTCTTCCATATTCTTCAGTGTTTTTGGCTCTGTTCTCAGGCTCACTCCAGCTCTCCCTGTCCTCACCCCACCCACTCGTCTTAATGCAATTCCTTGCAGAGGATGCTTCTCGAGGTGTTTAATAAACACCATAGGTCATGACCTTGTCCTGAGGCCCCTTGTGACTGAGGTTTGTACAAATCTGATTTCATGGGCTGGTATTAAGTTGAGCCATACAAAATTGCCTTTATTCAACCATGTTGACGTCCAAAAAGAATGACAGTTTCGTAAGCCTCAATCTAATAAAAGAGCCTGGTATTCAAATATTAAAAACATATTATCTGACTTCCCACCTGCTGTCTTTCTAAATAGTACATATAAATTCAGAGGTGGGGGATGGGGAAGAGAGCAGAGTGTTTTGTTTTCTGTAAAATGCAGTGTTTTTCAACTGGGGGCAATTTTGCCCCACCAGGGGATGTTTGGCAATGTCTGGAAATATTTTTGGTTGTAGCAGTGGAATGGGAGTGCTACCAGCATACAGGGGATAGAGGCCAGGAATGCTGCTAAACATCCTACAACACACAGGACAGCCCCCACCGCCACCACCATGAATTCTGTATCCCAAATGTCAATAGCACCGCTGAGGTTGAGAAATCCTGGTGTCTCAACCTACCCAGCACTACTGGGGACACAGAGCCTTAGCTGTACATTAAGTACAGCTACATTGAAAACAGAGCTCCAGAACACATCAGGGAGGGCAGTGTGTTAGCCTCTGTCCTGAGGCAGGTCAGCGCACCAGCTGGTCTAGAAACCTACACCTCTGGTCTAGAAACCTCCCCCTGCACACCCCAGACCAGCCAACTCTCAAAAGGTTCTTCCTCCAGTTCTGCTCAGGAGCCTGACGTAATGGGCATTTTCTGAGTATCCCAAACCCCTGCCCAGATCCCTGAGTTAAAAACTGGGCTCCATTCCTGAAGCTCGCTGCAAGGGAAGGAAGGACACTCAACCGGTTCTTGCCACCCAACAGCATGCAAAGCTCTCCACAGGCTGCGATAGTCAGGCTCTAAAGACCAAAGCCCGCCCCTCCCAACCAGAAGAGAAAGCTGCCTCTGGCCAGCTGTGGTGGGCTCACGTTGCTTCCTGGAAGGGATTGAATGTCACTGCCAGTGATGGAACAGGGAGTTTCAGAGGCTCTGCAGCACAGTATCACTTACCCGCCCCAGCTGCTGCCACTGCTCCCCATTAGGCAAAGAGCTCATCCAAAGAGCCTGAGCAAACACAGTTCATGTTCGCTGAACACGAGCTATATTTGCCCTTAATATGCAACTGCCTTAGCTCTTTCCAGCTCTTTCTGTTGGCAGAAAGTCTGTATGAGGCCGAGGCACACTCACATTATTTGTGAACTTGAACCCAAAACACAGCCACAAAAATCACCCACTCAAAGCAATGGAAGGAATGTTGGGAATCATCTAAACAAGCCCAAATTGGAATTTCCAAAAATAACAGCATCAGAATATTTTGCTTCAAAAGATTCCTAATGAAAGAGACTCCTTGAACTCCTTGGAAAACCTTCCTTGGCATCACACAATCCTCAGAGGCAAAGACATCTCCCTGCTGTCCCACCCTCTCCTGATCCAGCTGCAACTCAACACTTAGCAATAAAACAAGGGGGTGAAGAGGTGTGTTTCTGAAAATAAAACAGGAGACATATGATCCTGTTCCAATACTTAGCCTGTTCTCTGCTTTTCAGAACTTAAAACCTGCCTGCCGTCCACCAAATGACACAGAGTGCTGGCAGATGGAGAAGAGAGAGAAGGCTAAATGTATTTTAATAGGACCATTAGGATTATGTCAAAAGGTGAGAAAAAAGCACTTGCCAGCCAAGAAAATAAGCATTGGTCTCAAAGAAATACAGTGTGTTCCATCTCTTCCCCATTCACTCCCTCTTTGCTTTTTTATGAGAATCTGATTCAATAGGAGAGTCACTAGTCATATGTAGCAGGCAAATGCATATTTTCTTAAGTCAAGCAATGTGGGCAGAAATATATGAAGGCAGAAAAAGAGTAGCACACTGGTATCGGGTAAGCCAAATGGGATCAGTCCAACTCTCAGACTAAAGCAGATTACAGAGTTATGACCTTACTCTTGACAAACAAACCAGTCATTCATATCTTCAATGCTAGTGTTAACAAATAATCTCTTCTCTATGCTTCATAATACTGCCTATTAAGCCTTGGAAGTACACACAAAAGTTCAGAGCAGAACAGAGATTTTCATCTGAACCAGAAAATGTTCAATTTCTGGTTACTTTCTCAGACCTAACTCAACACCGCTGAAGGGTAGACAGGACTTCAGTTTGCTCCTGATTTTAGCAGATACCGGTGATTTAGTTCTCTATTCCAGGTCAGAAGCAGTTCCCCTGATCTTTGACTTCTATTTGGTTTTCCTGGTGATAACAATGAAAATAACCTACATTAGAATGGCTTTTTACCATTCACCAGGCAATTTAACACACATTTTCTCATGAGCTCCTCAAGGTAAGAAGAAAACCTGTTATTTAAGTACGCTTACTGTTCCCATTTCACAGATAAGGAAATTTCCCAATAAACTGATGGGGAGAAACTATCTGTCATTGGCTGGGCTGACAGAAGTAATCTTAGCAATTCTTGTGAAGAAACAGAGCCCCTTTAAGGGAGCAGAGCTGCAACTAAAACGTAGCCATCTGGCCAGGCGTGGTGGCTCATGCCGGTAATCCCAGCATTTTAGGAGGCCAGGGTTAGTGGATCACCTGAGGTCAGGAGTTCCAGACCAGCCTGACCAAAATGGTGAAACTCTGTCTCTACTAAAAATACAAAAATTATCCGGGCATGGTGGTGGGCGCTTGTAATCCCAGCTACTCGGGTGGCTGAGGCAGGAGAATCGCTTGAACCCAGGAGGCGGAGTTTGCAGTGAGCCGAAATCATGCCATTGTACTCCAGCCTGGGCAACAAGAGCGAAGCTCTGTCTCGGGGAAAAAAAAAAAAAGTATCAGACAAACAAGAGACATGCCTGCCTCTGCTGATATTCCTGTCCCTGTTGCTCACCTGAACACTCCGTGGCAAACTAGAGAAAGAGTGGGCATGGGCTGCAAAGGAGAGGTGGCTCATGTCTGTAATCTTAGAGCTTTGGAAGGCTGAGGCAGGAGGATTGCTTGAGGCCAGGAGCTCGAGACCAGCTTGGGCAACAGAGAGAGAACCACATCTCTACAAAAAATAAGAAATTAGCCAGGCATGGTGGGGCACACCTGTGGTCCCAGCTACTTGGGAGGCTGAGGTAGAAGGATCCCTTGAGCCCAGGAGGTCAAGGCGCAGTGAGCTATGATCTCACCACTGCACTCCAGCCTGGGTGGCAGAGGGAGACCCTGTCTAAAAAACAACAACGACAACAAAAACCAGAAATCTCCCAGCAGCAGAAGTTGGTGGTGAAGAAGATAAGAACAAAAGAGAAGAAACTGACATGAAATCTCAAAAAAGGATGGGTTAATGGGCAAGAGGATACTAGAATTGGGAAAGAATTAGGAACAATGGTCATCCACATACCACCTTCAAAATGTGTGCCACATCCAATTCTACCTGCCACTTTCATCTTTAAATCAATTCACATTTTATATTTAAATATTCTGAGGTTAAGTACAAATTTTGAACAGTAACAGTGAAGGGAAAACCAATGTCACTTGCCATAAACACAAGGCAGCCAGAAAAATAAACACGATGGAGAAAATGTTCTAGTTTCCAGCAAGCTCCTGAAAGCTGAGAGCCTGGGAATTGCTCCCTCTCTACTTACCAAAAGAACGATGATGAGGAAGAAGAAGAGGAAGACGATAGAAAAGGAGAAGAAGAGTTGGTGTTAGAGAAGTGTTCAAGACATTTTAGGACCAAGCTGAGGCTCTCTGATCTAATCAGTGGGCATAAAAGGGAATTGAAAGATACTGCCTTCTTGCTATGCCATTTATTATATTATTTAATTTCCTGGTGTGACCTCTTGCAATCACCTCCAACTTCCATGTTAAGGGGTCCCTAGTTTCCCTCCAAGCTGGATGCTATCAAACAGAAGACCCTAAGCTGTCTTCCCAGGACAGGTAATCCACCCCAAGCACTTGGAAAAGAAAGGTACATCCTCTTCCACAATAACCACTGCACAGTTTCATTTTCTTGTAAAATGCAAGGGCCATTTAGAAATAATGACGTGTATTCTTTGAAATAAGTACCAGATCAACTTTGGTTTTTTTTTGTTTTTTTTTTTTGAGACGGAGTCTTGCTCTGTTGCCCAGGCTGGAGTGCCTTCACGCGATCTCAGCTCACTGCAAGCTCCTCCTCCCAGGTTCACGCCATTCTCCTAGATCAGCCTCCCGAGTAGCTGGGACTACAGGTGCCCACCACCACGCTCGGCTAATTTTTTGTATTTTTAGTAGAGACGGGGTTTCACCGTGTTAGCCAGAATGATCTCGATCTCCTGACTTCGTGATCTACCTGCCTCGGCCTCCCAAAGTGCTGGGATTACAGGTGTGAGCCACTGCATCCAGCCAGTACCAGGTCAATTTTTAACCCCAGAAATCTCCCTTTAAGATGATCTCCAACCCTTTGCAGCTATAAAATCCTTTAATAATACATCAACTGATTGCATATCAATTGGATCAGGATAGGAGAAAGCCCTGTTGAAGTCCCATTCTTCAAAATATCTGAAAGCAGGCATTAGGAGTTGACACTGGCAGGCAGTTGAGCAGACAAAACCATAAGGAAAAGTCAGCAGAAGAGGATGAAAGTTTACCTTCTGGGAATGGCCAGGGGAGGAACCCATAGCAGATCAGATATAAGATTCAAATCACAGCCTCCTGGAGGTAGCCAAGTGGCTCCAACCCTGGAAACTTAGCACTTGGCTTTAAAGCCTTATAATTCCCTGGTGCCAATACCAGATAAGAAAAAGGCTGATTGGCCCCTGGTTGGCCCAGTAAGTGGGTTAGAAGAGACACACCTAGAACCACAAAGTTAGGTGTGCCTGACGAATTACTGATACATTGAATAGGCATACAACTGGGCCCCACGCCCCGTCTTAAATCAACAATGCAAGACCTGCACACAGAGACTCAACCCCTCCCTCCAAAATGCCCCTTCCTCTCCTCTAAAACCCCATCACCCACTCTACAGATCTCAACTGAAGCCCTGAGTGACTAATACACAGATTGGTTAGGACCACTTGCATTTAAATGCTGTCACTCAGAGTAAGATATTCTGTTATTTACTCACCAAATCTTTTTGGGTTGTTTTTTGTTTTTTTGGTTTTTTGTTTGTTTGTTTGTTTTTTGAGACAGAGTCTCGCTCTGTTACCTAGGCTGGAGTGCAGTGGCGTGATATCAGCTCACTGCAACCTCTGCCTCCCGGGTTCAAGCAATTCTCCTGCCTCAGCCTCCCCAGTAGCTGGGACTACAGGTGCCCACCACCACACCCAGCTAATTTTTGTATTTTTAGTAGAAACGGGGTTTCACTATGTTGGCAAGGCTGGTCTTGAACTCCTGACCTCAGGTGATCCACCTGCCTCAGCCTCCCAAAGTGCTGGGATTACAGGCATGAGCCACCACGCCTGGACTCACCAAATCTTTTTGGCAGGTTACTGGGAGCCAGGGGCTGTGCTGCCTGCTGTCTGGTGTTCTCAAAGACTTTCCAAGCCACACAGAGGTCTCAGTAAGGACACAGGTGTAGGGGAAGAAAACCTTTTTACCTCTACCCTCCTAGGTTATTGACTAGTGCCCTATAAACTAAGCTGATAAAAGACAGATTCACGAGAGAAAAACCAACAGGAGTTTGTAAACCTGTGCATCTTCCTTACATATGAGAGCACCCAGTGAGGAGCAACTCACAGGGGTGGTTAGAATTTGGGGTCTACTGGCCAGGCACCGTGGCTCACACCTGTAATCCCAGCACTTTGGGAGGCCGAGGTGGGTGGATCGTTTGAGGTCAGGAGTTCAAGACCAGCCTGGCCAACATGGTGAAACCCCGTCTCTACTAAAAATACAAAAATTAGCCAGGCATGGTGATGGGCACCTGTAGTCCCAGCTACTCAGGAGGCCGAGGCAGGAGAATCACTTGAACCCAGGAGGTGGAGGTTGCAGTGAGTCAAGATTGCGCCATTGCACTCCAGCCTGGGCAACAGAGCAAGACTCTGTCTCAAAAAAAAAAAAAGAATCTGAGGTCTATGTACCTAACTTACTGGAGGAAGGGTTGGGGAGAGAGGGCACTAATGGAAAAGCAAATGACTTTTGGAAGGAGAAATGGGCTCCTAGGAGAATGGGTGAGAGATTTGAGAGTTTGGTGACAATATCTGTTTGGGTGTGGTGCTGAGTTCTAGACTCTGAGAAGAGATTACTGAGTTGCTCTTGGGAGGGGATTTATGACAATTGAGTTTTTTTGAGAGGCTCTGCCTTTTGGAAGACTAAAGATTTTGGGGGGACCGAGCATGGTGGCTCACACCCGTAATCCCAGCACTTCAGGAGGCTGAGGCAGGAGGATCATTTGAGGCCAGAAATTCAAGAGTAGCCTAGGCAACATAGCAAGCCCCCATCTGTCAAAAGAAAAACTAGAAGAAGAATTTATTTTAAATGTTTTAAAAGACTTTTTCTTTCTTTTCTTTCTTTTTTTTTTTTTTAAATAGAGACAAGGTCTTGCTATGTTGCCCAGGGTGGTCTCAAACTCCTGGCCTCACGTGATCTTTCCACCTCAGCCTCTCAAAGTGCTGGGATTACAGGTGTGAGCCACCATGCCCAGCCTAAAGATTTTTTTTCTTTCAATCCCTCCAGCTCAATTCTTCTGTCAAAGTGGTATATTTGGGGTGGCATGCCCTAGTCCCCTCTCAGGCCAGGCCTGCCTCCTCCAGCCCTCACACGAACACCTCCTAGGCGTTCCACACACGGGGCCTGCCAGCCACAGCACCCAAGAGAAACTTCAGGCTCACAGAGAGGGCCCCCTGTCTTGACTAGACCGAGGCAGGGGAGGGTGTAGGTGACTTCACCGGAGCTTCATGCACAGAATGTTGGACTCCTCGTCGCCTGAGACATGGTGTTATCTATGACAGGCCAGAGGGCCACTTGTCCAGGGCCAAACAGAGAATTTCCACTCTCCAGCCTATCAGGCTAACACCTTTTGCCAGCTTGAGGTTAACAGACTTTCAAAAAGAAAAAAAGAAAAGAAAAAAAAACAGAAGAGGCCATATGCATGCCTCCCACCCATCCACCCTAGGAAAAATGGAAGCCTTTTGTTCTCCTTATGCCAAAATGTGTTTTGCTGGGAGAAGCTTCTTTTCACCAAAGCCTCCAGGCTCTTTACCAGCCAGGGTCAAACAAAGAAGCTCAGAGAACCATGGAACAAATAAACCAAAACAGCCCACAGAGAACAAGGAAAGGAAAGCCTCCATTTCCAAACGGAAGCCAACTTCCATCTAGCCTGTCTTGCTGAGACTGGCCTGGCACAGCCCCTGATGAAGCCAGCAAGGCCTGCACTCTCTTCTCTTAGCAGCCTCCGAGAGCCTTGTGAGTGTCAGCCTGAAGAACCCATCCAGAGAACGGGTCTTCTCTCCCCACCCCCCTTAAAATTATTAACATCCACTTAAAAGAAAGGGGGCGGGAGTGGGGTGCAGGGTTTGTCCTCTTTTCAAATTGCTTGAGAAGGGAGTACTGCTTATCACAACAGGTGCACTGGCCATTCACAAAAAAACAGGCAGTGCAGCCCTGAAAGGCTAAGAAATTACTTGTTCTCTTTGTAATGGCTGCTACTACATGCCATGCAAACCCTGCTTTGGAGAGAGATATTGTGTTCCTGTTTAAAAAAGAAAGAAAGAAATATAGCAAGTGGAAAAAAGTTTAAGGGTGCCAAGGGCTAAGGGGAGGGGAGAACAAGGCTGAGGGTGGGAAGGCCAGAGGGGGAGGGCTTGGTGTTCTGAGGCAATTGAGGAAAAGCAATGGGGCCTGGTGGCTGGACTTAAAAGGTGTGTGTGTGTGGCTTGTTTTGTTTTGTTTTCTTTTGAGACAGGGTCTTGATCTGCCACCCAGGCCGGAGTGCAGTGGCACAATCTCAGCTCACTGCAACCTCTGCCTCCCGGGTTCAAGTGATTCTCCTGCCTCAGCCTCCCTAGTAGCTGGGATTATATGTGCTTACCACTATGCCCAGCTAATTTTTGTATATTTAATAGAGACACGGTTTTGCCATGTTGGCCAGGCTGGTCTCGAAACCCTGACCTCAGGTGATCCGCCCACCTCGGCCTCCCAAATTACTGGGATTACAGGCGTGAGTCACCATGCCCAGCCAAAAAGTTCTGTCTTGAACTTTCCAGAAAACTCTGGGGGCACACCCCAGGCCCCTTCGGCAGGATGGGAGGGATAATTACACCCAAGCTTGCAAAACGTACATATCAGGGTGACCAGAGAAAAGTCATAAGGAAAGGATACTCCCTGTATATTTTTAAAAATTAGGTAAAAATATTGCTCAGAAACTGCGTTGCACACCAGGGAGGATTTCAACCCCTAGGCAGTCACTCCTTAAGTGGGAGTGTCTTCAAAACTATATTCCTCAAATGACTCTTTAGCCAGGCAGATGACTTTTATGGTGTTGGCCAAGTGACCTTGAGCTTCTGAGCCTCCAAACCCTCTGACATTCTCATCCTGTGCTCTCAAACCTGCAGAGGGGACCCAGCCAGCTTCATGGGGACAAAGCAGTGAGGCAGTTGCTCTCCCCCAAGCCAAGTGCAGACTGACAGGGAAGATTTGGATTTTCTTCCCCTTGAGAAAATTGCCGTAAGAATCTGGAAGAGGGTTATTTGTTTTGTTTTAAAGTAAAAGTAAGACAGTGGAAGTCTTGGCCTAAGAACCTGTTCCCTTGCCAGTTCTGTCTCAACTAAGCAATCAGAAGATAGGGCCACCAGCCACAAAGCAACTTGGACGTTGGAGTTTTGCAATGATTCTCCGATTAAAAGGAACGACCTCGACTTGGCTGTAAGACATGGAAGGGCAGCCATGATACATTATTAAGGTCAAAGAAAAAGTGGAAGCAGTGTGGCGAGCATGAATCCATTTTTGTTTACTATATATTGATCTTTTTTCTTTTAGTCTTGCAGAGAAATCTGAGAGCCAAAACCCTCTAACTAAGCATATAGCTTTGGATGCTGAGGACTAAAATGACCCCACCACACCTCCCACAAACCCCCAGCTCACATGAACTTGACTTCACTGTTCCATCATCTTCATTAGCATGATTTTCCCATTCCTGCAGACTCTAGTGGTAACTGTCGTGATTGTCCATGACAGGAACTTCCAGAAGGCTCATTAACTCTTCCATGGAAAACAGAAAACAGATGGTGTGAGCCCTAAAATGCTTGAGCCCCTCACCTCAGAATCCTCACCTCACTGTTTCCACCAATCCCGGACAATTGCATCATGAGCCTTACCTAATCCTAATCAAGTCTCCACACTACAAAGACATGCCTTAAACTAAATTTCCGCTTCTCACTCCATTTCCACCTTGCCACCCACCCCGGAGACACTGTCAGAACTGTGACTAAGTGGCATCTTCCTGACCGCAGTAGACACAGGTTTGTGTTGGTGACATTGGGAGACCCGGCATTCCACTGAAGGGTCCCTGTGAAGAGTCTTTTCGTTTAATTTTATTTTTTCTAAACTCCCCTCTTCTGCCTAAAAGCAGAGCCTCCCAAAAGAATTCATCTGTCAGCCAGGCACAGTGGTTCACACCTGTAATCCAAGCACTTTGGGAGGCCAAGGCAGGTGGATCACCTGAGGTCAGGAGTCTGAGACCAGCCTGGTCAACATGGTGAAACCTTGTCTCTACTAAAAATACAAACAAAATTAGTTAGGCATGGTGGCAGGCGCCTGTAATCCCAGCACTTGAGGAAGCCGAGGCAAGTGGATCATCTGAGGTCAGGAGTTCCAGACTGGTCTGGCCAACGTGGTGAAACCCTGTCTCTACAAAAAATACAAAAAAAAAAAAAAAAAAAAAAATTAGCCAGGCGTGGTGGCGCCTACCTGTAGTCCCAGCTACTCAGGAGCCTGAGGCAGGAGAATCGCTGGAACCCAGGAGGTGGAGGTTGCAGTGAGCCGAGATTACGCCACTGCACTCCAGCCTGGGTGACAGGGCAAGACTCTATCTCAAAAAAAAAAAAAAAGTAAACTTTGACATTCAAAAGGGGTGTATACCCAGGTCTTCATAAATTCTCATATTCAATTTCTCCCATGAAACTTCTACTGTCTGTCTAAGAACAATATTGATCAAATCTCCTCACTGCATTGGCAGCATTAGTGGTTGCATTTTTTCCTAGGGCCTTTTTTTTTTTTGCCTTTTCTTTTTCTTTTTAAATTAATTATTAGACTTTATCTTTTTCTTTTATTATTTTTAAATATTAACATGATAATTGTACACATTTATGGAGTACAATGTGATATTAACATAATTGTACATATTTATGGAGTACAATGTAATATTTCAAAAAATGTATACAATGGGTAATGACTGAATGAGAGTAATTAGTATATCCATTACCTCAAACATTTATCATCTCTTTGTGTTGGGAACATTAAAAAATCTGCTCTTCATGGTGGCTCACACCTGTAATCCCAGCACTTTGGGAGGCCGAGGCAGGAGGACAGCTTGAGGCCAGGAATTTGAGACTAGCCTGGATAACATAGCAAGACTTTGCCTCTTCTTTTTAGCCAAGCTGGTGTCTCACACCTGTAGTCCTACTTACTTGGGAGGCTGAGGTGGGAGGAACACTTGAGCCTAGGAGTTCAAGGTTGCAGTGAACTGTGGTTGTTCCACTATACTCCAGCTTGGGCGACAGACAGACATCTTGTGTCAAAAAAAAAAATTAATTTTTAAAAAATCTGTTCTTCTAAGTATTTGAAAATATAAAATAAATTATTGCTAATTATAGTCACTCTACAGTGCTGTAGAACACTAGAACTATTTTTCCTGTCCAGCTATAATTTTATATCCATTAAACAATCTCTGGCTAATCCCCCTTTCCTCTCACCCTTCCCCGCCTCTAGTAACCAGTATTCTATTGTATTTCCATGTGATCAACTTTTTTAGCTCCCACATATGAGTGAGAACATGTGTGGTCTTTATCTTTCTGTGCCTGGCTTATTTCACTTAATATAATGCCCTCCAAGCTCATTCATGTTGCTGCAAATGACAGAACTTTGTTCTTTTTATGGCTAAATAGTATTCCATTGTATATTACAGCACATATTCTGTATCCATTCATCTGCTGGTGGACAGTTAGGTTGATTCCATATCTTGGCTATTGACAATAGTGTAGCAGTAAGCATGGGAGTACAGATGACTCTCTGACACGCTGATTTCCTTTCCTTTGGATATACCCCCAGGAGTGTAATTGCTGGTCATACGGTAGTTCTGTTTTGGGATTTCTGAGGAATCTCCATATTGTTTTCAGTAATGGCTGTACTAATTTATATTCCCACCAATAGTGGGAACAAAGAGTTCCTTTTTCTATGCGTCCTCGTCAGCATTTGTTATTTTTAGTCTTTTTTATATTAGCCATTCTAACGGCAATGAGATGACATCTCACTGTGGTTTTGATTTGCATTTCCCTAACGATAAGTAATGTTGAGCATTTTTTCATATACATGTTGGCTGTTTGTATGTCTTCTTTTGAGAGATGTCTATTCAGCTCATTTGCCCATTTTTTTAAATCGGATTTTTTTTTTTTCTGCTGAGTTGTTTGAGTTCTTTGTAAAAACTGGATATTAATCCCTTTTCAGATGAATACTTTGCAAATATTTTCTCCCATTCTACAGATTGTCTCTTCTTCACTCTGTTGATTGCTTCCTTTGCTGTGCAGAAGCTTTTCATTTGATATAATCCATTTGTCTATTTTTGCTTTTGTTGTCTGTGCCTTTTTTTTTTTGACGGAGTCTTGCTTTGTCACCAGGCTGGAGTGCAGTGGCGCGATCTTGGCTCACAGCAACCTTCACCTCCCGGGTTCAAGCGATTCTCTTGTCTCAGCTTCCCGAGTACCTGGACTACAGGCATGCACCACCATGCCCAGCTAATTTTTGTATTTTTAGTAGAGACGAGGTTTCACCACGTTGGACAGGATGGTCTCGATCTCTTGACCCCATGATCCACTCACCTTGGCCTCCCAAAGTGCTGGGATTACAGGCGTGAGACACCGTGCCCGGCTTTGTTTTGTTTTTAGCTCCAAGAATTCACCTGGATTGTTGTCTGTGCTTTGGAGGTCTTCTTTGCCCAGACCAATGTCTTAAAACATTTCACCTATGTTTTCTTCTACTAATTTCATAGATTGGGGTCTTACATTAGACTTTATCTTTTAGGACTGTTTTATTTATAGAAAAATTGAGGACACAGTAAAGAGAATTTCATATATCCCCCACGCTCACCACACACCCAGTTTCCCCTACTATGAACAACTTGCATTAGTATGATACATTCATTACAACTAATGAACCAATACTGATACATTATTATTAACTAAAGTCCGTACTTTATTCAGATTTCCTTAGTTTTAACCAAATATCCTTTATGTCCTTTTTCTGTTCCAGAATCCCTCATAGGAAATCATGTTTAATACACACACACACACACGCACACACACACACATACATACACACACACACACACACACACACACACACACACATATATATATATATATTTTTTTTTTTTTTTGAGGCAGGGAGGCAAGGTCTCAGTCTGTCACCCAGGATGGACCGCATTAGTCCAATCACAGCTCACTGCAGCCTCGACCTCCCAGGCTCAAGCAATCCTCCCACCTCAGCCTCCTGAGTAGTTGGGACCACAGGCACAAGCCACCACACCCGGCTCATTTCTGTATTTTTAGTAGAGACAGGGTTTTGCCATGTTGCCCAGGCTGGTCTCAAACTCCTCGACACAAGCAGTCTTCCTGCCTCAGCCTCCCAAAGTGCTTGGGATTACAGGTGTGAACTACCATGCCCAGCAACCACATTACATTTAATTGCTATGTCTCCTTAGGCTCTTCTTGGCTGTAAAAATACATCAGAACTTCCTTGTTTCTGATGACATTGGGATTTTTGAAGAATACTGGTCAAGTATTATGTAAGATGTGCCCCTGCAGGAATCTTCTGTTTTTCTCATAATTAGACTAGGGTTATGAGTTTGAAGGAGGAAGATCCCAGAGGTAAAGTGCCATTTTTGTCATATCATATTAAGGACACAAATGATCAGCCTGATATCTCACTGCTGATGCTGATTCTGATCACCTGGCTGAAGTTATACTTGACAGATTTTTCCAAAGTTACTCTTTTTTCTGCCTTTCTGTAACTGTCCTCTTTGGAAAGAAGTCACTATGAGCTGGTCACACTTAAGGAGTGCGGAGTTAAGCTCCCCCTCATTGAGGGCAGGGTATGTATATAAATTATTTGGAATTTTTCTGCACAGGAGGTTTGGCCCTTCATCCCCATTTATTAATTTACTTAGTCATTCACTTATGTTCATACGGACTCATGGATATTTACTTTATATGTTGCATTGTAATTCAATATTGCTTTATTTACTTTGCTTCTCAAATCGTTGCAACTTTCACCACTGGGAGCTCTTTCATTTGGCCCCTGTGACCCTTTGACATACCCCCCAATATCGTGGGGACCCAGGGAGTTTTTGGTTTTGGGCTTTTTTGGTTCTGTTTTGTTGAGCACTGCCTTACTTGCAGGCACTGCAATATATTCCATCTCATCTTATATATTTCCTGCCCCAGCCATAGAATCAGTCATTTCTACAAGGAGCTCCAGGGCCATTTTTCACAAAGAATTTGAGTTTCCATCACAAAACAAGAGTTACAGTGCAGACAAGGCCAGTAGAGAATAAAGCAGAATTGAGAGGCTGATGAAAGCTGCATGATCCATCTGCTGGGCACCCTCATTAGACTGACTTTTTGTGGTCCACACCCCACCCTTATCCTGGTGGCAAATGTGATTCAAGTTCATGCCTCAGTTTTTTTTTTGAGATGGAGTTTTGCTCCTTTTGCCCAGACCGGAGTGCAATGGCGTGATCTCGGCTCACCGCAACCTCCGCTTCCCAGGTTCAAGCGATTCTCCTGCCTCAGCCTCCTGATTAGCTGGGACTACAGGTGCATGCCACCATGCCCAGCTAATTTTTGTATGTTTAGTAGAGACAGGGTTTTGCCATGTTGGCCAGCATGGTCTCGATCTCCTGACCTTGTGATCCACCAGCCTCAGCCTCCCAAAGTACTAGGATTACAGGCGTGAGCCACTGTGCCCGGCCACATTAATTTTTGACTTATCATTATATAGCCCATTTCCTCTGGACTCTATTAGGGGCAATTGAATTCTTGCTAAAGAATGAATGACTGATATCCTAGAGTTGACTTCCTAATTACATATGTATTTTAATAAAGATCTGTGAATTTTTAAAGAAGCCCTAAAGGGAGAATTTCAGACAGTAAGGCAGTATAGTAGGAGACATTTTTGAGAAGACAGGCTTTTTCCTATTGTGACAGTAAAATACAATTATTTCAGCAATCATTATTATAATAATACAAATAAGAAATATAAGGCCGGGTACAGTGGCTCACACCTGTAATCTCAGTACTTTGGGAAGCTGAGGTGGGTGGATTGCTTGAGTTCAGGAGTTCAAGACTGGCCTGGGCAACATGGCAAAACCCTGTCTCTACAGGGGCGTCCCACAAAAAAAAAAAAAAAAATTTGTAGCGCTTGCCTGTAATCCCAGCTACTTGGGAGGCTGAGGCAGGAGAATCGCTTGAACCCAGGAGACGGAGGATGCAGTGAGCTGAGATAGCGCCACTGCACTTCAGCCTGGGAGACAGAGTGAGACTCCGTCTCAAAAAAAAAAAAAAAAGTTTTCTGAGCCGTTTGAAGACATTTCTCTCTACTTCCCTTGTACTTAGATATATTGTCTCTATACATCTATTATACCTGCCTCATGGACGACGAGCTTCTTATAAAAGATAGTATGTCTTTTTCATCTTCTACATCTTCAGCACTAGCACATATATACACAACATGCTCTAATATAGTGAGAGCTCCAAAATTGTCTGCTAAAATGGATAAACAACATACATTGGTTGCCCACTGGGAGCCTAACCATATCTTAGAGAAGATACACTTCCACTTTTCAAGGAGATGATGGCCTAATCGAAGAGCCACAGAGAAAAGAACAACCACAAACTACGCTGATAGGCAGCAAGATAAGGCTGTCCCGTTGCTGAAACATAGCAACTAGACACAGAAGAGACGGGATTTAGTCCTAGCTACAATGCAAACTGTGTTCACTTTGGAAAGTAATTTTATTCTTCTGAGCCTCAGTAAAAGGCAGACTGACGGTGTGCAGATTTCTTGCAGTTCTAATACCTATGATTAGTCTACGAGCAGATTGGCAATTGCCAAGAATGCTTTCTGAAGAGCGTGGTAGGGTTCAGGACAGGCTACCCCAAAATATGGCACCTTAACATTTGAGAAAATAGCAGAAGGAGGAAGGTCCCTCCCACCTTATCCCCCCTGCCCTTCTCCCCTGAAGCAGGTCATGAGACCCTCATTCAAGAGGTACCCCTGCTGTATCCTGAAGAAAGGAACATCCTTGTCTCTGAAAACACAAGGACATGGAGAAGAATCTAACTAAAAGGCCTGGCTAAGTTCTCCCCAGTTTATTACCCCTTTGTCCAATCATATTTCTGCAAGACCATCTACTTCATCTAATCTAAGCATAACAATATGCAAGATTACCTGCTGCTTGGAGTCTTCATTTCTAAGGTTCCTGTATCAAGTAAAACTTTTTTATTTTTTTTTAAATAGAGACGGGGTCTCACCAGGTTGCCCAGGCTGGTCTTCAGCTCCTGGGCTCAAGTGATCCTTCTACCTCGGCCTCCCAAAGTGCTGGGATTTCAGGCATGAGTCACTTCACCCAGGCATGTAATACGACATCAAATAAATTTGTATGCTTTTCTCCTATTAATCTGTCTTTTATTATATTATAAGGGCCTCAGTGATGAACCTAGCAATGGGTGAGAAAAAGAAATCTTTCCTCCACTATGAGTGCATCCTACAAGAGACATGTGGCAAACTCTAACTCCTGAAATGAAGGTGCCTTGGAAGCAACTAATTATTATACAAAATGAAATCAATAAAATATGAACACATACTCGAAGTCACACAGTATTATAATGACAGATCAAGCGGAGAGGGGAAAGTCTAGATGCAGCCCAGAAGGCAAGCTGGGAAGGAAGCAATGATTAGGGTTTACCCATCCATGAACCTGGCCACAGTCACACCATCATTAGAATGACACACTCAAGCCCAGAGCGCAAGTGCCAAGCTTGCCCTTCGCTTAGCCTGAAGTTTCCCTGAGAGCCTCCCAGCTACTTTCACTCTGATTCCCTGAAAACTCAACAACATTCTAATGACTAGTTTTGCTTTCCAGTTTCTGGTGTAATGAGACAGAGGAAATTTTTCTTCCTTAGCAGCTGGAATAAGACTTCCTCTTAGGGACAGTCCTATATTTACCAGGAAGAAATCCACTGATTAGCCAGATGGGTTGAGGAATGAGATTCCAAGCAATAAACAATAATGCCAATCTGCTTTCTCGGGAATTCCCAACACCTTAGGGTCTTTTATTTTGTGAGCATTTCGGTGGGTTTGAGTAGGTAAACTTGACTATGAATATGGTCACAATTAAATTGCTCTGCATAACGAAAATGTAAAGAATTTAAAAATTACAGGAAAGGGTCAGGTGTGGTGGCTCATGCCTGTAATCCCAGCACTTTGGGAGGCCAAGTCAGGTGGATCACCTGAGGTCTAGAGTTCAAGATCAGCCTGGCCAACATGATGAAACTCTGTCTCTCCTAAAAATACAAAAATCAGCTGGCTGTGGTGGCAGGTGCCTATAATCCCAGCTACTTGGGAGGCTGAGTCAGGAGAATCACATGAACCCAGGAGGAGGAGGTTGCAGTGAGCCAAGATGGTGCCATTGCACTCCAGCCTGGGCGACAAGACCAAAACTCTGTCTCAAAAAAAAAAAAAAAAAAAAAAAAACTTACAGGAAAGTCAGGAAGCAGGTGCAGGGCAAAGGGAAGGAAAAGAAAAGGCAAAGAGATTAGGCACTGGGTGGAATGGAAGGAGCTTTGAAGAGAACAGAAATATCGAATGCATTTTAGGTTGTTTGCTGTTGAGATTTGATTTCAGTCCCCTTCTCTATCTCCCCTACACAGCACATTCACTAAAGCATCTGCTGCTCTTTTAAAGAAACTGTGGAGAGGCTGGGCGTGTTGGCACACGCCAGCACTTTGGGAGGCCAAGGTGAGTGGATCACCTGATGTTAGGAGTTCGAGACCAGCCTGGCCAACATGGTGAAACCGCGTCTCTACTAAAAATACAAAAATCAGCTGGATGTGGTGGCATGAGCCTGTAATCCCAGCTACTCTGGAGGCTGAGAATCTCTTGAACCCAGGAGGCAGAGGCTGCAGTGAGCCGAGATTGCGCCACTGGACTCCAGCCTGGGCGACAGAGCAAGACTCTATCTCAAAAAAAGAGAAAAAACAAAACAAGAACCTGAGGAGGTTCTAAGTTCTACATTCAGATATGGAGCCATAGAAGCAGAGCAGAGGGGGACAGTTGACATCCAGGTTTCATCAGGAGGAGAGAAGCCAAGGCAAAGATCTCCTGGGCAGTCATGATAAATATAGACCCATCATAAAGTAAGACCTCAGCTTTCTGGGGCATTAATCACCCTGTTGGGAGTTAGGCAAGATTGCATCAGTCCTCAGAGGATGATCACCCCTGGGAAAGTCATAAAACAAACTGAACTCACCTGGCTGGGGAGAAGGCAGAGAAACTCAAAGGCTTTATCAACAGCAGTGCAGTGTCATTCTTCATCAACTAGAAGACTCCAGCCTTCTGCAGGTCTGTCAACCCACCCAAGACCTCCTCAGTCACAACCTTGGGAAACTGGATTACAAGACTGACAGACGATTGCAAATATTCAAAATTTTTATATTCCCCCAACACTATGGTTCTCATAAAACTTCTCCATCTTACTCAAAACAAGCCACCCCCTGCAGCTTTCCAACTGGTATTAAATTGGCTGAATAATCCCTCTGTCAAAAATAACACAAAAGGAGGGTGATCAGACAAGAAAAATGGACAATCGGCCCCCAGAAGTCACCTGGGCATCCAAGAGCCTGCTCTCTTGTTTTGCAGCTACACAGGAACATGAGGCTAGGCACAGTGGCTCATGCCTGCAATCTTGGCACTTTGGGAGGCGAAGGCAGGTGGATCACTTCAGGTCAGGAGTTCACCACCAGCCTGGCCAACATGGCAAAACCCCATCTCTACTAAAAATACAAAAATGAGCCAGGCATAGTAATCCCAGCTACTCGGGAGGCTGAGGCATGAGAATCGCTTGAACCCGGGAGGCAGAGGTTGAGTGAGCCGAGATCGCAGCACTGCACTTCAGCCTGGGAGACAGAGCGACGGTCCATCAGAAAGAAGGAAGGAAGGAAAGAAGGAAGGAAGGAAGGAAGGAGAGAAAGAGAGAGAGAGAAAGAAAGAGAGAAAGAAGGAAGGAAGGAAAGAAAGAAAGAGAGAAAAAGGAAGAAAGAAAGAAAGAAAGAAAGAAAGAAAGAAAGAGAAAGAGAGAGAGAGGAAGGAAGGACGGAAGGAAGAAAGGAAAGAAAGAAAGAAAGAAAGAAAAAAAGAAAGAAAGAGAGAGAGAGAGGAAGGAAGGATGGAAGGAAGGAAGGAAAGAAAGAAAGAAAGAAAGAAAGAAAGAAAGAAAGAAAGAAGAAAGAGATCAGAGATGGAAGCCCCCATCTGCTGCACGTGCTCACATCCTGTCCCATCTAAATTACTAACTACTTTAAGGGATTAAGTAAAATGGCACATAGGAGGGAGGAAAGGCTAAGAGAAGATGAGGCATCTGGCTTTCTGTGTCTCCTTGGTGAGGGAAGACCACACTAATGCCAGCCAGCAGCAACAGCAGCTGTGAAGAGAGAAGCTGCCTTCAAGGAAATGCAACAAGAGAGAGAGAAGGGAAACATAAATCAAAAAAATCCCCAGTAAGGATCAGATACCACTTTCCTGAGCACGCACACATCCTCTGCCCAAATGCCTGTGAACTAGTCTGAAATACAAGTCATAATAATGTAAACCAGGTGTTTTAACTTCCGACCATAATGGCTGGCAAGACCATCAATGTACAATAATAACAACAACAACATCTGAAGTGCATCTGTGTTTAAACACATAACAAGCATATTTTTCTTTCTTCTCCAAGTAGGTGTCTGTTCTGCATTTATATTTTATGTCAAGGAGACTATGGACTAAGATCCTTCCTAGAAACAGTTCTTCTGGCTTTGAGAGTAACACTGGTGTTTTGGTTTTTTGTTTTAAAGAAAACACTGATGACAGGAGATGTTGTTTCAGGGAGGGAACTGGAAGTCTTCAGTGGTAGGAGATGCGAACGCTCAGATGTCACCCCAGCAAACATAAAAACCAGAAACTTGGGTCCGGGTGCGGTGGCTCACACCTGTAATCCCGGCACTTTGGGAGGCCGAGGTGGGCAGATCACCTGAGGTCAGTAGTTCAAGACCATCCTGGCCAACATGACACAACCCTGTCTCTACTAAAAATACAAAAATTGCCAGGCATGGTGGCACATGCCAGTAGCCCCAGCTACTCAGGAGGCTGAGGCAGGAGAATCACTTGAACCCGGGAGGCGGAGGTTGTAATGAGCCGAGATCACACCACTACACTCTAGCCTGGGTGACAGAGTAAGACTCCATCTCAAAAAAAAAAAAACAAAAAAAACCATGTTGTCCCACAGCCCAGGGAGAGAGAGGCTTAGGGAGATATTTCTTGATAGGGGTGTTACTGGCATTTGGACCAGACCAATGTTTTGTCGGATGAGACTGAACTAGTCTGAAATACAAGCATTGTTAGCAATTCCGGCCTCAGCCTAGGAAATGCCCATCATGCACTCGGATATTGTGGCATCCAAAAAAAAAAAAAACACACACAAACCAGAACCATCTTCCACACATTTCCAAATGCCTTCCTGGGGAGTACCACCCCTGAAAGAGAACTGGAACCAGATGTCCCAAGGGCAACTTTCAAGGTTGAGAACAGCTGTGCTCTGGAGGAGAAAAAAAGAGAGAGAAGGAGCCAGGCACGGTGGCTCACGCCTGTAATCCCAGCACTTTGGGAGGCCCAGGCGGGTGGATCATGAGATCAGATCGAGACCATCCTGGCCAACATGGTGAAACCTCGTCTCTACTAAAAATACAAAAAATTAGCTGAGCATGGTGGCACACGCCTGTAGTCCCAGCTACTTGAGAGGCTGAGGTAGGGGAATCCCTTAAACATGGGAGGCGGAGGTTGCAGTGAGCCAAGATTGCACCACTGCACTCTAGGCTGGCGACAGAGCAAGACTCCGTCTCAAAAAAAAAAAAAAAAAAAAAAAAGAGAAGGAAGAGCTTTACAGACATCAAAAATAACCTAGGCACAAAACTTTTGGGGGTCAGTTGTAAAAACACTATAGCAAATTGCCCAAGAATGGCTGCAGACTTTTTAGAGTTAAGAAGAGGTGTACATGTGTGTTTACGTGTGTTAATAAGTAAAATAACCATCTTCTCAAATAGCTTAAGTACAACTGCACTCAGACATAAGAGGGTAGATGAAATGACTGCTTGGGCTCTGAATTCTACCTGGAGAATTGGTAGTGAAGGATCTAAAGGAATAGAATTAATGTCCCATAGTCCATTAAAACAATATCATTACTGACAGACACAATTACACATTCATTCTTTTTTTCTTTTTTGGAGACAGAGTCTTGCTCTATCACCCAGGCTGAAGTGCAGTGGTGCGATCTTGGCTCACTGTAAACTCCACCTCCCAGGTTCAAGCAATTCTCATGCCTCCCGAGTAGCTGGGATTATAGGTGCGTGCCACTACACCTGGGTAATTTTTGTGTTTTTTAGTAGAGACAGGGTTTTACCATGTTGGCCAGGCTGGCCTTGAACTCCTGGCCTGAAGTGATCCGCCCGCCTCGGCCTCTCAAAGTGCTGGGATTACAGGCATGAGCCACCGGGCCTGGCCCAATTACACATTCATTTTAATGAGGCATGGTCACATGTTAATAGCAGTTATGGTCATTTTAAAAAATGAACACGGGCCAGGCGTGGTGGCTCACGCCTGTAATCCCAAGCACTTTGGGAGGCCGAGGCGGGAAGATCACCTGAGGTCAGGAGTTCAAGACCAGCCTGGCCAACATGGTGAAACCGCATCTCTACTAAAATACAAAAATTAGCTTGGCATGATGGCAGGTGCCTGTAGTCCCAGCTACTCGGGACGCTGAGTCAGGAGAATCACTTGAACCTGGGAGGCGGAGGTTGCAGTGAGCTGAGATCATGCCATTGCACTCCAACCTGGGGGACTGAGCAAGACTCCATCTCCAAAAAAAAGAAAAAGTTGAACACAAAAGCATAGACAGTACGTCATTACAGCATGCAAATGGACTATAGTCCTGCAAACAGACATGCAGCAATGCTGGACCTGCCTCTAGGAATCTAGCGTGCAGCCTGCTGCTTTGCCCACAACAGCCCTCACCTCCTATTGATTTCCTTCCACGCAGGCCAAGCCACAGTTCCCTTTGATAAGAATAACCAATAGCCTTCTAAATTTCCCCAGAAACATGGTGGGTTGAATTTTCAGTTGGACTTTCCACAGCTATAAGGAGAAAATTAATGTAGGAACCAACCCGGTCTTATTCTGCCTACTCACCCACTCCATCCCGACCTGACACTTTAATCAACTCGGCGTGTTTAAAAATAAGTTTGATTGTATCAGGGAAGAGAAGTTGCTCAGAGCTCTGTGGCCACCCACAGCAGAATCTTCAAGGCATGCCTCATTTTTCAGGAGTTTGGTTGTTTCGTGTGTTTTTTCTCCATTTTATTCCAGTCCCCAAAACAAAGATTTGGAGGAGGGGAAGTACCTTGGCAATGGCCAAGAGGGGTTTCTTCCTAGCTCCTTCACCACCTGCCAGTTTGTACATTTGGGCCAGTGTTTACCTTTCTCAAGGTTTCTATAATGCGGTACAAGAGACATAATAAAACCTTGCTTGCTTGCTTTGTGAGGTTATGATAAAGAGATTGAAAGAGCTTGTGTAAGGACTGGGCATTGTGGCTCATGCCTGTAATCCCAGCACTTAGGGAGGCAGAGGCAGGAGGATCACTTGAGCCTAGGAGTTCAAGACCAGCCTCAGCAACATAGTGAGACCCTGTCTCTATAAAAACTAAAAAAATTAGGCGGGCATGGTGGCACACACCTGTAGTCCCAGCTACTTGGTGGGGCTGAGGTGGGAGGATTGCTTGAGCCCAGAAGGTCAAGGTTGCAGTGAGCCATGATGCTGCCACTACACTCTAGCCTGGGCAACAAATGAGACCCTGTCTCAAAAAAGAATTTCTTTTTCTTTCTTTTTTTTTAAACGGAGTCTCGCTCTGTCGCCCAGGCTGGAGTGCAGTGGTGCAATCTCGGCTCACTGCAAGCTCCGCCTCCCGGGTTCACGCCATTCTCCTGCCTCAGCCTCTCCAAGTAGCTGGGACTACAGGCGCCCGCCACCACGCCCGGCTAATTTTTTGTATTTTTAGTAGAGACGGGGTTTCACCGTGGTCTCTTTTTCTTTAGAGACAGAGTCTCACTCTGTCACTCAGGCTGGAGTGCAGTGGTGCGATCTCGGCTCACCACAACCCCCGCCTCCTGTGTTCAAGCAATTCTCCTGCATCAGCCTCCTGAGTAGCCGGGATCACAGGCGCCCACCACCACGCCCAGCTAATTTTTGTATTTTTAGTAGAGATGGGGTTTCACCATGTTGGTCAGGCTGGTCTTGATCTCCTGACCTCGTGATCTACCTGCCTCAGCCTCCCAAAGTGCTGGGATTACAGGCATGAGCCACCACGCACAGCCAAAAGAGAGATCTTAAGAAGAGCTCATGTAGAAGAAAGATGGTGCTGCTCACTGTGAATCTGGGGCATAGCCGTGAGGCGGCAGGGACCCTGAGCCCCACAATTCCGCCAGGGCCCTCACCAGTAGGTGAAACCGGGTCCTGGGTTTGGGGGAGTTTGAGCTCTTAGGGGCAATATAGGAATTTTGATCTAAACCCTGCCACATTTATCAAGCACCCATTACATATATTCAGCCAGAACCAGAGCAATGATTGGGTGCAAACCTCATGCTCGCCTCTAAAAATTTCCAATTTGAGGCACTCTGCCTGGTGCAGTTTGGGTTGCTTAGTCTGACCATTCAGGGAAACCCAGAACATCATAACACTGTTGCTCTAGGATACTAGTTGCTCTGATCATTTCTATGAATGCACAGACTGTCTGCACTGAAAAAGGAATGCAGATTTCTCATTTTCAAGATAATAAAACTGAGGCCCAGATTAGCAAAGAATCTCATTTCTCAAATAAGAAAGCTTCCTACTGAAAGTTGCCTCCTTTATAAATCCTCAAATGAGTAGGTGATATTTGAATGCCAAATGATACCACAAGACAGATTAGCATTGATTTAAATGCTGCTATCTGACAGATCTGGCCATCAATCATAACCTGATGTCTCAGGAGAGTCATCCTTTAGAAAAGGGCTGGAGAACAGCATGACCAGAATTGACAGCTGAACCAACTCTGCCTCGGAGCTGTCCTTTGCGCAGCTGCCTGGGCAGCATCAGAATCACCTGAAAGGTTTGCTGGGCCCATTCCTGGAGGTCCTAATGGAGCAGGTCTAAGGCGGGGAGTGAGTTTGCATTTCTAACCAGTTTGTGCTGGTGCTAATGTTGATGCTAAAGCTGCAGATTGTCAGGGAGCCAGTGCCATATTTTGAGAACTCCATGCTGAAGCAAAGAGGGGGCCTACACATTTAATTTACAGACATTTCAAGAAAACTGGTCATTACAATCATAAGCCACTTATGTGGTGCTCTGGGCTGAACTGTGCGTCTCTCCCCTACTCCCAAAATTCATATGTTGAAGCCCTAACTCCCAGTATCTCCGAATGTGGCTATATTTGGAGCTAGGGTCTTTAAGAAGATAATCAAGTTAAAATGAGGTCAGCAGGGATGGCCCTAATCTTATCTGACTGTTGTCCTTATGAGAAAAGGAGATTAGCATTCAGACTGGCACACAGAGAAGACCATTCGAGGACGTGGGAGAAGATGGCACCTGTGAGCCAAGGAGAGAGGCCACAGAAGAAACCTACCAGGCTGACACTTTGATCTCGGACTTCTAGTCTTAAGAACTGTGAAGAAATGAACCTGTTATTTAAATCACCAGTCTGTGGTTCTTTGTTTTGATAGCCCTTGCAAATAAATACACATGGAGAAGCAAGATGGTGTGAAGGAAAATAGTATCTATTTTGCTAGGAACCAAGGGTTCTAGTCTCAGCCCTGCTGTGAGGCAGATGAGATTTCTCCTCTCCACTTCTCAGACTTCCCACCTCCTCCAGTCAAGGATCTCTTCTGTCAGGTGGGAGTAGTGACCCAAGCCCTTTCTGATGCACGAGGGTTTTGTGAAGCTCAAACATGAGAACTTACAAGAAAGTGGTTTTGGCCAGGCCTGGTGGCTCACACCTGTAATCCCAGCACTTTGGGAGGTCAAGGCAGGCGGATCACCTGAGGTCAGGAGTTCAAGACAAGCCTGGCCAATATGGTGAAACCCCATCTCTACTAAAAATACAAAAATTAGCCAGGTATGGTAGTGTGCACCTGTAATCTCAGCTACTAGGGAGGCCGAGGCAGGAGAATTGCTTGAACCCGGGAGGCAGAGGTTGCAGTGAGCCGAGATCGCACCATGCCACTCCAGCCTGGGTAACAGAACGAGACTTCATAAAAAAAAAAAAAAAAAAAAAAAAAAAATGAACAACTCGGTGGTGGCCACTGCGCAGACCACTCTTCGCTCGTACTCGCGCGCCTCGCTCCGCTTTGCCTCCGCAACCATGTCTGACAAACCCGATATGGCTGAGATCGAGAAATTCGGTAAGTCGAATCTGAAGAAGACAGAGACGCGAGAGAAAAATCCACTGCCTTCCAAAGAAACGATTGAACAGGAGAAGCAAGCAGGCGAATCGTAATGAGGCGTGCGCCGCCAATATGCACTGTACATTCCACAAGCATTGCCTTCTTATTTTACTTCTTTTAGCTGTTTAACTTTGTAAGATGCAAAGAGGTTGGATCAAGTTTAAATGACTGTGCTGCCCCTTTCACATCAAAGAACTACTGACAACGAAGGCCGCGCCTGCCTCTCCCACCTGTCTATCTGGCTGGCAGGGAAGGAAAGAACTTGCATGTTGGTTAAGGAAGAAGTGGGGTGCGGCGACAATGAAATCTAGAGTAAAACCAAGCTGGCCCAAGGTGTCCTGCAGGCTGTAATGCAGTTTAATCAGAGTGCCATTTTTTTTGTTCAAATGATTTTACTTATTGGAATGCACAATTTTTTAAATATGCAAATTAAAAGTTTAAAAACTTAAAAAAAAAGTGGTTTTTAAATTGTGAATTTATTTGCTTTTGGTTCTGAACAACTAAAAGATCTGGATAAAATACAAAAATAATCTGTTCAGATGCACTAGGAAGCTATGTAATTCTCCAGAAGCACCGGGATCCGGAAAGAATGGAAGCTCCTGGAGAGAGCCAACACTTCATTTGCTGGTTTTGAAGCAGTTTTGAGCTAGAGGCTAAAAATCAATGCAGAGCTTTTGGCAATCCCTCAGGTCTAGGCAAACAAAAAATGGAGCTGTGGCTGTCAGGGCAACTGAGAGGTGGGGCCAAAATGCCAGAGAGGAGAGAGAGATGGAGAAGGAATCCTGAGGCTCCTCACTGGTTTCCCCTCCAGTCACTGGTTAATTCCTAAGCTATGTTTAGAAGTTTAGCAAGAAGCTAAGAGGGCTTACCAAAAGCAGCTGAAAAGCTGAGTAAAGCTTTCGAGTCTCAAGGTGATGGGGAGACAAAAATTGGAGTTTGGGGCCACTATGGTTTGAATGTTTGTCCCTCCAAAACTCATGTGGAAATTTAATCCTCAGTGTGGCAGTATTGAGAGGTGAGATCTTTAAGAAGTGATTGGGGGCTGGGTGCCATGGCTTAAGCCGGTAATCCCAGCACTTTGGGAGGCCAAGGCGGGTGGATCACTCGAGGTCAGGAGTTCAAGACCAGTCTGGCCAACATGGTGAAACCCTGCCTCTACCAAAAAATACAAAAATTAGCCGGGCATGGTGGCACACGCCTGTAACCCCAGCTACTTGGGTGGCTGGGATGGGAGGATCGCTTGAACCCGGAAGGTGGAGGTTGCAGTGAGCCAAGGTTGTGCTACTGCCCTCCAGCCTGGGCAACAGAATGAGACCCTGTCTCCAAATTAAAAAAAAAAATAATTAAATTTCTTGAAAAGAGGTGATTGGGTCATGAGGGCTCTGCCCTGAGAAATAAATTAATCCACTCACAGACTAGTGGATTAATGGGCGATCATGGGAATGGGACTGGTGGCTTTATAAGAAGAGGAAGAGATACCAGACCTATTGCATTCAGCCCCCTCACCACATGATGCCCAGCATCTCCTCCAGACTCTGTAGAGTCCCCATAGCAAGAAGGCCCTCACCGATGCAGTCCCTTTACCTTGGACTTCCCAGCATCCATAACTATAAAAATGAATTCCTTTTCTTTATAAATTACTCAGTTTCAGATATTCTGTTATAAACAACAGAAAATGGACTAAGGCAGGAATCTTTAATTGAATACATTGTATATTTAGGACACTCTGCTTAGAACTTTAGTTAGAGAAATACCAACAGAGAAAAGAGATATTTTACCAAAACAAGCATTTAAAAATTTAAGAATCTGCAATCTTCTAAAGCAAAGGTTCTTAAACTGGGGTCTTTAGACTCGTCAAGGTGCCCATAGATAGAATTCAAGGTAGTCAAAAGTTGGGGAAAATATATTTTTATTTTCACTAACCTCTAACTGAAATTTAGCATTTTCTTCTATTATGAATGTAGGCAATAAACTACAGTAGTATGATCAGTAACTGTGATTTTGTCATCAATAAAAATCACCTACGGTTGTTATAGACATCACAAAATATCATTTCTACATACTACTACTTTGAAATTATGGTAAGTATTAGATCTGCCACTAGGTCTTATTGTTTCAGGCACCAATAGAGAAGCACATATACTACTATATGGCAAATTTGGTCTTTAAAAATATTTTTAAATGCGCTTTCATTTAATTAGATTCCTCTGTTATTTAAAATGTTTTATCTTATACACTTGAAGACATTATTCTAAAGAGTCCATGGTTTTTTTTTGTTTGTTTGTTTTTGAGACAGAGTCTCACTCTGTCGCCCAGGTTGAAGTGCAATGGCGTGATCTCAGCTCACTGCAACCTCTGCCTCCCAGGTTCAAGTGGTTCTCCTGCCTCAGCCTCCCAAGTGGCTGGGATTGCAGGCATGAGCTACCACACCTGGCTAATTTTTGTATTTTTAGTACAGACAGGGTTTCATGTTGGCCAAACTGGTCTTGAACTCCTGACCTCAGGTGATCTGCCCACCTCCACCTCCCAAATTGCTGGGATTACAGGCATGACCCACCATGCCTGGCCGTCCACAGTATTTAAATATGTTTTTAAAAATGCTTGGTCAGGCGAGGTGGCAGTTATCTTGGGTCATGCCCCGATTTTCATACGTTGCAAATATTGCAGTCTGAGATTCACTGCCACTAAGGGGAGTTAAGGGGAGGATTTGTGCCCATGCTTGGGGTGAAATCAAGGGAACGGCAGCTGCCTACAGAGTCAGGTTTCAGGACAACAAGGAGGGTAGAGCCGTGGCGTCGGGACAGATGGTGGGTGAGGTGGCTAGTGATAAGCAGGACAGATTTGTGGAACATGTGGGCATTCCCTGGGGATCCCCACTGCGATGTAGGGAAGGGAACCTGGTAGAAGTCTTACTTCCTGCAGTCCAGCACAGTGGGGCTCGTGCTGGGATGATCTGGGTTTAAGAAGGAAGTGTGACCTTGTTACGCAGGTCTGAGATGGTCGCCCCTCAGGGCTGGCTGCTCTGTGGCATTCTGTCACTTGCCTCTCCCCTCTGCTAGTGCCCACCTTTTGAAGTGAAACTGACATTGCAAAATTGTAACTGAGACAGTGAAGGAGATCTGACCTAACCAACTCCATCTTGCTTCTACCCTCCAAGCTAATGAACAAGAATCTTGCTTATTCCTGGGCGTAGGCTGAACTAACTTTGGGAGGAACTTAGTTTATAGTTTAAAACAAAGATGGGCTGGGCATGGCAGCTCACGTGTGCAATCCCAGCACTTTGGGAGGCTGAGGCAGGTGGATTACTTAAGGTCAGGAGTTCGAGACCAGCCTGGCCAATATGGTGAAACCCCGCCTCTACTAAAAATACAAAAATTAGCCACACGTGGTGGTGCGTGCCTGTAGTCTCAGCTACTCAGGAGGCTGATGCAGGAGAATTGCTTGAACCTGGGGGGTGAAGGTTGCCGTGAGCTAAGATTGCACCACTGCATTCTAGCCTGGGCAGCACAGTGAGACTCTGTATCAAAAACAAACAAACAAACAAACATGGTAACAGCCCTTTCCCGAAACAAGCCTCCTTCTTGCCTGGGGACTAGATTGCCTTTGTAGGACTAACAAAGTAGCCACAAGATTAGAAACAATGGTTTAGGAGTCAGGCAGCTGGAGGCTACAAAATTCTGACCCTCCCTAAACTGCTCCGAAAATCAGTGCTTGAGATATTTTGCAGACCCTGCACTTGATGGATCAGCTGGCACCACCTAGATGGATAAACTGGCTCACCTGATCTTGTGGTCCCACCCAGAAACTGACTCAGCACAAGAGGACAGCTTCAGTTCCCTATGAGTTCATCTCTGAACTGACCAATCAGCACTCCCGGCTCAGTGGCTTCTCCCCACCCACCAAGTTGTCCTTAAAAACTCTCATCCCGGAATGCTCGGGGACACTGCTTTGAGTAATAATGGAACTCCAGTATTCCACACAGCTGGCTCCGTGTGAATTACTCTTTCTCTATTGCAATTCACCTGTCTTGATAAATTGGCTCTATCTAGGCACCAGGCAAGGTGAACCCATTGGGTGGTTATAGTGGGTTGGGAGTCCTCATGGTGGGTATGGCAGTCACTTGGCTGGCTTGAAGTCTACCCACTCTGTGTTTTGATTCTGTGTGGTAGCATGTTCTCTGAGATCCTATTAGAGAAGTGGAGAGAGCAGGGGGGGCAGAGAGGCACAGGTGAGGTGAGAGAGAGAGGTTAAAAAGAAGAGGCTCTAAAGAGGGGCTTTTACATTTTATTATATGTTATTATATTTATATATTATATTAATATTATAATGGTAATATAACATTGCCGTCATCTATTATTATTACTATTATTGGCATTATAAATGCTTTGGTAAAGATTGAATGCATTTGTAAGTCTTATTTTGGTCTGAGCCTGGGTTCTCTCATCTGTAAGCACAGGGACTAAATCAGATCAACCGTTTTCAATCTGTCTGCCTCTCAGTCCTGGGGTTCTGAGGTGTTTCCTGAGGACCTCGAAGGAGGAAGCTCAGCAAGCCTTTAACCAGAGGAATTTCACTTTCCTGACTTTCACAGGCGATTGCACTGTGTTTTTTTGTTTGTTTTGTTTTGTTTTTCGTTTTGTTTTGTTTTGTTTTGAGATGGAGTCTTGCTCTGTTACCCAGGCTGGAGTGCAGTGGCTGGGTCTCAGCTCACTGCAACCTCCTTCTCCTAGGTTCAAGTGATTCTCTCACCTCAGCCTCTCAAGTAGCTGGGATTACAGGCATGCATCACCATTCCCAGCTAATTTTTGTATTTTTTTTTAGCAGAGACGGGGTTTCATCATGTTGGCTAGGCTGGTCTCGAACTCCTGACCACAGATGATCTGCCCGCCTCGGCCTTTCTTTCTTTTTTTTGTTTTTTGTTTTTGTTTTTTGAGACAGAGTCTCGCTCTGTCACCAGGCTGGAGTGCAGTGGCACGATTTCTACTCACTGCAATCTCTGCTTCCCGGGTTCAAGCGATTCTCCTGCCTCAGCCTCTTGAGTAGCTGGGATTACAGGCATGTGCCCCCACACCGGGTAATTTTTTTGTATTTTTAGTAGAGACGAGGTTTCACCATGTTGGCCAGGATGGGCGCCTTGGCCTTTGTTCTTCTTCTTTCCTCCTCCTCCTTCTTCCTCCTCCTCCTCCTCCTTCTTTGATAACATATTGGAAGCCTCAAAAAATGTAAGTGGCCTGGGCTTCTCTCCATCTTTGCAAGGCCCTGGCATCCTGGATGTGTACAGTGCTACTCCCTCTGGGAAGGATGGCTTTGAGGAGGGATGTAGTGGTGAGACCAGTTATGAGGCTGATGTTGGGGTTCAGATGTGGGGTGATAGGAATGTTCCATGAGGACACTGAGGGCATGAAGAGGGGGCAATTCTGAGAGCCACCCCAAAACCAGGCGGGTGGGTAGGTCTGGGAGGATGCATTTTCGCTGGCTTTCTTCATAAATCCAGCATGCTCCTAGGCTGTCTTCCCTGGCCTTGGGTTAATGTGTGTTCATAAAAGGTCAGTTCTTCTCACATCCCCAAATAACACATATAATACATAGATAAAAATAACATATATATCCTTAAGCCAAATAGAGATGACTTTTGCATTATTTCGTACTGTTATGGTTTAATTTACTCATATAATACTTGTAAACATGGCTATCAATTTCTGTGTATTTGGAAATTAGGAATTAGTGTCTTATTGAATGTAGAGGAGCTTATCTTCATTTACGAGAAAAAAATTTAATTTTTTTGGGGGCAATAGAGTCTCATTCTTGTTGCCCAGGCTGGAGTGCAATGGCATGATATCGGCTCACTGGAACCTCTGCCTCCCGGGTTCAAGTGGTTCTCCTGACTCAGCCTCCTCAGTAGCTGAGATTACAGGCATGCACTACCATGCCTGGCTAATTTTATATTTTTAGTAGAGACAGGGTTTCTCCATGTTGGTCAGGCTAGTCTCGAACTCCCGACCTCAGGTGATCTGCCCGCCTCAGCCTCCCAAAGTGCTGGGGTTACAGGCATGAGCCACCACGCCTGGCCAAAAATTTAATCTTAATACAATTTTTATATCCAGAAACTGACATAAAGGAACAGTAATAAAAAGGTATTGCTTTTATTCTATTTTTAATACATTTTTGGGATCTTTTTTGATCAGTCGATTTTTTCCTGATGTAAATTACACATGTGCATATACATATATTTTAGCACTCAAACTGAAGCCAACTCAGGGTACAGCAGAGAAGCTGAAATTTTAGAGCGGATAAGCACTTTGCTTTGAATTGATTGATTAGTTATCCTGATGTTTGAATTAGGTCTGGTTGGTGGGGACAGGGAGGGGTGGTACGATGTTGGAACAGCCCAGTGTATGCCCATCAATGAGACACTGGTAAGATAACATTCAGGCCAGGTGTGGTGGCTCATACTTGTAATCCCAGCACTTTCTGAGGCCATAGGCGGGAGGATTACTTGAGTCCAGGAGTTTGAGACCAGCCATTGCAACATAGTGAGATCTGGTCTCTATTAAAAAAAAAACCCAAAATTTTTTTTTTAAAAAAAAGGTAACATTCTTCAACATGAGGTTTCCCAAACAAGGTAGGTTGAAAATTGGAAACATCTGCTTTTGATAGCTGACGCTTGTCCTGGTGGCTATTCAGGGAAGGTACTTTCCACAAAAGGCATACCAAGGAGGAGGAAAGGGGAAATGAGAGAGGGAAATAGCATTAAAAGTCTAAAGCAAGGGACCTGGCTTAAGCAATTATTCCTAAATTAGGAGCCTAAAACAAAAACCTGATTTTACAACCATCTTCTCTTGATCCTTTAAGCTAACTGATGAATACAATCATTTCTGCTTATTTTGGAGCTTTTGATTCTCTCATTTTGAAGGCATCTGTTTTAAATTCTACCTTTATTCAATTTTAATAAGATAAAATTACCTTAAAAATTGATTTTGAGAATTTGAAAAGTTGACCAATTCAGTTTTGACTTAATTTCTTTAATTCAGAGGTTCTTAAGCTTTTTTTTTTTTTTTTTTTTTTTTTGAGACAGGATCTCCCTCTGTTGCACAGGCTGGTGTGTAGTGGCACAATCTCAGCTCACTGCAACCTCTGCCTCAGCAGTCCTCCCACCTCAGCCTCCCAAGTGGCTGGGATTATAGGCACATGCCACCACAGCCCGACTAATTTTTTTTTTTTGAGACAGAGTTTCACTCTTCTTGCCCAGGCTGGAGTGTAATGGCACAATGTCGGCTCACCGCAACCTCTGCCTCCCAGGTTCAAGCGATTCTCCTGCCTCAGCCTCCAGAGTAGCTGGGATTACAGGCATGCACCACCACACCTGGCTAATTTTGTATTTTTAGTAGAGACAGGGTTTTTCCATATTGGTCAGGCTGGTCTCAAACTCCTGACCTCATGTGATCCTCCCCCCTTGGCCTCCCAAAGAGCTGGGATTACAGGTGTGAGCCACCGTGCCCGGCCGGGATCAGTTCTCTTTCCCCACCGGAATGTCCAAGCCCAACCTCCTGAAGATTAAGGAAAGATTTTTCCAGAAAAGCACATCTGCAGAAACTTGAAATAAGACAAACTTTAAGGTCGTTAGTTCTTGGTGTCTCAAACTTCTCCACTTCTGAAAAGGATCATTGCTTCACCATTGTTTAACTAAAGGCCCTTACAGTTATTTTCTGTAAAATAGTCTGTCCTCAAGGCGAAATAAAGCCCCTACACCAGAGACATAGCAACAAAATAACACAAAGACATCAAAACAACTAGTTAAACCTCTTTTGCGGTTGTGGTTGTTGTTGTTATTCAGAGACAATGTATCACACTGTTACCCAGGCTGGAGTGCAGTGGCGCAATCACGGCTCACTGCAGCCTCGAACTCCTGGGCTCAAGTGATTCCCCTGCCTCAGTCTCTAGAGTAGCAGGGACTACAGGCACACCCCACCACACCCAGCTAATTTTTGTATTTCTTAAGACACAGAGTCTTATTTATGTTGGTGCAAAAATAATTGTGGTTTTTGCCATTAAAATACTTTGCCATAAAATACTTTTTTGCCTACGCTGGTCTCGAACTCCTGGCCTCAAGCAATCCTCCTGCCTCCACCTCCCAAAGCACTGGGATTACAGGCATGAGCCACTGCACCCAGCTGTAGTTAAACTTTTTAAATGGCATTTTTCCCCTACTTTTAGCCATTGATGTTTCACAAAATAAACCTTGGCCAATAAGCACATGAAAATGATGATTTATGATGTTCAACATCATTAATCATTAGGGAAATGCGAACTGAAACCACAATGAGATAACACCTCACACCCATTAGGAGATCTACCTTCAACAAAAATCAAAACATGAGTGTTGATAACGCTGTGGAGAAACTGGAACACGTATGCATTGCTGGTAGGAATGTAGGGTGGGATAGCTGCTGTGGAAAATCGTATGATGGTTCTTCAAAAAAATTAAACACAGAATTACCATCTGATCCAGTAATTTCACTCCTGGGTATACAGTATACAAAATGAATTTAAAGCAGAGACTCAAAGAGATATTTCTACACTCATGTAACTAGCAGAATTATTCACAATGGGCCAGCTGTTGTGGCTCATGCCTGTAATCCCAGCACTTTGGGAGGCTGAGGTGGGCAGATCACCTGAGGTCAGGAG
Organism: Nomascus leucogenys; assembly: GCF_006542625.1. Lineage (NCBI taxonomy): Eukaryota > Metazoa > Chordata > Mammalia > Primates > Hylobatidae > Nomascus > Nomascus leucogenys. The sequence continues at coordinate 63,407,539 of NC_044388.1, forward strand.
TTTGAGACCAGCCTGGCCAACATGGTGAAACCCCATCTCTACTAAAAATACAAAATTACTGGATGTGGTGGTGGGCACCTGTCATCCCAGCTACTCAGGAGGCTGAGGCAGGAGAATCGCTTGAATCCAGGAGGTGGAGGTTGTAGTGAGCCGAGATCATGCCATTGCACTCCAGCCTGGGCAAAAAGAGCGAAACTGTATCAAAAAAAAAAGAAGAAGAAGAATTATTCACATTGGCCAAGAGGTAGAAGCAACCCACGTGTCGATGAACAGATGAATAGATTAACAAAACAAGGTACATCCACACAATGGAATATCAAAAAAAGAAATCCTGGGCTGGGCACGGTGGCTCACGCCTATAATCACAGCAGTTTGGGAGGCTGAGACGGGCAGATCATGAGGTCAGGAGATCGAGCATTCTGGCTAACACGGTGAAACCTCGTCTCTACTAAAAATACAAAAAAAAAAAAAAAATTAGCCGGGTGTGCTGGTGGGCGCCTGTTGTCCCAGCTACTGGAGAGGCTGAGGCAGGAGAATCACTGGAACCATGGAGGCGGAGCGTAGAGTGAGCTGAGATGGCGCCACTGCACTCCAGCCTGGGTGACACAGAGAGTCTCCATCTCAAAAAAAAAAAAAAAAAAAAAAAAGGTAAATTTTATGTTATGTATATTTTAAATAAATAAATAGTTGGGGAACTGCCTTGGGGCCCAGTCTTAGCCAGAACACCTCATAGCACACACATCTACACTCTCCATAATAGGTGAGATTTAAAGAAAGAGACCTTAGGTCACTGTACTAGGGAGACTCTGAAGGCATAGAATAGGGGCGAGTTCCAGTCATCTCAGGTAAGGATACATGGGGAAGTGATGAGCACAAGAAACTGTATAAATCTTTGCTGTCCAACAGAACTTTCTGTGATGACAAACATGTTCTTGGCAATCTTCAATTCTGGGGCCACTCACCAGGCACTGAGCACTTAAAATGTGGCAAATGTGATGGAGGTGTTGCATTTTTCATTTCATTTCAATTATTTTATTTTATTTTTATTTATTTTATTATTTTTGAGACAGAGTCTCACTCTTGCCAAGCCTGGAGTGCAGTGGTGTGATCTCGGCTCACCGCAACCTCCGCCTACCAGGCTCAAGCGATTCTCCTGCCCCAGTCTCCCGAGTAGCTGGGATTACAGGCTCACGCCACTACTGCCCGGCCATCATTTTAATTATTTTAAATGGAAGCAGCCACATGTGCCTGGTGTTATCACGTGGGCAGCACAGGACTGGACAGCCACAGACAGCAGGCCCTGTCTGGAGCACACAGCAGTGCTGTTGGCTCAGCAGCCACAGTGGTGGCTGCCCTCCTGGGGGAAGGCACTTACTGCCCCCAAGCCTCCACCATCACGGGGTGACTCCACTCTCCTCTGCTCATGCCTCCAGGAACAAACCATGTCCTAGCTTTCCCTTACTCTTGGCTTTTTCTCTCTTTTGCTCACTGTTGCCTTTGGAAGATCCTTTTGTTTGAATATCATCTATAGCTGGCCCAGCCAGTGTCCCCCAGAATCTATTCAAATATGTCTAAGCACTTAGAAACTCAACACCTCATAAAGCATCCTCAGTCTCTACAGTGATCCCCCTACCTCAATCTCTAGACTAGCTGGGACTACTCTAGACTACTTTTTTTTTGAGACAAGAGTCTCACTCTGTTGCTGAGGCTGGAGTGCAGTGGCACGATCTCGGCTCACTGGAATCTCCGCCTCCTGTGTTCAAGCGATTCTCCCGCCTCAGCCTCCTGAGTAGCTGGGATTACAGGTGCGCGACAACACACCCAGCTAATTTTTGTATTTTTAGGAGAGACAGAGTTTCACCATGTTGGCCAGGCTGGTCTCAAACTCTGACCTCAAGTGAGCCGCCCACCTCGGCCTCCCAAAGTGCTGGCATTACAAGCATGAGCTACCGTGCCTGGCCTATTTACGTCTTTGGACTGTTCTATTAGAAAGTTTTTTCTAATGAGTGACTCAACCATTTCAAAAAGGGAGCTCTTGGATAAATGCCTAATAACAAAAAAAAAACTGAAGCAAAGTGTTCCATTCCGTCCTTCTCTGCACCTAGAGGTGAGGTTACTCCTGACCTCAGGTGATCCACCCACCTCGGCCTCCTAAAGTGCTGGGATTACAGGCGTGAACCACCGCGCCTGGCCATGAAAGCTATTTTAAACTTCCAAGGATTATACTGTCCATTGATAATGGGAGCGCCTAAGTGCCCTGGTGTTATGGCCCCAGTCAGCACGCCATCTAAATGCTGAAGATAATAATCTTGCTTCTAATAGGAACCCCTTGAAAAGGAACCCTGTTCAATGCAGTGTTGCGTTAAATGGAACAGCTTTTGAATAGGCGAGGCTCTGTTTCTTTATGAAGAAAATCTCTCTGTGAAGCACCGTCTCCCTGCAGTGACATATTCGTGTATTCAACCGGATGCTTCACTGGTTTTTTGTGTGTGTAAGCTAAAGCTGAAAATATTTTACTAAATATAAATATCTCTATATAGTTATAGGTGATTTTCTGCCTATTTTCTCCCTTTTATCCATTCCCTCTTTCTTGTCGAGTTCTCACACCTACCATTCAGGGGATATCTCTTCTTTTTTTATAGCTTGTCTAGTTTTCAGTATTTGTCAAAGACCTAGTGTAACCGCCGCACCTTTTGTTTTTGTTTTGTTTTGTTTTTTCTTTGAGACAGAGTCTTGCTCTGTCACCCAGGCTGGAGTGCAGCAGCGCGATCTTGGCTCACTGCAACCTCCCCCTCCTGGGTTCAAGCAGTTCACCTGCCTCAGCCTCCCAAGTAGCTGGGACTACAGGTACCGCCCAGCTAATCTTTTTGTATTTTTAGTAGAGACGGGGTTTTGCCATGTTGGCCAGGCTGGTCTTGAACTCCTGACCTCAAGTGATCTGCCGAATTCAGCCTCCCACCACTGGATCTTTTTGTGTGTGTGTGTGAGATGGAGTCTCGCTCTGTCGCCCAGGCTGGAGTGCAGTGGCGCAATCTCAGCTCACTGCAAGCTCCGCCACTGGGTTCACGCCATTCTCCTGCCTCAGCCTCCCGAGTAGCTGGGAATACAGGTACCCACCACCACGTCCAGCTAATTTTTTTGTATTTTTAGTACAGTCGGGGTTTCACCATGTTAGCCAGGATGGTCTCGATCTCCTGACCTCGTGATCTGCCAGCCTCGGCCTCCCAAAGTGTTGGGATTACAGGCGTGAGCCACCACGCCTGGCTGACCACTGGATGGGGTCCTATCTTCTTAATGGTTTGAGGATCCCTTCAAAAATCTCCAAATAATAATAATCTCCAATAATAATAAGCACCATTGGCTGGGCATCCTGGGCGCCAGGCAGTAGTTTAAAAATGTGCATTTTTATGCCTGGTATTATTCCGTTTGTAATCAAAATATATTTGTAGATGAGAAGTTGTGTCCAAATCATTAGTTATCAGTCAAATATGTTGGGGCTCAGGAAACAGTACCCCAAAATAGGGTGCTTTGACCTGGAGAACTAAACAAACAGCCTCAAGGTCTCTCTGACCTCCTTCAGCCCGGTTCCTCAATACTCTGCCTCTCTCAAAACACAGAAGGAAGCTTTTCTCTGAAGTTCCCTTATCTAACTAGAAACTAGACCCCCAAAGAGAAACACAATTGCCTTCAACCCCTTCCCTGAAATTTCATTATCCAGAGAAAATTAGAACTCATATCACAGAGGAGGAGACTAAACATTACATACCACACCTGGAAGCCAGACTAACTTCATCCCAAACTGTTCTTAGGTTCCATTCAGTTCCCAAAGAGAATTATGTATTAACCATTGTCTACACATTGGGGGCATTTATTCCCCCGAAAAAGCCATTTGCTACACCTTAAATTGCTACACACCCCCAACTTCCCTTCTCCTATGAAGATGGGTATAGGAGCATCTGGACCTCATGGGGTTATTGGGTAATCATTCTGCGATTCCCCCGTGCTAGGCATATTAAACAAACCTATATGCCTTTTCTCCTATTAATCTGTCTATTGTTAGTTCATTTTCAATGAACCGTCAGAGAACAGATGGGAAGCTTTTCCTTGGCCCCTACATCAGTCAAATAATAAGGCAAAGCAAAGAGATTTGCAGAAAGAAGTCAGATTCTGTTTTAATACTTGTAAGAGTTTCATGGTTCTAAGAGAGAAACATTCTGTGAAAAAGGATGCAGGTTTAAGTTCAGTTCAAATGTCCTTTGGAATTAGATGCAAAAGACATTTCTAGCCAGGCACAGTGGCTCACGCCTATATTCCCCGCACTTTGGGAGGCCGAGGCCGGCGGATCACCTAAGGTCAAGAGTTCGAGATCTGCCTGGGCAACACGATGAAACCCCGTCTCTACTAAAAATACAAAATTAGCTGGGTGTTGTGGCGCATGTCTGTAATCTCAGCTACTCGGGAGGCTGAAGCAGGAGAATCGCTTGAACCTGGGAGGCGGAGGAGGCGGTGGGCCAAGATCGTGCCATTGCACTCCAGCCTGGGCAACAAGAGTAAATCTCTGTCTCACCACAAAAAAAAAAAAAAAAGACATTTCTATCACCTTAGGAGCCAAAGAAATACAAAATCCAATCAATTGACCTCAGTGGACATGTCAGGCTTCTTCAAGTAGACCATGGATGTCTACCATGTGGGAGCACCTTGAGTCAGGGTCCCTGCCATGCACCGTTCCTAGGGCTCCACGTGCCCCATCAGGATGTACAACAGAAATGCTTGCAGGATGCCCGCTGAACTCTCCCGCCTTCATCAGTCAAGTCTGAGAACATTTTCCCAAACTTGCTTGAAGCACACAACAGTTTGTTTAATGGGTCAACACCTTGCAATCCTAGGAAGATTTAGAATCTAGTATAAAAACTGCGGCCGGGCGCGGTGGCTCATGCCGGTAATCCCAGCACTCTGGGAGGCCAAGGCTGGTGGATCACTTGAGGTCAGGAGTTTGAGACGAGCCTGGCCAACATGGTGAAACCCCATCTCTACTAAAAATACAAAATTAGCCAGGCATGGTGGTGTGCCTGTAATCCCAGCTATTTGGGAGGCTGGGGCAGGAGAATTGCTTGAACCCAGGAGGCAGAGGTTGTAGTGAGCCAAGATTTTGCCACTGCCCTCCAGCCTGGGCACCAGAGCAAGACTCTGTCTAAAAAAAATTAAAAAGGCAAATATTTTTGTATTAGGAACTCAGCTGATATATTTGGTGTTTTAAAATTTTTCAATGTTTAAGATAATATAGACAATTAGAATAACAGTTCAGCTTTATAATTCCTGTTTAGAATGTGTAGTTGATAAGTGATTTAGGCTTATAATGTTAAGTGCTTATATACTACTGTATATAAGCTTATATACTGCTGAAACATTTAAAAGCACTTAAGGTCCACCATATTTATATGTTTATTACATTTATAAAAACTACTTAAATGCTTAAAAAGTTTTGTCAGATCATTTAGGTACTGAAAAAGGAAATATAATGTGTTAAATTTATAAGTGCAGTTTAAAATACATAAAGGAGTTCAATTAACTAAGTTTATAAATTGGAACAAACATAATTCAAAGGCCCCTTAAACATGATTGTTAAAACATGCTAGTATGATAGCTAGAATAGGATTCTTAAATTGAACTTAAAACTTAAGAATGATCTAGATGTTTGAATTTGTAACTTCAGTCAATAAAATGGTTTGGGGTTTCCTTGTGTTTTTTTTGTTAATAATTTTTTTTCTAGAGACAGGGTATCTGTCTCCCAGGCAGGAGCGCAGGAGTGCAGTACTAACTGACTGTATCCTTAACTTCCCAGGGCTCAAGGATCTTCTCACCTTAACATTCTGAGTAGTTGGGACTACAAGCAAGCACCACTATGCCCTACTAAATCTTTTCTTTAGGCAAATTTTAAAAGAACTGAGGCAAGGCGCAGTGGCTCACGCCTGTAATCTCAGCACTTTAGAGGGCCGAGGCGGGCGGATCACGAGGTCAGGAGATCGAGACCATCCTGGCTAACATGGTGAAACCCCATCTCTACTAAAACTACAAAAAATTAGCTAGGCGTGGTGGCACGTGCCGGTAATCCCTGCTACTCGGGAGGCTGAGGAAAAAGAATCGCTTGAACCCAGGAGGTGGAGGTTGCAGTGAGCTGAGATCACATCACTGCAACCTGGCCTGGGTGACAAAGCAAGACTCCGTCTCAGAAAAAAAAACAAAAACAACAACAAAAAAAACCCTGAAATACTCCACCTAATTTTTTTTTATTTTTTATTTTATTTTATTTTTTTAGAGACAAGGTCTTCTGTGTCGCCCAGGCTGGTCTCAAACTCCTGGGCTCGAGTGATCTTCCCACCTTGGCCTCCCAAAGTGCTGGGATTACAGGCACGAGCCACCACACCCATCCAATAAAATGTTAATTCCTAAAATAGAAATAAATTTCAGAATTGTCTTTCGTATGAAAAAAAAAAAAGTAGCCATTGAGGGTATCCAAAAACTTCCGTATAAGAGATCAGGCTTGGGGGCCTCCTCCTGACCTCTAAAAATGAGTCCTGGCCGGGCATGGTGGCTCACGCCTGTAATCCCAGCACTTTGGGAGGCCGAGGCAGGCAGATTACAAGGTCAGGAGATCGAGACCATCCTGGCTAACACGGTGAAACCCCATCTCCACTAATAATACAAAAAGTTAGCCAGGCGTGGTGGCAGGCACCTGTAGTCCCAGCTACTTGGGAGGCTGAGGCAGGAGAATGGAGTGAACCCGGGAGGCGGAGCTTGCAGTGAGCCTAGATCACGCCACTGCACTCCAGCCTGGGCAACAGAGCGAGACTTCGTCTCAAAAAAAAAAAACCAATTTGGGAGGCCGAGGCAGGCGGATCACAAGGTCAGGAGATCGAGACCATCCTGGCTAACATGGTGAAACCCCGTCTCTACTAAAAAATACAAAAAATTAGCCAGGTGTGGTGGTGGGCGCCTGTAGTCCCAGCTACTCGGGAGGCTGAGGCAGAAGAATGGCGTGAACTCGGGAGGCGGAGCTTGCAGTGAGCCGAGATACGCCACTGCCCTCCAGCCTAGGCTACAGAGCAAGACTCCGTCTCGAAAAAAAAAGTCCCAAGGACTCCCAGACACTGCTCCAACAGCATGAGAGACTCCTGTTACCACAGCAACTGCCCCATGGCATCACTGTCCATGCCAAAATCCTCCTCCTCGCATCCTCTGAGGGCTCTCGACCGGGAGTGTGAAAGAGAGCTTCGCGGCAGGGGCAACATAAAGGGTTGCCAATGCCTTTCCTAAAAGCGAAATTCCTTCCCCGGTGCTCATGGACCAAGGTTTCCTAAAGCCTGGGAGATTCCTAAGGCACCTAGAGATGAGGGAAACTACAGACACAGCTGAGTTTACATACTTGCCTGGCACATTGCAGGGCTTCAATAAATGTGTATCTATTAAACGTATGCAAGAGCTAAAAGCTCCTTTGCCAATGCCCATTGAATGTTAAAGACAATGCAGAAATCTGACTCACACGATGGTTATTGACAGACAGAATATTGGAAAGGCCATAGTGCCGTCATGTGGATCTTTGTAAGGGTTAATGGCTGCTTCTTTGAATCTCAGTGTAGCAGCTGCAGATGACATCAGATTTTCTGCCACATTGGCTTAAATCAACACAATGAATCCATCAAGGGGAAGGCCAAGGCACCATTTGGGGCTTACAAGGAAGGACTGGGCAGAGGTGTTCAAACAAATGAGATTTCCCCTGCTGTATGAGGACATCTAAAATGTGACCATTTTAGACATTTTCATAGAACAGTAACTGCCTTTCTCGCCGAGAAAAAGACACACAGGACAAACATCAAGAGGCACAGATGACTACATCTCAGCCCAGTGGTGGGTGAGACAGAATGTTAGGAATTTGCTTAATTAGTAAGCAACAATTAATACAATTAGTTTGTATTAATTCGTACAACAAATACACATGAACTTCCTAGCTGTCTTTGTTCTCCCAGGTCCTCTCATCAGGTGAAAGAACTGCCACATCACACATGATTGCAATTATCACATTCCTAATAGAACACACATTCTGGAATATTCAACAGTCTTGTTACGAAAGACACCCAAAGCCTAAGAAACAATCACAGTCTTCAGAATTGCAGCGTGAACAATCCTGACACATTGATTCTTCATTTAAACACACTCAGGAACAGCCAACAAATGGCACGTGTTGTCTATCTGTGCTCTCTGCAAATACATGTACGCTAGCGTCATCTAATGTGTCACCACATTTACCCTTTGTCTCAGCAGTCCTACTGGCCAAAACCCTAGGGAAAGAATGGCAAATAGGAAATGCAATCTATAGCATTCCTTTCCAGAAAATCTCGGGACAGGTATTTTCTTAGCAGTTCTGAGCTCATCATATTCAATTAATTCCCCACAGCCAACGATTTCATTTTCCGTAATAACTCAGAAGAGACCAAGAAAGTGATGCAATTCCATCTCCTTCCCTATCAACCACCTGCAAAGCTTTCACCTGCTGTAGTCAGAAGCCATTCCCCAGGCTCCCAAATGTGTGAACAGCCCAAGGGTGGGTCCCAGGGGCAGGAGGGAAAGCCACGGAGAAACAGAGGCCAGGCAGTGGGGGAAAAAATCGCATTTCTTTTGCAGAGAGTAAAACAGATACCCAGGTGGTAAACATAACTTCCAATTACTTGCCTTAAACCAACCCTGAGATGTGAAGTTCTCATATTTCCTTAGCTGACAACAAGCAGAAGATCCAGTCTGTAAATAACAAGGACTTTAGACTATAAATTTAGGGCTTTCAAGGGAAGCTCCAGGCTAGTCCCAGCATTTCCTCAGGCAGGCTTCAGTGTGGCATACTCTGCAGTCCTCGCAAATCACCCTGCCTGGCTGGACCAGATTAAGGACTAGATTCCTCAAGAGTGTGAAACTAGAACCACCTTCCTAGGAGTCACCTGAGTCACCTGTTAAAATTGCAAATTCCTGGGCCTTATCCCAGACCTACTGAGTCAGACTCTCAGAGGGATCTGCATTTTTAACTAGTGCCCTCTAATAAGGCTCGTCCACAGTAAAAATTTGAAATTTCGAGGCCAGGTACAGTGGTTCATGCCTGTAATCCCAGCACTTTGGGAGGTCAAGGTGGGAGGCTCACTTTAGGCCAGGAGTTCAAGACCAGCCTAGGAAACATAGTGTCAGAGCCATTCGCTGACTCCATGTTGAATGGGACTGGGTAAAATAAGGCTGAGACATAGTGGGCTGCATTTCCAGGAGTATAGGCATTCTTAGTCACAGGGTGAGATAGGAGGTCATCAGGACTGGTATCACAGGATACCGAGTTTATTAGAGGGTCTTGCTCTGTTGCTCAGACTTGAGCCCAGGAGTTTACATCTTTTTTTAATTAAAAAAATTGTAAAACACTCAGCTAGTTTTAATTTTTTTTTTTTTTTTTTTTTTTTTTTGAGACGGAGTCTCGCTTTGTTGCCCAGGCTGGAGTGCAGTGGCACGATCTCGGCTCACTGCAATCTCTGCCTCCTGGGTTCAAGCGATTCTTCTGTCTCAGCCTCCCAAGTAGCTGGGATTACAGGTAAGCACCACCACGCCTGGCTAATTTTTGTGTTTTTAGTAGAGATGGGGTTTCACCATATTGGCCAGGCTGGTCTTGAACTCCTAACCTCATGATCTGCCCACCTCAGCCTTAAAATTTTATTAAAAATTTTAAAAATCTAAATTTTGTTAAGATCCTGATGATAAAAAAAAGATGCAGTAAAGAAAACCACCAACCTCACCAAAACAAAAATGGCAACAAAAGTGATCTCTGGTTGTCCTCACTGCTCATTACATGCTAATTATAATGCATTAGCATGCTAAAAGACACTCCCACCAACACCATGACAGTTTACAAATGCCATGGCAATGTCTGGAAATTACCCTGTATGGTTTAAAAGAGGGAGGAACCCTTAGTTCCAGGACTTGCCCACCCCTTTCCCGGAAATCTCATTATTAATCCACCTATTGTTTAGCATATAATCAAGAAATAACCATAAGTATACTCAGTTGAGCAACCCATACCATTGCTCTGTCTGTGGAGTAGTCCTTCTTTTGTTTCTCTACTTCTTTAATAAACTTGCTTTCACTTTACTGCATGGTCTTTCCCCAAATTCTTTCTTGCACAAGATCCATAAACCCTCTGTTGGGGTCTGGATCAGGACCCCTTTCTGGTAACAATAGCAAAGCTCCACCTCTATAAAAAAATTTAAAACTAGCGAGTGTGGTGGCACACATGTAGTCCCAGCTACCCCAGAGGCTCACGTGGGAGGATGGCTTGAGCCTAGGAGTTCGAGATTACAGTAAGCTACATGCACACAAGTGCACTCCAGCCTGAGTGACAGAGCAAAACACTGTCAAAATAAAAATTGAAAACAACTGATAAAGTATGTAACCCTAGGGCAAGGATCATAGAGTTCTCCCAAATGAGGAACCAAGACACCCACTGTTTTCACCTGTAGGAGTGCATCCTTATATGCCCCTGGGAAGTACAGGATGGAGACTCAGTGGTCTCAAACTTGAAGGTAAATACAGTTTCTCCACCAGTAAAGTGGGTTCCAGTAGCCTGAGGTGGACCCAGCAAAGCAGGTGCTGTCCATGCACTACCATGCCTTGAGTACAGCTGGAGATTTGGGTGGATTCATTTACAATCCCAACAGCCTGGGTTAAATAAGGTGCAGGAGGAAGTCCCTCAGGCTTGAAAATCCCTCTTACCCAGGGCCTATCTAGCAAAGTATTTCCAAATACTTTTTAAATGCAAATACTCACACAGAACCGTAAAGTTTTAGAGTGACTTATTTTTTATCAGGTTGCTATCTTCCTAGCTAAATTCAGCTCCACCCAGAAGGTGGAAGATTTAACTATTAGGGAGTAGAGAAAAGTAAGTAGTTTGAATGAGATCTGTCCCAAGGGTCTTGGAGAGAACTAGGGCAAAGGGGCGGCGGTGGGAGTTGGGGTGAGGGAGGCAGGGTGGAGTTTGCTCCTTTACGAGAAAAGCAGGCAGGTGTGAGAGAGCTGCTTGGTGGAAGGGAGTAAAAGTCAAATTTGCTGAATTGCAACATTAAAAATCCTAACTGGGTGCCTGTTGTGTGCCAAGCACTGGGCTAGGGCTTAGGGATGCTCACATGAACAAGACATATGAACAGTCCTGTCACTGCAGGAGCTGGAGGCCCAGCAAGTGAGCCTACAGCACTGGGAGTGAAAATTACCCCCAGGCAGCATTGCAAGCTTTGGGCACAGTGCCATCAGTTGTCAGTGCCGTTGGTTGCCTAGGCCATGGTAAAGTAGAATCTTTGTCAACACTGGAATGCTTAAAAACAGTGCAGGATATCAAGCTCCAGATACACTAAAATGCACAAGAGCCAGCCTGGATTACTGTCCACTTGACTCTCATTGCCAAAGCCTTTGAAAATTTCAATCACTGCCTGCTAGCTAATGCTGTGGGTTCTGCAGACTCCCTGTTAGTCACTGGAGGTCATCACATGTCTAATCCGTCTTTATAAAATTTTACATATGGAATTCTCCATAGAATGATGACTATAAGTGGCCGGGCGTGGTGGCTTATGCCTGTAATCCCAGCACTTTGGGAGGCTGAGGTGGGTGGATCACGAGGTCAGGAGTTCAAGACCAGCCTGGCCAACACGGTGAAACCCCATCTCTACTAATAATACAAAAATTAGCCAGGCACAGTGGCGCATGCCTGTAATCCCAACTACTCGGGAGGCTGAGGCAGGAGAATCACTTGAACCTGGGAGGCAGAGGTTGCGGTGAGCCAAGATCGCGCCATTGCACTCCAGCCTGGGCAACAAGAGTGAAACTCCATCTCAAAAAAAAAAAAAAAAAAAAAAAAGAATGATGACTATAATTTTCAAGTAATTTATTTGGGCCATTAAAATTAAAATTTTTAGTTAAGAAACAGTCATGTAGGAGAAAAAATTTTTCCCTCTATCCTCTTTGGTTCAGTGACTGGGGCCTGTGAGTTAAACTGACAAAAGACAGGTTAACAGAAGAAAAGACAGGATTTTTATTGATGTTATGGTTACTGCACAGGGGTTTCACAGAAAAAAAGTAGAAATCCAAAGAAGCATTTACACACAGGGTCATATATACCATTCTAGCAAAGGGTGATAAATTGTGGAGAAGTGACTAGACAAAGGAAAAAGGATTTGGGCTACTAGGGATGATAAGTTGTGGGAAAGTGACTAGGAAATATATAGAGGAAACTAATGGAAGATAAAGATTATTTTAGTAAAGTATGTTTATGTAGATTTGTCTTGTTGTCAACTCTCCATTGCTGATGATAAGAGTTGTGCTCCTTTTTCTGGTACAAGGAAAGCACTTTCTCTTGAGAAAGATGCCCTGCTTTTAGGCAGATATGGGGAGGGCAGAGAGCTCTTCCTGTGTCTGCTGTTTCTCACTTGTCTTCAGCTCAAGATCGTCAATATACCAAAGTAGCATATGTTGGTGTAGCATATTTTGGGCCCCTTCAGAATCAAGCCTCAGGAACCCCTCCCATGTGTATAGGCTATAAACTCACTACATTCTTACTCTCTGTTCATGTAAGTTAGGAAGTCTTTAAAATATTCCAGCCAACACACAAATGCTGAGTACCTACAATTTCACCGGGAGCCCATTTCTAGAATCAACCTAACAACAAGCCACTGATTTCAGCAATAGAACACCATCTCCAACATTCACTATGCTAATTAGAAAAGCAATTGCCATTGGCATAAACTCATATCACAGCCTTGGAGAAGCAGACTCAGAAGTGTGGGCTGGAAGTCCCAGCTAGAGGGTTCTGCCTAGCCCACGTATTAGACAGTCTCACACAGCATTCAGAATGACCTCACTCAGGCCGCAGGGATGTGTTTCCCCGTTATCCTGCCTTATTCCCTCATAGGACAACTGCATCCCAGCACCATCAACATCTACGAATTTTGTCACTGCCAACATCTGCAACAGATCCTTCTTCAAAGTTCTGAGAAGACTTGAAAAGCCGAAGCTTTAAGTTAAGGTAAAATTCCAAATTATTTGTCAAAAACTCCCTCTCAGGCTGCATAAATGCCATAGATTCTTGCATAACAAAGCATCATTTCTTGCTTCTCTCTGTATTCCAGTTAGTGATTCCAAAGCTACTCATAAATTAGCATGGTTTTCCAAATGTTGCACATCACAGCCGAGAAAAATTCTACAATATTAAACAACTCACATCACTCTAAATTTACAAACGTGTATTTGTAGGAGTATAAATACCATGATACTAATTCAGTGATACTAATTCTTTAATATTGGCAACTGGATGGACATAGAATGCTAGAATGGCAAATAGTTTTATTTTTATAAAAACATTGAGTAAGATGTGATTAAATTTCCAAACAAAGAAATTAAAAATATTGTCTCTATTTAAATTATTTTTATTTATTTTTTTATTTATTTTGAGACAGAGTATCTCTCTGTCACCCAGGCTGGAGTGCAGTGGCACAATCTTGGCTCACTGCAACTTGCCCCCTGGGTTCAAGTGATTCTCATGCCTCAGCCTCCTGAGTAGTTGGGACTACAGGTGCATGCCACCATGCCTGGCTTATTTTTGTATTTTTAGTAGAAAGGGGGTTTCACCATGTTGGCCAGGCTGGTCTCGAACTCCTGACCCCAGGTGATCCACCCTCCTCGGCCTCCCAAAGTGCTGGGATTACAGACGTGAGCCACCACACCCAGCCTAAATTATTTTTATTTTTAAATCTTTAGACATTTTAATTATAACTTGTATTTTACCTTTTGCTTCTGAAAATTTTGTATTTTTCGAAAAAAATCAGAAAACGTGTGAAAAATAATTTTGATTTTTCACTTTTTAACATTTACAGCTGACCCTTGAACAATGCAGAAGTTAGGAGTACCAACTGCTCATGCAGTTGAAAATCCATGTAAAACTTTTGACTCCCCACAAATTTAACTCCTAATAGCTTGCCGTTGACTGGAAGCCTTAACAATAACATAAACAGCCAATTAACACATATTTTATATATGTACTATATACTATATTCTTGTAATACAGTAAGCTAGAGAAAAGAAAATGTTATTAAGAAAATCATAGTAAGAGAAAATATGCTAATTAGAAAAGCAATTGCCATTGGCATAAACTCATATCAGAGCCTTGGAGAAGCAGACTCAGAAGTGTGCGCTGGAAGTCCCAGCTAGAGGGAACTACTACTCATTAAGTGAAAGTGGATCATCATAAAGGTCTTCATCATCATCTTCACATTGAGTAGGCTGAGGAGGAGGAGGAGGAATAAGAGGAAGGGTTGGTCTTGCTTTCTCATGGGTGGCACAGGGTGGGAGAAAATCCACATATAAGTGGATCTATGCAGTTCAAACCCATGTGATTCAAGGGTCAACTGTACTTTCATTAGATTTTGTAATTAAAGTACACTCAATTTGTTAAAAATCAGCTGAGTGTGACGGCAAACACCTGTAGTCCCACCTGCTAGGGAGGCTGAGGTAGGAGGATCACTTGAGCCCAGGAGTCTAATGCCAGCCTGAGCAACATAGAGAGTGAGACCCCATCGCTAAAAAAAATTGTTAAAGATCACTCAAGCACAATTATGTATAAAATCCATCAAGCACAATTATGTATAAATTATGAATATAACAAAATAATGATTTTGATGAAACAAAAATAAGAAAAATAAACGTTATGGAATATATCGGTTGCTAGGAGATTGAGGGAGATTGCTAGCAGATTGAGGGGTAAGAGAGGAATTAAGAGATGTTAGTCAAAGTGGTCAAAGTTTCAATTAGACAGGAAGAATAAGTTATCGAGATTATGGTACAACATGATGACTATAGTTAATAATAACACATTATATACTCAAAAATTACTAAGAGAGATCTTAAATGTTCTCACTCCAAAAAAATTATAAGTACCAAGGTGATCAATATATTATGCTTAATTTAATCATCTGACAACGTGTACATATGTCAAAACATCACATTGCATACCCTAAATATATACAATTTTTTAATTGTCAATTATGTCTTAATAACGCCGATGAATTATGTGCATCTTTTTTTTCTTTTTTTTTTTGAGACAGTCTCGCTGTGTCACCCAGGCTGGAGTGTAGCAGCGCGATTTCGGCTCACTGCAAGCTCCGCCTCCCGGGTTCACGCCATTCTCCTGCTTCAGCCTCCGGAGTAGCTGGACTACAGGCACCCGCCACCACGCCCGGCTAATTTTTTTTGTATTTTTAGTAGAGACGGGGTTTCACCATGTTAGCCAGGATGGTCTCCATCTCCTGACCTCGTGATCCGCCCACCTCGGCCTCCCAAAGTGCTGGGGTTACAGGCGTGAGCCACCGCGCCCGGCCGTGTACATCTTTATTGCTGATCCAAACACCTCATGCCCATTAGAAGAACATTCTGTCATGGCAATAATAATTCAATTCAGTTGACTTTGATATAGTGCCAACTTTTAGTCATATAAAAACCACAGCTTTACACAGATTTTTAGATTTGTTAATGACAATATATTTGACAAGGTAGAGGGTAAAAAATTATTAAGCAGTTTGCAACTTCTAAATATTTAGACACATTGGCCGGGCGCAGTGGCTCACGTCTATAATCCCAGCACTTTGGGAAGCAGGGGTGGGCAGATTACGAGGTCAGGAGATCGAGAACCATTCTGGCCAACATGGTGAAACCCCGCCTCTACTAAAATACAAAACATTAGTGGGGCGTGGTGGTGCATGCCTGTGGTCCCAGCTACTCAGGAGGCTGAGGCGGGAGAATCGCTTGAATCCAGGAGGCAGAGTTGCAGTGAGCCGAGATCATGCCACTGTGCTCCAGCCTGGCTAGAGAGTGAAACTCTGCCTCAAAAAAGAAAAAAAAATTTGATACATGGTCCAGGAGGCTAACATTGACCAAGTGTACATTGCTGATTAAACAGCTATCTGTGAGCCGGACACAGTAGCTCAAGCCTGTAATCCCAGCACTTTGGGAGATCGAGGCGGGCGGATCACGAGGTCAGGAGTTCAAGACCAGCCTGGCCAATATGGTGAAACCCCATCTCTACTAAAAATACAAAAAATTAGGCCAGGCGCAGTGACTCACGCCTGTAATCCCAGCACTTTGGGAAGCCGAGGCTGGCAGATCACCTGAGGTCGGGAGTTCAAGTCCAGCCTGACCAACATGGAGAAACCCTTTCTCTACTAAAAATACAAAGTTGGCCAGACGTGGTGGCGCATGCCTGTAATCCCAGCTACTTGGGAGGCTGAGGCAGGCAAATCGCTTGAACCTGGGAGGCGGAGGTTGTGGAGAGCCGAGATCGCACCATTGTACTCCAGCCTGGGCAACAAGAGTGAAACTCCATCTCAAAAAAAAAAAAAAAAAAAAAAAAAAAAAAAAGAAAAAAAATTAGCTGGACGTGCTGGCATGTGCCTGTAATCCCAGCTACTCAGGAGGCTGAGGCAGAAGAATCGCTTGAACCCAGGAGGCAGAAGTTGCAGTGAGCTGAGATCACGCCATTGCACTCCAGCCTGGGCAACACAGCAAGACTCTCTCTGGAGAAAAAATAAAGAAAAAGAAAAAAGCTATCTGTGCCTGGGACTTAACTGCAATAAAATATCCTCTATCTTAATCTGATCCTGCTGCTATAACAAAATAGCTAGACTGGGTAATTTATAAACAACAGAAATGTATTTCTTACAGATCCAGTGGCTGGGAGGTTCAAGATCACAGCACCAGCAGATTTGATGAAGGCTCACTTTATGCTTCCAAGATGGCACTTGGCTGCTGCATCCTCACATAGCAGAAGGGGAAATGGAACAAATGCTGTGTCCACACATGGCAGAAAAGACAGAAGAACAAAAGGGATGAACTTGGTCCCTCAAGCCCTTTTATAAAGGTACTAATCCTATCCATGAAAGCAGAGTCCTCATAGCCTAACCACCTCCCAAAGGGCTCACCTCTTATACCCAAAAGAATTAAAAGCAGTGTCTCAAAGAGATATTTGTACACCCATGTTCTTTTTTTTTTTTCTTCTTTTTTTTTTTTGTTTTGAGACACGGTCTCACTCTGTTGCCCAGGCTGGAGTGCAACGGCACGATATTGGCTCACTGCAACCTCCACCTCCTGGGTTCAAGCGATTCTCCTGCCTCAGCCCCCCGAGTAGCTGGGATTACAGGCACATACCACCGTGCCCCGATAATTTTTGTATTTTTAGTCGAGATAGGGTTTTGCTATGTTGGCCCAGGTGGTCTCGAACTCCTGACCTCAGGTGATCCGCCTGCCTCGGCTTCCCAAAGTGCTGGGATTACAGACGTGAGCCACTGCACCCAGCTGTACACCGATGTTCAACAGCATTTTTCACAACAGCCAAAAGGTGGGAGCAACCCAAGTGTCCATTGACAGATGAATGGATAAACAACACGTGGTCTATACATACAATGGAATATTATTCCGCCTTAAAAAGGAAGGAAATTCTGTTACATGCTACAACATGGGTGAATCTTCAGGACATTATGCTAAATAAAATAATCCAGCCACAAAAAGACAACTATGTTATGATTCTACTTATAAGAGGTAATTAGAATAGTCAAGTTCCAGAAAGTAGAATGGTGATTGCCAGGGGCTGGGGAAAGGGTGATTGGAGATTTGTTGTTTAGTGGTATAGAGTTTCAGTTTTCCAAGATGAAAAGAGTTGTGGAGATTGGTTGCATAGCAATGTGAATGTACTTAACACTACTGAACTACACATTTAAAAAAAGTTAGGCCGGGCTTGGTGGCTCACGCCTGTAATCCCAGCACTTTGGGAGGCCGAGACGGGTGGATCACTTAAGGTCAGGAGTTGGAGACCAGCCTGGTCAACATGGTGAAACCATGTCTCTACTAAAATACAAAAAAGTAGATGGGCGTGGTGGCACGAGCCTGCTATCCCAGCTACTTGGGAGGCTGAGGCAGGAGAATCACTTGAACCCAGGAGGCGGAGGTTGCAGTGAGCCAAGATCGCACCACTGCACTCCAGCCTGGGTGACAGTGAGACTCTGTCTCAAAAATAAATAAATAAATAAAAATAGTTCAGACGGTAAATTTTATGTTATGTGTTTTTTACCACTATTGTTTCAAGAAGGAATAGGCAGACATCCTACCAGAGGGATTCAGGGAATGCTTCCCGAAACAAATAACCTTTAAACTAAGAGATAAAGTTTGAGTAAGAAAGGCCAAGTGGAACTAAAAGACGGCCATATGTCTGGAATGCAGGGCAAGGGGTGCCGTGGCCAGAGGGAGCCAGAGTGAGAGGATGGGGCCTGGTGAGCATAGTAAGGAGTTTGTGTTTTATCCGGAGAACAATGAAAGGAAAAAGTATACAGGTGGATGAGGCTGATCTCTGTGGAACAGTTGGCAAGCAATTCAACACACAATATCCAATAGCGTGCTAAATGATGAGGTAGAGAATGTTAGTCTGGAGAATCCTGGAGAGTTCAGTACAGGCAATGGGCCCACGTGGAGGAGGCAGCAGGGTGCTAGGTAAGCAGAATTTGATGGGTCACCAGAAGACCAGGGCTTAGGGGGCTCAGCCTCCTGGCGTTGTGGTGGACTCAACTTGCTCTCAAAAATACCTATACCAAATAGAATATAAATGCTATGTAAATTGTTGTTAGACTGTATTGTTTTTAAAATTTGTTTTAGGTCCTATTGTTGTATTGTTATTTTTTATTGCTGTGTTTTCCAAATGTTTTTGATTTGTGGTTGGTTGAATCCTCAGATGCAGAATCTGAGGATGTGGAGGGCTGTCTGCACTAAGAATACAAACTCAGCCTAGGCAGACCTGTTAATTCATCTCTGTAAATTGTTGCAAGCACCAAGAAGCATGGACATTTAACCAGTCCAACACAGCCCCTGTAAGAGGTGGGCATGTTAATGCTGGTGATGACAATGAAAGTGTTGATAGAGATAACGGCTAATCTAACCATAGATGATAGACAACAGCTATTGCTACCCCACCCAGTCCATTCCTGGTGCCTCCCACTCTCCTATGGATTAAACTCCATTTTATAGTACATCAGGGTATTGGACTGCTTTTTGAAAAAAATGCATTGTTTTTCCCCATTTATCACCAAAAAAAGAAAAAATCAAATACACTCCCTCTTTAGTCCTGCAGCAAGCGATTCTGGCTTTGTGAGTATCCCAGCAGGGTCTCGAATTTGCATAGAGCTCTGGGCAGCTTGAACCTGTCCAGCTGAGGTACATTCCTTCCCCATATGCTGCTGGGCAGAAAGAACACCCTTAGAATGTAAAAACGGGGCTCTCTTCTAAGTGTAACAGCCCGAGTGGGCTTACAGGTAGGTATGTCAGAGTGTTAAATCAAGTTGAGCCAAAAGCTGCCTCCTAAATATTTTAAGTTCGACCTAAAGGCTTTTCTGTACATCGTGAACTATAGTATAACAAGTGGAGGTGTAAACAGACCATAGCCTGCACTTGTGACAATCATCAAGTTTTGGCCAATCAAATGTAACCAACTGTTCCAACCATGTTCAAATAATGCAATCCAGCTGTTTCTGTACCTCACTTCCATTTTCTGTACGTCACTATCCTTTTCCTGTCCATAAATCATCTTCCACCATGTGGTTGCACTGGAGTCTCTGAGCCTATTCTGGCTGGGAAGGCTGCCTGATTGACAAATCATTCATTGCTCAATTAAATTCCTTTAAATTTAATTTGGCTGAAGTTTTTCTTTTATCAAGAGAAAGGGGGAGGTTGATGAGCTTCTCAATTTCTCTAAACTTCTCAGAGCCTGAGAAATCAGCCAACGTTCATATCCATTTCAGTGATGCTAGCTCAAATAACACATATTTCCCCCACACTTTTTTCCATAATGAGAATGGGAAAGTAAATTTTCCTTGAAGTAAATTCTTTTTTTCTTTCTTTCTTTCTTTTTTTTTTTTTTTTTTTGAGATGGAGTCTCGCTCCATCATCCAGGCTGAATTGAAGTGGCAAGATCTGGGTTCACTGCAACCTCAGCCTCCCGGGTTCAAGCAATTCTCCTGCCTCAGCCTCCCGAGTAGCTGGGATTACAGGTGCACGCCACCATACCCAGCTAATTTTTTGTGTGTTTTTAGTAGTGTAGCAGGACAAGCCGCAGACAAAACCCCTCAGACACCGAGTTAAAGAAGGAAGGGCTTTATTCAGCCAGGAGTTTCAGCAGGACTCACGTCTCCAAAAACCGAGCTCCCCAAGTGAGCAATTCCTGTCCCTTTTAAGGGCTCACAACTCTAAGGGGGTCTGCGTGAGAGGGTTGTGATCGGTTGAGCAAGCAGGGGGTACATGACTAGGGGCTGCATGCACCGGTAATTAGAATGGAACAGAACAGGACAGGGATTTTCACAGTGCTTTTCTATACAATGCCTGTAATCTATAGATAACATAACCAATTAGGTCAGGGGTCGATCTTTAACTACCAGGCCCAGAGTGTGGCACTGGGCTGTCTGCCTGTGGACTTCATTTCTGCCTTATAGTTTTTACTTCTTCTTTCTTTGGAGGCAGAAACTGGGCATATGCAGACAATATGAGGGGTGGTCTCCTCCCTTAGTAGAGATGGGGTTTCACCATGTTGGCCAGGCTGGTTTTGAACTCCTGACCTCAAGTGATCTGTTCAAAGTGCAGGGATTACTGGTGTGAGCCACTGCGCCCAGTCTGAAGTAAATACTTTTGATTTCCAAATAAATTTTGTTGGCATGGAGGCTTGCCGAGCCAGCCTCTGCTAAGTCAATTCTCATTTCTCTGTGTTACTCATTACTATCACAATTGTTGTAAATAACTCATATTTATTGAACAATTAACATGCCAGCACTGTTAAGAATTTATGTTTGTATCTCATTTGATCTTCCTAATAACCATATGAGGTTATTTTAACAGATGAGGAAACCGGGGCTCTAGAAAGTAGTTATATACCCATGCTCATAAGTGGCAGAACTAGGATTTAAACCCGGGTTATCTGTATTCGCTATTCAGGGCTGATGTAACAAATTACCACAAACTGAATGGCCTTAAATAACAGAAATTAATTCTGTCACAGTTCTGGAGGCTGGAAGTTTTCAGTCAAGGTATCAGCAGGGTTGGTTCCTTCTGGAGGCTCCGAGGACTCTGTTCCATGCCTCTCTCCCAGCTTCTGATGGTTGCTGGCCACATTGGCATTCCCTGGCTTGTGGACACATTGCACCAATCTCAGTCTCCATCTTCATGAGGCATTCTCCTCTCTATGTGTTTCCCTTTGCCTCTGTGTCTTTTCTTCTAAGGACGCAAGTGATTGAATTTACGGCCCATTCTAAGTCAATATGACCTCATTGTTTTTATTATTTATTTATTTATTTGAGACGGAGTTACGCACTTGTTGCCCAGGCTGGAGTGCAATGGGGCAATCTCGGCTCACCACAACCTCCACCTCCAGGTTCAAGTGATTCTCCTGCCTCAGCCTCCCTAGTAGCTGGGATTACAGGCATGTGCCACCACGCCTGGTTAATTTTGTATTTTTAGTAGAGATGGGGTTTCTCCATGTTGGTCAGGCTGGTCTCCAACTCCTGACCTTAGGTGATCCATCCGCCTCGGCCTCCCAAAGTGCTGGGATTACAGGCATGAGCCATTGCACCTGGCCTTTATTTTCTTTTTATATTTTTCTTTTTTATTTTTATTTATTTTTTTGAGACAGGGTATTTTTCTGTCACTCACACTGGAATGTAGTGGCAAGATCATAGCTCACTGCAGTCTTAACTTCCCAGGCTCAAGCCATCCTCCCACCTCAGCCTCCCCAGTAGCTAGGAATATAAGTATGCACCACCACATGTGGCTAGTTTTTTTTTTCTGTTTTCTTTTTTTTTTTTTTAGTAGAGATGAGGCTTGCTATGTTGCCCAGGCTGGTCCTGAACTACTGACATCAAGCAGTCTTTTTACCTTGGCCCCCCACAAATGCTGAGATTACAGGGGTAAGCCACCACACCCTGCCAACCTCATTATACTTATAGTGGTAAAATATGTATTTAAAAGTTTGCCATTTTGACCATTTTTAAATGTAGACTACAGTGGCACTGATTACATTCCCAAAGTTGTGCAACTATCACCACTGTCTCCAAAACCTTTTCATCACCCGAAACAGAAATTCTGTACACATTAAGCAATAACATCTTATTGCCCTGATTCCCTAGCCCCTGGTAACCTCCATTCTACTTTCTTTCTCTATGAATTTGCCCATCCTGGGAACCTCATATAAGTGGAGTCATATAATACTTGTCCTTTGGGGTCTAGCTTATTTCTTTCTTTCTTTTTTAAGTTTCGCTCTTGTTGCCCAGGCTGGAGTGCAATGGTGGCTCACTGCAACCTCCGCCTCCCAGGTTCAAGAGATTCTCATGCCTCCACCTCCCAAATAGCTGGGATTACAGGCGCCCGCCACCATGCCCAGCTAATTTTTGTATTTTTAGTAGAGATGGGGTTTCACCATGTTGGCCAGGCTGGTCTTGAACTCCTAACCTCAGGTGATCCGCCCGCCTCGGCCTCCCAAAGTGCTGACATTACAGGAGTGAGCCACCATGCATGCCCGCTTATTTCAAATAGCATAATGTTTTCGAGGCTCATCCGTGTTTGGGCATGTATCAGAATCACATTCCTTTTAATTGCAGAATAGCATTCTACAGTCTGGATACAGACATTTTGTTTGTCCATTCATCTGTTGATGGACACTTGGGTTGCTTCTACCTTTTGGCTACTGCGAATAACACTGTTATGAACACTGATGTACAAATACCTGTGTGAATCCTTATTTTCAGTTCTTTGGGGTATACCCCCAGGACTGGAATTGCTGAATCATATGGTTATTTTATGTTGAACTCTTTAGGAACTGCCATACTATTTTCCATAGCAGTCGCACCATTTTACATTCCTACCAGCAATACAAGCTTTCCAATTTCTCTACACCCTTGCCAAAGCTTGTTTTCTGGTTTTTAATTTTTTAAAATTTTTTTTAAACATTTTTTTGTAGAGATAGGGTCCCCTATGTTGCATAGGCTGGTCTCAAACCTCTGGCTTCAAGCAATCCTTCCACCTTGGCCTCCCAATGTGCTGGGGTTATAAGCATGAGCCACCACGCCTGACCCATATTCTATAATAATTAACAATAAGAAATAGGGCTGAGTGTGGTGCCTCATACCTGTAATCCCAGCACTTTGGAAGGCTAAGGCAGAAGGATCTCTTGAAGCCAGTGGTTCGAGACCAGCCTGGGCAACATAGTGAGAGCCCACTTCTACACACACAAAAAATGTTTTTTAACTAGCTAGATATGATGGTGACCCTTTCCTGTACTTCTAGCTACTTGGGAGGCTGAGGCAGGAGCATCACTTGAGCCTAGGAGTTCAAGGCTGCTGTGAGCTATGATCGTACCACTGCACCCCAGCCTGGGAGACAGAGTGAGACCCTGTCTCTAAAAGTAAATAAATATAAAATAATTAAATTATTAGAGTATGATCTCATTTTAATTTAACTAATTGCCTCTACAAAGACCCTATTTCCAAATATGATGACTGAGTTTTGTTCTCGTTGCCCAGGCTGGAGTGCAATGGCACGATCTCAGCTCACCACAACCTCCGCCTCCCAGGTTCAAGTGATGCTCCTGCCTCAGCCTCCCAAGTAGCTGAGATTACAGGTGCATATCACCACACCAGATAACTTTGTATTTTTAGTAGAGATGGGGTTTCTCCATGTTGCAGGCTGGTCTCCAACTCCCTACCTCAGGTGATCCGCCTGCCTCAGCCTCCCAGAGTGCTGGGATTACAGGCATGAGCCACCACCCCTGGCCCACAGTTCCCATTCTTATAACATCCTCCTTTACCCAACTCATGACCTTCTATTTATTCTTCATGACTGAGCTCAGAATTACCACCTGCCTTGGAACTTTAACTACATAGTCCTCCCCTTTTGGATAAGGTTACTCTGTGCCTTCTCCGTATTTCTCTTGTAATTTTCATCATATTCTATTATAACTTACTTGAGAACTTTAGGTGGGGAGTTTTGTTTTACTCATCTCAGTATTTCTTTTTTTTTTTTTTTTTTTTTTTGAGATGGAGTCTGGCTCTGTTGCCCACGCTTGAGTGCAGTGGTGCGATCTTGGCTCACTGCAACCGCCGCCTCCTGGGTTCAAGCGATTCTCCTGTCTCAACCTCCCGAGTAGCTGGGACTACAGGTATGCACCACCATGCCCAGCTAATTTTTGTATTTTTAGTAGAGATGGGGTTTCACTATGTTGGCCAGGCTGGTCTCAAACTCCTGACCTCGTGATCTGCCCACTTCGGCCTCCCAAAGTGCTGGGATTACAGGCATGAGCCACCATTCCTGGCTCATCTCAGTATTTCTAGGCTGAACGCACAGTGGCTGCTTAACAAATGTTTATCAGTTTATAAATTGTTCATTCCAATTCCTGCCTGCCCCCCACCCTTTCTTGAGCATCATTTCATCTACCTAGAAGTTATCTTTCATCTTAGCTCAGGGAACTCACAAATTTATAAGCCAAATTTTTTGCATTCTCAAATATTTTCAAATCTCATAGAAATACTAGGTATTATAACCGTAGTGACCTCACATTGAATTCTCTTTTCAGGAATGATGTGACTATGTCCCTATGCTTTTCCAAAAAGCAAAGATTACATTTATCTCTGGAACCTATCTTCTTACCCAACCATTCACGTGTTATTGTCCAAAAGCCCACCTTTGTCCTTGAAGTGTGCTCTCAAGTAGCTTAAAGGAAACCACTCTTCAGAAAGAAAAATAAATTATAAGACCAAAACAGCAATTCAAAGACCCTGACATTCTCAGTAAAGTATATTGATCAACTCTGCTAACCATAGCTGGATAATCTCCAGAAAATGGAAATATCAACAGGAAAATAGACACTGGTACCTTAGAAAGGCACCATGGAGCCAAGGCAGGTGCACAGGGAAGGTGAAGGAACACTTCTGCACTCAGGAGTAGCCAAAAACTTCATTGGGCACTTTGGATATTTATGCTGATAGGTTGGCCTGGCGGTCAAGGACTGGTTTAGAGTGAATTGTGTCCCCCTCCCCAAACAGCAGCAGGTTGTCACAGGTGTAAAAAGGTGTAGTGCTCACTAAAGACTCATTACTAGAATGTAAGTACTACATCCCTGAACTGAGCTTTTTTTCGTTTTTAGACGGAGTCTTGCTCTGTCACCCAGGCAGTGGTGTGATCTCGGCTCACTACAACCTCCGCTTCCTGGGTTCAAGCGATTCTCTTGCCTCAGTCTCCCGAGTAGCTGGGTTTACAGGCACGTGCCACCACGCTTGGCTAATTTTTGTATTTTTAGTAGAGATGGGGTTTCGCTATGTTGGCCAGGCTGGTCTCCAACTCCCGATCTCAGGTGTTCCGCCCACCTCCACCTCCCAAAGTGTTGGGATAACAGGCCTGAGCCACCGCGCCCGGGCCCTGTACTGAGCTTCTTTGGTGAGAGAAAGAGAGCAAGAATGAGTGAAAAGAGTGAATGGTGTTTTGTTTGGATAAATAGTTCTTCGCTTGTTTGTTTGTTTGAGACGGAGTCCTGCTCAGTCACCAGGCTGGAGTGCAGTGGCGCGATCTCAGCTCACTGCAACCTCTGCCTCCTGGGTTCAAGCGATTCTCCAGCCTCAGCCTCCCGAGTAGCTGGGACTACTGGCACGTGCAACCGCACCCAGCTAATTTTTGTATTTTTGGTAGAGACAGGGTTTCACCATATTGGCCAGGATGGTCTCGATTTCTTGACCTCGTGATCCGCCCACCTCGGCCTCCCAAAGTGCTGGGAGGATAAATACTTCTTAAGTTTAGCCTGAAGCCTGAATACTTCTTACATTACGTTTAGCCTCCTTACATAGTTAAGTTAGCCTGAAGCTTTCTCTATACACAGTGAGCTGTTACCTACTGCTCCTATAAACAGACTGTAACCTACTCTAATAACAAGTAACCGAGTCAGCCAATCGCAGCAAGTGAGTCTCAGCCAATCACAGCAGCCGAGTGTTGGCCAATCACAGGCAGCCAGCTGTGCATACTGTGTTCACATAAGGCAAAGGCAGGGCTGTAACCAGCCAATCTGGCTGTTTCTGTACCTCGCATCTGTTTTCTGCAGGGCACTTCCCTTTTTCCGTCCATAAATTTTATCTGACCATGTGGCAGCCCAGAGTCTCTCTGAACCTATTCTGATCCTGGGAGCTGCCTAATTCACAAATCGTTCTTTGCTCAATTAAACTCTTCAATTTATTTGTCTAGGGTTTTATTTTAATACTTTTCCGTCGCTACCCTGCTTTTGCTACATCCTTCTCTTTTGCTTTTCTGCACTTGCAATTTCAGTCACCTGAGTTTTCTCTAGAATCAAGATTTTTCAAGGCATCCAAGAATGACTACATTTAAATGAAGTAGGAAGACACAACAAAAGGAAAAATTGGCCAAAAAATTTCCATATTTCTTGGCGACTCACTCCTGTAATCTCAACACTTTGGCAGGAGCCCAGGAGTTTGAGACCAGCTTGGGCAACAAAGTGAGACCCCATCTCTTTTTTTTGAGATGGAATTTCCCCTTGTTGCCCAGACTGGAGCGCAATGGTGCAATCTCGGCTCACTGCAACCTGCATCTCCCGGGTTCAAGCGATTCTCCTGCCTCAGCCTCCCAAATAGCTGGTATTACAAGTGTATGCCACCACACCCAGCTACTTTTTTGTATTTAGTAGAGACGGGGTTTCACCATGTTGTTCAGGCTGGTCTGGAACTCCTGACCTCAGGTGATCCACCCGCCTCAGCCTCCCAAAATGCTGGGATTACAGGGGTGAGCCACCACGCCCGGCCATGAGACCCTATCTCTTAAAAAACAAAACAAAACAAAACAAAACAAAGCTGGTTATGGTGGTGCACACTTATGGAGGCTGCAGCAGGAGGATCCTTTGAACCTGGGAGATGGAGGCTGCCATGAGCTCTGATTGTGCCACTGCACTGCAGCCTGATTGACAGAGCAAGACCTTGTCTCAAAAAAACTGGAAAATTTTCACTACTTCACAAAACTGAATAGCAGAAACTGAAAATGGTTTGGTGATAGTAGCATGTGTATGTTACCTCTGAATTAAATGTTCCTGGCAAGTGACTTAATTGTGATATGAATATTAAAATTTTTGTTAAGTAGAAACCAAAGTCCAGGCACAGTGGCTCACTTCTGTAATCCTAGCATTTTGGGAGGCTAAAGCAGGAGGATCACTTGAGCCCAGGAATTCGAGACCAGCCTGAGCAACACAGCAAGACCCTGTCTCTACAAAAAAAGTTCAAAAATTAGCCAGGTGTGGTGGTGCGTGCCTGTAGTCTCAGTTACTCAGGAGGCTGAGGTGGGAGGATTGCATGAGCCTGGGAGTTCAAGGCTGCAATGAGCTGTGATCACACCACTGCCCTCCAGCCTGGGCGACAGAGTAAGACCCTGCCTCCAAAAAAAAAAAAAAAAAAGCCAAATACCTGACACTTTCTGAACTTGAGCAAGTGTCTGAGGAGTGGCTGCAGACCTGAAAGAAGGAAAAAGGAGGCGTGAGCATTTGGGGAACAGTGAGTAGATCGTTTCTGGTTTCAGAGTGACAAATTAGAGTGATTTCTTATAACCCAAGTTCTTTATAAAAGAGAACAGAAAAATCTGATACAGCTGTTTTACCCAAATGGCTGGATCAGCATTTGAACTGGAGCCAAACTGACTCACAGTAACCTGAGACAGAGGCCGCCAGCCAGTTGGTATAGCTCCCCTACAATCATGTGGTGCTCCAAAATCCTAAAACATTGAAGGCCTACACATAAATATTCCCACCCGCCAAAACTTACCCAAAATAAAAAGAGAGTAGTCCTAGCAGACACTTAACTTTGGGAATCCTTTCACGAAGACCCAAAAGTCCTTTGATTTCACCTGAAGACCCCTGGACAGTGAGAAGGAAACTAGCCCAGAACGGAGGTGTGAACACGAATAGAATTGCAACATCCTGACTAGGTCTGCATGACTTTGGGCAAATCCCCAAGTAAACTCCCCAGTCTGTGAAATAAGTCAGTAAATAAATAAACAGTAGAAAAGAATAGAACCTAGCAGGAGGAAGAATGAATTAATGCCTGTTAAGCACCTTGGAAATGCAAAGCATTATTTAAATGCAAAATAAAGTGCAGGATAACAAGTTCACTTTGGCTTCAGGGGGAAGGACTGTCAACTGCAGGAGCCATTAAAAGTCACAGGCTATAAAACAGGCAGTAATGTAGGCTTTGCCCTGCAGAATCATATAACCTTGCCTGAAATTAGCTGGTTATCCCAGTTCTGGACTGATCATACGAACACAGTTCATCCGTAGCCAGAAAAGCCCAGACAACTCCAAACAGAGCTCTGCCTGGCCTTCAGAGTTTGCCTATTCTCATTCCTGCAGCAATCGTGGCCACTCCCTAGGCACCCACGTGGTACCAAGTGCACCTTGTGTGTGACATCATTCCAGTGGGACAACCCAGTAACAGAGGTTTCATTATCCCCATGAATCTAAAACGTAGACCAGTTAAGTAACTTGCCTAACATCAAACAACTAGCTAAGGGCAGAGGCAGAAACGGAAGGTCTGGCTCTGCTCAGCTGTCTTTCTGTGACAATGAAAAGCCTTCATAGCTGACCCTCATTCCTGACTAATCCACTCTGGTCACCTCAAAACACCAATGCAGCATATGTTGCGTTATTTGAGCACTTGGTGTGAACTCCTGCCAAGAAAGCAAAAGAGTCGATGTTCTTTATTTCCATATTTCCTTCTGAGATTTTTGTTTGTTTGTTTCCTTGAATGTCTCTTGACTAGACTTTAGGGGAGGGGGTCTCGGGTGGACAGATAACTACTTTGTGCTCTAGAATGTCATCCTTCGTTTCAAATCCTATGGGGAGTGTATTCGAAAAGGGAACAAAAAAATGTTCCTGACGTCGGTTTGAAACGTTAGCAGGTTATGGATGAGTTCCTCCAATCAGGTGGATAGAAGGGAACATATCCCCAGCTAATCTGGAAACTAGAGATAAAATTCAGAACAGGTCAGAAGTGTCCTTCAGGCTGCCCCTGGGACTTCTGAGGGCTTCTTGCCTCTATATTCAAAGCATGCATAGATTCAAACTTTGGAGATTCTATCCTTGCACAGGACTGTGGTTGGGGCATCTTCAGGAGGGTGTGCCCCTCAATGAGCTGGTGAGAGAGATCCCCTTTCCCCCCTGAAAGGGAGTGGGTGTGAGAAGTTCAGAGGAGGCATCTGCAGGAGCTGGAGTTGTATTAAAACATCAATGCTGAGTATTTTTAAAGAAATGGAGGCGACATCTGTGGGAGCTACTTGGAAAATACAGCCGTTTGTTGATTACCTGGAAAGGGGATAATGTAAAAGGATTAGGTGACCTAAAAAGCAGCTGGGCCAGGCAAGGGCAGATGGCAGAGGAGTTCAGGGCCCTTGCGGAGGACAATGAAAACCTAGACTAGAGGACAGACAAAACCAAAGGTGGGGGAGGTTGGTGCTGAGTGGCTTCGGAGAGGAACGGAAGAGCAAAATGAATCCCAACTGGCAGGGCTAAAATGTAACACCTGCTACGGTGACAAAAAGCAAAAACAAAAACAGAAGAAGAAGCAATTTTAGACCCCACAACAAATAGAGAAGTATATCTATAACGAGCAAAGACACAACTATAGAAAGCCCCTCCCCATCCCCATTCGCCACCATCCCTATCAGCCGAGCTAATGATGGAAGGAGAAGCAACACTATCAGGCTAAGAGTGCCCTGTGCCAGACCCCGTGCTGGGGGCTAAAGCCCCCTATGTCTATCCTATGGTTGAAACTTCAGGCAGCCTTGCTATGTAGGTATTACTGTTAACAGCCTCCAACAGCCTCGAATCCGTATAGGTATGCAGCAACCTCAATTGTTTTTTGTTTTTGTTTCAGATGGAGTCTTGCTGTGTTGCTCAGGCTGGAATGCAGTGGTGTGATCTTGGCTCACTGCAACTTCTGTCCCCCAGGTTAAAGCGATTCTCCTGTCTCAGCCTCCTGAGTAGCTGGATTACAGGCATGCGCCACCATGCCTGGCTAATTTTTGTGTTTTTAGTGGAGATGGGGTTTTACCGTGTTAGCCAGGCTGGTTGCGAACTCCTGACCTCAGGTGATCCGCCAGCCTCGGCCTCCCAAACTGCTGGGATTACAGGTGAGAGCCACGGCACCCAGCCAGCAACCTCAATTCTGGCTTCCTCAGAAGAAAGAATTAGACCGAGGGGCATAAGACAGAGGGAAAGACAGAGGCAAATTTTAGAGCAGGAGGGAAAGTTTATTAAAAAGTTTTAGAGCAGGAACAAAAGGAAGTAAAGTACACTTGGAAAAGGGCCAATCAGGTGACTTGAGAGATTCAAGTGCATGGTTTGCCCTTTGACTTGGGGTTTTATATGTTGGCATGCTTCCAGGGGCGGCATTACTTCTCTCCTGATGCTTCCCTTGGGGTGGGCTGTCCACATGCACAGTGGCCTGCCAGCCCTTGGGAGGGCCATGTGTGCAGTGTGTTTATTGAAGTTGTGCGTGTGTTCACTTGAGGTGTCTTTCCCTCACCAGTCGAGCATTCCTAGAGGGAGGTCATATACCTTACCGGGGGAAGGACTGTCCACTGCAGAAATCGACTAGGTATGCTCAACTGGTAAGTTAAACTCTGTTATTTTGCCTCTTAGTACATATGCTTGAGCCCACTCACCCATCTCCTGAGATCTTATTGGGAAGCTGTTGATCACCAGTTTCAGGTGTTCACTATCTATTGGGAGACTTCATTTCCCTGGCATTGGCTGCAACCCATTATTATTTTATTTTATTTTTATTTAATTTTTTTTTTTTTTTTTTTGAGACAGGGTTTTGCTCATGTTGCCCAGGCTGGAGTGCAATGGCGTGAGCTTGGCTTTACTGCAACCTCCATCTCCCAGGTGATTTTCATACCTCACCCTCCCGAGCTGGGACTACAGGCACGCACCACCACGCCCAGCTAATTTTTGTATTTTTAGTAGAGATGAGGTTTCACCATGCTGGCCAGGATTTTGATCTCTTGACCTTGTGATCTGCCCACCTCGGCCTCCCAAAGTGCTGGGATTACAGGCGTGAGCCACCATGCCCAGTCCCATTATTATCTTAGAGAGACAGTTTAACAACCGCCTGACCATCACCTGATGGTCTCCCAATGTTCCTGTTTGGGGGAGCCCTCTCCTGCCCTGCTCATGTCTGCCTAACCACCTACTGTAACATTCCTATATCAGTTTTACAGATAAGCAAACTGATGTTTGGAGGAGAAAAGTCTGAAATAGGAGCCAGTCAGTGAAGCACCAGCACAGGGAAGAAGTAGATGTGAAGGAGAAGAAAGGCATGTAAATGCCCAATCTCAGGGAAGGTGGAAGGCACAGAAAGATCTAGACACAAGGGCATTGAAACAAAAGGAATGCTTGTCAGGGACTGCTTCCGTGCCTCAGCTGAGCAGCCCCTGGGCTCTGATACCCTACAGGGGATGGTTCTCAACCACAGAAAGCTGTCATGAAATTAGCTCACCCTGAAATGATGCTTAATTGTTCTACAGAAACATCAGTGTGTCCCAGCCAGGAGCAAGAGAGTTTATTGTCAGATGACTCAATGGGGTAAAGAGGACTCCAAAGGAGCGGCACAGCAAGACAGGGGCCAAAGGCAAAAGGCCAAAAGAACAGACTAATGTGTGTATGTCTTTTTAAAAATTGGATAAAATGTCCAATTACTCTTGCCCAAATTATTTTTTGGAGGTTAGTAACAAGGAGGGGATCCAAGACCTGGCCCAAGATGTGAACCCCAGGGTAGCAGTGCTGACGTGTGCTGCATGGTACCGGGACTCTGTAGTGAAGGGCCACAACGATGCCCTGGCTATTCAGCTTCTACGGTGGTGAGTGCCAGTGTTTGCAAATTTCATTGTCCAAAGCAAGTCAAGGGACCAAAGCTTGACAGTGGTGGGACAGGGGAAGTATAATCTTTCCCCCAGAGAGAGCAGTCTAAATCATAAGAACAA
Source organism: Nomascus leucogenys (assembly GCF_006542625.1). Taxonomy (NCBI): domain Eukaryota; kingdom Metazoa; phylum Chordata; class Mammalia; order Primates; family Hylobatidae; genus Nomascus; species Nomascus leucogenys. Next base: position 63,439,693 of record NC_044388.1, read on the forward strand.
TTACAGACTTTCCCAAAAGGTAAACTGAGGGAGAGATTCAAATGATACGTAGTGTGTGTGTGTGTGTGTGTGTGTATGTTTATGTGTATGTATGTGTGTGTGTGTCTGTGTATATTCATGTGTGACTTAAAAACAGGAAAATGCCGGGCGCGGTGGCTCACACTTGTAATCCCAGCACTTTGGGAGGCCAAGGCGGGCGGATCACTAGGTCAGGAGATCAAGACCACGATGAAACCCGGTCTCTACTAAAAATACAAAAAATTAGCCGGGCGTAGTGGCGGGCGCCTGTAGTCCCAGCTACTCGGAGAGGCTGAGGCAGGAGAATGGCGTGAACCCGGGAGGCGGAGCTTGCAGTGAGCCGAGATTGCGCCACTGCACTCCAGCCTGGGCGACAGAGCGAGACTCCGTCTCAAAAAAAAAAAAAAAAAAAAAAAAAACAGGAATACATTCTGAGAAATGCGTCATTAGACAATTTTGTCCTTGGGTGAACATCACAGTGTACTTACACAAACCTAGATGACATAGCCTACTGAACACCTAGGCTGGATGGTGCAGCCTGTTGCTCCCAGGCTACACACCTGCACAGCATATTACTGTACAGAATACTGTAGGCAACTGGAACACAATGGTAAGTATTTGTGTATCTAAGCATAGAAAGATGATGCATTACACCAGGACATTACCAGAGCTACCACATCATTAGATAAGAGGAATTTTTCAGCTCCATTATAATCCTATGGGACCACCATTGTATATGGGGTCTATAGGTGATCAAAACATTGTTATGCAGCACATATGTATACATATAATTTTAATTATTTCTGTTTATTTTAAATGTTTATTTTCAGCTGGATCATTGAAGAGTTTCTAACAGACATCATGACACTTCACTCCCAAAAACATCAGCACTTCCAGGAACAAGGAGGTCCTCTTGCATAACCACAGCACAGTGACCATGTTGGGAAACTTAGCACAAACACAGCACTACTACACAGCCCATATTGAAGTTTCCCCAAGTGTCCCAAGAATGATCTTTAGAGCTGGCCCAGGGCCTTTTAGGCGAGAGGACAGTCCCAAAGCCCCACACATTTTTTCTTGCTGTTTTCTACATACTCAAATAAATGAATGTTCCCTTGTCAACAATTAACTGGAGGAGAAAAAGCAAATTCACATGCCATTAAAAACAGAAAAAAAGGCTGGGCACGGTGGCTCATGCCTGTAATCCCAGCACTTTGGGAGGCTGAGGCAGGTGGATCACCTGAGGTCAGGAGTTCGAGACCAGCCTGGCCAATGTGGTGAAACCCCATCTCTACTAAAAATACAAAAATTAACTGGATGTGGTGGCAGGTGCCTGTATTCCCACTTACTCTGGAGACTAAGGTAGGAGAACAGCTTGAGCCTGGGAGGCGGAGGTTGCAGTGAAATGAGATCCTGCCATTGCACTCTAACCTGGGCAACAAGAGTGAGACTCTCTCAAAAAAAAAAAAAAAGAAAGAAAAAGAAAAAAATACACAAGAATTTTTAAAATGGTAATTTATAATTTATCAATCTATACATACCGATACATCAATTTCTAACAGATATAGATCAACATATTCCCACTATCTAGGTAGGTGTGTTCAGTTTTGCTAATTGAAATAAGCCCAGTTACTAAGACGTGGATGGGAAGTATCTTTACATTTTCTTTTGACTCTAAAATCTGTGGTCTGCGATTCTTCAAAAATATCAACCTATTTAGAATGTGGACTCTTTTTAGGTTAAGCTTATAAATCGTGTCTAAATCACTTATTCATCCACAGTAATTATTACTATAGCTGGCACATAGAAACTCAATGGAGCCAGGCGCGGTGGCTCACACCTGTAATCCCAGCACTTTGGGAGGCCAAGGTGGACGGATCACCTGAGGTCAGGAGTTCAAGACCAGCCTGGCCAACATAGTGAAACCCCATCTCTACTAAAAATACAAAAATTAGCCAGGCGTGGTGGTGCACGCCTGTAATCCCAGCTACTTGGGAGGCTGAGGTAGGAGAATCACTTGAACCTGGGAGGCAGAGGTTGCAGTGAGATGAGATCACACCACTGTACTCCAGCCTGGGCAACAGAGCAAGACCTGTCAAAAAAAAAAAAAAAGGAAAGAAAGAGAGAGAGAGAGAGAGAGAGAGAGAAAGAAGAAACTCAATGAACTACTGGGTGAATGGATAAATGAACTCTTTCTTGAGTCCTCAAGGCAGTCCTCCTTCCCTACCCTATCTCTGCTAGTTTGCAGGTATGACTTCTGTGTCCTGTCACAGTTTTGCTGCAATTTTATATATATATATGCAGTTTAATAAATGCACAGAAAAAGAGGACCACAGCTTGGAAAATCAGTCCTAGCTTGGCAGAGGCATGATATTATTGGAATCACAACAAATCTTAATCAGTGCAGGTCTTAACTGTTAATACACTATATCAAGAGGCAGGGAACCAAGAGTGAGTGTGATTATTTGCCCTGCACACCTCCCTCCCTTCTTCAAAATAGAAACCTTGTGTTAGGCAGCTGGTGGTGAAAGCTGTGGCAGCTATAAACCCTTCTTTTTTCAAAAAAAAATAGTCCACTCGGTTTCCTTTTGGGCTTAAGGGAAACCCTCACTCTGGGAGCCTGCCCAGCTAGGCAAGCGAAAAAATAAAACACCTTCTCTCAATGTGAGAAGAATGCCTTCTATTAGAAAGGCTCCTCAAACATCCTCGGGTCAGGGTCTGCCTTTGGTCAAAAGTGACTTTTTATTGATTAAGGGAAGAGGAAGAAAGAGGCACAGGAGCTTTTCGTCAAAGGCAAAAAGTCTTGTATCAGTTTATCCTTTGAAGAATCGCACCATGTCATTACCTATAAATAAATCACAAATACATGGATGAAATATCTCAAAGCTACTGAAGGTATACCACACCTGAGTGTGGCTATGTATAAAAAAGAAAAAAAAATTATTATTTGATCCAAACAAAAATACTCTGTTAATATGTTGTGAGCTGACAACCGAAATTCATTACAGACATGTAGCCTTATATAGGGGTTTTAATTCATTATTTTAATTTCCTTTTTTTTTTTTTTTTTTGAGACAGTCTTACTCTGTTGCCCCGGCTTGGGTGCAGTGGCGTGATCTCGGCTCACTGCAACCTCTGCCTCCTGGGTTCAAGTGATTCTCGTTCCTCAGTCTCCCGAGTAACTGGAATTACAGGCGTGCACCACCACACCCGGCTAATTTTTGTATTTTTAGTAGAGACGGGATTTCACTATGTTGACCAGGCTGGTCTTGAACTCCTGGGCTCAAGTGCTGAGACTACAGGTGTGAGCCACCACGCCCAGCCCTAAATTTCTTTCTAATTACACAAGTAACATCTAAATGCATGAACACACACACACACACACACACACACACACAATTATTATTATTATTATTTTCTTTAAAAAAAGGACGAGGCCTCTCTCTGTCACCCAGGCTGGAGTGCATCAGCATGATCCTCAGTTACTGCAGCCTCAAACTTCTGGGCTCAAGTGATCTTCCCATCTCAGTCTCCCAAAGTACTAAGGTTACAGGCATGAGCCACAGCACCCAGCTCTGCAAAAATCTTTCAAACAACTTGGGATTGAAAGTCCTCTTGATTTTCCCACTCTAATCAATCTGCCTTTCTAGATGCTTATCACAGGTATTGTGGGTTGTGCTAGTTCTTTCTCTTTTGCGTATGCATAAATAATAGTGAAATGAAATCCAGACCATATGTGCTATTCTGTCCCTCACTTTATTCTCTTCATGTGTCTTAGAGATCTTTCTTCACTCAAGAAAATTGAAAGGTGACTTGGGCCAGTGATTTGTAACTGGGCGGCCCAAAGCCCTAAGGATTCTGTAGAGGGGACCTTGAAGGCTGCCCCAGGAGCAAAGAGGAGCTCCAGGGACCCCGCAAAAGGAAAGAATTGATCCAGTTTAATTCCTTTATCTTTGCCTTCTGCTAAGAGATAAAGATTCCTGAGAAGAGTTAGACATGTATACTTGGGTTTCACTGGCATTTGTTTTTTTGAGAGCAATTTTAGGGCAAGGGTGGAGCATAATATGGAATTGCCTCCGTTTCCCCAATATGGTCAGTCTAAAGAAAACAAGAATTAGGAAAGGCCAGAGATAGAAACAGACCCTGCTCCATGAAGGACAATAATCCATGTATTCGTCTCAGGTCTTATGTATGGCTATGTATAACATCTGTGCAACCAGAAAAATCACTACTCATGTACATTTGCAATCTTCTCTGGTATTTCTCTAAGTCCTGGATTCTAGATCTTTCTGTACTCCTTAAAAGGAGCTTTGGGCTTAGGAACAGCAGTATAGAAAGACCTAGAATTTCTCCCTGGAAATTGTCTTCCTGGGTATTGTATTCATGTCCAGGAAGAATGGGACAAAATCTGACCAGACAGGCCTGCTCCAGGCTAAGGGAAACTTCCTTTTGCGGCCAGGTAAACTGACCGTCTGGAAAATCTTTGAATCAAACAGAAGCATAAGAAAAACCATCTCTAAAACACCAATGTGCAAGACGGCCCCAGAAACAAAGCTTCCTCTCTAAGTGTCAAAGTGCCTGGTTGTGTGCAAAGGCAAGTGGCTGGAGGGTGAAATCTGCAGTCGGAAACCCTAGCAAGTCACTGAGGTCTTCTAAAGCTCCAAGTCTTCATCTGTGTAATTGGGATAATAACTACTGATATCATAGGTTACTGTCAGGAGTAAATGAGTGAAGATGTCTAACTTCTAGTGTAGTGCCTGACATGTACCATTACAGATTGAATTCTGTGCCCCTATATTAGCCCATTCTCATGTTGCTACAAAGAACTACCTGAGACTGGGTAATTTACCAAGAAAAGAGGTCAAGGGCATGGGGAACCATGATTGCATCACTGCACTCCAGCCTGGGTGACAGATTAAGACCCTGTCTCAAAAAAAAATTTTATAAATTAACCAAGCATGATGGCACATATGTATAGTCCTAGCTACTTCAGAGGCTGAGGTGGAAAGACAGCTTGAAGCCAGGGGTTCAAGATCAGCCTGGGTAACATTAGCAAGTCCCCGTCTCTAATAAATAAATAAATAAATAAATAGAATCATCATATGATCCAGCAATTGAAGCAGGATCTTGAAGATATATTTGCACACGCATGTTCACAACAGCACTATTCACAATAGCCAAGAGGTGGAAGTAGCCCAAATGTCCATCTATGGATGAACAGATAAAGCAGATGTGGTCTATACATACAATGGAATATTATTCAGCCTTAAGAAGAAGGAAATCCTGTCCTATGCTACAACATGGATGAATGTTGAGGACATTATCCTAGGTGAAATAATTCAGAAGAAAAAGACAAATATTGCATGACTCCACTTACATGAGGTCCCTGGAGTAGTCAAATTATGGAAACAGAAAGTAGGATGGTGGTCAGGGTAGTGGGAGAGGGAATGGAGAGTTGTTCAATGGATATAGAGTTCCAGTTTTGCAGGATAAAAATGTTCTAGAGACCTATTACATGAGAATGTGAATATAATTAGCACTAGTGAACTTAAAAATGGTGAAGAGGGTAAATTTTTTTCTTTTTTTGAGACGGAGTTTCACTCTTGTAGCCCAGGCTAGAGTGCAATGGTGCGATCTTGGCTCTCCACAACCTCTGCCTCCCAGGTTCAAGCGATTCTCCTGCTTCAGCCTCCCAAGTAGCTGGGACTACAAGCATGCACCACCACACCCAGCTAATTTTGTATTTTTAGTAGAGACAGGGTTTCTCCGTATTGGTCAGACTGGTCTCCAACTCCCAACCTCAGGTGATCCACCCGCCTTGGCCTCCCAAAGTGCTGGGATTGCAGGTGTGAGCCACCGCGCCTGGCCGAAGAGGGTAAATTTTATATTATGTGTTGTTTACAATTTCAAATACATGTGTAGATATATAAATGACGTATCTCATAAAATATACATATAAATGCATACATTTATGTTCTATTATTCCAGCATGATTCCCTTACAATACTATTGCATATAACAATGTAATAAACATTATGCCAGGCGTGGTGGCTCAAGCCTGTAATCCCAGCACTTTGGGAGGGAGGCCAAGGCGGGCGGATCACTTGAGGTCAGGAATTCAAGACTAGCCTGGCCAACATGGTGAAACCCTGTCTCTACTAAAAATACAAAAATTAGCTGAGCATCGTGGCACATGCCTGTAATCCCAGCTACTCAGGAGGCTGAAGCACAAGACTGGCTTGAACCCGGGAGGCAGATGTTGCGGTGAGCCAAGATCGCGCCACTGCACTCCAGCCTGGGTGACAGAGTGAGACTCAGTCTCAAAAAAAAAAAAAAAGAAAGAAAAATTATTAGAGGTTTGCTATTTAACCTTTTAAACTTAACCAAATCAGGATTTTAATAAATAATAACATTTGATGTCTATTGATATACATTCAAAATATATAAACTATTTTATTTTTGTATTTATATTCATTTATACTGTCAACACAGTCAATTCTTATCGTAAGTGATTAAAAAATTATAACTTGTAAGAAATTGAACATTCTGATCCTGTTTTCATAACAATATTAGCTAATATTCATTGAAAGCTGACTCTGTTTCAGGTACTATTCACATGTGTGTGTGTATATACATATATATACACTTTTTTTTTTTTTGAGACAGGGTCTTACTCTGTCACCCGGGCTGGAGTGCAGTTGTACAATCATGGCTCACTGTAGCTTCAACCTCCCATGGCTCAAGTGATCTTCCCACGTCAAATTCCCAAGTAGCTGAGACTATAGGCGGGCACCACCATGCCTGTCTAATTTTTGTGTTTTTAGTAGAGATGGGGTTTTGACATGTTGCCCAGACTGGTCTCGAACTCCGGGGCTCAAGCGATCTGCCCACCACTGCCTCCCAAAGTGCTGGGATTACAGGAGTGAGCCACCACACTCAGCCAAAAGGAGGTTCTGGAACGCCATTCCTGTCTGTGTGATTCTGTGAAAAGACTTCAAGAACTATGTTCCTGCATACACCTCCATAAAAGTAGCCATCTATATACATGTGTACATACATGTATAAGTACAAGGTGACATACATAAAGACAGAAGAAGTGGGGTCAGCAATCACATGTTTAAAGGAGCTGAGAAGTAGAGCAGAGAGAGCCTGGATTTTAGAGCCAGATTTCTGTTCGCTATTTGCTAGTGAGGGGGAGACTGAGGACAGTGATAATAGGCACACACACACACACTCCCCCTAAACAAAGCGGACCCTTCGTGAGAACAGGATAATGATGACACCCGATGACGATGAGGCACAAATCCACCACCAGTGCTGGATTCTCCCGTCTGTTCTGAATGTCTTGCCCACAGAAGTGTACACATTTTTCTAACTACCTTCCAAGATCTTTACCCAAGAGAACCTGACAGCTTTGTTGGCCTCTGTCCCTGCAAGGAGCTCAGCGAAGCAGCTCTCTATCCCTCCCTGTCATGCAGCAGAAGATTGCTTGCCTCACTCCTACCCCAGCCGAGGGCTTTGTGCAGACTGCTAGGAAAACCATCTCAGAGAAATCAGCGGAGAGCCTGTTTACCAAGCAACACTGCACAGCCCACGCAAGGACTCCTTTGAGAAATGGAAAACCATCAGGACAGTGGATAGAATGAACCCGATTTCCCATTATTTTTTTCAAATGAATGGAGTCCAGTTTGCTTCCACTATAATCCAGGCATAACATTTATATGAGAACATAAAATACTACACAGCTGTAAGTAAAACAATATGTGTGTTCCCGAATAATAGCGATACCACTTGCCAGTAAGACTATATTTTGACCAAATAAAAGATGGCCTAAATTTGACTCAGTGGGATGGGATTTACTACACAATCACTTCTTGAAAATAAAGGGATAGAGAGAGGGGGCTTTCATGAGGGCAGAAGGAAATGGACAAGGAGAACAAGAGAAAAACAGGATGGAAAGTTAGATGCCCATTGCTGAGTTTGAAAGCGCACTTTGTACGAAGAATAAAGAGCATTTGATTTCACACGTCTAGTGCGTCCCTCCCAAATGAAACCTTATTTTATATCAGACACCCACATTGCAGAGTCCCACATATGCTGACATCCAAGTCTCCAGTCTACAGTGATTTTTATGCATTCCTCCGCTCCCTCTTTCATTCATATGTATAACAGTTGCACAAATATGTATTGTGGACTTAATATGTAACAGGCTCTCTGGTAGGATGGGAAACAGACCCTGCCCTGAGCCAGTTTACAACCCTGTGGGGAGGGCACCAAGGGAACAGGATATTTCAGTCTAGTGTGATAAGGGCCACGACGGGAGAAACCTCAACATAGTGTGCTCAGAACCTGCAGAGGCAGTGCAAGGGGTCCCAAGGCCACACATGAGAGGATGCTACATGACCAGAGGAACCAAACTTGATAACGCTGGAGGTGGATTCAGAAGAAAGAGAAAATCCCAGCACTTTGGGAGGCCAAGGCAGGAGTATTGCTTATGGCCAGGAGTTCCAGACCAGACTCGACAACATAGCGGGACCCTATCTCTGAAAAGAAAAGAAAAAAAAGAAAAGAAAAGAAAAGAAAAGAAAGGAAAAGAGGACTGGCCAGCTGCAGTGTTTCACGCCTATAATTCCAACACTTTGGGGGGCCGAGGCGGCAAATCACCTGAGGTCAGGAGTTCGAGACCAGCCTGGCCAACGTGGTGAAACCATGTTGCTATTAAAAATACAAAAATTATCCGGGCATGGAGGTACATGTCTGTAATCCCAGGTACTCAGGAGGCTGAGGCAGAAGAATCGCTTGAACCCAGGAGGCAGAGGTTGCAGTGAGCCAAGATCGTGCCACTGCACTCCAGCCTGGGCAACAGAGTGAGGTTCCATCTCAAAATAAATAAATAAATAAATAAATATTTAAAAATTTAAATAATTAGCTTGGCATGGTGGCATGCAGCTGTAGTTCCAGCCACTCTGGAGGCTGAGATGGAAAGATTGCTTGAGCCCAGGAGGCAGAGGTTGCAGTGAACTGAGACTGCACCCCAGCCTGGGCAACAGAGTGAGACAAAAACCAAAAGGAAAAGAAAAAGGAAAAGTAGAGCATTGCCACAGGCAATTCCAGCCAAGGAAGGGGGAACACAGAAGGAAGAACACAGCGTTTCCCTTTAACAGCTCTGCCCAGTTGTTGCACACCTCACTACTCCCCACAGGCTATTGGCTACAACTTAGTTACATGACCACACCTGGCTACCAGAAAGCTGGAAATATAGTTCTTATTCAGGGCAGCCACGAGCACAGATAAACACTTGTATGACATGGAAGCAAGGGAAACGTACATTGGGAGCAAACCAGCCCTCTCTGCCACAGCGTACGAGCCCTCCTCTTCCTCATGTCCTGTCTGAGATAGACAGAGACTTTAAAGGGTTTTCCAGGAAACCCCTGGAGAACATGATACACATTCATATGCGTGCACACACAAACCCAAATGCAATACAATAATTAACCATAAGCTTTTCATAAAAAAAAAAAAGAATGAAAACTTACAGCAGAAGACTCAAGGCTGTAGCAAAGAGGCTGGAGCAGGCTCTCTCTGCTGGCACAGACCTAAAGGGGGATGCAGAGGGGCATTAGCTAGGAATAACGTGAAGGTAGATGGAGCCCCCATCACCTTCCCCTCTCCTGAGTTCTCCCCCACTGCGACATTCGCCCCTTATCACCAACTCTTCCGCTGGATCCAAACATGCTCAAAGGCATTGCTCTGCTAACAAAAACAGCATAAGCACACCATTAGGATGTACAAGCATTTCTGGAAGTGTCAAAGGAACCAAACTCCTCCCAGCTCAATGATTGATTAGCTAAATAAACTTGAGCTAGATGTATATTCTCTTTGTGCATCAATTTCCTCCAAATCCAATGGAGACTAAAAAATACTTGCCTTACCTTCTTCATAGGCTTGTGGAGGGAACCAGGGAAATGGGATATCTGTGTATTTGTTTTCTATTTCTGTGTAACAAATCACCACACACTCTGTGGCTTAAAACAATAGCTATTTATGGCCAGACGCGGTGGCCCATGCCTGTAATCCCAGCACTTTGGGAGGTGTTAGAAAAAGCTATTTATTTATTTATTTATTTATTTTTATTTATTTGTTTGAGACAGGGTCTTGCTCTGTCACCCAGACTAAAGTGCAGTGGCACGATCTTGGCTCACTACAACCTCCGCCTCCTAGGCTCAAGCAATCCTCCGACCTCAGCATCCCAAGTAGCTGAGACTACAGGTATGTGCCACCACGCCAGGCTAATTTTATTTTATTTTTATTTTTTTGAGACAGAGTCTCACTCTGTTACCCAGGCTGGAGTGCAGTGGCATGATCTCGGCTCACTGCAAGCTCCGCCTCCCGGGTTCACACCATTCTCCTGCCTCAACCTCCCGTGTAGCTGGGACTACAGGCGCCCGCCACCACGCCCGGCTAAATTTTTTTTTGTATTTTTAGTACACACGGGTTTTCACCGTGTTAGCCAGGATGGTCTCAATCTCCTGACCTCGTGATCCGCCCGCCTCGGGCTCCCAAAGTGCTGGGATTACAGTTGTGAGCCACCGCGCCCGGCCCATGCCAGGCTAATTTTTGTAGAGACAGGGTTTCGCCATGTTGCCCAGGCTTGTCTCGAACTCCTGATCTCAAGCAATCTGCCCGCCTTGGCCTCCCAAAGTGCTGGCATTATAGGCGTGAGCCACCGCGCCTGGCTGTAACAATACCCATTTATGATCTTATTGTTCCCATAGGTCAGAAATCCGAGCACAGAGTGACTAGATTCTGTGTTCAGGGTCTCACTGGCTGAAGCCAAGGTGTCAGCTGGGGCTGCATTCTCAGCTGGGGCTCGGATACTCTTCCAAGCTGAGGCTGGCAGAATTCATTTCCTTGTGAGTGTAGGTCTGAGGGCCCCTTTTTCCTTCAAGCCATTGGCAGGAACGGCTCTCCGCTCCTAGTGGCTGTCTGCATTGCCTAGCCATGTGAATGTTGCAAGGTAGCTCCTCATTCTGTCTTCTTTTCCCGTTTAAGTTGATTATGTTCCAAGCAACACTCCTTCGGGGGAATCTGTTTAAACGGGCTGAGGGTCAGGCATGGTGGCACACGCCTGGAATCCCAGCACTTTGGGAGGCCAAGCTGGGAGGATCACTCGAGCCCAGGAGTTTGAGACCAGCCAGGGCAACATATCTGAACCCTTTTCCTTCCTCTGGTACATTCCATACCAAAAAGACGAGATGGCCTCATGACCGGAGTAAGGACTTTGGAGTCTGGTAAATGCGGATTCAGATTTTCTCTCTAACACTTCCTAACTGAATGTTACTCAGCCTCTCTAACTCATGACTTCCTCCTCTGTACATTTGGGATAATACCAACCACACAGGGATATTGGGGGATGAAATGACATAGGATTCATGGGAATTCAATGATACCATATTCATAGCATATGGCAGGTGTGGGCTCCAGGCCCTTCCCCCTTTCCTATCTCCTATTCCACATCATTAACTCCCTTTCTTTCTCCCTCCCTCCCTATCTTTCTTCCTTCCTTCCTCCATTTCAAAGAACAGCTAAAACTGCTGATGCAGAAATGACTACAGTAAAGCTGACCCTAAAACAACACAGAGGTTAGGGGCACTGACCCCACACACATTCAAAAATCCACGTCTAACTTTGTTTTGGAGAGCTTTTTTTCTCTGAGATAGGATCTGGCTCTATTGCCCAGGCTGGAGTGCAGTGGTATGATCTTGGCTCACTGCAACCTATGCCTCCTGGGCTCAAGCCATCCTCTCACCTCAGCCCCCCGAGTAGCTGAGACTACACGCGCATGCCACAATGCCCCGCTAATTTGTGTATGTTTTTATAGAGATGGAGTTTAACCATGTTCTCCAGGCTGGTCTCGAACCCCTGAGCTCAAGTCATCTGCCCACCTCAACCTCCCAGTGTGCTGGGATTCTAGGTGTAAGCCATGACACCCAGCCCCATGCATAACTTTTTGTTTTGGACAGAGTCTTGCTCTTGTCCCCCAGGCCGGAGTGCAGTGACGAGATCTCATCTCACTGCAACCTCCGCCTCCCGAGTTCAAGCGATTCTCCTGACTCAGCCTCCTGAGTAGCTGGGATTACATGCCCCCACCACTGCGTCTGGCTAATTTTTGTATTTTTAGTAGAGATGGGGTTTCACCATAATGGCCAGGCTGGTCTTAAACTCCTGACCTCGCGATCCACCCACCTCAGCCTCCCAAAGTGCTGGGATTACAGGCGTGAGCCACCGCACCCAGCCCATGCATAACTTTTGACTCCCCAAAAACTTAACTACTAATAGCTACTGTTGACTGGAAGCCTTACCTACCAATAACATAAACAGTCGATTAACATATATTTTTGCATGTTGTATGCATTATACACTGTATTCGTACAATAAAGTAAGTTAAAGAAAATGTTATTAAGAAAATCATGAGGAAGAGAAAATATATTTCCTATTGATTAAGCGGAAGTGGATCATCATAAAGGTCTTCATCCTCCTCATCTTCATGTTGAGTAGGCGGAAGAGGAGGAGAAGAGGAAGGGTTGGTCTTTTTTTTTTTTTTGAGACGGAGTCTCGCTCTGTTGCCCAGGCTGGAGTGCAGTGGCACAATCTCGGCTCACTTCAAGCTCCACCTCCTGGGTTCACGCCATTCTCCTGCCTCAGCCTCCTGAGTAGCTGGGACTACAGGCGCCCGCCACCACGCCCTGCTAATTTTTTTTGTATTTTTAGTAGAGACTGGGTTTCACCATGTTAGCCAGGATGGTGCCGATCTCCTGACCTCGTGATCCGCCCGCCTCGGCCTCCCAAAGTGCTGGGATTACAGGCATGAGCCACTGCGCCCAGCCCGGAAGGGTTGGTCTTGATGTCTCAGGGTGGCAGAGGCAGAAGAGATAGAGGAGGTGGGAGGGGAGGCAGAAGAGGCAGGGCAACTTTTATTAAAAACAAAGCTATGTATAAGTGGACATGCGCAGTTCAAACCTGTGTTGTTCAAGGTTCAACTGTGTATCACATTGGAAGATAACTACCTTGTAACTGCATCCAAACCCATTCCACTTGAATGCCAACATTACAAGAACTCTGGCAAGTGGGGTTTTGATACCAACCAATCATTTCCACATGGAACTATTAGCGTGGTAATCCTGTTCTCTCATTGTCGTGATACCATTTTTTATACTTTTCTTGAAAAATGTACTTGGACTGCGTTCTCACATAGTTACTACACTCAAACAGATTTATGCTCCTTAAAAGAATGGGTCTAGTCAGGAAAGTGTTCCAAATCTGCCTCTTACAGAGATGCTCAGGGTAAAAGAAAGATTCGTGGTCAAAAGTAATGTAACTAAAATGTGGAGGCTGCCCCAGGGGAAATGTTAAGGATTGCCTGGCACAAGCAAGCACCTTCTGGCAAACTTCTCAAAGTGCTGAAATAGAAGGCTCAAGAGTCACCTGCTTAAGTAATGGTCTCCAAGGCAAAATATCGGGAGTCCTGTCCAGCCACCACAATGAGCTATTATATGTATGTGGCACAGATGTAACATGAGAATTATACCAGTCACAAGGTTGCTTTTTTTTTTTTTAATGCATAAAGCATGATTCTAACTTGGTGTTGTTTTTTGCAAACATGATGTTGATCACATGAGAAGGGTTTCAGAAGCAAGACTTGTTTATTTAACATTTCTGCGCTCAGGAAATCACCAATACATTGATGCAAACACCAGCTCTGGAGAAGAGAATTGTCAATAGGGGCCTCCGGCCCTTCCCTCCAGTGCTGAGATGCCTTCTTCATCGTGGTGCTAAGGAGGGTCCCAGGGAAAGTATAACATATCCACTGAATTCTAACCATCAACGGAGAGTCCAGCAGCTCAGGCAGATCGTGCCAAAGTCAAGCCCCCTTCAGTAAAAAGGCCCATCTATAAATCATTAGAGATTGTGGGTGCCAAGAAAGCTACTGGATTAGTTCAGCATAATAGGCAGAAAGCTTGCATTTGCCAAATGCTTTACAACCATTTTTTATGAAGTATTACGCATAATACCCTGGGAGATAAATGAACAATATAATCACCATTTTATAACTAAGGAAGCAGACACCCAATGAAGGTGCTCTGGAAGTTAGTAGCAAACTAATGCTAGAAACCCTTGACCAAACTCCCTGGGTCAACATTTTTTTTCTTTTTTTTCACTCTGTCACCCAGGCTGGAGGGCAGTGGTGCTATCATAGCTCACTGCAGCCTTAACCTCCGAGGCTCAAGCAATCCTCCCACCTCAGCCTCTCAAATAGCTGGGACCACAGGCATGCACCACCACGCACCACCATGCCCCACTACTTTTTAAATTTTTTGTAGAAACAAGGTCTCACTATGTTGCCCAGGCTGGTCTTGAAACCCTGGGCTCAGGCAATTCTCCTGCCTCTGTCTCCCAAAGTGTTCGGATTACAGGCATGTGTCACCATGCCTGGCAACATTCTTTCTAGTAAGCTACTTTGCTTCATACAAGCATGTCCTCACACTGACTTAAAACAAGGGTATACATTTAAAATCTAGGTACAGTGGTGTGTACCTGTTGTCTCAGCAACTCAGGATACTGAGGCAGGAGGATTGCTTGAATTTAGGAGTTTAAGTCCAGCCTGGGCAACATAGCAAGACCCCATCTCTAAAAAATAATTTATTATTTTTTGTGTGTGTATGTGACAGTTTCGCTCTTGTTGCCCAGGCTGGGGTACAATGGTGCAGTCTCAGCTTGCTGCAACCTCCGCCTCCCGGGTTCAACCGATTCTCCTGCCTCAGCTCTCGAACTCCTGACCTCAGGTGATCTGCCCGCCTCAGCCTCCCAAAGTGCTGGGATTACAGGCGTGAGCCACTGCACGTGGCCAATTTTTTTTTTTAATTTTAAAAATATCAAAGTTTAAAATCTGAGCCTGAGCAAAATCCGTCTTCATGAATTGCACCTTAGGCCTTAAGAGGAGAAAGTCTACTTCCTGCTACGATACAGAACTAATTGACTGATACCAAGTGTATTAGTTAAGGTACAGTCACAGTTGCTGTAATAAGGGGACCCCGAAACACAGGGACTTAAATACTTAAATACTCTCTCATATAATAGTCCAGAGGCGCACTGTCCAAAGCTGGCAGGGCAGCTCTACCATCCTTAATGTGTGGCTCACAGAAGTCGTATCCACCCCTCTTCACTCACATCCCATTGGCCAGAACAGTCACTTGGCCACAAACAAGACCAAAAATGCAGTCTGGTTGTATAGCCAAATACCCGGCAAAAATTTAGGAGTTGTATAAGGAAAGAAAGAGTGGATATTGACCAACAAAGAGTAGTCATTGTCTCACAACATGCAAGAGGCAAAGATTTCCAATCCTCAGATTCGGTGTTCACCTTCCCTACTCCAATGGGGAAAACTTGACAGAGCAATGTCAACCCTGAGAGAATGGGAGGGAATTGAGTGTCAAACAGGCATGATATTAGGACCCAGGTGGGCTGCATGCTGATACCTGCTCTGCCATATGTTAGCTGCGAGATCTCAGCCAAGACATTGAAATTCAGCATCTCAGTTTCCTCATCTGTAAAATAAACAACTTGATAGATGAGATTACCTCTACATCTTACATGTAATGATGTCAGGGTCAACAGTATAACGGGGTAGACTTTGTAACATACCATATCCCCTCAAGTTGACCAATAAATAACCAGAACTCACATCACATGTTTTTAGTCTTAAATGGAATGTATATAATGGACTTATCTTATGAAAATAATTGCATGATTTAGTATGTAAATAAGTCTTGTGTGTTTCTAAAGCTTTAGTCTTATAGAAATATTTACCAGTCCTACCCACAAGTTAAAAACAAACAAAAGCTCAAGTTTTCTTATACAAACTTTCAACCAATTTCAATAAGAAATGGGAATACAGGTTGAGTATCTCTTATCCAAAATGCTTGGGACCAGAAGTATTTCAGATTTTGAATTTTTTCAGATTTTGGGGTATTTATATATACATAATATGTACATATTATATACATAATATCTATATAATACTATTTTATATACATTATGTATGTATTATGTGTATGTATTATATATAATTTATATAAATAATATATATAATACATACACATAATATATACATAATGAGATATCTTGGGACTAGAACCCAAGTCTAAACACAAAATTTATTTATGTTTCATATACACCTTATACACATAGCCTGAAGGTAATTTTATACAATATTTTAGTAATTTTGTGCATAAAACAAAATTTACATTAAGCAATTAACATGTGGAATTTTCCACATGTGGCATCATGTTGGCACACAAAAGTTTTAGATTTTGGAGCATTTCAGATTTTGGATTTTCAGATTAGAGATGCTTAACCTGTATCTGTACAATTCTAGTGAATCACTATTCAATCTTATCTGTAAGCCTATATTACCATGAATATCTGACCAAAGGTTAATAAGAATAGTGAGTACATTCAAATGTACTCATCTTCATGGCTAGGGCAAATGTTTTTTTTTTATACTTTTTTTTTTTTCAACGTAGACTCTTGCCCTGTAGCCCAGGCTGGAGTGCAGTGGTGAGATCATAGCTCACTGCCACCTCAACCTCCTATGCTCAAGCGATCCTCCCACTTCAGCTTCCCAAGTAGCTGGGATCACAGGTGTGCACCACCAAGCCTGGCTGATTATTTATTTATTTTTTTTTGTAAAGATGAATTCTCACTATGTTGCCCAGCTGGTCTCGAATTCCTGTGCTCAAGTGATCCTCCTGCCTCAGCCTCCCAGAGTGCGGGATTACAGATCTGAGCCGCTGTGCCTGGCTACATACATGTTTTACATATACTTTCCTCTGCTATGTTTATACAAATATCTCCCATTAGCATGGAAAGTATGGAAGTCTGACTTCTAGAAATAGGAGATAACTGAATCAGAATTCCCTAAGAGCCTGTGAACATTTTAAAACATATTCCCAAGGGTCAAGTCTCATCATCCTTGAGTGTCATTCAAGGTTAATTTTATTAAATACAACAGATGATGAAGCTAATAGTGGAAACAAACCAACAATGCTGATGTTCTTATGTAAATAATAAACTGGTTCTGAAGGTAGTCACGTTAAATTAAAGGAAATGATATATTGCTTCTCGGCCTTTTGACTAAGATCAAGTGCAAAGGAAATGATATGTTGTTGCCTTTCAAGGTGATTACTTTTGAAGGTAAAACCATATAAATGTTGTTCTGTTTAATTTGGCTATGTCTTTGAAAGTCTCGTTACTTTATAAATAGATAATAATTATGTATTGTGTGCGATGAGTGCTTTCCTAGTGCCAGCCATTTTGCTAGACACTTTGTTGGGAATTTATCATCTCAACCTCACAAAAGTCTGTCTCCATCCCCTGTGCAGAATCTGAAAGTTGTCTGCCAGAGATCCATTCTTTCCTTATTCCTTAGAAGAGAGTCCCTATTTTATGTGAAACTTCAAGGCTCCTAACTGAAGCACTAATTTATTTATTCATCTTTTATCTATTTGTTTATTTTGAGACAGAGTTTCGGTCTTGTTGCCCATGCTGGAGTGCATTGGTGCAATCTCAGCTCACTGCAACCTCTGCCTCCCGGGCTCAAGCGATTCTCCTGCCTCAGCCTCCTGAGTAGCTGGGATACATCCCAGGTACACACCACCATGCCTGGCTAATTTTTGTATTTTTAGTAGAGATGGGGTTTCATCATGTTGGTCAGGCTGGTCTCGAACTCCTGACCTCACGTGATCCACCTGCCTTGGCCTCCCCAAGTGCTGGGATTACAGGCGTGAGCCACTGCGCCCAGCCCTAAAGCACTAATTGATCAGGTCACCTGGCCACCAGGATGGAAACAGAAGTTGTTGAGTGACACCTCCAGAAGAGAAGAGAGACAGATTGATGGCATGCCTGCCCTCTTTGTCCTTTCCAATTTTTCTGCTGCTTGGAGTATGGATGAGATGGTTTGAGCTCCAACTGTCATCTTGTAATGGATGGAGATTACAAACTAAAGGTAGCAGAGAATGAAGATAAAAGAAACCTGGGGCCGGGCGCGGTGGCTCATGCCTGTAATCCCAGCACTTTGGGAGGCCGAGGCGGGCGGATCACGAGGTCAGGAGATTGAGACCATCCTGGCTAACACGGTGAAACCCCGTCTCTACTAAAAATACAAAAAATTAGCCGGGCAAGGTAGCAGGCGCCTGTAGTACCAGCTACTCGGGAGGCTGAGGCAGGAGAATGGCGTGAACCCCGGGGGGCGGAGCCTGCAGTGAGCCGAGATCGCACCACTGCACTCCAGCCTGGGTGAAAGAGCGAGACTCCGTCTCAAAAAAAAAAAAAAAAAAAAAAAAAAAAAGAAACCTGGGCCTCTGGTACAATCAAGGAGCTGCCAACCTAGCCCCTGGCTGTCTACCGCCGGAATTATTTCATACAAGAGAAAAATTAACTCATGTGACTAAGCCACTATTCTTTGGGATGTTTTGTTCTATGTTGTTTAACCTAATTATAACCGAGACACCTTCCCTTCATCTTACATATAAGAATATTGAGCCAGGCATGGTGGCTTATGCCTGTAATCCCAACACTCTGGGAGGCCTTGGTGGCAGGATAACTTGAGGCCAGGCGTTTGAGACCAGCCTGGGCAACATAGCAAGACCTTGTCTCTACTAAAAACAAAAACAAAATCATAAAAAGCTTAGCCAAGTGTGCTGATGCCTGCCTGTGGCCTCAGCTACTCGGGAGGCTGAGACAGGAGGGATGTTTGAGCCCAGGAGTTTGAGGCTACAGTGAGCTGTGATGGTGCCTCTGCATTCCAGCCTGGGCAACAGAGTGAGACCCTGTCTCAAAAAAGAGAGAGTGTTGAGACGTACATATAAGAGAATTGAGAATTCAGTAGCTTGTCTGAGGTCCAATAGCCAGTGGAGAGCCTGGATTCAACCCAGGCAATCTTAAGAAAGAAATTCACAGTATTTGTCCATTCACTTCCATTTAGCCCCAATACAATGCTATAAAACCACAGAAGTGGTTGAAGGTAAAGTAAGGCAGACTGTCTTAAAATCCAATGTACCGGGTCTATGGATTACTGACTAAGCATATAATTTACCCACTACGTAAGTTCATGAAATTGATGTAAAGACTGTTATTCAATGCTAAAAGTCCACTCCTCTTGCGCAACAAATTTCAGAAATGACTTATCAGCAGGCCAAGAATGTTCTCAGACCACAAAACTAAGTCCCTGTATCCCTCTCCAAGGATATGCATGTCTCTATGGATGAAGCCATGTTGCCAATCCAGGCCTTCTTCACAACAGGATAACTCTCAATTTCCTGGATTTTGTGACTGATAGGGAAAGAAAGACATAAGTCAGCTGTGATATGCTCAGGATATTCTGCACCTGAGATTAAATAATGGTCATGCATGTAACAGCTATATTCCATTCACAACAGAATACCAGGGAAGCACAGTTTTCCATGTGAAACCACATTCTCCCATGACTTCAGATGAAAGCCAAGGGCAGCCAAAGGCTCATGTATGGTTTCACTGCCCAACCAAAAGGAAATTCTACAGTAACCACCACATTTCATTTTGCTGATTAGAATAAACCCCAAACAGTTTCATTAAAATTAAGGCCTATAATTGCATGGGGAAAATGGCCAGATTGCAATATGCGCTATTCTGTCCGCCCGGACATACGTAGTGATAATTGACATAGGCTACCACCTAATCACCAGAGTCAACCAGATCATGAAATCACTGAAAGAGACAATGACCAGTTAAGAGCTGAGTGCAGAAAGACCAAAATTCAGGGGCCTGCTCCTACAAAAACAAAGTAATCACTAAGCAAATACCACGGAAACTCAGTCAGGGCCTGGGGAACCATGGAAGGCTACACAGCTACATTTTTTTCTTTAGGAGGTTTGAATTGTCTTTTTTTTTTTTTTTTTTTTCGAGATGGGGTCTTGCTCTGTCACCCAGGCTGGAGTGCAGTGGCACTATCTTGGCTCACTGCAACCTCTGCCTCCCGGGTTCAAAGGATCCTCCCGAACCTCCGCCTCCAAGTAGCTGGGATTACAGATGCCCGCCACCACACCCAGCTAATTTTTGCATTTTTAGTAGGGGCAGGGTTTCACCATGTTGGCCAGGATGGTCTTGAACTCCTGACCTCAAGTAATCTGCCCACTTCAGCCTCCCAAGGTGCTGGGATTACAGATGCGAGTCACCAAGCCCAGCCTGAACTGCATTTCTAAACCTTTGTGCTGGGCATCCCTTTCATCCTTCTAGATCACCCTTCTCTACACAAAAGGCTGATCTGTAAGGATGACATCAAACAGCTCTCTTGTCCCTGGCTTCTGGTTGGGTTTGGCAAACAGGGAGCTCCAGCAGGTGATGGAGAGAGGAGAGTCAGCTCAGGGTGTTGGTTCTACTGAGTCATTGTGAGCTGGCTGAGCCTCTCAACTGGGGTCCATGGCTCCCGTCAGGCAGTGCCCCCTCTAGAGCCATCTAGCTCTCTCCAGGTTCCAGCGTCTTTCCCTTTCCTCACTCTGTCCACCCTCAGAATGGTAACTCTGCCCACCGCTATCTACCCTGGCACACTGTGCTCTCCATAGGGCTTCCAACATCCTGCCCTGCCCCAACTTCATAAACTCTCCTCAAATGACCCAGTTGGAATATGCCTTTCATTTCCTGTAAGAGCCCTAACATGACTTCTGAGCAGATGCGAACAGATATATGGAAATCCAGAGACCCCTGAACTCAGGGTGAGTGGACCTTCAGGGATTCCAGCAGCATTCCACCACGCTCATCCGCGTGGCAGGATGAGATACCCGGTTTATCTGCTCTTGACCTTCTCTTGGATAAAACAAAGGGCTGAGGCCGGGTGCAGTGGCTCATGCGGATAATCCCAGCACTTTGGGAGGCCGAGGTGGGTGGATCACTTGAGATCAGGAGTTCTAGACCAGCCTGGCCAACATGGTGAAACCCCGCCTCTAATAAAAATACAAAAATTAGTCTGGGCCCAGTGGCTTATGCTTATAATCCTAGCACTTTGGGAGGCTGAGGCAGGTGGATCACTTGAGGTCAGGAGTTTGAAACCAGCTTGGCCATCATGGTGAAACCCCATCTCTACTAAAAATATAAAAAATTAGCTGGGCATAGTGGTGCGCACCTGTAATCCCAGCTAACTCAGGAGGCTGATGCAGGAGAATCACTTGAACCCAGGAGGCGGAAGTTGCAGTGAGCCAAGATTGTGCCACCACACTCCAGCCTGGGCGGCAGAGGAAGACTCCATCTCAAAAAAAAAAAAAAAAAAAACCTAGCCGGGTGCTGGGCATGGTGGCGGGCACCTGTAATTGGGAGGTTGAGGCAGGAGAATTGCTTGAACCCAGGAGGTAGAGGTTGCAGTGAGCCAAGATCGCACCATTGCACCCCAGCCTGGGTGACAGAGTGTTAAAAAAAAAAATTAATTAATTAATTAAAAAAAAAAGAAAAAACAAAGGGCTGAAATGGTCTCAACAATCTTGTCGGATACAAGATCATTCTACAGACCTTTTTTACCTTCCCTACCTTTCCTCCTTTCTCTTCCTCATGACTTCTCCTTTCACACCCAGCTTCCTCCCCCATGAACACCACACATCCCAAACGGCAACCCAGGGCCAGTACAGAACAATTAGAGTTAGAAAGGAAACAAATAAAATCACTTTTTTCTCCTCACACATCTTAATCTCAGAGCCACTACAAAATTAGACTCACCAAATTCCACTTTAAATTTTAATATGACTATAAAACTATTTGGCAATGTGATAATTGGCATAAATTAGAACTTCATAGTTAAACAGAACAGTTGAACAGTTCAGGTTAAAATTGCTTTTGAAAAAAAAATAAAATTGCCTTTGAATACTGACGTGCCCAAAGTTAAAAAACTATAAATGGGTCCTTGGTCAGCTAATTCCAAAACAGTACACCCCAGACTTCTGTTAACACTTAATTAACACAAAACTAAAACAAAATGCAGAACAATGTTGGAATCTGGTGTCCAGAAAAGAATTCAGCTAATTTATGGTTGTCAACCACTTAATGCAACTTGAGCCTGGGACAAAACAGAATTCTAAACCTTCTCCCATTTCCAATTATGTAAACCGCAAAATCAGCTGCTGCCACAAGTATGCATAAATGTAATCCCCAATTTTCCAAGTTAAACCTAGGTGTACCCTTAAATGATGCAGCTAAAGCTGTGACCTCAGAATGGGGTGGAAATGGGCAAAGACAAGAGTCAAGGGTGAGCCTTCACTCTGCAGCCTTCTGCAGACTGTGTGCATGTTACAGGAGTTCCCTGGACCACTGTTTCTTCATTCATAAAGTGGAGATAGAAATGCCTGCCTACTCCACCAATTCCACTTCTGGTTATATATCCAAAAGAATTGGCTAGGCATAGCGGCTCATGCTTGTAATCCCAGCACTTTGGGAGGCTGGGGCGGGAGGATCACGAGGTCAGGAGGTCGAGACCATTCTGGCTAACATGATGAAACCCTGTCTCTACTAAAAATACAAAAAAAATCAGCCGGGCATGGTGGCGGGCGCCTGTAGTCCCAGCTACTCGGGAGGCTGAGGCAGGAGAATGGTGTGAACCCGGGAGGTGGAGCTTGCAGTGAGCCGAGATCATGCCACTACCCTCCAGCCTGGGCGACAGAGTGAGACTCCATCTCAAAAAAAAAAAAAAAAAGGAATTGAGGCCAGGCGTGGTGGCTCACACCTGTAATTCCAGCACTTTGGGAGGCCGAGGTGGGCGGATCACAAGGTCAGGAGTTCAAGACTGGCCTAGCCAACATGGTGAAACCCCGTTTCTACAAAAATACAAAAATTAGCCGGGCATGGTGCCAGGCACCTGTAATCCCAGCTACTTGGGAGGGTGAGGCAGGAGAATCACTTGAACCCGGGAGGCTGAGGTTGCAGTGAGCTGAGATCGCACCATTGCACTCCAGCCTGGGCGACAGAGTGAGACTCTGTATCAAAAAAAAAAAAAAAAAAGAAGAATTGAAAGTAGGGTCTCGAAGAGGTCCTTACATACCCATTTATGTTCATAACAGCAGCACTAACAGCCAAAAGGTGGAAACAACCCAAGTGTCCATCGGTGGGTGAATAGATCAACAAAATGCACTATATCCATACCATCGAATATTATTCTGCCTTAAAAAAGGAAGGAAACCCTGTCACATGCTACAACATGAATAAACTTTGAGTACAAATACTGTATGATTTCACTTACATGAGGTCCCTAGGGTAGTCAAATCTATATAGAGAGAAAGTAGAATGGTGGCTGTCAGGAACTGGGGGAGGAGTCTGGGGAGTTGTTCTGTGGAAGAGTGCAGCCATAGCAAAGAACAAGATCATGTCTTTTGCGGGAACATGGATAGAGTTGGAAGCTATTATTCTTAGCAAACTAGTACAGGAACAGAAAACCAAATATCACATGTTCTCATTTATAAGTGGGAGCTAAATGATGAAAACCCATGAATGCAAACAAGGGCACAACAGAAACTGGAATCTACTTGAGGGTGGTGAGTGGGAGGACGGAGAGGAGTAGAAAAAAATTTAAAAAAACTATTGGGACTAGTACCTGGATAATGAATAATCTGTACAACAAACACCCGTGACGTGAGTTTGCCTCCATAACAAACTACCCACGTATCCCTGAACCTAAAATACAAGCTTAAAAAAACAAAAAGAGTTTCATTTCGGGAAGATGAAAAAGTCCCGTAGATCTATTTCACGATAATGTGAATATACTTAATACTACTGAACTGTACAGTTAGAAATGGTTAAGATGAGTAGGCGGGTACGTGGCTCACGCCTGTAATCCCAGCACTTTGGGAGGCCAAGGCGGGCAGATCACCTGAGGTCAGGAGTTCGAGACCAGCCTGGCCAACATGGTGAAACCCCATCTCTAAAAAAAATATTTTAACAATTAGCCGGGCGTGGTAGTGGGTGCCTGTAATCCCAGCTACTCAGGTGGCTGAGGCCAGAGAATTGCTTGAACCCAGGAGATGGAGGTTGCAGTGAGCCAACATGGTCCCACTGCACTCCAGCCTGGGCAACAAGAGCAAAACTTTGTCTCAAAAAAAAAAAAAAAAAAGAGAGAGAGCCAAGGTACTTGCTTTCATGTTTTTCTTCCATTGGCCTCCTTTGGGGGCTCAGGTAATTTGTCAATTTCCACCTCTGTGCCTTTGCCTATACTGCCTGGAGTCTTCTCCTGGCTTCTCTTTTTCATTCAAATAATAACCCTGACCCATCTTTTCAGACTCCACCTCAAGTCCAAGCTCCTCCTTACAATCCTTCAAACTCCTCCGATCAGGACTCTTAAGTTTTCCTTTCCCTAAAGCGCTTGTACCTAGAGCCACATCACTCAGTGCTGAGTTACACTAGTCTTTCAACATGGCTTGGGATTCAATCTGGTTTTCTTTTCTTTTTCTGAGACAGAGTCTCATTCTGTCGCCCAGGCTGGAGTGCAGTGGCATGATCTTGGCTCACTGCAACGTCCGCCTCCCGGGTTCACATGATTCTCCTGCCTCAGCCTCCTGAGTAGCTGGGATTACAGGCACACACCACCACACCCGGCTAATTTTTGTGTATTTTTAGTAGAGACAGGGTTTCACTATGTTGGCCAGACTGGTCTCAAACTCCTGACCTCATGATGTACCCGCCTTGGCCTCCCAAAGTGCTGGGATTACAGGCGTGAGCCACCACGCCCGGCCATCAATCTAGTTTTCTAACTAGATTTTAGCTGCCCAATGGTCAAAGTCATCGTCATTTGTCCCCCCTCCAACACTTATCAATGGACCTAGCACACAGCGCTTGTCAGAGAAAGAGTCACATTGTTGAGCTGCCTGAAGCTTTGGATGTGACACAAGACATGTCTTCTTGGTGGCAGGGTGACCCAGCAATCTGTTCTCTGTGGCTGTGTCTATAAATGCCTGCCTTCCCCAAATGATATGCAACCCGATATGCTAAAATAATTTCTAGCTGAAGTATAATTTATAGAATAGGATGAAATACATACAGTTATGTTTAAAAGAACATCTGTATTAATATTTCCAAAATCAGTCACACTGTCAACTGATTTGGAAAAAGAAAAAAGTTCTCATATGCTACCACTGTGCTAAACGGCAAGGAGGTAAGGGGACTGGGAGTGAAAAGAGAAGCGATCTGGCAAGAAAACAGTTGCTTTCTTTAGGAAATGTTTGCATAATTTCATGGAAAGTTACACACTATTGTTTAAAAGTAATTTCTGGTGGCCAGGCGCGGTGGCTTATGTCTGTGATCCTAGAACTTTGGGAGGCCGAGGAGGGCGGATTGCCTGAGCTCACGAGTTTGAGACCAGCCTGGGCAACATGATGAAAACCTGTCTCTACTAAAATACAAAAAATTAGCCAGGTGTGGCGGCATGCGCCTGTAGTCCCAGCTACTCGGGAGGCTGGCACAGGAGAATTGCTTGAACCCGGGAGATGGAGGTAGCAGTGAGCCCAGATTGCGCCACTGCACTCCAGCCTGGACGACAGAGTGAGACTCCATCTTAAAAAAAAAAAAAAAAAAAGTAATTTCTGGCACTTCTCAAAGTTTGATTTTGGAGTCCATGGTTTTTGTCGTTGTTCTGAGTCTTTTTGAGGGGGAGACAAGGAAAACTGCTTGATCACTAGTGGTAATGATGCCTAACAGCCAAAAATAACTGCAAGGAAACACCTTAGACACGAATATCTATGTGATTATGCAATAAACAAATCTCTATTAACTATAGCAGATACAAACTACACATCTTCAACAAAATGAGAAATATCAAATCAATAATAATATTGTTGCTTTGAGTTGTGGTTAACTAATTCTAGAAAAAGAGAAGCAAATTTTTCCTTACCTTTTGATATTCCACATTTCAAAGCAGTGTATGAAGAGAATACTGGTCGGAGAATCCAGATCCATATTCTACACCAGTGTTGTCCAAAATAAATATTAGTTTGGTGCAAAAGTAAATGTGGTTTTGCCTTGAAAAGTAATGGTGCAAAAACACTTTTTCGCCAACCTAATAGAATGAGAGCCCTGTATGTTTTCTTGTTTTGTTTTTGAGACAAAATTTTGCTCTTGTTGCCCAGGCTAGAGTGCAATGGTACAATCTCGGCTCAGTGCAACCTCCGCCTCCCAGGTTCAAGCAATTGTCCTGCCTCAGCCTCCCGAGTAGCTGGGATTACAGATGCCTGCCACCACACCCAGCTAATTTTTTGTATTTTTAGTAGAGACGGGTTTTCACCATGTTGGCCAGGCTTGTCTTGAACTCCTGACCTCAGGTGATCCTCCTGCCTCAGCCTCCCAAAGTGCTGGGACTACAGGCGTGAGCCACCGTGCCCAGCCCCTATATGTCATTTTAAATATTCTAGTAGCCACCTAAAATGAATGAAGAGCAATAGATTAAGTTAATTTGAGCTCAGCATATCAAAATACTATCATTTCAACATGTAATCAATATGGAAATCACTGAGCTATTTTACATTTTCTCATACATGGAGCAAAAGATTCTTTAAAATGCAATGTATATTTTACACTTACATCACATCTCAGTTAGGATCAGGTGCATTTCAAATGCTCCATAGCCATGTGTGTCTGGTGGCTACTGAGCCCTAGACCCTGATCCTTTGGCAGCTAGCGACTTGACCCTGGATTTAACTAAGGTCCTCAGTGGTTACTCAGTTCTCCCACCTTTGAATTGAGAGGGAGAAATAATCACCCAAAGTTCTTTCTACCTTAAATTCTGTGGTGTCCATAACTTACGTAACAGTGGGAAGACAGCCATCCCTCCATCCAGTTCCAAATGTAATCCATATCTTTATTAATAGCATGCTACTTTTTTATATAAAATGGATACATCCCTATTGTAAAACAAATTTTGAAAAACACCCAAAAAAGTATAAAAAACAAGCTAAAATAATCCATAATCTACCCAAATATTTCTACTGTTACTATGTTGATTAATTAAGCTGGGCATGTTGACTCCAGCCTGTAGTCCCAGATACTCTGGAGGCTGAGGCAGGGGGTTTGCTTAAGCTCAGAAGTTTGAGTCCAGCCTGGGCAACATAGCAAGACCCCATCTCTAAAAAGAAAAACAGAGGGAAAAAAATCGAACTATGTTGATGAAATTCCTTTCTGATTTTTTTAACTCAATAAACAGCTGAAACTTTGGGGAGAAATTAATGTATTGCTATCCTCTCCCTTACATATATTAGGGATTTAAAAATAAAAGTCATATAATTCAGTTTTCAAGAAGATAGGTCTACCTTGTTTATACTTTTAACATGAAAAGAATTCAGATGATTTTCTTTCAAAATCAGTTCATTAGAGGAGTCTTTCTGTCTTTTATCCCTCATTTAATTTCTGTAGACTTTTATTTCCATGATGTGTTATCTTGGGAGTCTTCGGTTTCTGTCCATTTTCTCTCCTCTCCCCCCATCTGTATTCAAGGTCACCTGTTTCTACACACCCGTTTGAGGGCCCCAAAAACTTATTACTGCTGCTGGTAAAGTCACAGAAGCAATCCTCTCCCAGAGAGACAATTTCCTTGGCAGTGCCAGAGTCTCTTGTTGAGAGAAAAATAACCAGGCAGTCTCCAGCTCAGCTTGGCTATTAAGGGTTGCGATTATTTTGGATCAGCACCCCAGGGCAATGGTAAAATTTACTCTAAATTGCTTCCGCCAACCTTTTTGAAGGTTCTTTTCTAACCCAGCAATTCAATTAGTCAAAACGAAGACACTAAAATAACTTTTGAATACTTAGTGTATTTATCTGTGGGAGTTGTTTGGATTTTAGAGAGGGATGAGAGAGGAAGAGAGGGCTTTATCCCCCTTTAAAAGCCTCCCTTTCATTTCCTTTCCTTGCTCCTCATTTCTGATTCCTTTTTATCATTCAGAACGAGGGCTGGGTTTTGTATGTATGTGTGTGGCATGTGTTTTTAAGCACACAGCCGGAAGAGAAGAAATGGAATGAAAGGTGAAATGGTAACCACCCGGCATCATGGCACAGGGCCGAAAGGCACTAGATCTCCTTCCGTCGGAAACATGGGCCACCAAATCAGTGAGCCAGTGCCACTACCGGAGCCCATCAGGACACGCCCACTCTTTGATATGCTAATCAGTAGCTGTGGGTTGGTTGGAGCCGGCTGGAAAGCAGCGGCTTTCAGACGGCTGAGTCGTTACACAGCTGCAAACTTCAAAGCCCAGTTTAGAAGGTCCTGTTCTCGTCGGCAGAGTAAGTTTGCCTTTTACAATGCTCAAGAGAAAATTCCAACAAATGAGAGTGGAATCTTAAACAATGAAGCAGGCCCAACTCAAAATAAGGAACCAATCAGCAATATGGCTTCTATCTGTCCTTAGGACTTTAAACATTTCCAGATGATCGCATGCATCCGATTAGGGTCCCTGGAGCCCCTCTCCTCTATCAGGGCCCACTGGAAGGGAGAACAGGAGGTTCCAAGGCTAGAGTCCCAGATTCAGACTTACTGGCAGGTAAGTCTGAACCCTGAACAATGTCAAGGTGGTTTCTAGCAGAAAGGCCAGCAGAGGGTAAGACTTAACGTGATGCAATTCTTATCTTTTAGCAGCACATAGGTAATTTGCAAAATTCTCTTACCTTTTTCCACTCAGGACAGAAATTGTGGTAACTCACCAGGGTTGGCCTTTTAGTAATGTGGGCTGGGGGCAGTGGCTCACACCTGTAATCCCAGCACTTTGGAAGGCCAAGGCGGGCGGATCACTTGAGATCAGGAGTTCCAGACCAACATGGGGAAACCCCGTCTCTACAAAAAAATACAAAAATTAGCCAGGCGTGATGGCGGGCGCCTGTAATCCCAGCTACTGGAGAGGCTGAGGCAGAAGACTCGCTTGAACATGGGAGGTGGAGGTTGCAGTGAGCTGAGATCTCACCACTGCACTCCAGGCTGGGGACAGAGCAAGACTCCGTCTCAGAAAAAAATAAATAAATTAAAAAGAAGGATACAACTCCTATTAGATTACAGCCCCACCCTTGTGACCTCATTTAACCTTAATTACCTCCTTATAGGCCACGCCTCCAAATACAATCGCAGTGGGGGTTAGAGATTGAAGGAGATCAGAAGATGCTTCCCCATAATATGCCACATTGGCATATGGCGACTGAGAATCCACAGATGCAGAAAGAAGCCTTCTCAGAACTTCCCTTATCGAACTAAAAACAGCAACTTCTAGGAAATAAGGCTGCTGTAAATCCCCATTTCAGGTCATAGCTACACCCAGAAGGGAGAACATGAATAAAACTACCCCCAATCCCTTCTCCAGGGGTTTTACGGTCCTGAAGGAGACGGAAAGATCACTCATACCTGTATAAACAAACATTATCACAAACTTTACCTCTCATTTGCTCTCCTAAAAACCCATTTGTCTTTCCTAAAGAAACCTATTTGTTCCTCACAAAAAAGCTTTTGCTCTCCCTCCCTTTCCCTACTAAGTTAACCATTGAAAGAACCAGCTACTTCTTTTGTGAGCATATGTGTATATATATATATATATATATATATAAAATATATTAACAGGAGTTTTATGTATATATATAAAACATATTAACAGGAGAAAAAAATTCTATATCTATATCTATCTAATCTATCTATCTATCTATATCTTTTTTCTCCTGTTAATATGTCTTCTGTCAGTTTAATTTGCAGGCCCAGAGATGCTGAACATAAGAGGGTAGAGGAAATTTTTTCTCCCCTATAATCTTCAACCTATGAATGGGGCTGGGGGTGGGGAAGAATAGGACAGAATTCTGTTTATTGTAGTATTCAAGTGTCCTCAGTTAACCAAACCCCTTATACACACAAACCTTTGAAAAACAAATGTGGCAAGCTATGGGCAGAGCTGTGTCCATGAAGAGAGAATAGGAAAGAAGGGGGCAGGTGAGTGATGAACTACTGTGTGAACAAGATGGTGCCATCCTCCCTCACAGTTTTACCTGGAGGCACCACTACCTCCAGGCTTATGAGCTCTCCGGTTTCATCTTAAAAGAACTGTCTTTTCCACTGGCTAATGGTATTTGTGTTGACCTGTGTGAGTTAGGGGGTGGTGTAGAAGGCTGACAAACGGTCGCCATTGTGACAGGTGCTTGAACCAGAGTGACTCCATGTTGAATAGGGGCTGAGACCTACTGGGCTGCATTCCCAGGAGGTTAGGCATTCTTTTTTTCTTTTGAGACAGAGTCTCACTCTTGTTGCCCAGGCTGGAGTGCAATGATGTGATCTCGGCTCACTGCAACCTCCGCCTCCCGGGTTCAAGCGATTCTCCTGCCTCAGCCTCCCAAGTAGCTGGGATTATAGGTGCCCGCCACCACACCTGGCTAATTTTTGTATTTTTAGTAGAGACGGGGTTTCACCTGTTGGCCAGGCTGGTCTTGAACTCCTGGCTTCAAGTGATCCACCTGCCCTCCCAAAGTGCTGGGTTCAACTGATTCTCCTGCCTCAGCCTCCCGAGTAGCTGGGATTACAGGCATGCGCCACCATGCCCAGCTAATTTTATATTTTCTTTTTTTTTTTTTTTTTTCTTTTTTTTTGAGAAGGAGTCTCGCTCTTTCACCCAGGCTGGAGTGCTGTGGCGCGATCTTGGCTCACTGCAAGCTCTGCCCCCCGGGGTTCACGCCATTCTCCTGCCTCAGCCTCCCGCGTAGCTGGGACTACAGGCGCCCGCCACCTTGCCCAGCTAATGTTTTGTATTTTTAATAGAGACGGGGTTTCACCGTGTTAGCCAGGATGGTCTCGATCTCCTGACCTCGTGATCCGCCCGCTTCGGCCTCCCAAAGTGCTGGGATTACAGGCGTAAGCCACCGCGCCCGGCCTGTATTTTCAATAGAGACGGGGTTTCACCATGTTGGTCAGGCTGGTCTCAAACTCCTGACCTCAGGTGATCTGCCCACCTCAACCTCCCAAACTGCTGGGATTACAGGCGTGAGCCACTGCGTCCGGCCGAAGTTAGGCATTCTCAGTCACAGGATGAGATAGGAGGTCGGCACAAGATATAGGTTATAAAGACCTTGCTGATAAAACAGGTCACGGTAAACAAGCTGGCCAAAACCTACCCAAACCAAGATGGCGATGAAAGTGACCTCTGGTCATCCTCACTGCTCATTATACACTAATTATAAGGTAAATTATTAGCATGCTAAAAGACACTCCCACCAGCGCCTGACAGTTTACCAATGCCATGGTAACATCAGGAAATTAACATATGGTCTAAAAAGGGGAGGAACCCTCAGCTCCGGGAATTGCCTACCCCTTTCCTGGAAACCTCATGAATAATCCACCCCTTCTTTAGCATACAATTAAGAAATAACTATAAGTATACTCAGTTGAGCAGCCCATGCCACTGCTCTGCCAATGGAGTAGCCATTCTTTTATTCCTTTACTTTCCTAATAAGCTTGCTTTCACATTACTCTATGGATACTCCCTGAATTCTTTGTGTGAGGTCCAAGAACCCTCTCTTGGGGTCTGAATGAGAACCCCTTTCCGGTAACATTGTGGCTTGAACGTAAACCCTGCATTTCACCTGTGTTCTTCCTAGGCTTCAGTCCATCTGGAGGGCCTGGGAGGCGGCCCTGCAAGTGAGTTTCAGGAGAGTTGGCAGAGGCCCCTGGGAAAGAACTAATGCTAAGACAGAACTTCATCTTAGGGCAAAACCTCATGGTCCCCTACCTGCAGATAACCCTTGGACCTAATTGGCAAGGATTCTAGTCTAAAGTTACAAGCAGAAAACGCAGAGTAAAAAGCCAAAAGGCCTGTTTACTAAATCTCTGAGAGACTTTGAGAGCCCTGTTTGCGGAGATTATCATAAAGGTAGGAGAATGGCCGATCGAGGTGGCTCATGCCTATAATGCCAGCACTTTGGGAGGCCAAGGCAGATGAATCAGAGGTCAGGAGTTCAAAACCAGCCTGGCCAACATGGTGAAACCCAGTCTCTACTAAAAATATATTTTTAAAAAATTAGTCATGCATGGTGGTGGGAACCTGTAATCCCAGCTACTCGGGAGGCTGAGGCAGGAGAATCACTTGAACCTGGGAGGCGGAGGTTGCAGTGAACCAAGAACGTGCCATTGTACTCCAGCCTGGGCAACCAGAGCGAAACTCCGTCTCAAAAAAATAAAAATAAAAATAATAAAATAATAAAGGTAGGAGAAGTTACATTATCCACTTCCCCACCCATTCCCATGTGCCTGCCACGCACACACACAACACACACACACTTTCCTTCACTCCTTTGCAAGCAGTTCAAGACAGCTTCGCCCTCCAGGGACCCAGCTGCTCCAGACGTACCAGGCGGCTGCAATTCCAGCGACTTTGTCTCTACCTGGCACTGTACAAGATGGTGACATTGGCAACGACCGAAAATATCTCCCGCCCCCTCAGGGGACTGACACAGCAGACAAAAAAAAAATGGCCATACACAGCAAGATTAACTGCATTAAAAATATGCATGGAAAAAAATAATGGCAGGAAATACTGCAAATGGGTTTCTTTCCTGTACAGAATTAGCAGCCTAAATCATTGCCTCCTTTGAGAGTTACATAAATTTCACTCGGACCCCCTCTCTCACCTCCAGAATGAAGTCTAGAATCCTCCCCGAAGCCGCCGTCAATTCCAGAGGGCTTGGGCTTCTCCATCTGAGGCTCTCATTTCCTGTCCCCCGTTCCACCCTCAGTCCCACGGACTCCTCGCCTCCCTCAGCTGATCTTTTCCCTGCGCTTTCCCGATTTCTTACGAACCGCTGACACAGGACTTTGTGTGTAACAGGCTTCGCAGAGGTGTAGGGCTTGGCAATAGAGGGCAGAGAAGGGTGGCCATTTCATCACAGCACTTAAAATTCCTCCAGCCACCCCCAAGTAGTGCCCTTCTTACCTACCCACACCTGCACAGCCCCAGGCTGTCACCCTGCGGCCAGCACCATCCCTCTCCCTCTCACCCCTCCTTTTCCTCACGTCTCCCCTCCTTCCTCCATCACCGCCCACGAATTCTTCTTCATTTGTAACACAGAGTGTTTCAGAGCCTCCATCCACCAGGCCTGGGGAAGGACCTCCCCTTTGCATTTCACCAGTGAAGTCGCCAGTCAAGGTATTTTACCCAACAAAAGGCTACTTACTCCAGAGAGGAATTCTGCCACTCCCTGAGGGGAAGCAGCTGCCATGGTTTAAAATAGTATTTTTACCTCTACCTCTATTACAACGATTTTCCAAACTTTCCCCACAAGCATGTATTAATTTCAAAGAAATGTGAAAAGTTTACATAACTGGAGGCCAGTGGGGCAATTTTTACCCCCAGGGGACATTTGCCAATGTCTGGAGATATTTTTGATTGTCACAGCTGGGGGTGGAAGGCAGCACTACAGGTGGGAAATGGAGGCCACGCATGCCACTAAACATTCCACAATGAACAGGATAGCCCCCTGCTACAAAGAATTATGGGGCCCCCAGGCCAGGCTCGGTGGCTCACGCCTGTAATCCCAGCACTTTGGGAGGCCGAGGCGGGCGGATCACTTGAGGTCAGGAGTTTGAGACCAGCCTGGCCAACATGGCAAAATCCCCTCTCTACTAAAACTACAAAAATTAGCCGAGCGTAGTGGTGCACGCCTGCAATCCCAGCTACTCGGGAGGCTGAGGTAGGAGAAACTCTTGAAGCCGGGAGGTGGAGGTTGCAGTGACCCAAGATCACATCAGTGCACTCCAGCCTGGGCGACAAAGCGAGATTCTGTCTCAAAAAAAAAAAAAAAAAAAGAATTATGGGGCCCTGAATGTTAATAATGCTGATGTAGAGAAATCTTGTATTTAAAGAGAGTAACATAGTGACTCTCTCTTCCTCTGTCTAAAGTGGGACCAATTAAAGAAAATCATTTCCTGCCGGGTGCGGTGGCTCACGCCTGTAATCCCAGCACTTTCGGAGGCCAAGGCGGGCAGATCACCTGAGGTTAGGAGCTCGAGACCAGCCTGACCAACATGGCGAAACCCCGTCTCTACTGAAACTACAAAATTAGCCAGGCGTGGTGGCAGGCGCCTGCAATCCCAGCTACTCTGGAGGCTGAGGCAGGGGAATTGCTTGAACCCGGGAGGTGGAGGTTGCAGTGAACCGAGAACACGCCACTGCACTCCAGCCTGGGCAGCAAGAGTGAAACTCCGTCTCAAAAAAAAAAAAAAGAAAGAAAGAAAGCCATTTCCTTCACTTTGTCAGAATAACTACAACAATAGCAACTAGGAACTCTTAGTCCCTTACTCTGTTCCTAGTGACCCTAGAAGGTAAGTAGCTGTCCAGTCATCAGCCCCCTTTTTAAGGACTAGTCCTAGAGGGGTAAAGAAGTTGCTAAGTTCACACAGAGAGTAGGTAATAGACCCCAAGTAACCTGACACAGAGATGGCTGTGTCACTCAGGGAGGCGGTCTTGCTAACATTCACACCTTGGTCTTAAACTTGCCACACACAGATATTTCTTGCGTGTCTACCCTATTACTAAGCAAACAGAGAAGGTGCTAAAGGAAACATGAAACTTTGACTAAGAAGCTCCATCCCAGGCCAGGTGCGGTGTCTCACATCTGTAACCTCAGCACTTTGGGAGGCCGAGGCGGGCGGATCACTATGTAAAAAGATCGAAACCATCCTGGCCAAAATGGTGAAACCCCATCTTTACTAAAAATACAGAAATTAGCTGGGCATGGCGGCTTGCGCCTGTAGTCCCAGCTCCTCAGGGGGCTGAGGCAGGAGAATCGCTTGAACCCAGGAGGCGGAGGTTGCGGTAAGCCAAGATCGCGCCACTGCACTCCAGCCTGGCAACAGAGCGAGACTCCGTCTCAAAAAATAAATAAATAAATAAAAAGAAGAAGCTCCATCCCAAAATTGTGAAGGGAATTTTGTATTTTGTAGACAGGACTTCATAGTGTGCTTCATTGAGGAAACTTGGGTTTTGTTCTTTAAAAATAAATTAATTGGCCGGGCGCGGTGGCTTACGCCTGTAATCCCAGCACTTCGGGAGGCCGAGGCAGGCAGATCACAAGGTCAGGAGATCGAGACCATCTTGGCTAACACGGTGAAACCCCGTCTCTACTAAAAATACAAAAAATTAGCTGGGCGTGGTGGCGGGCGCCTGTAATCCCAGCTACTCGGGAGGCTGAGGCAGGAGAATGGCGTAAACCCGGGAGGTGGAGCTTGCAGTGAGCTGAGATCACGCCAGGGCACTCCAGCCTGGGCGACAGAATGAGACTCTGTCTCAAAAATAAATAAATAAATAAAAATAAAAGTAATTAATCATGAGCCAGGCATGGTGGCTCACGCCTGTAATCCCAGCACTTTGGGAGGCCTAGGCGGGTGGATCACTTGAGGTCAGGAGTTCGAGACCAGCCTGGTCAACATGGTGAAACTCCATCTCTACTAAATTCTCATGAGGATATGGAGAAATTGAATCACTGATATATCGCTGGTGAGAATGTAAAAATGGTACAGCCACTCTGGAAAACAGTTTAACAGTTTTTCTTTCTGGGCCGGGCATGGTGGCTCATGCCTGTAATCCCAGCACTTTGGGAGGCCGAGGCGGGTGGATCATGAGGTCAGGAGTTCGAGACCAGCCTGGCCAACATGGTGAAACCCTGTCTCTACTAAAAACACAAAAAGTTGCTGGGTGTGGTGGCGAGCACCAGTAATCCCAGCTACTCAGGAGGCTGAGGCAGGAGAATCATTTGAACCTGGGAGGCAGAGGTTGCAGTGAGCCGAGATTCTGCCATTGCAATCCAGCCAGGGTGAGACTCCAGAAAACAAACAAACAAACAAACAGTTTCTTTCTTTGTGGAGGTAGCGGGGACAGGGTCTTGCTCTGTCACCCATGCTGGAGTGCAATGATGTGATCATAGCTCACTGCAGTCTTGATCTCCCATGCTTAAATGATCCTCCCACATCAGTCTCCTGACTAGTTGAGACTACAGGTATGTGCCACCATGCCCAGCTAATTTTTATTTTTATTTTGTTGCTTAGTAGAAACAAACGTGATCTCCCTATGTTGACTAGGCTGCTCTTGAACTCCTGAGCTCAAGTGATCCTCTGGCAGTTTGATAGTTTCTTTAAAAACTAAATACACACATGGCTGGGCATGGTGGCTCACGCCTGTAATCACAGCACTTTGGGAGGCCAATGTGGGCGGATCATGAGGTCAGGAGTTCGAGACCAGCCTGGCCAACACGGTGAAACCTCCTCTCTACTAAAAATACAAAAATTAGCCGGGCATGGTGGTGCACGCCTGTAATCCCAGCTACTCGAGAGGCTGAGGCAGGAGAATCGCTTGAATCCGGGAGGCGTAGGTTGCAGTGAGCCAAGATCATGCCACTGGACTCCAGCCTGGGTGACAGAGTGAGAGTCTGCCTCAAAAAAAAAAAAAACCCCAAAAACTAAATACACACTTACTCTAAGGCCCAGCAGTTGCACTCCTGCTAATTTATCCCAGATGATTTAGGATTTCTGCTCACACAAAAACTTTCCATGAATGTTTGCAGCAGCTTTCTTTGTAACAGCCAAAAACTGGAAACAACTTGGATGTCCTTTGATAAGTAAGTGATTATAAAACAGCTTTGCTAGATCCACATTATGAAACATCACTCAGCAACAGAAATAATGAACTATCACTACAGTCAACACCCTGGATGGATCTCCAGAGACGCTGGGTGATAAAAGTCAATCCCAAAAGATTACATACTGTATGATTTCATTGACATAACATTCTTGAAATGACAAAAATATAGAGATGGAAAACAGATTAGTGGTTGCCAGGGGTTAAAGAAGACATAAGGGCAAGAGAGAAACAGGTTAAAGAAGACATAAGGGCAAGAGAGGCGGGTGGATCATGAGGTCAGGAGTTCGAGACCAACCTGGCCAACATGGTGAAACCCCGTCTCTACTAAAAACACAAAAATTAGCTGAGTGTGGTGGCAAGCACCAGTAATCCCAGCTACTTAGGAGGCTGAGGCAGGAGAATCGTTTGAACCTGGGAGGCAGAGGTTATAAAAAGGCAACAGGAAGGATCTTCTGAAGATATAAATGTTTTCTTTCTTGACTGTTTTAATGTTGTTATCATGGTTATCATATTTTAGTATAGTTTTGCAGGGTATACTATTAAGGGAAACTAGCCAAAAGGTATAGGAGATTTCTCTGTCCTATTTCTTACAGCTCCATGTGAATCTATAATGATCTCAAAATAAAAAGTTTAATTATATATAATAATTATTATATATAATTATTATATATAATATATATAAATAAAATAAATATATATAAATATATTTTATATATATTATATATATTTAATATATATTATATATATATAAAATATATATATTTTTTATATATATATATTAGAAAGATAGGCAGATAAGGCCGGGTGTGGTGGCTCATACCTGTAATCCCAGAACTTTGGGTGGCCACGGCAGGAGGATTGCTGGAGCCCAGGAGTTCCAGACCAGCCTGGGCAATATAGTGAGACTCCATCTCTGCAAAAAATTAAAATTAAAATTAAAATTAAAAATTAGCTGAGTGTGGTGGCGCATGCCTGTAGTCCCAGTTACTTGGGAGGCTGACACAAGAGGATCACTTGAGCCCAGAAATTTGAGGCTGCAGTGAATTATAATCACACCACTGTATTCCAGCCTGGGTGACAGTGAGACCCTGTCTCAAAAAAAAAAAAAAAAGAGAGAGAGAAAAAGATAGATAAACAGGTAAATAGGAGGAATGCACCTTAAGCTATTCAGACAGCCAAAGTTT
The DNA here is from genome assembly GCF_006542625.1 of Nomascus leucogenys. Classification (NCBI taxonomy): domain Eukaryota; kingdom Metazoa; phylum Chordata; class Mammalia; order Primates; family Hylobatidae; genus Nomascus; species Nomascus leucogenys. Next base: position 63,477,590 of record NC_044388.1, read on the forward strand.
CAAAGAAAGGCCCTAATATGAGCTCTAGGAAAAGGCAAAAATGCAGGCACAGATGGGCTAGCTCCTTAAGGCTAACAAGTACCCATTCACTGGAGGAGGCAACCCTAAAATGTGATCAGGTGACAAGTGGCCCCATGGTCCTGAGGAGCAGGCACTCTAACCCATGTAAAATAAACTGGAGACACGGAAATTGTAATGTGAGGAGAGTGTGGAGGCCAGGGAAGGGATGTTGTAATGACAAGTGCAAACAGAGAGCGGGGAGTTTCCATGGAGTCTGGAAAGCTGGAGGGCAAAGCACTGGGTGTTTTCCAGCACTGACCAGAGCAGAACACAGCTGGCCAACGTAAACATCCAGTCCACTGGGCAAACATACTCCTCACTGAAGGAGGATGTTTCACGGGGACAGCCACCATGTGATAAAAATATACCCTCCAGGAAATCCAATTTCCTTTGCCCAGGGTTCTAAACTCATCAAGCAACCTTTTGATCGTAATTTGATTTTTGATGGTTTCCTCGCTGGAAGAGAAGGCGCTAACAGCATCCAGTCTCCTAAATGATTGTGTTTTCCTCCCTCATCACCCCCCATGGTTTTTGGCATTGGGTATTGTGTTCTAAATTGTTTTCTCTCTCGGGCGTGATAGTATTTTCCCTCTAACAAGAATATAAACCACCCCCCAAGCAAAGGGATAGAGTCGACAAACATGTATTAAGCACCTCCTGTGTGCTTGGAACTGTGCAGGAATCAAAGGCAAGATGTCAGCAGATGTGATTCCTGCCCTCAGTGAGTGCTGGTTCCCTGGGGCTCCTGTACGCCCTGGGCTGGTGGTCATGGTGTTATGGACAAGAGTGTGGGCTCCAGAATCAAACCAATGGAGTCCAGATTCTGGCTCCAGTGTTTCGTACCTGCCTGAACTTGAGCAATTTACCCAATCTCTCCGACCTTCAGTGTTCTCATCTCTAAAGTGGGAATGATACCTCACAATGTGGTTGTGAGGATTCAGTGAGTTAATTTGGACACAATTAGGTACCAGGGACTTAGTAAGCATTTATTAGATGGGAAGTCTTGTTACTCTGATGATCATTCTCATAACCAAGAGGTCTCAGATTTCTCAGTCCTTGGGGATGCCACTTCCGTCTACTGCCTATAAACCAAAAAGTGTCTGAGACAGATCTCAATCCATTTAGAGGTTTATTTTGCCAAGGTTGAGGACGTGCTGGGGAAAAGAAGCAAGTTATGGTAGGATGTGAGGCCTGTGCTTTTTCCAAAGAGTTTTTAGAACTTCAGTATTTAAAGGGGAAAGAGTGCACAGGAGGGGAAGGAGGAAAAGAAAGGGGAAAAAAGAAAGTGGGGAGGGTAGGAGGTGGGGGGTTACATCTTCTGAGGCTTTGATTGGTGCTCTCGAAATCCACATTTTACATGTGAAAAAAAAGAAGAGTGAGGAGAGTCAACTATGCATTCATGTTGTGCTTTATTTTACATAAGATAAAGTAAGCATACCAGCCTGGGCAACATGGCAAAACCCTGACTCTACAAAAAAAAAAAAAAAGCCAGGTGTAGTGTACACACCTATAGTCCAGCTACTTGGGAGGCTGAGATGGGAGGATCACTTGAGCCCAGGAAGATGAGGCTGAAGTGAGCCATGATCACACCACTGCACTCCAGCCTGGGCAACAGAGTGAGATCTTGTTTCAAAACAAATAATAAATAACAAAGTAAGCATAGAGTAGAGGAAGAAGTCAAATATGCATTTGTCTTAGGATAGGTGGAGGGATGCTTTCTAGTCTTGTTTTTGTCCCGTACCAGTGAAGATAGGCTATTAATTTATTTACATTGTCAGGGTGAGATTCAACAGAACTCTGTTTTATGGTTAGTTCATAGGGGGAATATGCATTCTGAGAGATTTGGGTGTCCACAGGGAATTTCCTTGTGAGCAATTTGTGAGGAAGTCCTCGTCAGGGGGATAGGTGGCCTTCTATCATTGCAGCTAGACAACTATTTGGGAACAAAAGGGAAGGTGATTTTTTGCATGTCTCAGTTCCCAAGCTTAACTTTCCCTTTGGCATAGTGAGTTTGGGGTCCCAAGATTTTACCTTCCTTTCACATACCCAACTAACTTGTTTGGCCATGCAAGGTTCAATTATTTACCAAGTTCCCCTCTCCCAGCATCTAGGAACCCCGGGGAGTGCAGAGAAGCTCTATAAATCTGCCTTGGTTGTCACTTGCCACAAACCAGCATCTGGCTCAAGCCCATTGCCCTTCAGACCTTTGATGGGCATCTTCAGACCAGCTTCTCCTACTCCACTGTGACCACCTCCGCCAGCCCCAAGAGTGGGCCAAGGCCTGCCCTCCTTCCCACACAGTGCTACCTGAGGCCAGGCCTTCACATTCATCATGTGGCCTTTGGAAGGCTTGGGGATAACCAAGGAAGCTGAGCTCAGAAAATTCTGAACATGTTTCAGAGTCTTGACTCACCATTCTGTTTCAGGGACTGCCTCTCTAAAAAAGAAACCACGAAGGCTCCAGGCCTCACGTCATTTGAGGCCCACAGAGAAGAAAAAAAAAAAGTGTCCTGATTTGTTTTGTTTTGCTTTAAATGGAAACTGAATCTCAAACATGCAACTCTGCCCACCAAGAAGACAGTCCTGTTCGTGTGTAGAGAAGTTGAGCCACATGCCTCCAACTTCCATATAGCCCAAATCTCTTTGCTTTACCTTTACATTTGCAGGTCTGCGAGATCCGATATTGAGGGAGTCGGGACCATGGGGCCTCCCTGCAGCAAAAATACACTGTTGTTGCCACCTCAGTGGAAGTCTGAATCCATCTCTAACCACAGAGGCTTGAAAAATCTTGAGGTTGGCCAGGCGCGGTGGCTCACGCCTGCAATCCCAGCACTTTGGGAGGCCGAGGCGGGCGGATCACGAGGTCAGGAGATCGAGACCATCCTGGCTAACATGGTGAAATCCCGTCTCTACTAAAAATGCAAAAAAAAAAATTAGCCAGGCGTGGTGGCGGGCGCCTGTAGTCCCAGCTACTTGGGAGGCTGAGGCAGGACAATGGCGTGAATCCAGGAGGCGGAGCTTGCAGTGAGCCGAGATCACGCCACTGCACTCCACCCTGGGCGATAGAGCGAAACTCCGTCTCAAAAAAAAAAAATCTTAGGCCCTTTATTAACCAAGGCACCCTATCACATATATTTACATTTATTTTGCATAGCATAAGACACCATAGCTGAATTGAGGGGAAATAAACCTTTCACATTTCCACCGAGTATCTAAACACAGTCTTCATCAGGAGAAATTCCAGTCTGACCTCTCGAATTCCTTAAAAAAGAAAAGAAAAGAAAACGCTGAAGATAAATAGAGCAAAGCCCATCCAAACCTTCATTTGCGCCACGCGTGGTGGCTCACGCCTGTAATCCCAGCACTTTGGGAGGTCAAAGCAGGCAGATCACTTGAGCTCAGGCATTGGAGACCAGCCTGGGCTACATGGTGAGACCACTGTCTTTACAAAAAATTTAAAACATTAGCTGAGTGTGGCAGCACACACCTGTGGTCCCAGCTACTCCGGAGGCTGAGCAGGGAGGATCACTTGAGCCTGGGAGGTTGAGGTTACAGGAAGCTATAATTGTGCCACTACAATCCAGCCATGGAAACAGAGCAAGACCTTGTCTCAAAAAAAAATTATAAAATAAATAAAATAAAATAAATTATCATTCTCCTTCCCTCCTGAAACTGCCCAATGGATTCAACTTGCCCACTGCCTAGACAGAGCCAATTTATCAAGACATGGGAATTGCAATAGAGACAGACAGAGCCAGCTGTGCAGGAGACTGGAGTTTTATTATTACTCAAATCAGTCTCCCCAAGCATTTTAAGGACAACTTGGTGAGTTGGGAGAAGCCAGCGAGCCAAGAGTGCTGATTGGTCAGAGATGGAATCAGAGGGAATTGAAGTTGTCCTCTTGCACTGAGTTGGTTCCTGGGTGGGGGCCACAAGATCAGATGAGCCAGTTTATTGATCTGGGTGGGGCCAGCTGATCCATTAAGTGCAAGGTCTGCAAAATATCTCAAGCACTGATCTTAGGAGCAGTTTAGGGGGGGTCAGAATCTTTTAGCCTCCAGCTGCGTGACTCCTAAACCATAATTTCTAATCTTGTGGATAATGTTGGTCCTACAAAGGCAACCTAGTCCCCAGGCAAGAAGGAGTCTGCTTTGGGAAAGGGTTGTTATCGTCTTTGTTTTAAACTATAAACTATAGGCTGCGTGGGGTGGCTCATGCCTATAATCCCAACAATTTGGGAGGTCAAGGCGGTGGGTCACCTGAGGTCAAGGAGTTCTAGAGCAGCCTAGCCAACGTGGCGAAACCCCATCTCTACTAAAAATACAAAAGTTAGCTGGGCATGGTGGCGATCGCCTGTAGTCTCAGCTACCAGAGGCTGAGGCAGGGGAATCGCTTGAACCCGGGAGACCAAGGTTGCAGTGAGCTGAGATCACGCCACTGCACTCCAGCCTGGGCGACAGAATGAGACTCTGTCTCAAACAAACAAACAAAAAAACAAACAAACAAACAAACAAAAAACACTATAAACTATAAACTAAGTTCCTCCCAAAGTTAGTTCAGCCTACGCCCAGGAATGAACATGGACAGCTTGGAGGTTAGAAGCAAGATGGAATTGATTAAGTTAGATCTCTTTCACTGTCTCAGCCATAATTTCGCAGAGGTGGTTTCACTCCCAGTTCTCTGCCCCAGGACTTGTCCCTGGAGCTACTCCTTTCTCCTGCTTAAGTTGTTTATCCCCATGCTAGGTTAACTCAGCCAAGGCTCTACTCGTCAGCCTGAATGGAGCAGCCAGGCCAGCAGAAGAAACACAATCTTCCCTAAAAGTTCAGGGGAAAGTTGTGCAGACGCATGCTTCCATTTATCATTGTCATTGTTTCTCCTACTTTCTAGCTTACCTAGTGAGAGATAGTTTTCTCCAACAGTTATCATTAAACAGGTGGCCCTCTCATGTCACCTACACATTTGCCCTTGAACTTGGCCAACAACTCACCTAGTTTGGTTATTTTATTTTACAAAAGAAAAGTCAAAAAGTGTTCAAAAGAGAAGAAAAGGAGAAGAAGAAGAAAGAGGAGGAGGAGATGAAAAGAAGTAAGATAAGGAAAAGTGAGAGGGGAGAGAGAAAGAACACGATTGAACATTTTCTGTGCAGCAAGAGAAGCACCACCAGCCGTTAAAGAGGTCGTTAAAGACAGTCTGTTCATTTTCCCCGCACATTCTGGGGATCCCAAAATAAGATCCATGGGAGATGACATTACACTTTTTCAAAACACCTTTCTGAGAACACCTCCCACAATGTGTCAAAACAAATGAAATTCTACATCTCTGCTTATAAATATTTTCCCCCAGCAACAAATGAAAGCTGTGATTCTGCAGATACCTCATGGCTTCCTGTTCCTTAGAAGGGGTGTAGATAAGACCTACAGTGTGACTGCAGAGCCATTTGCGGCAGCATCGTTTTTATACTATGAGTGAGCACGCATTTACATAATTCCACTCAAAAAATACTGATTGAATATACATAGTATTATATAAATATGTATCAATACCTATGAGAACTAAATTAAGAGAAGCTAGTCAGAACCAGGCAGTGTGTGGGAGCCCCCCTCAATTCCTGCAGCAGGGTTGAGCTGCCTGACTTTGGGGAACAGATGCTATTTGAGTACTGGGGCATTATTCACCTAGAACTGCCCTGTGTCTGTCCCCGATCCCATAGCGCAGTGGATAAATAAAATCTGTGCTCATGCATTAGATCAGCATGAATTACCACTGAAAATACATATAAGATGCAGGAATTGCATCTTTAATTCCAAACATATTTGTTATGAAAGACTCAGAGATTGGGGAAACCAGGGGAAAATGTTAGCATTTCTTAGGAAGCTTTTAAGTTGCATCTGCTACTTGAATACTTAGACTGAGCGAGTGGCTTTAAAGATATTAATAAATACCTATTGAAACACAATGAATTTTGTAGAGAGGAAGACGTCCCATGAATTTGTTTCTGAATCTTCACCGAAGGAAAAATTAAAACTATTTTTTATTAGTCGGCTCTGGCTCCCATAAGAACATACCACAGCATGAGTGGTGTAAACAGCAGAAATGTATTTTCTTCTAGTGCTCCTCTTCCTGGCTTGTGAGATGGGGGCCTTCTCTCTACATCCTCACGTGGCCCTTCCTCTGTGCACAGGAATTCCTGGTATCCCTGCCTCTTCTTTCTGTTTTAGAGACAAGGTCTCTGTCACACAGGCTGGAGTGCGATGGCAAAATCATAGCTCACTGCTGCCTCGACCTCCTAAACTCTAGCGATCCTCTCACCTCAATCAGTCTCCCAAGTAGCTGGGAGAAAAATTAACCGAGTTAATTTTTCTTCCTAATTTTTTGTAAAGATGGAGATCTTGCTATGTTGTTCAGGCTGTTCTCCACCTCCTGGGCTCAAGCTAGCCTCCCCACTCCGGCCTTTCAAAGTCCTGGGATTACAGGCGTACGACACCGCACCCATCTCTTCCTCTTCTTACAAGGACACCAGTCAGTCCTGTAGGATTAAGAACACACCCTTGTTACCTCATTTAACCTTAACTACCTCCCTAAAGGCACTATCTCCAAACATAGTCACATTGAGGGCTACAGGTTCAATGTATGAATTTTGGTAGAGGGGTAAATATGCTCCAAAGTGCCTCCCTGCAACCTCCACCTCCCGGGTTCAAGCGATTCTGCTCAGCCTCCCCAGTAGCTGGGACTACAGGCACGTGCCACCGTGCCCAGCTAATTTTTTGTATTTTTAGTAGAGACGGGGTTTCACCATGTTGGCCAGGTTCGTCTCGAACTCTTGACCTCAGATGTTCCGCCCACCTCGGCCCCACAAAGTGCTGGGATTACAGGTATGAGCCACTGTGCCCTGCCCAAAGTTCTTTTGAAGTGGCTTCGTTGTCTGGGGTAAATACCCAGGGTTCATCATCTCGCACCAAGAAAATTTAGCACATGGACACACTTGAGGAGTTTAGGAGTGCAGGTTTAATAGGCAAAGTAAAGAGAAAGGAGAACAGCTCTCTCTCTAGTGAAAGAGATGAGCTTCTGAAAGGGAAAGACCAGCTGGTGGTAGATGCCCCGGATTTTATAGGCAGGCTTGAGGAGGCGGTGTCTGATTTACTTAGGGCCCACAGATTGGTTTGATCAGGTGTGACGTTTACATAGTGCAGGGAAGGCTGGCTGCCCCACCCTAATCTTATTATGCAAATGAACTTTCCACATGACTGGCACCATCTTGTCTGCTCTTTACTGTACACAAGGCTGGCAGAGACAGAAAGGAAGATGGGGCCATCATTTTGAACATGATTGGCACAACTGCCGGCATCTATGTCTGCAGCTCGATTTTATAGGCTGCTGTTTGTTAGAAAATGATTTGGGGGCTGCTTTTCATTAAAAAGGGAAACCTTACCGAGGACTCCTGTACCTTCACTAACTGCCTAAGTAATTTCTTCTTAACTCCTATATCACTTTCAAGTTGAATGCCGTGGCTCAGGCCTATAATCCCAGCACTTTGGGAGGCCCACGTGGGCAGATTGCTTGAGCTCAGGAGTTCAAGACCAGCTTAGGCAAACATAGCAAAACATCGTCTCTACTTTTTTTTTTTTTAGATGGAGTCTTACTCTGTCACCTAGGCTGGAGTGCAATGGCGCGATCTTGGCTCACTGCAACCTCTGCCTCCTAGGTTCAAGAGATTATCCTGCCTCAGCCTTCTGAGTAGCTGGAGTTACAGGTGCCCACCACCACGTCTGGCTAATTTTTGTATTGTCAGTAGAGACAGGGTTTCATCTTGTTGGCCAGGCTGGTCTCGAACTCCTGACCTCAAGTGATCCGCCCGCCTCAGCCCCAAAAAATGTTGGGATTATAGGCGTGAGCCACTGCGCCTGACCATCTCTACTTTTGTAAGAAAAGAAAGAAACAAATTGCTTTTAACTAAAAATATTGACTATTTCAAATATCTACTAGAGCTAAAATCTAGAAACAGACAGACATAGGTTTAGAAATATTGAAGTTGAGGATGATAAGCACAGAATGGCTAATGCATATGCTGCTCTTCTCCTTGTAGGGGGTGATTGGGGACAGTTTTTATTTGCTTTGTTCTTCTACCTCTCCACCCCCATCCCCATTACTCTATATGGACCCTTTTAACTTCTCAAAACCAAAGTTCATTCATTCTAGGTTATAAGTGCTCTAAGAACAGAGGGCATTTCTTTCTTTCTTTTTTTCTTTTTTCTTTTCTTTTTTTTTTTTTTTTATACTAGGAAGAGCCAACATTGAAGCATCAAAAAGCAAGGTTGCTATGAATGCTTGGCAGCCATAAGCCAGTACGGAGGGCATTTCTGTTTAATTCCATGTAGACTCAGGCACATATGAGCAGCTCAATAAATACCTGCTGGAAGAACGAATGGTTCCATTCCTTATAAACATGGAATTGGACCGGGTGCGGTGGCTCACGCCTGTAATCCCAGCACTTTGGGAGGCCGAGGCGGGCCTCCTCACGAGGTCAGGAGATCGAGACCATGGTAAAACCCCGTCTCTCCTAAAAATACAAAAAAAAAAAAAAAAAATTAGCCAGACGTGGTGGTGGGCGCCTGTAGTCCCAGCTACTTGGGAGGCTGAGGCAGGAGAATGGCGTGAACCCGGGAGGCGGAGCTTGCAGTGAGCTGAGATTGCGCCACTGCACTCCAGCCTGAGTGACAGAGCTAGACTCCGTCTCAAAAAATAAAAAATAAATAAACATGGAACTGAAAGGAGTCAGTTAGGAGAAGGGCCTCAGCGAGTGGAGGCCAGTCGTAGATGGGCTCTTCTCTCATTCTTCCCAGTCCCCTACCTTCCTGACAGCCAAGGATCTAAACTCCGTACAGCTGCCATCGTGGCCTCAGGAGAGGGGACGTGAAGCCCCAAGTCAAGTCTCTGAGTATCACATGCTTGGAGAATGTTGACCCATGAATTGAGAGAAAGTACAACCCAGCTACCCTTCGATTCCCATGGCCACACACCCAAGAATTGCCAGGGTCCAGGTCAAGGGAGAAGGTAATTATGCCAGAGGTCACAAGTGACAACCAACAAGTATTTACTGAGTGCCTGCTCTTTGGTCAGTCAATAAATATTTATTAATTACATATTTTGCATCAAATACAGTACTTGGCAGTGCAGATGCAAAAGATGAATAAGATGCTGTTGCTCTTTAGGGATGAATATGTGGGTGCCAAGGGGAGATGCAGAGCCCACTGCACTACTGCGTCAGGCTTCTGCTTAGCCCTGACAAGCTCACGTCATGACTGGCAGTTCCTCAGTGTCTGTAAGTAAAGGCCTATCCTGTGTGTGTTCCCTGAGCAAAACAAAAAGTTTTCCATTTAAACTCTATTTTGCCGGCCATGATGGCTCATACCTGTAATCCCAACATTTTGGGAGGCCAAGTTGGGTGGATCGATTGAGCCCAGGAGTTTGAGACCAGCCTGGGCAACATAGCAAGAACCCATCTCTACAAAAAAATTTAAAACTAAAATTTAGCCAGGTGTAGTGATGCATGCCTGTGGTCCCAGCTACACAGGAGGCTGAAGTGAGAGGATCTCTTGAGCCCAGCAGGTCAAGGCTGCAGTGAGCCATGATCATGCCACTGCACTCCAGCCTGGGCAACAGAGTGAGACACTGTCTCCAAAAATTAAAAATAAAAATAAAATTAAAATCATCCTTTAAAAGGTGGTAAAGGCCAGGCACGGTGGCTGACGCCTGTAATCTCAACACTTTGGGAGGCCAAGGCAGGCGGACCACCTGAGGTCGGGAGTTCAAGGCCACCCTGACCAACATGGAGAAACCCTGTCTCTAGTAAAAATACAAAATTAGTCGGGCGTGGTGGCATGTGCCTGTAATCACAGCTATTCAGGAGGCTGAGGCAGCAGAATCGCTTGAACCTGGGAGGTGGCGGTTGCGGTGAGCTGAGATAGCGCTATTGCACTCCAGCCTGGGCAACAAGAGTGAAACTCTGTCTCAAATAAATAAATAAATAAATAAATGGTGGTAGAATTGCTGGAACCCAGGAGTCGGAGGTTGCAGTGAGCCAAGGTCACACCACTACACTCTGGCCTGGGGAACAGAGCGAGACTCCATCTCAAATAAATAAATAAATAAATAAAATAAACTCTATTTTTTCCTTTTTCCTTTTTCCTTTTTTTTTAAATGACTGTCCATCAGTTTGACTGGCCCAAGAGGTATAGGCCTGGACTGCAGCGCAGCGAGCCAGAGGAATGCCTGGACTGAATATTCAACTCAGAGTGACATTTTCACAACTCTGGTCATAAGGCTTGAGGTGACAAACTGCAAGGTCAGGATGACTGCTCCCAGATAAGAGTCTGCTCCCGGTGAGTGGCCATCAGGCAGCTGACAGGGAGCACAGAGCGGGGATTATGTACTCGAGTGACAGCCTGGTGTGGTGACCTGGCCTCCTGCCAGGGCCAACCTCCCTGTTGGCTAAATGACCCAGGACATTCTCCCCCACAGCAGCAGAATCTGCCAGAGCCTCCTTAACCGGCCTGTTTGCTCCTACCACCACCCTGCGCGTGAGATTATGCTGGGCATGACATAGCGATGACACCGTTGCTTGCTCTATAGCTAAATGGGCCAAAGTCAAAATCACAGAAGTCACTTGGGTAAGGCAGAAACGCACAGACACTGCCACGGAGCCAGCAGACTCTCCCAGCAACCCCAATTCAGGGAGGTGAGCCTTCCTGAAGCAAAGATTTGCAGCACAGAGCAGTAAATACCAGGTTCAACCAAGTGAAGCTGCCAGTATCAGATCATTTTTGCCTACAAAAACAAAACTTTCATACGGTCCAGCAGTCACTGACTCTTACATTACGTAGCATATCCTATGTGCCAGGCAAAATTCTTTTTTTTTTTTTTTAAGAGACAGAGTCTCACTGCATTGCCCAGGCTGGAGTGCACTGGCACGATCATAGCTCAGTGCATCCTTCACCTCCTGGACTCAAACGATCCTCCTGCCTCAGCCTCTGGAGTAGCTGGGACTACAGGTGCATGCTACCATACCTGGCTCAGGCGAGGTTCTGGTCTCTCCACACACAAACTCACCTCATTTATATAACAACCCCACGAGGATGGTACGTGATTATCCCTGTTTTACAGACAGGGCTGAGGAAGTGGCTGCTAGTCAGTGGCAACAATTCAAACGCAGGCACCCTGGCCCCAGAATCCACACTCTCCACCTGTACCCTGACCTGCCTCTGCCAGAAGTGTGCAGAGTTCAGGGAAATCACAGAGTAAGGGCCAAGATGCTCAAAAAGGCTTCCAGAAGGGAGTCAGGCCTGAGGAAGCTGTACCTTCTGATCCCTGACACAGTGACCGAAGGCCTTCATCTCATTTGAGTATGGTCAAGTTTGACTCAAGTTACCCGGTGGCTCCTCACCTACAGAAAGGGTGCTGTCCCCAAGGGTTCAAGCCACTCCATACAAATTCACTTCAGGTTCACATTATCTTTATTTTTATTTATTTATTTTGAGACAGGGTCTCATTCTGCCACCCAGGCTGGAGAGCAGTTGAGTAATCACGGCTCACTGCAGCCTTGACCTCCCAGGCTCAAGCCTCCCACCTCAACCTCCCGAGTACCTGGGACTGCAGGTGTGTCCCACTGCACTCGGCTAATTTTTGTATTTTTTGCAGAGCTGGGGGGCTCACTATGTTGCCCAGGCTGGTCTTGAACTTCTGGGCTCAAGCGATCCTCCTGTCTTATCCTTCCAAAGTGCTGGGATTACAGGAGTGGCCCAAGTTCACTTTATAAACATCTGTTGCATAAACAGATCTGAGTGAGGAGAAAAAGAATGAATGAGCAAAAACAGAGTGCAAATTTGTTCATTAACATGGAAAAAGAAAAGTGCCGGAATGACGGGAATCCCCAGGTATGTGGAGTTGGGGGGCGCTGAGCTTTCCAATTACATGACCTGGTGCATATTTCACAAAAACCCCATGGGGGAAATATTGTCATTGAATTTTACAAATGAGGAAGCCCACTGGGAGAGGTGACTGAAGCTAACTGCCCCCAAATTCTGTACTTGGCAGGGTCAAGATTCTGACCACCCTGTTTTCACACCTGCTTCTCCCTTCCAAGCTGCTGGGCGCTTTCTGTTCCCAGCAGGAAAATTAACTTGGGAAATCCTATTAAGATGATCCCACTGCTGGCAGAGTACAGGCCCAGTTTACAAGGAGCCACAAGGTCTCTGGGAATAGCTTCTGGCTGTGAGCCCCTGATTCTCCCTCCTCCACCACGCAGCCATCCAGCTGCCAGCCAGAAGAGAACACGTAACTGGACAGTCAGAGTATGCCTGCCCTGGTCGCTGCTGGAGAAACTGGAGACTGTCACTCTCTCACTCCGGCACCTTTTCCAATATTCCTTATCAGCCACCAAAAGCTACTGCCATTACAACATTACCTCATGATGGGCATATTACAATTTCCTAGATTACATCTTATCTGACATTAGCTACATTTTAGGGTTGTTGCTTCCTGGCACTTTAATTTTAAAAGTAAGCTATCTCCAAATCACAGAGGAGGATGAGTTACAGCTGCTTCCATCCATTCTCTGAGCCTCGTTTACAGAAACTAACCTTTTCTTCCACAGGCCTGGATTGCAGGGTGCACTCTTGTGCTGATTCTATAGCCTTCTAGCCATTAACTGTAATAAGGAAGGATAATGTTCTTTATCTCAATTATTTTGTTTTCTATTTTTGGTGGTTGGCATGAGAGGAAGTACAGGCAGAATCTGATTGTGTAAAATTGTCATCTTGATAACAGTGCCCTTTTGCAAGACATGGGTCACCAAGCTCCTGAAGAATTTTTTTTTCTTTTCTTTTTGAGACAGGGTCTTACTCTGTCACCCAGGCTGGAGTGCAGTGGTGCCATCATGGCTCACTGCAGCCTCAAACTCCCAGGCTCAAACTGTCCTCCCACCTCAGCTTCCCAAGTGGCTGGGACCACAGGCACGCACCACCATGCCTGGCTAATTTTTTTGTAGAGACAAGGGTCTCACTTTGTTGCCCAAGCTGGTCTTGAAGCCCTGAGCTCAAGTGATCCTCCTGCCTCAGCTTCCCAAAGTGCTGAGATTACAGGCATGAGCCACCTTGCCCGGAGGGACTATTTCTTCATATAATTATTAACTTTAACTACAGGGATTAGGTATCATATAAAGAGATACCAAAGATATAACTTGGTGCAACATTACCATATAATCATCAAGGGTTAATAAGTATAAAGAGGAAAGAACGTGGCCAGGCACAGTGGCTCACACCTGTAATACCAGCACTTTGGGAAGTCAAGGTGGGTGGATCACCTGAGGTCGGGAGCTCAAGACCAGCCTGACTAACCTGGTGAAACCCCATCTCTACTAAAAATACAAAATTAGCCGGATGTGGTGGCACATGCCTGTAGTCCCAGCTACTGGGGAGGCTGAGGCAGGAGAATCGCTTGAACCCAGGAGGCGAGGGTTGCAGTGAGCCAAGATGGCACCATTGCACTCCAGCCTTGTTTCACTCAACAAGAGTGAAACTGCATCTCAAAAAAAAAAAAGAAAAAGGAAAAAAAAAGAACGTGTTTTTACAAAATATAACTTACCCACATTGTATACCCTACCACTGATGAGACAAAGAAAAACCTCAAATGGAGTATTTGAGGAGTGGATAGGCACTGAAATCACTGTCTATTTGACTTTCCTCCATTTGTTTCCAGATGGCAACAGCCAATAGTGTAAGGCAGAAAGGAGGACAGGAGACGGAGACTTCACTCAGTTCTTCAGGAAATCCACTCCCTTCTAGGGCATGGCAAACTACAAAGGAAAAAGAACAAAGCTAGGAAATGGGAAAGTTGTGGCCCAGGCTGGAGTGCAATGGTGTGATCTCAGCTCACTGCAACCTCTGCATCCCAGGCTCAAATAATTGTCCTGCCTCAGCTTCCCGAGTAGCTGGGACTACTGGTGCACACCACCACGCCTGGCTAATTTTTGTATTTTTTGTAGAGACAGGATTTCGCCACGTTGACCAGGCTGGTCTCCAACTCCTGTCCTCAAGTAGTGATCCATCTCCTCAGCCTTCCAAAGTTTTGGGATTACAGGCATGAGCCACCACAGCCGGCTTTTGTCGTTTTTGGTTTTTTTTGTTTGTTTTGTTTGGTTTGGTTTGGTTCGGTTCTGTTTTGAGACAAGGTCTTGCTCTGTTGCCCAGGCTGGCCTTGAACTCTTGGGCTCAGGGGATCATCCTGCCTCAGCCTCCAGAGTAGCTGGGACTACAGACTCATCACCATGCCCAGCTTTATCTGTTATTTAATGTCTTCAGGTTTTTGTGGCTGAATTTGGATGAAGGGATTGAAGGCTAAAAATTATAAAGTATAGGCAGGGCGCAGTGGTTCACGCCTGTAATCCCAGCACTTTGGAAGTCCAAGGCAGGCAGATCACGAAGTCAGGAGTTCGAGACCAGCCTGGTCAATATGGCGAAACCCCGTCTCTACTGAAAATACAAAAATTAGTCGGGTGTGGTGGCACGCGCCTGTAATCCCAGCTACTCAGGAGGCTGAGGCAGAAGAATCGCTTGAACCCGGGAAATGGATGTTGCAGTGAGCCAAGATCACGCCACTGCACTCCAGTCTGGGCAACAGAGCGAGACTCCGTCTGAAAAAAAAAAAAAAAAAAAAAAAAAACAGATAAAGTCTCACTCTGCCACCCAGGCTGGAGTGCAATGGTGCGCTCGGGGCTCACTGCAACCTGCGCCTTCCAAGTTCAAGTGAGTCTCCTCCCTCAGTCTCCAGAGTAGCTGGTATTACAGGCACTCACCACCAGACCCAGCTAATTTTTGTATTTTTAGTAAAGACAGGGTTTCACCATGTTGGTCATGCTAGTCTCAAACTCCTGACCTCAAGTGATCCGCCCACCTTGGCCTCCCAAAGTGCTGAGATTACAGCCATGAGCCACTGTGCCAGGGAAGAAAAAGAAATTCCTTTTATTTGCAAAGAGAATAGGTGCAGTGCCTTTGATCAGGCAATGTTATCTAGCTAGAATGTAAAGACACTGTTTTTCAACATGTTTCTTTTTAGAGTTATCTTCTCCGTATAGCAAGTGATAGAAAATTTCCATTTATATTATCAAAAAGAAGGATCATTTTATTTTTTATCTTAAATTTTTCAAAATAAAAAACAGAAAGAATAGTACAATGAATAACTGTATTCTCACCACAGAGATTCAACCATTCTTTACAATTTCATCTATAATTTATTTTTTGTCCAACAACTTAAAACTAAATTACAGACATTGTGACACTTTTCTCCTGAAATACTTCAACATGCAATTCCAGAAAACAAGAATATTCTTCCACAAAATCATTATCCATTATCACACGTAAGATTAATAATTCCCTCATGCTGTCTAGCCCATGTTCAATTAGGAAGGTGGTTTTTGTTAAATAAATTCACTTTAAACATGTGAGATGATTGAAAGAAGGAAACATTAGGTAAATAATAGTAAATAATAATATAGGTGATATATGGATATGGGCAAAAGCCTGATGATGGCGGGTTTTATAAAACTCTAGTTTGAGGCCAGGCGCGGTGGCTCACGCCTGTAATCCCAGCACTTTGGGAGGCCAAGGTGGGTGGATCACCTGAGATAAGGAGTTCGAGACCAGCCTGACCAACATGGTGAAACCCCATCTTTACTAAAAATACAAAAATTAGCCGGGTGTGGTGGTGGGCGCCTGTAATCCCAGCTACTCAGAGGTTGAGGCAGGAGAATCACTTGAACGTGGGAGGCAGAGGTTGCAGTGAGCAGAGATCATGCCATTGCACTCCAGCCTGGGTAACAAGAGTGAAACTCGTCTCCAAAAAAAAAAAAAAAAAAAGAGGCCAGCACCAGAGAATGCTTTCAAGTTTTCAACATTATGATCTAGCCTAAGCTGCAATTGGTATCCTAGCTTAAAAACTAATACCTGGGAGGCCAGGCGCGGTGGCTCATGCCTGTAATCCCGGCACTTTGGGAGGCTGAAGTGGACGAATCATCTGAGGTCAGGAGTTCGAGACCAGTTTGTCCAACAAGGTGAAACTCTGATCTGTACTAAAAATGCAAAAATTAGCTGGGCGTTGTAGTGCCCACCCATAATCCCAGCTACTTGGGAGACTGAGGCAGGAAAATCACTTGAACCCAGGAAGCGGAGGTTGCAGTGAGCCAGTATCACACCACTGCACTCCAGCCTGGGTGACAGAGCAAGACTCTGTCTTGAAAAAACAAACGAACAAAAAAAACTAATACCTGGGAAACGTAGAGATGATGATAAGACATGCAATCTAGGCTGTGTAGGAAAAGAAAATAGAACAGGAAAGATGCTCATAGATTGGAAGAAAATTAAGTGGGCCAAGAAATAGAAGTCATCTCTTGATCAAAAAATAAGTGTGTTGGGAAGAACAGTGAAAAAGTGAAGTATAGGAATAAAAAGAGAATAACATGTCTTCAAATGTAGGATGGGGTTACAACTTGATAAGGCCATCTTAAATTGAAAATTTCTATTAAGTCGAAAGTGTGTTTTCAACTTGGGATATTTTCAACTTATAATAGGCTTCTGCAGAGGTAACCCCATTGTAAGTCGAGGAAAATAGTGAATGCATATGGCTTTCACACCACTGTAAAGTCATAAGTCCAACCACCATAAGTCAGGGACATCTGTATACACGAGCCTAATTGGAGGTTATCTCTGGGAGGTATGACAAGGGGTAATTTGTCCTCTCTGCGGTATCGGTCTCAACCTTACAAGCTGTAGAATCAGGCTGCCTGGTTCGAATTCTGGTTATGCCACTATCAGCTGTGGACCCCTGAACTGATTACTTGAGGTCTCTTTGTCTCAGTTAACTCACCTATAAAACAGGAGGAAACTAGTTTCTACCCTATAATACACTATAACCCTTTCCTAACACATAAGTGATAAACATGACCCAAAAATTTCAGTGGCAAAAAGGGTGGGTTTGCGTTAAGGCAAGGTTAATGAAAAACAGGATTTTTGTCAGCCTGTTTTGTCATGAAAAGCACAAAAGTAAAGATAAACCTACACTGTGCGCAACTGACCAGAAACAATGCCCTCACCATCTCTCTCCTGTTCCTCCATTCTCAGGGGCGGGAAGGGACAGGAGTGGGAGGAAGAAGTGACACCGGTCGGCAGAGCAGGAGAGCACAGCCTCTGGAAATTAAATTTGAAAGTTGGTGGGAGGCTGGGTGCAGTGGCTCACACCTGTAATCCCAGCACTTTGGAAGGCCAAGGCAGGTGGATTACTTGAGGTCAGGAGTTCAAGACCAGCCTGGCCAACATGGTGAAACCCCATCTCTACTAAAAACACAAAAATTAGCCTGGTATGGTAGGGGGCACCTGTAATCCCAGCTACTTGGGAGGCTGAGGCAGGAGAATCACTTGAACCCAGGGAGGTAGAGGTTGCTTTGAGCCAAGATCACGCCATTGCACTCCAACCTGGGCGACAAGAGCGAAACTTCATCTCCAAGAAAAAAAAAAAAAGTTGGTAAGAAGTGGGAAAGGGAGGGGCTAGGATCAAGGTTAACCTCAGAACTGTGGATTATAAAAGGGCCTTCCTCTCAAAAAGAACAGGAATTTATTCAGCTCCCATATGAGAATGAGAGCAGGCAGAGACTGGGAGATAATTAGCAATAGCCAATCGTGTTTTATGGGATATTGATTTATCACTTGGTTTTACTATACATGTCAAGTGCTGAGAACAGACCCTGGCGCATCAAAAGCACTCAATAAATGTGCACTATCATTTGTATTATCGCCTCCCTCCTTTTCATTTCCACTCTCTCTCCCTATTTCAGGCTCGTGTTACAACTTGGCTGGTTTATGTTAGCTCTTCCTAACTGGTCTCCTGTCTTGGGCAGAGAATTCCAAGAAGCCACCAGGAATTCACCCACACTTCTAAATTTCTGAGTGCCTGCCACATCCCAGCCTAGAAGAACCTAGAGCTTCTTCAATATGCTTGTGAAGGAGTGCAGGGAACTTCCCCTCAAATTTGGCTCCCTGGTATAACAAGTATTTTGAATTACAGGTCCTTAGAGATCAGTGGATGCCACAAGAGACTTTTCC
Organism: Nomascus leucogenys; assembly: GCF_006542625.1. NCBI lineage: Eukaryota > Metazoa > Chordata > Mammalia > Primates > Hylobatidae > Nomascus > Nomascus leucogenys. The sequence continues at coordinate 63,495,799 of NC_044388.1, forward strand.
CCTATCTACACTAAGCCCAGCAGACCCACTAAGGAGAACAATTTGTGTCCTTCCTCCCTCTTAACCCTCTACCTCTCCCAAAGCACAGAGTGAAGTTGCTCTCTGAAGTGACTTCATCTGCCTAAAGTCCAGACCTACCAGAGAACAAAGCAATGACCTCTGGTCCCTTCCCTGACTTTTCATTAACTCAACCCTTACTGCAGGAAGGCAGGCAGAAGTCTGTCAACAAACCTAGATGGATTTTTGTCACAAACCATTGTCTGCCTTGCAGGCTCAAAAGACTTTGTCCCAAGACCATTGTATGTTCTTCAAGCCCATTGAATTCCCTAAAACTCAGTTACTACCCCTAAAATCCTCCACACCCCCCCATCTTCCTTTTCCCTAAGAAGCAGGGTATATAAGCATCTGTACCCCATTGGGATACTGGGCAATCACTCTGTGACTCTGCCCATGCACACGGTAGTAATGCATCTGTATGCCTTTTCTTTTATTAACCTGCATTTTTGTGAATTGAATTTTCAGCAAAACTTCGCCCCTGTACTTGGTACTACAGTACCTTGCCATGCTTACCACAGCCAACCAGACCATGGTGGACATATGACATAAAGGCTAGTCAGCTGCCCTGATGTTATCTGCACAGCATGCAGGCTCTATATTAGCTTGTGATTGGCTGGTCAAATCATATTCTGCAATTTAGAGAATTCAGATGCAAGATATCGGAAAGACCAGCTGACACAAAAGAAACAGAGGCAAACAACACAGAGACAAGGCAATAGACAGAACTCCTAGGGTAGGAGAAGTCATGAATAAGTAGACAATACCACTTCTTCCCCTCCTCTTCTCTGGTCTCTACTGAACCCCAAACATAAATGAAGGCGTTTAACACCTTGGCCATGGGAGTCCTCTCTGGTCCTAATCCCAATATTATCCTGGGCAATGCCCAAGGTCTCTGTGGATATCCAAGCTCTACAAATCCAGTGATTTTCTCTTTGAGTGGCTTCTTCCAGTATAGCCTTAACACTTCTTAAATCTAGGAATCCCAGAGTCACAAAACTGTAAAGCTGCAAGGGGTCTTCTAGATATCATGCCTCTCAAATATCTTCATTGACTTTCCACTGTTAATGGCCTTTCAGGTTGCCTTTTGGAAATAATTATCAAAAGCCCTATGAGCACATACCTTTGCACCCAGCAATTCTACTTCTAGTCATTTATTCTGTGGAAAATAATCAGACAAGCATCCAAAAAAATGACAAAATAGAATTTTTTTTTTTTTTTTTTTTAAAGACAGAGTCTCTGTCACCCAGGTTGGAGTGCAGTGGCACGATCTTGGCTCACTGCAACCTCTGCCTCCTGGGTTCAAGTGATTCTTTCTCCTGCCTCATCCTCCTGAGTAGCTGGTATTACAGGCGTCCACCACCACGCCTAGCCGATTTTTGTATTTTTAGTAGAGACAGGGTTTCACCATGTTGGCCAGGCTGGTCTCGAACTCCTAACCTTGTGGTCCACCCGCCTCAGCCTCCCAAAGTGTTGGGATTACAGGCGTGAGCCACCGTGTCTGGCCAAGAATGGAATTTCTTGAGGTGAAGTCTTCTCCTGGTGAAGATGCTGTGAACATTGTTGGAATAACAACAAACGTCTTACAGTACTACACAAACTTAATTGATAAAGCAGCAGCAGAATTTGAGAAGATTCATTCCAATTGTGAAAGAAGTTCTGTGGGTAAAATGCTATCAAACAGCATCTCATGGTACAGAGAAATCTTTTATAAAATGAAGAGTAAATTGATGCTGCAGACAACCTGTCTTTAAAAAAAAAAAAAAAAATTTTAAGAAAGCAAAAGCCAGGCATGGTGGCTCATGCCTGTAATCCCAGCACTTTGGGAGGCTGAGGCAGGCAGATCATGAGGTCAGGAGATCGAGACCATCCTGGCTAACATGGTGAAACCCCGTCTCTACTAAAACTACAAAAATTAGCCAGGCGTGGTGGCGGGCGCCTGTAATCCCAGCTACTTGGGAGGCTGAGGCAGGACAATGGCGTGAACCCGGGAGGCGGAGCTTGCAGTGAGCCGAGATCACGCCACTGCACTCCAGCCTGGGCGACTAAGCGAGACTCCATCTCAAAAAAGCAAACAAAAAACAACAACAACAACAACAAAAAGAAAGCAAAAAATACTTTTCTAAACCTCAGTTTCTTATGATCAAATTTGAATTTTTCCTCCCATCAAAATGGCAAAGTGTTACTTGGTGATCCATTAGCCTTGATTTGAAATAAGAAATAAAAGTAATTGACTCTCTCTTACAATGTTACGACGTCTTTATGGAGACAAAGTTCAGCCACATTTTCTCAAATGCTAAGCTCCTTATTTTGCCCAGAGCATGAGTTCAGTATTCACCGCCTTGCACAGACTTCACCAAACACTGACAATGAGTTTTAAAGGACAATGACAGGGTTGAGAGTTTGAAAAAATTGACCTACTTTTCTCCTCTATCTGTTCCTAAAAATCCATGTCATTTTCTTCCTGGGAACCAACTTAGTTCTTTAATCCACACGCGCAATTCCTGTCCATGGAAGGCATAATTTGGCCTCATGTGTTTGCTTTTTGTTTTGCTTTTGAATCAAATGCTTCAGTGCTTTGATAACTAAAAATGAAAGAGAAAAGAAAATGTGTTTTTCTTCAGACTTAAAAAAAAAAATCAGTGTTGAACCCTCAAGGGATTATCGTGTAAAACATGACGTAAAGAAGCTGGAGTGGAGTGGGGACGGGCCTGGAGAGAAAGGGATGCTGAAACCTCATCCATTGCTTGTAGAATAATGTGTGCACAGGGTGACAGGGTGCGCCAGCCCCTGAGGTCACCACTCACCCATGTGGTGTACAACCGTGTAGGCTTCCAAAGGTAAGCTCCCAGCGGGGGTCCCAGTGTGAGGAAAGGATGTATGGGAAGAATCTAAGTGTGAGTGGATGCAGGGCTCATGCAGGCCAAGTTGTGGGTTTGCCTATCCTGCTCGCAATGCTTCTTCCAAGACTACCATCCGTGGACTCACAGAATGCCTTATGCACCATCATGGAATTCTACACAGCATTGCCTCTGACCTAGGCACTCACTTTATGGGTAAAGAATTGGCAGTGGGCTCATGCTCATGGAATTCACTGGTGTTACCATGTTCCCCGTCATCCTGAAGCAGCTGGATTGATAGAACAGTGGAATGGCCTTTTGAAGTCACAGTTACAACACCAACTAAGTGAAAAGTCAGATGTGAAGAAAGTCAGATCTGCCCAAGCCTCTGCACCGCACTGCACTTGCCGGCCCCACCCTCCTCTCTCATCCAGAGATGCTCCGTGACTTCAGGCCAGGCTCTGCTTCCTTCTTCCTGACACTTGCCTTTCACAAGCCAACTTCTCCAGGAGCCTGTCGCTCTGAAGCCTGCACCGTGATGAGGGCTGCTCTGCCGAGGACCTGGGCGAGCTTCTGAAGGAGAGGCAGCTAGAAGCATGTGTTCCTGGGCTTGGGCTACCAGTGTGAGCTTACTAAACGACAGAGCAGGTTCTTTTCTTCCCCTTGGCCTTCTCACCTCAGGGAGCAAGGGGAAGGGTCTAGGAAAAAGAGAAGCCCGTGATTCCAGGGCCAGAGATGAAGGAGTGCCTGCAGTCTGGAGACAGACCAGGGGTTAGCCGGGCTGCTCAAGGGGGTAGGGACCAGACTGATCACTAGATTTGATCTAGATGAGAAGGAGAATGCCAGAGGATGGGATGGATTATTTCTTCTGAGGCATAAATTGCATTTTAATCCTAGTGGCCTTTTTTGTTTTGTTTTATTTTGTTTTTCAGACAGTCTCGCTCTGTTGCCCAGGCTGGAGTGCAATGGCACAATCCTGGCTCACTGCAACCTCCGCCTCCTGGGTTCAAGCGATTTTCCTGCCTCAGCCTCCCAATCCCAATCCCAAGTAGCTGGGATTACAGGTGCCTGCCACCACGCCCAGCTAATGTTTGTATTTTTAGTAGAGATGGGGTTTCACCATGTTGGCCAGGCTGGTCTCGAATTCCTGACCTGAAGTGATCCGCCCACCTTGGCCTCCCAAAGTGCTGGGATTATAGGCATGAGCCACCATGCCTGGCCTTATTTATTTATTTATTTATTTTAAGACAGGGTCTTGCTCTGGTGCCCAGCCTGGAGTGTGGAGTGCAGTGGCACCATCATAGCTCACTGCAGTCTTGACCGCCTGGATTCAAGCAATCCTCCCACCTCAGCCTCCAGAGTAGCTGGGACCACAGGTGCATGCCACAATGCCCAGCTAATTCCTGGTGGCCTTCAATGGCTAAAAAGAAAACAAGACTAACATGGGCACTTTGGCCAGTGGACAGAATAAGAAGTTTTTTTTAATAAAACAGGTCTTAAAATGCTCTGTAAAATCACAAAATCACGTAAAAACATAGCCTTACTATGCACTTAAGATTTTAATAAATAAATGGCTTTGAAAAATATTTTGCATAATTGGAAAATTGAAATATACTTTTCAATTTGCTACCCTAGAAGGAAACGCAAACCCGCAGGACTGCTATCCGTATTACAAGTCAACTGGATTACTTAAAAAGGACAACATATTGTCGACTGACTTGATGAAATGGTGTAATAGATCAAGAAAAGAAGGAATAACCAAATCCACCAGGAACACAACTTTTGTCCAGAAATAAAGAACCAGCTGGGCATGGTGGCTCATGCCTGTGATCCCAGCACTTTGGGAGGCTGAGGTGGGCAGATCACCTGAGGTCAGAGTTTGAGACCAGCCTGGCCAACACGGTGAAACCCTGTCTCTACTAAAACCACAAAAATTAGCCGGGCATTGTGGTGCATGCCTGTAATCACAGCAACTCAGGAGGCTGAGGGAGGAGAGTCGTTTAAACCCAGGAGACAGAGGTTGCAGTAAGCCAAGATCACGCCACTGTACTCCAGCCTGGGCAACAGAGCGAGACTCCCTGTCTCAAAAAAAAAAAAAAAAAAAAGAACCAAACCAACAAGTTAGAAAGACTAGAATTAGCCCTCACGCAGTGCAGCAGGAATCTGGTGACAGCTGACATCCTGGAAGAGTGGCAGGCACACTGCAGAATGAGAGCTTTCCCTCACTTCTATGGGGTCAGATATTTCTGTTGATTGATCAGAACCAAAAATATTTCTAGAGAAAGCAGTATATGGTATATTGGGTTAGACTGTGCACCCCAGCACCCTGAATCCCTGCCCACCATGGGCTGGCTAGTGGGTCCTTGCCCTTGGCACCTAGCAAGGTCTGAATTGTAACTGGATGTGGCCTAATATTTTCTTCCATGGGACATTGAATACAAAATACATGGTGTAAACAAATAAGAAAATAGAACTTATTTTACATAGTTTGTTTTGATCATTCCTTACACTCATAGTTTCTCTTATAAACTATTTTTTCAGCAGATGAAATTTAGCCAAATCTGATTATGTCTGGTCCTTACTTAACTTAAAATGGCCCATAGGGCCCCAGTGTTCTTGCCGCTGTTCACCTCTCCAGCCTCAGCCCTCCCCTCGCCACCTGCCTGACCCCATCCCATTATACACCCCCTCTCATCCTACTGGCCCACTTGCAGTTCCTGTCTTGTCTCTGGACCTTCACAAATGCTGTCCCTGAAATACCCTCCCTCTCCCTACCCCTGCGCTCCACCTCCCCTCCCACTGATGCATCGTTCAGGTCTCAGCACAAATGTGAAATGCCCTTTTCCAGTGCTCTAAATAGCATGTTGTATAACCCCCATCAAAAAAGCGCTCACCTTTTTTAGGTGGCCTTGGAGGAGACATTGGCTATATGTTTCACCATGTGGACCCGGGAGCTGAGGGAAGCTGATTTTTGAAGAGAGAGGGAGATTGAGAGAAAGAGAGAGAATAGAAGGAAGCCAACACATGGAAAAGTTCAGAGGCAAAGGTTCAGGCGTGCTCCGACGATAGGTGTCCCTGGTTCTGGTGTTGCAAGGAGCTCCAAGATGCTCGCCATATATCCACACTCTTGCTAAAGCTGGGCTCCTGCTACTTGGTGGCCAAGGAGTCCCATGACTATGTTCCCACCAGGGCTGCGAGCTCCGTGAATATAGTGGCAGTGTCTGGACAGGTCATATCTGTATGTTGAACAAATGGATGAACAATATAGGCCTGACGGGCATGGTGGCTCATGCCTGTAATCCCAGCACTTCAGGAGGCTAAGACCGGTGGATCACCTGAGCTCAGGAGTTCGAGACCAGCCTGGCCAACATCGTGAAACTCCATCTCTACTAAAATTACAAACATTATCTGGACGTGGTGGCAGGCACCTGTAGTCCCAGCTGTTTGGGAGGCAGAGGCAGGAAAATCACTTGAAACCGGGAGGCAGAGGTTGCAGTGAGCCAAGATCACACCATTGCACTTCAGCCCGGGTGACAAGAATGAAACTCCGTCTAAAAAAAAAAAAAAATATATATATATATATATATATACACACACATACATATGTATATATGTGTATATATATGTGTGTATATATATATGTGTGTGTGTATATATATATATATATACACCAAAGGTCTAAGAATCCTCAGAACTCATGGAAAATATTGTTGGGAAAGAGTCCTGGATTGGAAGTCAGTCTTGTGTAATAATTTTGGCCCTATCACTAAATAACTGTGACCATAGACAATTTATTGAACCTCTTGGAGCCTCTATTTGGTCCTGGAGAGACCATAACATCACATAACAGCATGACATAACATTAAATGGTTGGAACACAATACAAAGACACTTTTATTATTTCACGTATATTCCCTATACTTTGTAAATCTTTTATCTGAAACAAATTGTATATGTTAATTCATTTTTTCATGAGATAACCAGTGTCACCACACCTAGCAACTATTACTCCATTAAAAGCAAACTATTGAAAAACCTTGACATTTCAATTATACTATACCCTCTTCCCACAGACAAATGATGTATGGTTTTTATTAGACTTCCTGAAATACAGGCATACCTCACATACATTCTGAGTTCAGTTCCAGACCACAGAAATAAAGCAAGTCACATGAAGATTTCAGTTTCTCAGTGTATATACAAGTTATGTTTTCACTATACTGTAGACTACTAAGTATAAGATGGCATTATGTACAAATAAATAATGTACATACCTTAATTTTAAAACACTTGATGGCTTAAAAATGCTAACTATGATCTAAGCCTTCAGCAAGCCGTAATGTTTTTGCTGGGGAAGGGTCTTGTCTTGATGATGGCTGCTAACTGATCAGGATGGTGGCTGCTGAAGGTTAGAGAGGCTGTGGCAATTCCTAAAAATAAGACATCAATGAAGTCTGCAGCATCAATTTACTCTTCATTTTATAAAAGATTTCTCTGTACCATGAGATGCTGTTTGACAGCATTTTACCCACAGAACTTCTTTCAAAATTGGAGTGAATCTTCTCAAATTCTGCTGCTGCTTTATCAATTAAATTTATGTAGTACTGTAAGACGTTTGTTGTTATTCCAACAATGTTCACAGCATCTTCACCAGGAGAAGACTTCACCTCAAGAAATTCCATTCTTGGCCAGACACGGTGGCTCACGCCTGTAATCCCAACACTTTGGGAGGCTGAGGCGGGTGGACCACGAGGTTAGGAGTTTGAGACCAGCCTGGCCAACATGGTGAAACCCTGTCTCTACTAAAAATACAAAAATTAGCCAGGCATGGTAGTGGACGCCTGTAATCCCAGCTACTCCGGAGGCTGAGGCAGGAGAATCGCTTGAACCCAGGAGGCAGAGGTTGCAGTGAGCTGAGATGGTGCCATTGCACTCCAGCTTGGGCAACAAGAGGAAGACTGTCTAAAAAAAAAAAAAATTCCATTCTTGGCCAGGCATGGCGGCTCACGCCTGTAATCTCAGCACTTTGGGAGGCCAAGGCAGGCAGATCACCTGAGGTCAGGGGTTCAAGATCAGCCTGGCCAACATGGTGAAACCCCGTCTCTACAAAAATACAAAAATTAGCCGGGTATGATGGTAGGTGCCTGTAATCCCAGCTATTTGGGAAGCTGGGGCGGGAGAATCGCTTGAACCTGGGAGGCGGAGGTTGCAGTGAGCCGAGATTGTGCCATTGCACTCCAGCATGCGTGACAGAGTGAGACTCAGTCTCAAAAAAAAAAAAAAAAAAAAAAGAGGAAAATCCCAATCTTTTCTCATCCTTAAAAATCAACTCCTCATCCATTCAAATTTGATGAGATGGCAGCAATTCAGTCACATCTTCAGACTCCACTTCTATTTCTATTTCTCTTGCTGTTTCTTTTCTTTTCTTTGAGACAGAGTTTTACTCTTGTTGCCCAGGCTGGAGTGCAACGGCACAATCTTGGCTTACTGCAACCTCTGCCTCCCAGGTTCAAGCCATTCTCCTGCCTCAGCTTCCCAAGGCATGCACCACGATGCCTGGCTAATTTTTTGTTTTTTTAGTAAAGACGGTGGTCTCACCATGTTGGCCAGGCTGGTCTCAAACCCCTGACCTCAGGTGATCTGCCCACCTCAGCCTCCCAATGTGCTGGGATTACAGGCGTGAGCCACCATGCCTGGTCTTCTCATGCTGTTTCTACCACATCTGCAGTTCCTTCCTCCACTAAAATCTTGAACCCTTCAAAGTCATCCACGAGGGTTGGAATCAACCTCGTTCAAACTCCTATTAATGTTAATATTTTGACCTCCTCCCATGAATCATGAATGTTCTTAATTGGCATCTAGAATGGCGAATCCTTTCCTGAGAGGAATCATTATCTATGATTTTATAGCCATAGCCTTACAAAATGTATTTTTTTTAAATCACAAGACTTGAAAGTTGAAATTCCTCCTTGATCCATGGTCAGCAGAATGGATGCTGTATTAGCGGGCACAAAAACGACATGAATCTCCTTATACATCTCCCTCAGACCTCAGACCTCATGGCTGACCAGGTGCATCATCAATAAACGGTAATATTTTGAAAATTTATTTATTTATTTATTTTTCTGAGCAGTACGTCTCAACAGTGGGCTTAAAATATTCAGTAAACCATGCCATAAACAGATGTACTGTCATCCAGGCTTTGTTGTTTCATTTATACCGCACAGGCAGAGTAGCTTCAGCATAATTCTTAAGGGCCCTAGGATTTTTGGAATGGTAAATGAATAGCAGCTTTAAACCTAAAGTCACCAGCTGCATCAGCCTCTAACGAGAGAGTCAGCCCGTCCTTTGAAGCTTTGAAGCCAGGCACTGCTCTCTAGCTAAGAAAGTCTTAGATGGCATCCTCTTCCTTTTTTTTTTTTTTTTTTTTTTGAGACTGAGGAGTTGATTTTTAAGGATGAGAAAAAAAAATGGGATTTTCCTCTTTCTTTTTTTTTTTTTTTTTTTTTTTTTTTTGAGACGGAGTCTTGTTCTGTTACCCAGGCTGGAGTGCAGTGGCATGATCTCAGCTCACTGCACCCTCTGCTTCCCGGATTCAAGTGATTCTTCTGCCTCAGCCTCTTGAGTAGCTGGGGTTACAGACACCCACCGCCACACTTGGCAAATTTTTGTATTTTTAGTAGAGATGGGATTTCACCATGTTGGCCAGGCTGGTCTTGAACTCCTGACCTCAAGTGATCTGACCACCTCAGCCTACCAAAGTGCTGGGATTACAGGTATGAGCCACCATGCCTGACCTTTTATTTTACTTTATTTATTTTTATTTATTTATTTGTATTTTATTTATTTATTTATTTTGAGATGGAGTCCCATTCTGTCGCCCAGGCTGGAGTGCAGTGGCACGATCTCGGCTCACTGCAACCTCTACCTCCCGGGTTCAAGCGATTCTCCTGCCTCAGCCTCCCAAGTAGCTGGGATTATAGGCGCCTGCCACCACGCCCAGCTAATTTTTTTAAAAATTATTTTTAGTAGAGACGGGGTTTCACCATCTTGGCCAGGTTGGTCTCGAACTCCTGACCTCGTGATCCACCCGCCTTGGCCTCCCAAAGTGCTGGGATTACAAGCATAAGCCATCGCGCCCAACCTATTTATTTATTTATTTACTTATTTTTAATGATAGCCAAGATTTTCTTTTTTTTTTTTCTTTTTCTATCTTCACCTAATATATGGCTATTATGCCTACAATGAAAACTTGCTGTTGGCTGGGCGAGGTGTATCATGCCTGTAATCCCAGCACTTTGGGAGGCCGAGGCAGGCAGATCACCTGAGGTCAAGAGTTCAAGACCAGCCTGACCAGGCTGGGCGCAGTGGCTCATGCCTGTAATCCCAGCACTTTAGGAGGCAGAGGCTGGCAGATCACCTGAGGTCGGGAGTTCGAGACCAGCCTGACCAACATGGAGAAACCCTGTCTCTACTAAAAATACAAAATTAGCCGGGCGTGCTGGTACACGCCTATAATCTCAGCTACTCGGGAGGCTGAGGCAGGAGAATCGCTTGAACCCCAGAGGCAGAGGTTGTGGTGAACCAAGACCATGCCATTGCACTCCGGCCTGGGCAAAAAGAGTGAGAAAAAAAAAAAAAAAAGACCAGCCTGACCAACGTGGTGAAACCCTGTCTCTACTAAAAACATGAAATTATCTGGGCGCGGTGGCACATGCCTGTAATCCCAGCTACTCAGGAGGCTGAAGCAGGAGAATCGCTTGAACCCAGCAGGCGGAGGTTGCAGTGACCCAAGACTGCACTACTGCACTCCAGCCTGGGCAACAAGAATGAAACTCTGTCTTAAAAAAAAAAAAAAAAAAAAAAAAAAAAAAAGATTAAAAAAACCCCTGCTGTTTAGTGTAGCCACCTTCATCAGTTATCTTAGATTTTCTGGATAACTTGCTGCAGCTTCCCCGTTGGCACTTGCTATTAAATTTCACTTTGCACTTTTCTGTCATGGAGACAGCTTCTTTAACTTTTGTGAACCAAATTCTGCTAATTTCAAACTTTGCTTCTGCAGCTTCCTCACCTCTCTCAGTCTTTATAAAATTGAAAAGAGTTAAAAGCTTTCATTGGATTAGGCTTTGAATCTAGGGAGTATTGTGGCTACGTTGATCTTCTGCCTAGATCACTAAAACCTTCTCCATATCAGCAATAAGGCTGCTTCACTTTTTTATTATTTGTGTGTTTACTGGAGTAGCACTTTTAATTTCTTTCAAGACCTTTTCCTTCACATTCACAACTTTGCTAACTATTTGGCACAAGAGGCCTAGCTTTGGGCCTACCTCAGCTTTTGACATGCCTTTCTCACTTAATCATTTCTAGCTTTTGATTAAAGTGAGACATATGACTCTTCCTTTTACTTGAACATTTAAGGCCATTGTAGGGTTATTAATTGGCCTAATTTCAAATTATTGTGTCTCAGAGAATAGGAAGGCCCAAAAAGAGGGAGAGAGATGGGAGGATAGCCAGCTGGTGAAGCAGTCAACACACACACATTTATCAGTTAAGTCTGCTATCTTATATGGGCATAGTTCATGGTGTCCCAAAACAACTACAATAGTGACATCAAAGATCACCAATTTTGGAATGATAGTAAGAGAAGTAAATCAAACAAATAGGCTTGGCACAGTGGCTCATACCTGTTATCCCAGCACTTTGGGAGGCCAAGGTGGGAGGATTGCTTGAGCTCAGAAATTTGAGACCAACCTGGGCAACATAGTGAGACCACCATCTCTACAAAAAATACAAAAATTAGCTGGACATGGTAGCACACACCTGTAGTCTCAGCCAGATGGGAGGCTGAGGCAGGAGGATTGCTTGACCCGGGAGGTCAAGGCTGCAGTGTGCCAAGATCATGCCACTGCCCTCCAGCCTGGGCAGAGAGCGAGACCCAGTCTCAAAAACAAGCAAATAGGCTGGGTGTGGGGGTTCACACCTGTAATCCCACCACTTTGGGAGGCCGAGGCGGGTGGATCACCTAAGGTCGGGTGTTTGAGACCAGCCTGACCAACATGATGAGACCCTGTCTCTACTAAAAAACATACAAAATTAGCCAGGCATGATGGTGCATGCCTGTAATCCCAGCTACTCAGGAGGCTGAGGCAGGAGAATCACTTGAACCGGAGAGGTGGAGGTTGCAGTGAGCCGAGATCGTGCCATTGCACTCCAGCTTGGGCTGCAGAGTGAGACTCCATCAAAACAAACAAACAAACAAACAAACAAACAACAACAACAAAAAACAAGCAAACAAACTAAAAGACGATCACTAACCATAGATCATCGTAACAGACATAATAATAATGAAACAGTTTGAAATATTCCAAGAATTACCAAAATGTGACACAGAGACAGGAAGTAAGCACATGCTGTTGGAAAAATGGCACAGATAGACTTGCTTGAAGCAGGGTTGCCAGGAACCTTCAATTTGTTTAAAAAAAAAAAAAAAAAAAGAGAGAGAGAGAGGTATCTGCAAAGAAGCAACGTACTAAGATGAAGCGCAATAAAAGGAAGTATGCCTGTATTGAAAAAAGCCTGAGGACTCCTATTACTATATTCAGGGAGGCTGAGCCCTCTGGGTATCCCGGGTGGAAAACCCTCTACTAGATGACTGATAAGCTCTAAAATTCAATTATTCTGATAACTTCACAGATGCCTGCAAATCAGTACAAATATATGAGCTAAAGGAAACAGGCTTTACACATAGAAAGAAGTTAAAAAGAAAAATAGCTGCTTTAAGTTGGGTGCAGCTTGAGGGTTAAATACCACTTTCAAATACATTGCCCTTGTGGTGATGATAGCATCTGCAGGCCAGTAAACTCTTGCCTCCACCTAATAATTGACTAATAACATGTATCAAGTGTCTCCTGTATGCATACTAAATACTTTTCATCTATTGTCTCAATTTCCACCGGCCCCTGCTAGAGTCTTATATGTTGGTATTTTAGTGTGTTCAGGCTGCTATGACAAAAATACTATAGACTGGGTGGTTCAAATAACATTATTCTTTTTTTTTTTTCTCTCACAGTTCTGAAGGCTGGAAGTACCAGATAAGGTGCCACTAGATTCAGTATCTGGTGAGGGCTTGTTTTGGGTTCATAGATTACCAACTTCTTGCTAAAACCTCAAATGTCAGAAGGAGCAAGGGGTTCTCCAGGGTCTTTCCTTTTTTAAAAAAATTTTAGATTCAGGGGATACGTGTGCACATTTGCTACATGGGTATATTGCAATAATGTGTTCTGGTAGGTGTTGAGCTTCTAGAGTACCCATTACACAGACAGTGAAAAACTAGGTAGTTTTTCAATCCGTGTGCCTGCCCCACAGAGGGTCTCCTTTATATGGACACTGTCTTAGTCTGTTCGGCTGCTATCACAAAAGACCTTAGACTGGGTAATTTAGAAACAAAAGAAATGTATTGCTCTCAATTCTGAAGGCTAGGAGGTCCAAGATCAAGGTACCAGCAGATTTGATGTCTGGCGAGGACCTTCTTACAGGTTCATAGACGGCGTCTCCTGCTGTGTCTTCATATGGCAGAAGGAATGAAGAAGATCCCTCGGGTTTCTTTTATAAGGGCACTAATCTCACTCATGAGGGCTCCACCCTTATGACCAAGTTATATCCCTCTTATTACTGTGTTGGAGATTAGGTTTCAATATATGAATTTGGGTGAGGGGGGCCACAAATATTCAAACCATAGCAGGTATTAATCTTACTCATAAGAGCTCTGTCTTATAGCCTAATCAGCTACCAAAGCTCCACCTCCTAATATCATTACATTAGGGGTTATGATTTCAACATACGAATTTTGGTGGGGACAAAAACGGTCATTCTATAGCAGGTAGTTACTAATATTATATCACCCCATCCTTCAGATGAAAAAATCCAAGTTCAGAGAATAGAGCTGAAACTATATCCAGACTGTCTGACTCCAGTCCTGAGCCCCTAACCTTTATGCTACACTGCTTCTTGATATCTCCATGGGCCATTAAATGACAGTGCTTGAAATAAAAGCAATGGCCGAGCACTGTGGCTCACACCTGTAATCCCAGCACTTTGGGAGGCCGAGGCAGGAGAATCGCCTGAGGTCAGGAGTTCGAGGCCAGCCTGGCCAAAATGGTGAAACCCCGTTTCTACTAAAAATACAAAAATTAGCCCAGTGTGGTGGTGGGTGCCTGTAGTCTCAGCTACTCGGGAGGCTGAGGCAGGGAGAATTGCTTGAACCTGGGAGGTGGAGGTTGCAATGAGCCGAGATCATGCCACTGCACTCCAGCCTAGGTGACAGAGCGATACTCTGTCTCAAAATAAATAAATAAATAAATAAATAAATAAAATAAGCCCAATGGCATTTGTATTAATTTCCTAGAGTTAGCCAGGCGCGGTGGCTCATGCCTGTAATCCCTGCACTTTGGGAGGCCGAGGCAGGTGGATCACCTGAGGTCAGGAGTTCGAGACCAGCCAGCCTGGCCAACATGATGAAACCCTGTCTCTACTAAAAATACAAAAAATTAGCTGGGAGTTGATGGCGCACCCCCATAATCCCAGCTACTCGGGAGGCTGAGGCAGGAAAATTGCTTGAACCCAGGAGGTGGAGGTTGCAGTGAGCCAAGACTGCACCATTACACTTCAGCCTGGGCAACAAGAGCAAAAAAACTCTGTCTCACAAAAAAAAAAAAAAAAAAAATTTCTAGGATTATCACAGAAATTACCTCAAATTTAAATCTATTCCCACAGTTCAGGAGGCCAGGAAGTCCAAAATCAAGGTGACAGGAAGGTTGGTTCCTTCCAGAGGCTTTGATAGAGAATCCATTCCATGCCTGTCTCCTAACTTCTGGTGGCTATTGGCAGTCAGTGTTTTGGCTTGTAGCTGCCTCACTCCAATCCCTGCCTTTGTGGTCACATTGTATTCTTATTTATGTGTCCTTTTTTCTTCTGTCTCTCTTTTTTTTTTTCTCTTTTTTTTTTTTGAGATGGATCTCACTCTGTCACCCAGGCTGGAGTGCAGTGGCACGATCTCAGCTCACTGCAACCTCTGCCTCCCAGGTTCAAGCAATTCTCCTGCCTCAGCCTCCTGAGTAGCTGGGATTACAGGTGCCCACCACCACACCCAGCTAATTTTTGTGTTTTTAGTAGAGACAGGATTTCGCCATGTTGGCAAGACTGGTCTCAAACTCCTGACCTCAAGTGATCTGCCCACCTCAGCCTCCAAGAATGCTGGGATTACAGGCATGAGCCACCACGCCAGCCATCCATGTTTCTTTATTGGAAGCTGATGATAACTCTTATGTCCCAAAATTTAACCCACATGAGATTTACCATTCCCATTACATAGATATGATCCATTTTAAAACACAAACAAAAAATAGGGAACTGAGAAAATATTAAGAGATGATAGAAGACATATCAGCAGCATTTATTCGGCTAACAATTACTTAGCACTCTTGGGGGCCAAGCATTGTGCCACGTGCCAGTCAAAAAACAAGAGACTTGGAGGCTGCCCTGGAGGAAGTCACAGTGAAATGAGAGAAGTGCCCTCAGGTGCCTTCAAAGGCACAGAGAAAGGAGCAGTGAGTGCTCCCCAGGGAGGCCAGGGAGAGCTTCCACAAAGCAGGTGACATTTGAGCTGAGTCCTGAAAGATGAGTGGGAGCACACCCAGGAGGGAGCCCGGGAAGGGCATTTCAGGCAAAGGACAAAGCAGAACAGAGCTTCCAATGCTGGACCAGGTTGCTAAATTCAGCAAACAGTGAGCAGTTTCCTTTTTTTTCTTTTCTTGAGACAGAGTCTCACTCTGTTGCCCAGGCTGGAGTGCAGTGGCCCAATCTTGGCTCACTGCAACCTCCGCATCCCGGTTCAAGCAATTCTCATGCCTCAGCCTCCTGAGTAGCTGGGATTACAGGCATGTGCCACCATGCCTGGCTAATTTTTGTATTTTTAGTAGAGATGGGGTTTTGCCATGTTGGCCAGGCTGGTCTCAAACTCCTGACCTTAAGTGATCCGCCCACCTCGGCCTTCCAAATTCCTGGGATTACAGGCGTGAGCCACTGTGACTGGCCGCATTTTTTTTTTTTTTTTTTTTTTTTTGAGACAGGGTATTATTCTGTTTCCCAGGCTGAGCGAAGTAGTGGCTCACTGTAGCCTCAACTTCCCAGGCTCAAGTGATCCTGCCACCTTGGCCTCCTGAGTAGCTGGGACCACAGGCATGCACCATCACGTCCTGTTATTTTTTGTAGAGATGGGGTCTCACTATGTTGCCCAGTCTGGTCTGAAACTGCTGGACTCAAGATCCTCCCACCTCAGGCTTCCAAATTATTGGGATTACAGACATGAGCCACCATGCCCAGCTTAGGACTCATTTTTATTCCACCAGCCTCTGCCCAAAAACTTTCAGTGATTTTTCATTGTTTAAGACATGTAACCCAAATCCTTCATTTTATAATCCTGGCGGCCTGTCACCCAGCTCAAATCATGACTTCCCGGCACAAAGCTTGTGCTGCAGTCCATCTGTCT
This sequence comes from Nomascus leucogenys, assembly GCF_006542625.1. Classification (NCBI taxonomy): domain Eukaryota; kingdom Metazoa; phylum Chordata; class Mammalia; order Primates; family Hylobatidae; genus Nomascus; species Nomascus leucogenys. The sequence continues at coordinate 63,512,239 of NC_044388.1, forward strand.
CCCCGATCCGTCCCTTATAGAAAGTGAACACCTGCTCCTGCCACAGCTGTCACATGGAGGAACTCCCCCCTAGGCCCCTCAGTCTACAAAATTCCAACCATTCTTGAGAACTTGCTCATCTGCCACACTTCCATAAGCTGAACATCTAAAGGTTATTCTTCAAGGTCAAAAACTGGGCCTTCCCATATTAAGAGGCATCCCGAGAATGATGATACCTCATGTCCTTCTAAGGAATCGAACACTAGCTATTGTGAACTCCAGCAAGAAGATGTTTTGTCTTTGAGATGAGTAATGAGGAGAAAATGGGGTGACGATGGCATTACGAGGATAAGGGTCTATTATTCCTTATCCACAATGCTGAAATTCAAGAAGCTCCCCAAACCACAACTTGTTACATAACTCATTGCGTGTCAAGGCCTGACCTGGCCTGAACTGACATGAGCCTATTTATAGACATCGTCTCATTCCATGTGCATATCTATCCTTTGGCTTCAGAAATAGTAAGATGCTTGATTGCACAATACTGCGGGACAGTCCACCAGCGGTGGTAGGTAACACCCTGAGTCCTGAAAGCCATGTGGCTCCAAGGATTTCAGATACGGAACTACGGGCCTGTGGTGACTATGGTCCTGTTTTTAACGTTCATGTTCATGTTCATGTTCATGTTCATGTTCCCCAGTGCTGCATTTATTCTTAGCTTGAGCTCATTTGTGGGATCAGCCTGATTATGGTCGCTGAAAAATCGTTGTCAGAGGCAGCTGGGATAACCAGCCGTGGGCAAATGAAACAATTTAAGTCAACCGGAGACCAGAGGCTAGCATGTGGCCTAATTCCTCCCCTGGTCTCAGTCTTATCACCATGGCCCATCAGAGGTGCCACCTCCTGGCCCTGCCTCAAACACCTCCACCCCCAGGCATCTTGGGTCTACAGATACTTTTTTTGTTGTTTTTTTTTTTTTTTTTTGAGATGGAGTCTTGCTCTGTCGCCCAGGCTAGAGTGCAGTGGCGCAATCTCAGCTCACTGCAAGCTCCACCTTCCGGGTTCACGCCATTCTCCTGCCTCAGCCTCTCCGAGTAGCTGGGACTACAGGCGCCCACCATCACGCCCGGCTAATTTTTTGTATTTTTAGTAGAGACGGGGTTTCACCGTAGTCTCGATCTCCCGACCTCGTGATCCGCCAGCCTCGGCCTCCCAAAGTGCTGGGATTACAAGGGTGAGCCACCACGCCCGGCGGGTCTACAGATACTTTAAGAGCCCTGGAAGCACTATTGAAGCTTGCCGGGTGTGGTGGCTCATGCTTGTAATCCCAGCACTTTGGGAGGCAGAGGTGGGCCGATCATTTGAGCTTAGGAGTTTGAGACCAGCCTGGGCAACATGGCGAAACTCCATCACCATGAAAAATACAAAATTTAGCTAGGTGCAGTGGCATGAGCCTGTAGTCCCAGCTACTTGGAAGGCTGAGGTTGGAGGATCCATTGAGCCTCAGAGGCAGAGGTTGCAGTGAGTCAAGATGGTGCCATTGGACTCCAGCCTGGGTGGCATGAGTGAAACCCTGTCTCAACACACACACACACGCATGCACGCGCTTCCCTTTTTTAGAGACAGGATCTCATTCACTCAGTCACCCAGACTGTAATGCAATGCTGCAATATTAGCTCACTGGAGCCTTGAACTCCTGGGCTCAAGTGACCTCAGCTTCCCAAAGTGCTGGGATTACAGGCATAAGCCACCCCACCCAGCCTACATGTGGGGTTTTGGAAGGCAGATCTGGGCCTGTCCACCAACTCTTCTACCAATAAGATGCATGCCTGGGAACAATCTAACTCATTCTCACTTGCCTCATCATTTAAATGGTTATAATTATAATAATTGCTTCTGACATTACTTTTCAGGGTCAAATAATAGAATGGATATGGTAGTTCCATGTAAGTAGTAAGATATACAAATGTCATAGTATTTTTATTATTTTTTATGAGCCCATATAGAGAAGAGATATTATTTTTTAAGGTCAGAATATCACTTATACTGGAATACTTATTTGTTAGGATAATACTTCTCAAATATACTTTCTTTTTTTCTTTCTGTTTTTGGAGGAAGAGTCACACTCAGTCACCCAGGCTGGAATGCAGTGGCGTGATCCAGGCTCACTGCAACCTTCAACTCCTGGGTTCAAGCGATTCTCCTGCTTCAGCCTCCCAAGTAGCTGCAATTACAGGCAAGCGCTACCACACCTGGCTAATTATTTTGTATTTTTCGTGGAGACAGAGTCTCACCATGTTGCCCAGGCTAGTCTTGAACTCCTGCACTCAGGCAATCCACCCACCTCTGCCTCCCAAAGTCCTGGGATTACAGGCATGAGCCACTGCACCCAGCTCTTACTTATTTTTTTTAATTTTTAAAATAAAAATTTTTTTCAATATAGAGACAGGGTCTTCTTATGTTTCCCAGTCTGATCTCAAACTCCTGGGCTCAAGCAATCCTCCCACCTCGGCCTCCCAAAATGCTTGGATTCCAGGCATGAGCCACCACACCCAGCTGCAAATTTATCACATTAATGTTTCAAAAGATACTCTGCTATTAAAATTGAGCAGTGAGAGTCTTTTTTCACTTTTCAGGAAAAAATAAAATCAATGACAGAATTTTCTAAGATTTACCAGCATTTACCAGATTTACCAGAATTTTCTGGATTTACCATCAGTTAGGTTTTTCTAATGGGGTTGGATTCCACTTGTCTTTTAAGAAACATATGAGTCGGATGAGATTTGATAAAAATTATTAAGTACTCGGCCAGGTGTGAACCCATTCACTATCAACTGTCACGAGAACAGCATGGGGGTGACCTCCCCCATGATCCAATCACCTCCCAACAGGTCCCTCCCTTGACACGTGGGTTTTACAATTCAAGACGAGATTTGGGTAAGGACACAAAGCCAAACCATATCACAAGCATTTGCAATAAAATTCCAACTAAAGCAGAGACATTGAAACCTACACGTAAAGGTCTTTCTTCTGTGAGTGCCAAGAAAGTAGGGTTCTGTGATTCTTGGGTGGATTTAGGAAATGCTTCATGGAAAAAAATGACACCAAGGCCAAGTCTTAGAAAATGTGAGCAAGACAATTCACCTATTTCCGCATTTCAGGAGTTCACTATGGCAAGGTGACGCAAGGGCTTGGATGCACCCAATGCGATGTTCTTGAACACCAGATTTAGCTTTAAAATTCAAGGTTTCCTGAGTAGAAATCCCATTAGGTAGAGCCCAGCAGTCTGAGTTATAGCCAGACTGTAACAGAGAGTGGATGGAGAAAGATTAATTAAGGCAGTTGGGTTTGAAAGGACAAATGAATCTGACATAGCAACATGACAAATGTGTGTGAGCCCAACACTAATTAGCAATAAAAAAATACTTATCTTCTAAATACACAAAGCACATATTTTCAGTGACAACTCATTCTACTCCTAATCCCCACATAAACATGTAGGTCAAAGAATGCCTGGGTCAAATTGGTGCTTTCATCCTCTGTATCCACATGGGCGTCACTAACCAGCCCTCGAGTGAGGGGAAGATAGTCCATCTGGGCCCATTTGGAGAAAATGCTCATTTGCCAAAAGGCAGATTTACTCTAAGGACCACCCCTCCACTCATAAAGCTCTCTGCAAATGTGCAAAGAATTTAAAGGCAAGCTAGTATTTATATACTTACTCCTCTGCATTTTTGCCCTTTCAGTTTTAAGGTAGAATGGCTTGTTTCATCCCTCTTTTGGAGACCAAAGAGTTTATACTTAATCTGGACTGAACTAAACAGGCCTTCTTCTGGGAAAAGGACTGAGGGAGCCCCCAGCTCTGGGTCTACCCAATCAGTTAACGAATTAATTATTCAGGGATTCTTCTCTGTCACTGTGAGGTTGTGTGTGTTGGTTCTTCCTCAGGAAGGACCTCCCTTACCACCTTAACACAGTCAATAACCCCTCGCCCACATTCTCTGCTCCTGATCCTGTTCTATTTTTCTTCATATGATTTATCATTTCCTAACTTTATAACATAAATATATTTTTTTGATTCCTATCTTCTCTTCTATTATGAAAGCTCCCCTTGATGGAGACTTTGAGAGTTTTATTTAATTCTGTGAACCCAGTGCATAGAATAATGCTTGGCACGTGATAGGCACTCAATAAATACTTGCAAAATGAGTGAGTGAATGAATGAATGAACGAATGAATGAAGTCGAATAAATGAGGCTGAGACTGCTTGAAGATCATCCCAGGCCAATCCCTTCACTGTTGAGAACTAAGTGCAATGGTGGTCTTCTAAAGGAGGTTCTTCTGGGAGGATCCACCCCTCATGTGTGGGGAGATACTAGCCCATGGCTAGAGTGTCAGATAAACATAAGAAAAATTAAATAGAGGGTGAAGCTCTCAGCGGCTTGGAAGAGTGTCCTATAAATAGGGAGGAGGAAGAAGGCCTTGGAGGGTAGGGATGACTCAGCCAGCTTTGTCAGGACATGATTTTCAACTTTCCACCCACGGACACTTTGGGTTGGTTAGAGAATTATTGCGAAATCCTGACAACGTGTGCCTACAGGGTGATTTCTGTTCTCCTTCTCTCCGTTCCCCTCTCACTGACCCTTTTCTCTCTACCACCACGCACAATGTTTCTGGGAAGTCTGTGAGGAATTCGCCATCAAGAACCTGTAAGCTGCTGCAGTTAAACTTTGAATGCGGTCCGTTCCCAGCGTCATTTCCCCTTCCCTTTCCTGCAGGCCCTGGTCTCTGTTGGTCACTGAGGGTCAATGCCAGGACTGAGGTATATGATACAGAGGAAGCCAATCAGCCTATTCCTTTCCCCTAGCCAGAGACTGGGTTAGGTCAACAAGCAGACATTGCTGGGGACTTCAGGAAGGAAGTCTCCTAGTCTTTGAGTGACCCCTTTGTCAACACATATCAATAGGGATCATGTAGTCCAGGAGTTACTGGCAGCCATCTTGTGACCCTGAGATGAGCGGGGATGGAGCAGAGCCACCAAAGGCAGAGAGGAGAGAATGAGAGAAACAGATCTTTGGAGACATCCCTAAGCTACAAGAAGCCTGCCCTAGCTCTGGGTTTTCCAGTAGGTGCAAGCCAATATATTCCATCCATCCATCTATCCATCCATTCATTCATTCATTCATTCATTTCTTTTTTAGAAACGGAGTCTCACTCTCCTGCCCAGGCTGGAGTGCAGTGGTGTGATCTTGGCTCACTGCAAGCTCTTCTCCTTGGTTCAAGCAATTCTCCTGCCTTAGCCTCCTGAGTAGCTGGGATTACAGGCTCCTGCCACCACGCCCGGCTAATTTTTTTGTATTTTTAATAGAGACGGGGATTCACTGTGTTAGCCAGGATGGTCTCAATCTCCTGACCTCATGATCCACCTGCCTCTGCCTCCCAAAGTGCTGGGATTACAGGCCTGAGCCACCGCGCCCAGCTCATTCATTTCTTTTTTTTTTTTTTTTTGAGACAGAGTCTCACTGTCGCCCAGGCTGGAGTGCAATGGCGAGATCTTGGCTCACTGCAGGCTCCGCCCCCCCAGGGTTCACGCCATTCTCCTGTCTCAGCCTCCCGAGTAGCTGGGACTACAGGCGCCCGCCACCTCGCCCGGCTAATTTTTTTTTTGTATTTTTAGTAGAGACAGGGTTTCACTGTGTTCGCCGGGATGGTCTCGATCTCCTGACCTCATGATCCGCCTGCCTCGGCCTCCCAAAGTGCTGGGATTACAGGCGTGAGCCACCATGCCTGGTTATGTTCCATTTATTTTGTAAATCAATTTGAGCTGTTGTTAAAACTGAAAGCTGCCTAACTGGTACATTGGTTCGGATTCTTTTTCCCAACTTAAGGTGAATTAAAGGAGTTTGTCTCTTTTTTTTTAAGTTTAATATAATTCATTGCAAATGTCAATATATATATTTGAGGCCACATTGGAAATATGGATTCTAATAGTACAATAACCCCTTGTTGAGCCAACTTTAAATTACTTTACCTTTTGCAATTCACCAACAAATCATAGCAGAGGATCATGAGACTAAAGCTCTGCCACTTTCACTTTTAACCATGTAAAATTAGGAAATTGTATTAATAAAAGGTATTTGTGAAAAATCATACATGCATGAAGGGTCTTATTATAACAGTGAATACATAATTCCAGCAATCACCAGAATATAACAAAAATTGCGTAGTGAAAATAAAATTCACCGTAACACTACCAAAAAAAGATTGTGGGCTCAGTTATATTCCTGGAGCATTGGAGACAGTCAGCGTTTACTTAGGGTTGGTCTCATTCCTGAAAGCCTCAGGAAATGCTGGAGACGGAGCCTGGGGTTCTGTTTTACTGTGCCGAGTTGTGTCCCTACCCTGATGAGCTGTAAGTTCCATTATTGAGATCTGTCTCATAAAATGACACTTGGGTTTTTTTTGGGGTTTTTTGTTTGTTTTTTGTTTTTGTTTGTTTGTTTATTTTTTGAGATAGAGTCTTACTCTGTCGCCCAGGCTAGAGTGCAGTAGCATGATCTCGGCTCACTGCAACCTCTGCCTCCTGGGTTCAAGCGATTCTCCTGCTTCAGCTCCCCGAGTAGCTGAGATTGCAGGTGTGCACCATCATGCCCAACTAATTTTTGTATTTTTAGAAGAGATGAGGTTTCATCATGTTGGCCAGGCTGGTCTTGAACTCTTGGCCTCAAGCAATCTGCCCACCTTGGCCTCTCAAAGAGTGCTGGGATTACAGGTGTGGCCCACCACACCCGGCCTTGGCTTTGGTTTTGGTTTTGACCATGCCACAGCGGTAGTGGCGGGGCGGAGGGGAGGATGCCTGATTTTTAATTCTTATGAAGGTGCTTTCTTGTGTGGATAGTTGTGCAATTTGGTGTTCCTGCAAGGGAGGGTGATTGCTGGAGGGATCTATTTGGCCATCTTGCTCCACCTCCCTTAGAGGAGTTTGTCTTAATAAATAAACCCAGGAGAAGATAAACATTGTTTGATTTTCCCAGATTTTATTGTGGATAAACTACTTTAATTATGGAATGAAATCTTGTACACTTGCATATTAGGGAATCAGAAAGAGATATGGAGCTTTGAAACTAAAATGCTTCACTCATAAACTGACAATCAGATATCTTAGACCAAGATATCTTCTTCAATATTAATTGGCACTTACAAAATATCCTTTGAAAAATGCTATATAGAGAAGCTGAATGTGTCTAGTGATTAAGACAGCATTTATTTATACTCTTATACTGGTTTATATATACTCTTATAGTGGTTGAAATGTTTCTAATTGATTAGACACGTGGAATATTTGAGATAGAACGGACATCAGGCAATGAGGTACAGCAGTTAAGAACAAGGTTAACTTGCCCAAGTTCTATCTTAACTTCATTTTCATAGGTCTTGTTGGTGCTGATATGATTTGGGTCTGTGTCGCCACTCAGATCTCATGTCAAATTGTAATCCTTGATGTTGGAGGAGAGGCCTGGTGGGAGGTGACTGGATCATGGGGGCATGGATTTCCCCCTTGCTGCTCTCACGATAGTGAGTGAGTTCTCGTGAGATCTGGTTGTTTAAACGTGTGTAGCACCTCCCGCCTCTCTCTTCCTCCTGTTCTGGCCATGTGAAGATGTGCCTGCTTCCCTTTCCCCTTCTGCCATGCTTGTGATAGTAAGTTTCCTTGAGGCCTCCCCAGCCATGCTTTCTGTACAGCCTGTGGCACCATGAGCCAATTAAACCTCTTTTCTTTATACATTACCCAGTCTCAGGTATTTCTTTATAGCAGTGTGAGAAAGAACTAATACAGTGGCCTACCCAACATTCATATCCCTCCTTCCTCTCTCCTAGTGGAGCCCTGATTTCATTCTCCTCCATGCTACTAGAGAAAGCTAACTATTTCTCTGGTGCCAGGAATGAATCTTGATTTATCTAAACCAATCAAAGCAGGCTTATCCTCCTCTTCAGCTATTGAAATGTGAGACATATCAGTCCAGGAAGACACATACAGGGGGATTTTCCCAAGAGTTTCTAGGACAGTTCCTCTAAGAGAATTTCCAGAAGTAATTCCCTGTCTTAGGCTTACCATGGAAAAGAAAGCAAAGAACTTTGACTACTGTTGACAGCCACTCCTCAACCATGAGGAGACCTAGGCTTAGGATGCAGTCCACACTGCCTATGGCAGAGCAGAAAGATGGAAAGAGCCTGAAGTCCTTCTTATAGACCAACTATCCACCAAATTTAAAGCCTATTCTGCCTTGGATTTCCTGTGAGCTGTGTGAGCCAATAAATGTCCTTCTCATTTAAGCTAGTTTGAGTTGGGTTTTCCATTACTTGCAGCCAAAAACAACCTCACTGTTAGGCTCTTTAAATCCTATCTCTTAGGTGTGTTGGGAGGAATAAATTTGATATGAAGTGCTTAGCATAATGCCTGCATCATATAAGTGCTTAATCAATGGGCACTATGATTATCTAACCACTCATGTTATAGATTATTTGCCCAAGTTAACATAGACTTCCTCTGAATGGTCTGTGGATTAGTCTAAATGCATCAAACCAGAGAGAAGGCCAGGGCAAAAGTCAGGTCATTGAGTCAGGAAGGCTGATGACACAAGGACCAAGATCCAAGAGGCAGAAAAATGTCAAAGCCGGAACAAAAGGCCAGTTAGACAGGGCTGGGAGCAGACACCTTGAAGGTGGAGCAAGGATGGGCCAGGGTGGATCTCCCAGTCACCTGGCTCCCACATGGCAATTTCACCCCATCCTAATGGGCCCAGGCTGGAGTCCTAAATGGAAGACTGTGTGACACAGCATGTTAGTGGCAGAATCTAGTTAAGCACTGAGATCTTACTCAGTCCAGCACCCTTTCCACTACACCAAATTTAATTCCATTGCGTGGGCATTTGTTTTTATTACATTCAGAGGACTCCTCCTGAGTTACCTGAAATCACAGAATGCAAGAGGCAAAGTACTCACTCCCCACTTCAAAGTAAGTTTAGTGGCTATCCTTGGGTAGAGGGAGACGAGCTGGGACTTTACTATTTACTTTGTGTGTATTATGGTTGAAGTCTTTACAAAGCATGATGTTTCTTTTTATATATGAAGGAAACTGGACCTTTTGTTTAATAAGCATTCAGCTGTCCCTGCTCCTGCCCCTTCTCATCAGGACAAGTGGTTGACTGATGAAGAGCTACTCCTTCTTTCGCACATACACACACACACACATGCACACACGCAAATACAGATTTTCTGTCCAAAGCTCAAGCAGCATTTCTAGATGTGGCCCTTTGGGTGTAAAATGCTTTCCCAGTCCTTCCACCTCCATACACTTTTCCTCGCCCTCCTGGAAAGCCAGAGCAGTCTAGGGCAGATATGCAAAAAGTCGGCTCAAACAGACCAAGTGCTGAACTATCCCAAAGCACACTCAGCAGGGGAGGGTGACCCTGCTGCTCCTGAAGAAACATGCTCATCTCTCTCTGTGCTCCTTCTTCTGTTGAACAGGGCCCTGGATGCACTCCACTCACTGACATTATGGCCACAGGGCCAGCCATGTTCACTATGGGGATGCTGGAGGGCAGGTGGTCTTGTATTCCTATCCTGGGCCCTTTTCCTTGACTGATGTGACATTTTCCCACCTGTCCGCTCCCACCAACACACCATCCTACCATCCTACTTGGTATTTCCTGGCCTCCCCCATTTTCCTCTCAGCTTTTCACGCCCCGCTTTCTGGAAAGAACCTAATGTGTTCAATCCCACAGAGCTGCAAATGGTAAATCAGAACGAAAGTTGCAAGAACAAATTGGGTACCTTGGCACTGAGTGTCTCTGGGGGAAAAAATACAAGCAGACCCAGTCACCAACCACAGTACGAGATTGTGATGGCAATCACGCAGGTTTCCTGACACACGCAGTGTCTTAATATCTACCAGTAAGACTCATTCCCAGATCTTGGTGGCACACTGGTGACAGGAAGTCTCCCTAGAAAGGTCACATATAAGCTGTCTCATACAAACCCTAAGAGATAATCCTGGAGTCTAGGATTCTTGTGAGGGTTACCTGAGATAATGTATGAAAAAAAAAAAAAAACACAGAATGAAACCAGAATGTCCCAAAGCAAGCTACCCAAAGAAGTCAACTTCATATTTTCATCCGCCAGCCAACTGGGTAATTCTCCTGGTTTGGTTTGGCCTCCCAAAGTGCTAGGAGGATTATAGGCGTGAGCCACTGTGCCCAGCCCCTGAGAACATTTTTAATAGCCAGAAGCCATATCTTTAGCACAATTTTGCCTTCAGAAGTAACCCAAATTGAAACATTAGTTACTCACACACAAGTTTCTATCTCTTTTCTTTTTTTTTTTTTTTTTTTTTTTTTTTAAGATGGAGTCTCACTCTGTTGCCTAGGCTAGAGTGCGGTGGCATGATCTCAGCTCACTGCAGCCTCTGCCTCCCAGGTTCCAGCAATTCTCCTGCTCAGCCTCCAGAGTAGCTGTGATTACAGGCGTGCACCACCATGCATGGCTAATTTCTGTGTTTTTAGTGGAGGCGGGGTTTCACCATGTTAGCCCTGCTGGTCTCGAACTCTTGACCTCAGGTGATCTGCCCACCTCAGCCTCCCAAAGTGCTAGGATTACAGGCATGAGCCACCACACCCAGCCTCTATCTCTTTTCAATGTAAATACACGGGGAAGCAGAAACCCTTGGTTGGTCTGAGTCAATTGGGCAGCTCGCTGACAAAGAAAGCTTTATTTCCTGGGTTAATGGTACCAGCCCCTCCCAGCAATGGGAAGATGCCAGTCGAGGAGGGCATTCCCCACAGGCAAAGCCTCAGGTGCTATTTTGAGCAGGCCTTCTAGAGGCTGAGTCTGGACTTGAGGTTGCTGAAGGTTTCTGCTTAATCTGAAAGATGATCTAACCTAAGATAAATGCCAGGTGTCTGTGGTCCAAATTTCCCCACTGTGCTTTCTCTGCCTAGAATCGGCCAGGGGATGCTGATGGTTCAGTGACTGTAGAAAAGCCAGCTTTAAGACTCTTAATTACTAGTTTAAATAACATGGTACAACTGGCTTTGGTAACATGATATATTTTATTGGGTTTGTTCATACACAGGATAAACAGAAGCTGAGGTTTATGTGCCTAAAAGATACCTATTTTAGGCCCTGTGATTTGGAATTACTGGGGGACAGTAGTGGCTTTCTAATGTCCACCCTTCAAGGCCTGAGGGTGGCTGACAGGCACAGCAAAGATGTTTCCATGCCAGAGCCTGCCAGGTCATCCAGCATGTAGGGATTTTCACTAACTCATACCAAACCTGCCCGTGTCCCCATGCTAATTTATGGGACTAACCTGTGATGAGTTTGGGTGTCCCATAATAAAATGTCACCTGATGATATACGAGGGAGAATAGCGACTTGTGATTTTTGATATTCAGAAACACTTATCCTTTCCCGAAACAGGAAGACGGCTGTGCTTTCCTACGGCTCTGGAGCCGCTGGGTTTCTAAGCTCTTTTGTGCCTTTGAACATTTTTGTCTGAGAACTTGGCAGCAGAAGGCCTGGTTTCAATGGGAGAACCTGGGAGCCCAAGTGCACAGACTTCCCAAAACAGGGAAACAAAGGGAGCTGAGGCCTACACGGCTTGGCTGGCTTTCGACATCAATGGAGGTGTTTGCGGGCTGATCGAAAGGGCAAGGGAAAAACCTCAGACCCCAGAGTGCCAGCTTCCTAGGGCTGCTGTAACAAAGTACCAAAACTGGGTGCTTTAAAGCCATAGGAAATCATTCTATCACAGTTCTGAAAACAAGAAGTCGGAAATCAAGGTGTCGGCAGGGGTCCTTGCATTCTGAAGGCTCTAAGCCAGCGGTCCCCAACCTTTTTGGCACCAGTGACCAGTTTTGTGGAAGACAACTTTTCCACGGATGGAGGGTGGGGGTTGTTTCAGGATGATTCAAGCACATTACATTTATTGTGCACGTTATTTCTATTATTATTACATTGTAATATAATATCTAATGAAATAATTATATGACTCATCATAATGTAGAATCAGCGGGAGCCCTGAGCTTGTTTTCCTGCAACTAGATGGTCCCATCTAGGGGTGATGAGAGACAGTGACAGGTCATCAGGCATTAGATTCTCATAAGGAACATGCAGCCTAGATCCCTCACATGCACCGTTCACAATAGGGTTCACACTCATAGAGTATCCAGTGCTGCCACTGATCTGACAGGAGGCAGAGCTCAGGCGGTAACATGGGCCTTGGGGAGCATCTGTAAATACAGATGAAGCTTCATTCCACCGCCCGCCACTCACCTCCTGCTGTGTGGCCCAGTTCCTAATAGGCCATGGACCAGGGCTTGGGGACCCCTGCTATAGGGGAGTGGCTGCTCCATGCCTTTCCCTTGCCCCCTGGTTTTGCTGGCCATCCTTTGCCGAGCATCGCCTGTGACACGTGGCTCCCAGCTCTGTCTCTGTTGTCACATGGCCTTCTCCTTGTGTGTCTTCACATTGTCTTCCCTCTGTGCCCATCCCTTCCCATGTCTCTTCTTATAAGGACACCAATTGCATTGGACTAGGGGACCCATCCACATTAGTATGACTTCATCTTACCTAATTACTACTGGTACAACCCTATTTCCAAATAAGGTCACATTCTGAGTTACTGGGGGTCAAGACTATGCCATAACAAAATACCACAGGCCAGGTGGCTTAAACAACAGAAGTTTGTTTTCTCACAGTTCTGGAGGCTGGGAAGCCCAAGATCAAGGTGTCAACAGGGTCAATTTCAGAGAGAGCAAGAGAGCATGAGAAAGAATGCTCAGACGTCTCTTCTTACAAGAGCACTGCTCTGGCCAGGAGCAGTGGCTCACACCTGTAATCCCAGCACTTTGGGAGGCTGAGGTGGAAGGATTACCCGAGGTCAGGAGTTCAAGACCAGCCTGGCCAACATGGGGAAATCCCCTCTCTACTAAAAGTGCAAAAATTAGCCGGGTGTGGTGGCGGTCACCTGTAATCCCAGCTACTCGGGAGGCTGAGGCAGGAGAATCGCTTGGACCCAGGAGGAGGAGGTTACAATGAGCTAAGATCGCACCACTGCACTCCAGCCTGGGTGACAGAGTGAAATTCCATCTCAAAACAAAACAAAAAACAAGGGCACGGCTCCCGGCATGAGGGCCCCACCCTTATGACCTCATCTAAGCCTAATTATCTCCCAAAGGCCCCACCTCCAAATTACATCATGCTGGGGGTTAAGGCTTCAATGTGGGAATTTTGGGGGGACGCAAACATTTGGTTCATAACAGACTTCAACGTATCTTTTGAGGGACAGCCACCCACCCACCCAAGGAGATACAGGGCAGTCAACAGGGACAGAGGTGCCAGGTCTACCAGCTACATCCTCCAGTGACAGGAGACAGTGAGAGGAGAGACCCAACTGTTCTCATAGGATTAGACACTCCCAAACTAGTCCACTAATGACTTGGCCATTTGATACTGAAATTTGCATGAGGCACTTCCCAAACAACCTTCACACAGGCAGAGAGGGTTAGTCAGGGTGGTCATTTGCCCTCCTCCCTTAAGAAACAAAAGCTGGCTAGTTAGCAGAGAGCTCTCCTGGGGGTAATGCTGGCCAGGCCAGGAAGCGGTCCTAAAAGCCAGCACAGTTCCCCGGATTGGAAAAAGCCTGGGAGGGCACAGCCCAGCTGGGTCTCAGCCTAACTGATGTCTCTTCTCGGCTCCCACATCAGTGCCACAGACAGGTTTAACAGGAACCGTCTTTGCCCACTCATGTTGTTCATGCACGTACTGTCTGTGGAGGGGACACCCACGTTTCCACTTCTTAATGGCGGTCCCTGTCCTTTACCCCAGCCCCCCAGATCACATGACGAGGCTGAAGGCTGACAGCCTTCTCCAAAAATGGGCTCCTTTGGCCACGTCTCCTCTGCAGCCCTTTATTGCCCTTCTTTTCCCGACACGGCCCTCAGTTTGGAAACACTGTGCTCTACCACTATTAATAATACATAGAGAGAGAGCCCATCTCCAAGGAGCTCCAAGGGCTTCACAGGCATTATCTAATTAGCCCTCACCACATCCCAGTGAGGCTTAGCAAAAGCCCTTCTCCAGCAAAACCATAAGGGAAAACTGCACGCAGGGTCAGAGCTGCTAAGAGACAGAGGCATCCTCAGGTTGTCTGGGAGGGCAGAGGACCCAGCACTTACTTACCCTGGAGGTAGGGGAAGATCACTTGAGCACAGGAGTTCGAATCCAACCTGGGCAACACAGTGAGACACCATCTCAAAAAAAAAAATTTTTTTTAAGATTCCTTGCTTAGAGATTCATAGCTAGTAAATTTCAATCACACTCCATCCTAGATGTTCTGACTCAGAGATAGTGGTCTTTCCAGTTCACCAGAGCTACTCCATTCTCTTGTAATGATTTCAGAAGCACAGCCACGAGTATTTGCTGATTAGCAGCCATTCTTGCTGTGTCAGACATCATTGCTGGTCACTGATACAGCTCCCCTCTCCTTCCAGGCATGCAGAGGTCTGATTTTCTACCCCACTTAAAGTCAGCCATGGCATCTCACTTGCTCGCACCAGTGAAATGTGGGCAGAACTCATGTGTGTCACTTCCAGGTAGGAACATTTGACTGCTGGTCTCTCCAGCTTTCTTCCCCTGCCGTGCAGGAATAGTGAAAGCTTATATTGAGATGGAACCTCTGGCAGCCTGGTGCCCGGAGTGACACCATGAACTGAGCTTTCCTGTTGACCTGCATCAAAGATGAGCTACAAGTGTCTATACGGTTTTAAACTACTGAGATGTTGAATTTGTGTATTGCCACAGCATAACCTATTCTATCCTGATGGATACACTACCCAGAATTTCTTCATTCAGTCTCTTTTTGTTTGTTGAGACCCTGTCACCCAGGCTAGAGTGCAGTGGCATGATAGCTCATTGCAACCTCTGCCTCCTCGGTTCAAGCGATTCTCCTGCCTCAGCCTCTCAAGTAGCTGGGACTACAGGGGCATGCCACTACGCCCAGCTAATTTTTGTATTTTTGGTAGAGACGGGGTTTTGCCATGTTGGCCAGGCTGGTCTTGAACTCCTGACCTCAAATGATCCACCCACCTCGGGCCTCCCAAAGTGCTGTATTACATGCATGAGCCACTGCGCCCGACCCCTCATTCAGTCTTGAGTAGGAATAAATCTATCCTAGCTCTGAGGGATAGACCCTAATTGGCATATATCACTCAGTTTAAAGTTACCACCTCCTCCACCACAGTAATTGGTTGATGTATGGATAATAATCTAGACCCAAACCAATTAACTCGTAGTATTTGCTTACAGTAGTTCAGGGATGAGCCAATCAGTGACAAAGTACAAACTGTTGGATGATTATGGAGAGCAGCACTTTCTCCCCTTTCAGGGTAAGCCCCGGTTGCTGCAGGCGAGGATCTTGCAGAGGAAGGAAGCCTGCTGAAAACAAAGGTGAACCACAGGCCGTGGAGGGGGGTGGGGGCAATCTGCAAATTGTAGACACACAGAGCCCTGCCTGAAGCCCACAGTCAGCTGTGGACCTTTCAGAAAGGAACCAGTAATGGCCCTTAATTCTCTAAACCAGACTGAAGTAAGATTTCTGTTACTTGAAATTTATTATTTTATTTATTTTGAGACAGGGTCTTGCTCTGTCACTCGGGCTGGAGTGCAGTGGTACGATCTCTGCTCACTGTACCCTCGACCTCCCAGGCCCAAGCGATCCTCCTGTTTCAGCCTCCTGGGTAGCTGGGACAACAGGTGCGTGCCACCACACCTGGATAATTTTTGAATTTTTTATAGAGACAGGGTTTCACCATGTTGCCCAAGCTGCCCTAGAACTCCTGGGCTCAAGTGATCTTCCCACCTCAGCCTCCCAAAGTGCTGGGGTTACAGGCATGAGCCTACTTGAAATTTTAAAAACAACCTGCCAGGCCTGGTGGCTTATGCCTATAATGTCAGCACTTTGGGAGGCTGAGGCAGGCGGATCACCTGAGGTCAGGAGTTTGAGACCAGACTGGCCAACATGGTGAAACCTCGTCTCCACTGAAAATACAAAAATTAGCCAGGCATGGTGCTAGGCACCTGTAATCCCAGCTACTCGGAAGGCTGAGGCAGGAGAATTGCTTGACCCCAGGAGGCAGAGGTTGCAGTGAGCTGAGATCGCGCCACTGCACTCCAGCCTGAGCCACAGAGTGAGACTCTGTCACAAAAATAAATAAATAAATAAAAAATTAGCCAGGCATGGTGGCAGGTGCCTGTAGTCCCAGCTACTCAGGAGGCTGAGGAAGGAGAATCGCTTGAGCCTGGGAGGCGGAGGTTGCAGTGAGCCCAGATGGTGCCACTGCACTCCAGCCTGGGGGATAGAGCGAGACTCTGTCTCCAAAAATAAAAATAAAAATAAAAAATAAAAACAACCTTAACTGATCATTTTAAACAACTCCTGCCTTGGAATACTAACCTGCTGATATAGAGATATAAATCCGTATGTATCAGTGCTCCATCTTTTTGGGGCTTGACATTTTGAATTTTGTTAGGTTGCAAATATTTGTGAGAAAGGCAACAGAAGTGAATTTTAGAGTCAGAAAGGAATTGTTAAAACATCCGATCTAACTGTCTCATTTTATAAATGAGGGACTCAGGCGCAGAAAGGTAAAGTCACTTACACTGGGCAATATGCATCTGTTTCCTACTGACCTCCGACCCCACGGACTTAAATCGTGCTGTGTCAGAGTTGTCCCGGGCTTAAAAGGAGATAACATACATTGAGCTTCCAGCACAGTGGCTGACATACTGTTGATAATCAACAATTGCTGACTTCTTATCAGTCACTCACATTTTAGTATGGAATTGGGGGGCGGGGGTGATAAATAATGGACACTCCCCTCGTGGGCTGTTATAGTCAAAGAACCCACCTTGAGCAGAGAAGCAGCCAGGACTTTGAGCTTCACCCATGACTGTCAGCAGAGGCGGGTGGGTTCGACTCCTGCGTGTGCCTGTGGCCACTCAGGAGTGAGTGTGCCAAGCATATTTTGTATCTTGAGTTCATCCTCGCAAGAACTCAGCACTTGTAACCGTGCCCTAAGGAGACCAGGAGCTCTGTAAGAAGCCGAGAAAGGTTTTTTGCTGAAATTCTAAGGAACACAGGGGAACTAGCTGCCCGGATTGGGCACCCTACAACAGGATAGAGAGTGGAGGAGGCCAGGTACCTACCTCCACCTTCTCCATAGAGAGCGGCAAAGCGTGGACACCTGGGGGCCTTGGCACCTCACTGGCGACAAGGCACAGCTGTCACTGAGTAAAGACAGGCTTGTGGGTAGTGGCTGGAGGACAAGAATGAGCCTTCTTAGAAATATCTAATGGAGGACCAGGTGCGGTGGCTCACGCCTGTAATCCCAGCACTTTGGGAGGCCGAGGCAGGTGGATCACCTGAGGTTGGGAGTTCGAGACGAGCCTGACCAACATGGTGAAACCCAGTCTCTACTAAAAATACAAAATTTAGCCAGGCGTGGTGGCACATGCTTGTAATCCCAGCTACTCGGGAGGCTGAGGCAGGAGAATCACTTGAACCCGGGAGGTGGAGGTGGCAGTGAGCTGATTCACACCATTGCACTCCAGCCTGGGCAACAAGAGTAAAACTCCATCTCAAAAAAAAAAAAAAAAGGAAAAAGAAATACCTAGTGGAGATTGCTCAGGGGACCAGTGGTCCCGGTGAACCTACGAGGACAGTGGCCCATGGCATTTGAGTGGCTGCAGTAACAGAGATCCATGTCCACCACTGGCTACAAAAGCCTGGGAGACAGACACAGGCCACAGGGCACATGCGATGACTGACTTAGATCCTTGCCCCAGCCCCGACCCAATAACTGCGGCAAGAACGCAGCATTTGGCCGAGCACAGTGCCTCACACCTGTAATCTCAGCAATTTGGGAGGCCGAGGCAAGTGGATCACTTGAGGTCAGGAGTTCAAAACCAGCCTGGCCAACATGGTGAAACCCTCGTCTCTACTCAAAATACAAAAATTAGTTGGGCGTGGTAGTGCATGCCTGTAATCCCAGCTACTCGGGAGGCAGGAGAATTGCTTTACAGGGGGTCGCGGTTGCAGTGAACCTAGATCATGCCACTGCACTCCAGCCTGGGCAACAGAGTGAAACTCCATCTCAAAAAATAAATAAATAAATAAAAATAAAGAACGGAGCATCTACCTCCCGGGAGCAAGCGGGAGACAGCCCAGAGGAAGGAGGAAGACTTAGTCAAAGGGAACCCCAGGCCAGCAGAACCAACTGTGCTCATTTAGTGTTTTGTTGAAAGCCAGCCCTGGAGAATGCTTTTGTTTTGGGTTCTGGCGTTCTTAAGTCTTGCTTAAATGAGATAACAAACGTAAGCCACCCCACCCTGTCCTGACACAAAATGAACACAAAATAAATGGCAACTGTCTTCCCCTGTTTTGTTTTTTTTGGAGACCGGGTCTTGCTTTGTCACCCAGGCTGGAGTGCAGTGGCGCAAACGTGGCTCACTGCAGCCTCCACCTCCTGGGCTCAAGCAATCCTCTCACCTCAGCCTTCCAAGTATCTAGGACCACAAGCATGCACCACCACAACCGGTTAATTTTTGCATTTTTTTGTAGAAATGAAGTCTCACTTGGTTGCCCAGGCTGGTCTCAAACTCCTGGGCTCAAGCAATCCTCCCACCTTGGTCTCCCAAAGTACTGGGATTACAGGTGTTAGCCACCAAGCCCAGCCTCCCTTGCCTTTTTTCAAAGCAGTGACTCTCACCTAAAATTCAGTTGGACCACATATATTCATCCAAAAAGCACAGGCTTCTGTGTGGATTTAGAAATTGCAAGATATGCCTTCATCTTATCAGCTGTACAGTTGTAGGTTATCTCCCGTACTCTTTATTTATTAACTGGAGATAACACAACCCCTACTGTACCCTATGCACCCCACAATGCTGTTTGCGAGGATTAAGTGAGATCATGAAAAGGGGAGGGGTTTTATCAGATGCTAAAGAACTGAACACCTTCAAAATTCTTATTATTCCAACGGCTCTCTTAAGTTGGTGATTAGAAGCTGACAAGCTCCTTCCAAATGAAGCCGTAGTCTCCTGACCTCACCACCTCAAAGAACAAGGCAGCAGCCCTCTCTTTCTCTAACATATTTATTTATTTATTTATTTAGAGACATGGTCTTGCCATGCCGCTCATGCTAGTCTTGAAAGTCTGGCCTTAGGCCGGGTGCGGTGGCTCACGCCTGTAATCCCAGCACTTTGGGAGGCCGAGGCGAGTGGATCACGAGGTCAAGAGTCCGAGACCATCCTGGCCAACATGATGAAACCCCGTCTCTACTAAATATACCAAAAATTAGCCGGGCGTGGTGGTGGGCACCTGTAGTCCCAGCTACTCGGGAGGCTGAGGTAGGAGAATGGCGTGAACCCGGGAGGCGGAGCTTGCAGTGAGCTGAGATCGTGCCACTGCACTCCAGCCTGGGCGACAGAGCCAGACTTCGTCTCAAAAAAAAAAAAAAAGAAAGAAAGAAAGTCTGGCCTCAAGTGCAGTGGTGTGATCATAGCTCACTGCAGCCTTGAATGTCTGTGCTCAAGCAATCCTCCCACCTCACCATCCCAAACAGCGAAGACCACAGGCATGCACCACCACGCCTGGCTAATTTTTAAATTTTTTTTTTTGTACCAATGGGGGTCTCATCGTGTTGCCCAGGCTGGTCTTGAACTCCTGGTCTCAAGTGATTCTTCAGCCTCAGTTTCCCAGAGTGCTGCAATTACAGGCAGGAGCCACCACGCCAGGCCACAAACAGTTTTTTAAGAGACGAATTTATAAGATTTATCTGATCACCACTTTGCTCAAGCAAATCATTTTTCCAATCTATATTCAGTAGCAGCTGCAGCAACTGCAAAATGACTTACTGTTCATAACACTTTGCTTTGGCGACAGGAAGGAAATTAGACAAACTGTAAAGGTCTCCATATTTCATTCCATATTTATGTAAAAACCCAAAACACAATAATCCTTTGCGGTTGTTCCTGGTGTCAGATGGGCCAGAGGGTTGTGGAGTGAAGGAACTGGCAAAGTCAGCAAGTTGGTGATCAGAGGACAGCTCCAGAGAGAGAGTTACGAAGCACAACGGGCAGGGGGAGCTTGGCAAAGGGCCAGTCATAGGTCAGGGTGGCCATCACCATACCCTCACACCACCTATGTCCATACACAGACACCCACTGTCCACTCTCTGCCCTCTCAGCTCCTTCTCTTAGGAAAGGTTCTATTTTTATTTTTAATTTTTATTTATTTTTCTTTTGAGACGGAGTTTTGCTCTTGTTGCCCAGGCTAGAGTTTAATGGCGCGATCTCGGCTCACTGCAACCTCCACCTCCCAGGTTCAAGCGATTCTCCTGCCTGAGCCTCCCGAGTAGCTGGGATTACAGGCATGCGCCACCACACCTGGCTAATTTTGTATTTTTAGTAGAGATAGGGTTTCTCCATGTTGGTCAAGCTGGTGTCCAACTCCTGACCTCAGGTGATCCATCTGTCTCAGCCTCCCAAAGTGCTGGGATTACAGGCATGAGCCACCGTGCCTGGCTGAAAGATTTTATTTTTATTTATTTCTTTATTTAGAGACAGGGTCTCAATCTATTCGCCAGGCTGGAGTGCAATGGCACGATCTCTGCTCGCTGCAACCTCTGCCTCCAGGGTTCAAGTGATTCTCCTGCCTCAGCCTCCCGAGTAGCTAGGATTACAGGCATGTGCCACCGTGCCCAGCTAATTTTTATATTTTTTGTAGAGACCGGGTTTCGCCATGTTGGACAGGTTGGTCTTGAACTCCTGACCTCAAGTGATCTACCCGCCTCAGCCTCCCGAAGTGCTGGGATTATAGATGTGAGCCACCACGCCCGGCTAACTCTTAGGAAAGGTTCTGACAGAAGTCATTTAAGCCTCAAGGTGGATGTAAGACACTCCACTGCCTCTCTCTAAAGGTATTTCCATTTTAACCCTTATCACTGTTTAAATACAGACGTGTCCAATCTTTTGGCTTCCCTGGACCACACTGGAAGAAGAATTGTCTTAGGCCACACATAAAATACACTAACGATAGCTGATGAGCTTAAAAAAAAACTGCAACACAATTTCATAATGTTTTAAGAAAATTTATGAATTTGTGTTGGGCCCCATTCAAAGCCATCCTGGGCCACATGTGGCCTGCGGGCTGTGGATTGGACAAGCCTAGTTTAAAACCTTTAGTACAAAATTCAAAATTCAAGCCCTCTGGCTGAGCACGGTGGCTCATGCCTGCAATACCAATGACACACTGGGAGGCCAAGGCAGGAGGATTGCTTGAGCCCAGGAGTTCAAGCCTGCAGTGAGCCATGATCATGCCACTGAACTGGGGAACAAAGCAAGACCGTATCTTTAAAAAAAACCTCAAGCCCCCTAACGTAAGAAAGCGCTCCCGGCCAGGCACGGTGGCTCATGCCTGTAATCCTAGCACTCTGGTAGGCCGAGCCGGGTGGATTGCCTGAGCTCTGGAGTTTGAGACCAGCCTGAACAACACGGTGAAGCACTGTCTCTACTAAAATACAAAAAAAAAAAAAAAATTAGCCGGGCATGCGACTGTAGTCCCAGCTACTCGGGAGGCTGAGGCAGGAGAATTGCTTGAACCCGGGAGGCAGAGATTGCAGTGAGCCGAGATAGCGCCACTGCACTCTGGCGAGACTCCATCTCAAAAAAAGAAAGGAAAAGAAAAGAAAAGAAGGAGGGAGGGAGGGAAGGAAGGAAGGAAGGAAGAAAGAGAGAGAGAGAGAGAAAGAAAGGAAAGGAAAGGAAAAGAAAAGAAAAGAAAAGAAAGAAAAGAAAAGAAAGAAAAAGAAAGAAAAGAAAGAAAAAGAAAGAAAGAAAAGAAAGAAAAAGGAAGAAAGAAGGCAGGCACTCCAGTTTGCTTCTCCTGCCAGTTCATCATTACTCCACCAACTCCATGTTGCAGTCACACTCAACATGCCAGGCATGTGGTGACCGACAGTTCTGCACCTTGACCGCAGTGGTAGTTACCAATGTCTGTTTCATGGTATTGATGTTGTAACGTAGTTATGCAAGATGCCACATTAGGAGAGGATGGCTGATGGGTGCCCGGCACTTCCCTGTATATATATATTTTTACAACTTCCTGTGACTCTACCATTATTTCAAAATAAAACGATTGGCTGGGTGTGGTGGCCCAAGTCTGCAATTCCAGCACTTTGGGAGGCTGAAGTGGGCAGATTGCCTGAGCCCAGAAGTTCAAGACCAGTCTGGGCAACATGGCGAAACTCCGCCTGTACAGAAAATACAAAAATTAGTCAGGTGTAGTGGTACGTGCCTGTTGTCTCAGCTACTTGGGAACTACAGGTCGAAGTCAAGGCTGCAGTGAGCTGGGATCATGCCACTGCACTCCAGCCTGGGTGAAAGAAAGACCTTGTCTTAAAACAAACAAAAAAAAATTATTGAAATAAAATGTGCCAGGTCTCTCATGTCTTTCTCTCTTTTCTGAGAACATTATCATTCTCATACATACTTTCTAGACCTTCCTCATTCTTCAAAATCAGCCCGCTCATCATCGCTCAGCACCAGATAGGCACTCAATAAATGTTTGATGAATGGGCAAATGAATGGTCCCTGTTATTTATGTGATAAAGAATTAATAAACCAGTAAAGGCTGGGCACAGTGGCTCATGCCTGTAATCCCAGTACTTTGGGAGGCTGAGGGGGATGGACCACGGGGTCAAGAAATTGATACTATCCTGGCCAACATGGTGAAACCCCGTCTTTACTAAAAATACAAAACTTAGCTGGGGGTGGTGGCGCATGCCTGTAATCCTAGCTACTCAGGAGGCTGAGGCAGGAGAATTGCTTGAACCAGGGAGTCAGAGGTTGCAGTGAGCCGAGATCACGTCACTGCACTCCAGCCTGGCGACAGAGCAAGACTCTGTCTCAAAAAAATAAAATAAAATAAAATAAAATAAAATAAAATAAAAATAAATCGCTGGGCACAGTGGCTCACGCCTGTAATTCCAGCACTTTAGGAGGCCGAGGTGGGCGGATCGCCTGAAGTCAGGAGTTCAAGACCAGTCTGACCAATATGATGTAATCCTATCTCTACTAAAAACACAAAAATTAGCCGGGTGTGGTGGCATGCACCTGTAATCCCAGCTACTTGGGATGCTGGGACAGGAGAATCACTTGAACCCGGGAGCCAGAGGTTGCATTGAGCCGAGATCGCGCCATTGCACTCCAGCCTGGGCAACAAGAGCGAAACTCCAGCTCTAAATAAATAAATTAATAAACCAAAATTTAGCAGTTAAAAGGATGAGCTAGGAAGTCAGGCTGCCCGACTGCATTCCCAGTTCTATACTCTCTGTGTTTCTAAGCACCTCTGAGCTTCGTTTCTTCATCTTAAGTAGGAATAGTATGCCCATAGTAGGATCGTTGCGGGAATTCAGTGAGTTAATACACATAAAGTGCTTACAACACAGCCTGGGCACAAAGTAAGCTCTTAAAATTGGGTTTTTACTATATCTGGGATGGCTTTTCTGACCTGTCTCCAAACATATCACTAACCCCCACGTTCCCACGTGTACCCAAAACATCCCGTGCTGCTCCTCCACCCACCCCCATGCCTCCATCTTGCCGCCAGCATCATCTTATCATACTGTGTCCTGGTTATCTACTGCTATATAACAGACCACCCCAAGAGTAGTGGCTTAAAACAACGATACCATTTATTTTGCTCAAGAATCAACAGTTTGGGCAGGCTCTGTGAGAATGGCTTTTCTTTGCTCTAGATGGTATCAGCCCAAGTGGCCCAAAGGCTGGAGGATGGATCTAAAGCCATATTCACTCACATGACTGGTGCTTGATGCAGGCTATCAATTGAGACTTTAGCTGGGGCTCCTAGCCAGAACACAGACACACAGCCCCTTCGTGTATCCTGGGCTCTCTCATAACATGATGGCTGAGCTCCAAAGGCAAATGCCTGAACAGAAAAAGAGCCAAGAACAAGCCATATCACCTTTTATGACCAGGCCTCAGAAGCCACCTGGTGTTACTTCCTCTACTATCTATTCAACAAGGAAGTCACAAAGGTCCTCCCAAGTTCACAGTAAGAGGAAATAAACTCCAACTCTTTTTTTTTTTTTTCTTTTTTGAGACAGCGTCTCACTCCATTGCCCAGGCTGGAGTACAGTGGCATGATCTTGGCTCACTGCAACCTCCACCTCCTGGGTTCAAACCATTCTCCTGCCTCAGCCTCCTGAGTAGCTGGGATTACAGGCGCCCGTCCTCACACCCGGCTAATTTTTGTATTTTTTTAGTAGAGACGGGGTTTCACCATGTCATCCAGGCTGGTCTTGAACTCCTGACCTCAGGCGATCTACCCGCCTTGGCCTCCCGAAGTGCTGGGACTGCAGGCATGAGCCACTGCACCCGGCTGAACTCTTGGTGAGGGAGTAGCAAGGTTCTGGCAATGTAGGACCAGAGATATTACTGTACTAACCGTGTGTTTCACTTTCTGTATCTTGATGCTTTGAAATCTGGGGCCTTGCTAACTCTGAAGGGACTACTCCTCCCAGGATTAGCCAATTCCTAGAGACAATAAACCAGCTCAAGTTCTAACTCCTCAGGATAGAATTCCAGACCCCTCCAATTAGGCCTTAGTCTCACTTCCTAACTTCCCTCTCTCTAGCCCCTCTACAAACTGCTCCAACGGTTTAGCCAATTTCCCGTTCTCCAAAGACACCTCACAATTACTCTTTACTGGATCTCTTGCTCACCTTTCAAAGTACAACCTGAGCCCCAGCTCCTCCATGCTCCTCCATGCTCCTCCGTGAAGCCATTCCCATTCACAGGGATGCATGTCCTTTCTGAACCCTGTCTCACAGCATTCATCCTCTGTACCAGTCCCTTTATTGCTTGGTTATACAACAGATCTACCTATGTTGTTAATTAGATTCTGAAGATTAAAGCTCTAATGAACTTTAAGAGATTATTTTGTTCAACACCCTTAATTTGAAGCGAGGAAACCAGGCTTGAGCAATTACTGGCCCAAGGTCCCAGCACTCATTAACGGCAGAGGAAGGGAATAGAAGCCACCAACCCATTTCTACTCTATTCTCTTTCCTTAACACCAGGTTGCCTCTATTCAGCTATGTTAAATGTGTTAGTCTTGTCCCCGGCAGAGTTTTGAAGCTATATCAGGGCAGGCAGGGACTACATCTTAAGTCACTTGTATCCTGACAACATCCAGCAATGTCTTAGTAAATCTATGTTGAAACCATAAAAATGTTTCTAGGTCTTTCCTTTACCCACTAGGAACCGAAACTTTTCTTTTTCTTTTTTTTTTTTTTTTTTGAGAGAGAGTCTCACCCTGAAGTCCAGTGGTGCGATCTCGGCTCACTGCAACACCTGCCTCTGGGGTTCAAGAGATTCTCACGTCTCAGCCTCCCAGGTAGTTGGAACTACAGGCACACACCACCACACTGGATTAATTTTTGTATTTTTAGTAGAGACAGGGTTTCACCATGTTGGCCAGGCCAGTCTCGAACTCCTGGCCTCAAGTGATCCACCTGCCTCGGCCTTCCAAAGTGCTGGGATTACAGGCATGAGCCACTGCACCCAGCGTTGAAATTTATCTTTTTTGTTTCTTTTTTTTGAGATGGAGTCTCTCTCTTGTCCCCAGGCTGGAGTACAATGGCATGATCTCAGCCCACTGCAACCTCCACTCCCCGGGTTCAAGCGATTCTCCCTGCCCCAGCCTCCCAAGTAGCCAGGACTACGGGCACCCACCACCACGCCCAGCTAATTTTTTGTATTTTTAGTAGAGACAGGGCTTTGCCATGTTGGCCAGGCTGGTCTTGAACTGCTGACCTCAGGTGATCTGCCCACCTTGGCTTCCCAAAGTGCTGGGATTACAGGCGTGAGCCACCGTGCCCAGACGAAATTTTTCTTAAGAATAAAACGTTTTTCTCCTCTTTTAATACAGAATACCTTTCTTATGAGTTTTCTAAAAGTACGTTAAACAAACCAAAACAAAAGGAGGTGGGTAATATACCTAAAGAAACTTAGCCAATTCAATTTTTGCAACCTCAGAAGCATGTTCCATTTACTTCTTGGACCTAACTGTGGTCCCACCATAAATTGAACCAGATGCACTTGCTCAATGTTATCTCAACTTTGCAGGCAGATTGTAACCCAGGGTTGGTTTAGTTCATCTATTTCCTAGTCCATTAATCCATTGCTCTTGCTGTCTCAGCCGTGTGGGCATTCTTTCAGTTGGAACGTACAGAGGCTGTTTTCTCCTCCAAAAGCTCCAAAGCAACAAAGCAAGAAAGAGAGAAAAAGCAAGACAGCAAGAAACTGAGAAAAAGCAAGAAAGCAAAAAAGCAAGAAAGGGAAAGCAAGCAAATGCAGCTTCTACCTCTTCCCTTATAGAATCAGAGCCCCTTGAGAGTGCCTACAGGATCTACTTAGAAAGGTTATTTTGCAAATGTCCCATTAGCTAAGGCATAATACAGCTCTCCTCCAGCAGAAAAGCTCCGCTTTCTGGGAGTCTGTTCCCTCCTCAGCCTAATGGATTCTGTCAGGGGCAGGATGTGGCTTTTGCCATCACGGGCCATAAAACCCAGGAGTAATGGCTGCAGTGATGGGGGCCTCCTGCCAGCCCATCAGCACTGGAGTTTGATGGTGAGGAGGAGAGAAAGGAAAACTGGGAAAAGTTCTGAATGCTCAATAACTTTTCAGAGGTAAGATGAGGAAGAGAGAGAACCTAGAGCCATAATTGCAGAAGCCTCTTGCAAAATTTAATTAAAACTTGGGCGGAAACAAACACCAGAAACAAGTGTCATTCATCAACTTAAGCCGCCAACTAAGGTAAACACTGCCACAAACTCAGGAAAAGAAAGGGAGGAGAATGGAACGAGGGGTGATCACTCCAGATATCAAGCAAATCAAATTACCCTGAAGGCCCTGCCAGACACATGCATTAATCATTGGTTATCCCAGCTGCACACCTGTATGGAGAGGAGAACTTGGCGTGCTCAAATTGACTCTGGCTGGCAAAGTGGGAAAGCAGAAGGGACAGGGTGGCAGGCTAAGGGGAACCCAACCCTGAAGTGGCCACGTGGCACCCACGGCTCTCCACCAGCCAGGTGGAAGGAGGAGGAACCACGTAAGATTCAGGCGAGGGCGTACAATCATCCACAGCTTTCCAGTCTTGCTTCTTGTTTTCTGGAGCCTATGTAGCTGGACAAACCTGCTGAGCTGCAACGTGAAGCAACTTTCCCTGGGAGGGGGAAGGCTTCAGGGTGAATCCAAGCCAACTCCAGGGATAACAGACTGGGAAAGCAAGTTGAGCTTTCAAATCCTTTATGTGGCTGGTTTTCTTCTCTCGTGAGATTCAGCATTTAGTAGGAGGGAAATGGGGTAGGGTGGGGTGGGGACAAAATGAGCCATTGAATTTGTTTCCTGGGTCACAGGCTTTGTACACCCACAAGTCCCGAGGGCTGGTCACAAGCTGAAACCTTCTTACTCCAGAGAGAGGAGGCTGGAGAGCAGCTCAGCCATCCAGGCTGGGAGCTATTTGCACTTGATGAGCAATTTCAAGTGGGAGCCATCTGAGTGTGTGCCTGTGTGAATGCCAGAGTGCATTTAGAGGGAACAAATGATTTACTATCGGGGCCTCAACAAAGTTGCATTCGAAAAGGGAGGGAGCCTCTTATTCCCCTCCTTATCATTAAAACCTTAAAGAGGTAGAATCCATTTGGTCTCTTAAGCCAGGCTGGAAGGGAGTCACAGCTAATCAAGCAGCCCGCTCAGCTCCTCCAGCCCTTCTTTGAGTACAACAATATGTATAAACTGGCAAAAGGGACTGCAGACTACTTTGATGTTAAACAAAGAGGAAAACCTCCAAAACAGGGTAAAAATTGTATCTCTGTTTAACTCTTCCACGTCCTTTCTTCAGCACAAATTTAAGACACATACAGCTAGACTCCAGGGAGAGATACATAATGAATAATTATCATTTCAGATACTTAGATCAAAGTATTTTGTAGCAAGAGAAAATGTCCAGTCTCCTCTTCTGAATTACTTTCTCTGATTACGTTTTTTTGTTTGTTTGTTTTGTTGTTGTTGTTGTTGTTTTTGAGATGGAGTTTCACTTCTGTTGCCCAGGCTGGAGTGCAGTGGCATGATCTCGGCTCACTGCAACCTCCACCTCCCAGATTCAAGCAATTCTCCTGCCTCAGCCTCCCGAGTAGCTGGGATTACAGGCACCCACCACCAAGCCTGGCTATGATTAAATATTACCTCGCTAATAACAAATACTGTTCTCTGGCCAGGCACAGTGGCTCACACATGTAATCCCAGCACTTCCGAAGGCTGAGGTGGGAGGATCACTTGAGCCCAGGAATTTGAGATCAGCCTGGGCAACATAGTAAGACCCCTGTCTCTACAAAAAATAGAAAAAATTAATTGGGCATGGTGGTGTGCACCTGTCATCCCAGTCACTTGGAAGGCTGAGGCAGGAGGATCACTTGAGTCCAGGAAGTCAGAGGCTACAGTGAGCTGTGGTCGTGCCACTGCACTCCAGCGTGGGTGAAAGAGGGAGGCCCTATCTCAAAACTGAATAAATAAATAAAATACCGTTTTTTGAGCAGTTTCTGGGGCCTGATGCTACAAGAAGAGCTCTACGGTGACCACCTCATTTAATCCTTCAATAACCCTGTGAGATCCATACTGCTGTCTCACCTTAAAACTGGGGGAATAGATGAGTTAAGGGACATGCCTAATATGTCCCAGCCTATGATAGAGAAGTGTTTTTTTTTTGTTTTTTTTTTTGAGACTGAGACTTGCTGTGTCACCCACCCAAGCTAGAGTGCAGTGGCACAATCTCGGCTCACTGCAACTTCTGCCTCCCGGGTTCAAGCGATTCTCCTGCCTCAGTCTTCTGAGTAGCTGGGATTACAGGCGCACACCACCATGCCCAGCTAATTTTTGTATTTTTAGTAGAGATGGAGTTTCGCCATGTTGGTCAGGCTGGTCTTGAACTTCTGACCTCAGGTGATCTGCCTACCTTGGCCTCCCAAAGTGCTGGGATTACAGGCATGAGCCATCGCGCCCAGCCTAGAGAAGTATTCTTTTTAAATTTCTAATTCATTTGAAATGGAATTTTTTTTTTTTTTTTTTTTTGAGACGGAATTTCACTCTAGTTGCCCAGGCTGGAGTGCAATGGCACGATCTTGGCTCACCGCAACCTCCGCCTCCTGGGTTCAAGTGATTTTCCTGCCTCAGCCTCCCAAGTGGCTAGGATTACAGGAGTGCACCACCACTCCCAGCTAATTTTGTATTTTTAGTAAAGATGGGGTTTCTCCATGTTGATCAGGCTGGTCTCGAACACCTGACCTCAGGTGATCTGCCCACCTCGGCGTCCCAAAGTGCTGGGATTACAGGCATCAGTCATCACGCCCTGCCAAAATGGAATTTTTCTAAAATATATTGTATCCTTTCAGGGCTTACAAAAGATAAAATTCCTAGGAAATGTCTAGAGGAAATGACCCCTGGGCAGGTTGGAATTCCAGCCTTTAGGTCCTCAGGGATGCCAGGGAAGGAGAATCTGTTGTGAACAAAGACCACAAATTGCTGCCTATGTGGAGAAGAGGAGCATGTGCCAGGGGCAGCCGGACAGAAGGAGAAGTCAGAGGAGTTGAAGGTTGGAGGTTTGGTGAAGTAAAAGAGAGCACTAGGAAGGTTTTCAATCACTATAGATTGAAAACCAGCCATGGTTCAAGAAGGAAGAAGCTCGTAAGATTCTGGCATACGTATTTTCCCACTTCTCCTTGGTAATGATGGGGTTCAGGACACGTTATCACAAAATATGGCACCTTGGCACATCAGAGGCAGAAAGGTCACTCTTTCCCCTTGCCCTCCCTGCTGAAGCAGATCATAAGACCTTCACTCCAGAGGTGCTCTCCCTACACCTGGAGGAAAGGAGCTTCCTTATCGACGTAGGAGCGCAGAGAAGAATCTGAACAAACAGGATCTGCTAGACACCCCCAGTTTGTCACCCTTAGATTCTACACACATCGTCCAATCACATTTCTCTACAACCATCCTCTCTTCATCAAACCTAAGCACACAAATACATAGGTTTCCCTGTTTCTTTGGGTTTTCATTTCTGAAAGCTACTGGGTTTCATAAAACTTACATTAAATAAATTTGTGGGGCTGGGCACAGTGACCCATGCCCATGATCCCAGCATGCCGGGAAGCTGAGGGAGGAGAATCGCTTGAGGTCAGGAGTTCAAGACCAGCCTGGGCAACATGGCGAGACCCCATTGCTAAAAAAACACACACACACACAAAATTAAAAATTAGCCAGGCATGGTGGTGCATGCCTGTGGTCCTAGCTATTCGGGAGGCTGAGGTGGGAGAACTGCTTGAGCACAGACATTCAGGGCTCCAGTGAGCTATGATTTCACCACTGCACTCCAGCCAGGTGACAAAATGAGACCCTGTCTCTCTTTTTTTTTTCTTTTTTTGAGATGGAGTCTCACTCTGTCACCCAGGCTGGAGTGCAGTGGCACAATCTCCGTTGACTGCAACCTCTACCTCCTGAGTTCAAGCAATTCTCCTGCCTCAGCCTCCCGAGTAACTGGGACTACAGGCATGCACCACTATGCCTGGCTAATTTTTGTATTTTTAGTAGAGATGGGGTTTCACCATATTGGCCAGGCTGGTCTCAAACTCCCGACCTCAGGTGATCTGCCCGCCTCGGACTCCCAAAGTGCTGGGATTACAGGCGTGAGCCACCACACTCAGTGGCCTTGTCCCTAAAAAAAAAAAAATTATAAAATAAATTTGTGTGCTTTTATTTTCTTAATCTGTCTTTATTATAAGGATCTCAGCCATGAACCTAGCAATAAGTGAGAAAAATTATGTTTTCAACCCCTACAGTAATGAACAGTAAAATTACCTGTCAAACAAAACAAAGCAAATTAGTAATTATTTTACTGACGTATAATATTTGTACATATTATGAGGTACATGTAATATTTTGTTACATGCATAGGATGTATAATGATCAAGTCATAGTATTTAAGATATCCATCACCTGGTATATTTACCATTTCTACCTGTTGGGAACATTATGAGTCCTCTCTTCTAGCTATTTTGAAATATCATATATATTGTTATTATTGATAGTCACACCATTCTGCTACCGAACATTAGATCTTATTCCTTCTAACTGTATGTTCTCGTTAACCAACCAAACTCTCTCATATTCCCCATCCCTTTTATGCCCTTCCCCACCTCTACTATCTATCATTCTACTCTCTACAAAACATTTTTTTTTGTTTTTAGAGATGGGGTCTTACTCTGTCACCCAGGCTGGAGTGCAGTGGCACAATCTCGGCTCACTGCACTGCAGCCTCAACCTGCCCGGCTCAGGCTATCCTCCCGCCTCAGCCCCTCAGGTAGCTGGGACTACAGGCGTGAGCCACCATGCACAATTAATTTTGTGTACTTTTTGTAGAGATGCGGTTTTGCCATGTTGTCCAGGCTGGTCTCAAACTCCTGAGCTCAGGCAATCTGCCTGCTTCAGCCACCCAAAGTGCTGGGATTACAGGCATGAGCCACCGTGCCAGGCCTTGAAACAAATTTTTGAAAAATGAAAATGTGTATGCAGGAGACTGGAGTGCAAGGATCGCTTGAGCACAGGAGTTCGAGGGCCAAGCCTAAGCAACATAGCAAGAACTCCTCTAATTCTTTAAAAAAAAAAAAAAAAAAAAAACAAACCTGGCCGGGTGCCCTGGCTCACGCCTGTAATCCCGGCACTTCGGGAGGCCGAGGCAGGCGGATCACGAGGTCAGGAGATTGAGACCATCCTGGCTAACACGGTGAAACCCCGTCTCTACTAAAAATACCAACAAACAAGAATTAGCCGGGCATAGTGGCAGGCACCTGTAGTCCCAGCTACCCGGGAGGCTAAGGCGCAGAAAGGCCTGAACCTGGGAGGTGGAGCTTGCAGTGAGCCGAGATCACACCACTGCACTCCAGCCTGGGCGACAGAGTGAGACTCCATCTCAAAACAAAACAAAGCAAAACAAAAAGCTGGGTGCGGTGGCTCACGCCTGTAATCCCAGCACTTTTGGAGGCCGAGGCGGGTGGATCACGAGGTCAGGAGATCGAGACCATCCTGGCTAAGACGGTGAAACTCCATCTCTACTAAAAATACAAAAAATTAGCCGAGCGTGGTGGTGGGCGCCTGTAGTCCCAGCTACTCGGGAGGCTGAGGCAGGAGAATGGCGTGAACCCAGGAGGCGGAGCTTGCAGTGAGCCGAGATCGCGCCACTGCACTCCAGCCTGGGCGACAGAGCAAGACTGTCTCAAAAAACAACAGCAGCAACAACAACAACAACAACAAAAACGTGTGTGAACAAAAACAATTGTGATGGTTGAGTGATGTTGTTAACCTTATTCTTCTTCCTTATTGCACTAGAGCTCCATTTTAACTCACACCAAAATGTTGTATTGGATGCTCAACTTTCAGGTTAAAGTATCGATCATATCCAAAGAGTATGCGTGGGGTAAGACATCACCTGACTCCCAGATACTGTCATTCACATTTACAATAAAATGCAAGGATCATCTCATTATTTCGTTGTATTCAAATTGTGTGTCCATAAACCTGAGGAATGGGGATGGGGGAGGGCTGGAGTCAGAAAGAACTGATTTGTGGCTGGGCACAGT
This sequence comes from Nomascus leucogenys, assembly GCF_006542625.1. Classification (NCBI taxonomy): domain Eukaryota; kingdom Metazoa; phylum Chordata; class Mammalia; order Primates; family Hylobatidae; genus Nomascus; species Nomascus leucogenys. The sequence continues at coordinate 63,545,052 of NC_044388.1, forward strand.
GGCTCACACCTGTAATCCCAACACTTTGAGAGGCCGAGGCAGGTGGATCACCTGAGGTCAGGAGTTTGAGGCCAGCCTGGCCAACGTAGTGAAACCTTGTCTCTACTAAAAATACAAAAAAAAATTAGCCGGGTGTGGTGGCAGGCACCTGTAATCCCAGCTACTTGGGAGGCTGAGGCAGGAGAATCGCTTGAACCCAGGAGGCAGAGGTTTCAGTGAGCTGAGATCACGCCATTGCACTCCAGCCTGGGCAACAAGAGCAAAACTACATCTCAAAACACAAACAAACAAACAAAAACTGACCTGTAATCCTAGCTTACTAGCAGAGTCACTTTGGACACTTTCATCTCCCAGCCTGAGTTTCTCATTCTGTAACATGGAACTAAGCATACCCACTTCACAGCACTACCATGAGAGGCAATAGCTCCTGGAAAGCCCTTTCAGGGGTTACTGTATGAATACACTAAATGAACAGATGCATGTTTTGCCCGCATTTACAAATATAACATCTTTACCTCCTGGCCGCTTACACTGTCAAATTGAACTTTATTAAACACTGATTGTTAAACCATAAAATTCATGGTGAGATGGATCTGTTCCGGACACCATTTTAAGGACTACGGCAATTCCAAAGTGCTCAGAGAAATTCACTGTGAGCTGATGCCACAGCATGAGACGATATTGGAACAAAGCTACCATGCAGAGAATTAAAGTGGGTTGAGCAGCCAATTAAATGTATGCACTTCATACTTTCACAGGCCTTATCTCACTCAATTAATAGAATGGCATCATAAGGTTGATCTTTTTATTCCCATTGTACAGAAAGCTTCAGCAACCCCCATGGTCACAGGACCAACAGTCAGCATAGCTGGGATTCATATCCAGGTCTCATTGACTCCAAAAACCCTACTTTATATATTGTTTCATGTTGTTACCTAATTTCATAATGAATTTAGATACTGGAATTGTATTAAGAGTACCCAGAACATTATTATTATTATTACTATTTTTTGAGACAGAGTCTTGCTCTGTAGCCCAGGCTGGAGTGCAGTGGCACGATCTCGGCTCACTGCAAGCTCCGCCTCCCGGGTTCACGCCATCCTCCTGCCTCAGCCTCCTCAGTAGCTGGGATTACAGGCACCCACCACCACGCCTGGCTAATTTTTTTGTATTTTTTAGTAGAGACGGGGTTTCACCATGTTAGCCAGGATGGTCTCGATCTCCTGACCTCGTGATCCGCTCACCTCAGCCTCCCAAAGTGCTGGGATTAAAGGTGTGAACCACAGCACCCGGCCCCAGAACATTATTTAAGGCTGGACAGTTTCAGGTAAATTTTTCAATGGTTTAAGATCCATGGGTGAGTGATTCTGAATATTACTGGTGAAATGCAATTTCTCTCTCCATCTGTCTTCCACTTTCTGTTTCTGTCTTTCTCCATCCCCTCCCGCTGACCCCCGCCATGACTTCGTAGTATCCTCATCAATGTAAAGATGAGATTGTAAATCCAAGATTTTTTTTTCTATTTAATATACTAGGTAAAGAGAGAGAGGCCGAGAGAGAGAGGGAGAGAAATTACAAAGACGTATTCCTTAACCTCAAGAGTTTATCCTTGAGATCTGTACTGAAAATATTTACTCTAAGGCTGAAGTAGTACTTTCATGTCTCTGCTGGTACTTTAGCCACAGTTTCTAAAACAGTGTGCCAAGATCATGGGTCCTAGTGAGGATACTGATCCCTTCAAATATCAGGGCAGCCAGAGCTGGGGTGACCTCAGTTCCTGGTCTGTTACTTCCAGCCAACAGCAGCCCTTATCAATATCATCCTCCCTATATGGGCCTCCCCAGGAGAACGATTAGGAATCTGTGTCTCAGTTGCGAGGCAAACGTTGGGCAGAAAAACCATGTGGCAGAGGTATGTCTTGAAACACTCCCCAGAAGATCCAAGGTGTCCATATATGTTTCTCCTCTAGGAGAAATATGGCATAGAAGAGTCCAAAAATTGGCCGGGCTTGGTGGTCCACACCTGTAATCCCAGCACTTTGGGAGGCCGAGGTGGGCAGATCACTTAAGACAAGGAGTTCGAGACCAGTCTGGACAGCATGGTGAAACTCCATCTCTACTAAAAATACAAAAAATTAGCCAAGTGTGGTAGCGCACGCCTGTAATCCCAGCTACTTGGGAGGCTGAAGTACAAGAATTGCTTGAACTCTGGAGGTGGAGGTTGCAGTGAGCCAAGATCATGCCATTGCCCTCCAGCCTGGGTGACAGAGTGAGACTCCGTCTCAAAAAAAAAAAAGAGTCCAAAAATCTAGACCTGGACCTGTCACTAAACTCCCTGTATGTTCCTTCCCCTCCCAGAGTAGGCCTTGACTCTCTAAAGCCCTCTACCATTCTAACTTCCTGGTTGGAAAAAATATATCTATCACTTATACATGAAGGTGCAGCTCAAAGGAAGAAATATGGCAGCATTTGCAGCATGAGCTTCAGTCATTTTATTTTTTTGTTTAAAGTGAATTTTCATTTAGTTCAACTCCAGCCATCCTGATGGAACCACAGTTTGGCTGAAGGGTAAAACGATGTGTGCACTGGAGTGCCTCGTGTAGACATGACCTAATTCTCAGCCACTCCACCAATATTTTATTCTTCAACACTGACCTACTAGACAACTGGCGTTTGACATTGCTGTTGCTAATGCATGCGACTGTGCCTCAGCCTCTTCCTGGAAGCTGTGGCATCCTTATCTCCATCTGCCTGGAACCCCAGGGACTTTCCAGGGAGGGGCTGCTATCCTGGGGAGTAAGCACAAGAACTAACTTGCTGTTTTGTCTTCAGACCACAAACATCTATTATTTGAGCAACCATTTCTACGATATCCAGGTTACCTTAACTCTCTAAGCCTCAGTTTCCTCTTCCGTAAAATAGGAATAACAGCCAGGCGCAGTGGCTCACGCCAGTAATCCCAGCACTTTGGGAGGCCAAGGTGGGTGGATCACCTGAGGTCAGGAGTTCAAGACCAGCCTGGCCAACAAGGTGAAATCCCATTTCTACTAAAATTACAAAAATTAGCCAGATGTGGTGGCATGTGCCTGTAATCCCAGGTACTCGGGAGGCTGAGGCAGGAGAATCGCTTGAACCCGAGAGGCAGAGTTTGCAGTAAGCCTAGATGGCACCATTGCACTTCAGCCTGGGCGACAGTGCAATACTCCATCTCAAAAAAAAAAAAAAAAAAAAAGATAGGAATAACAATATCCACGTCAGAGGACAGTTGTGATAATTAAATGAGAAAATGTATGTTGCCAGGCACGGCGGCTCACGCTTGTAATCTCAGCACTTTGGGAGGCCGAGGCGGGCGGATCACGAGGTCAGGAGATCGAGACCACGGTGAAACCCCGTCTCCACTAAAAATACCAAAAATTAGCCGGACATGATGGCGGGTGCCTGTAGTCCCAGCTACTAGGGGAGGCTGAGGCAGGAGAATGGCGTGAACCCGGGAGGCAGAGCTTGCAGTGAGCCAAGATCGCGCCACTGCACTCCAGGCTGGGTGACAGAGCGAGACTCCGTCTCAAAAAAAAAAAAAAAAAAAAAAAAAAAAAAGAAAATGTATGTAAAGCGTTTGACACAGGCCAATCACCTCCTTCCCTTCCTGGCTTTGTTCGTAGCCTTCTCCATAGATGATACTGAGTGAGGAGTCCCAAGAGGTGGAAAAACTGGTGCTGAGAGGACAAGCAGGCAAAGAATCCTAGACAAGGCCTAGATGGCTCATGCCCGTAATCCCAGCACTTTGGGAGGCCAAGATGGGTGGCTCTCTTGAGGTCAGGAATTTGAGACCAGCCTGGCCAACATGGTGAAACCCCATCTCTACTATAAAAATACAAAAATTAGCTGGTGTGGTGGCCTGTGCCTGTAATCCCAGCTACTCGGGAGGCGGAGGCAGGAGAATTGCTTGACCCGGGAGGCAGAGTTTGCAGTGAGCAGAGATCGCGCCACTGCATTCCAGCCTGGGCAACAGAGGAAGACTTTGACTCAAAAAAATAATAATAATGATAATAATTAATTAAAAAGAGAAAATTAAAAAATAATAAGAAGAATCCTAGACAAGAAACAGTCTGTTTCAAGGTCACAGTCTTTTCCTGGAATGAGTGGGTAACTGGAGGTACAACATTTCAGGAAGAGGGGAATTGAGCTAAACAATAAGCTACTAAGCCTGCAGCTCTTACACAAATGTGGACTTGTGAATGTAAATCTAACAATTTTGACATATAAAAATGTTTTTTTAATTCCACAAATTAAAAGTAGGGCCAGGTGTGGTGGCTCACACCTGTAATCCCAGTGCTTTGGGAGGCTGAGGTGGGAGGATGGCTTAGCTCAGGAGTTCAAGACCAGCCTGGGCAACAGAGCAACACCCATCTTTACAAAAAGTAAAAAATTAACCAGGTGTGGTGGCACATGCCTGTAATCTCAGGTACTCAGGAGGCTGAGCTAGGAGGATCACTTGAGCCCAAAAGTTTGAGTCTGCAGTGAGCCATGATCACACCACTGTACTCCAGCCTGGGCAACAAAGCAATACCCTTTCTCAAAAGAAAAAAAAATGAAAAGGAGATTGACACCATTTGTGAGAACATTTGTGCTATCCCCACAGGTGACAATGAATAATTTGCTTCATTGGAAGTATATGTTTCTTTGAATCCAGTAGAAAATACACAGCAAACTAGAGACTGGGGACCCCAGAAGTGGATTTGGGCTTATGGGTAATATAGAATACGCACTTTTTTTTTTTTTTTTGAGACGGAGTCTCGCTCTGTCCCCCAAGCTGGAGTGCAGTGGCACAATCTTGGCTCACTGCAAGCTCTGCCTCCTGCGTTCACGCCATTCTCCTGCCTCAGCCTCCCGAATAGCTGGGACTACAGGCCCCCACCACCACGCCTGGCTAATTTTTTTGTATTTTTAGTAGAGACAGGGTTTCATCGCGTTAGCCAGGATGGTCTCGATCTCCTGACCTTGTGATCTGCCTGCCTCGGCCTCCCAAAGAGCCTCCCAAAGAGCTGGGATTACAGGCGTGAGCCACCGCGCCTGGCTAGAATATACCCTTTTAAAACTACAGAATGGCTGGCATTTGCTGTTACCACTTCATACATATGTGCTTGCTGCTTTCTAAGTCACTAAAACCAATGTTTATACTGTTTATACTGCATATGTATCAAGAAACATAAAAGTGCTCATTCTATTTGACCCATTCATTTTTTTTTTTTTTTTTTAAGATGGAGTCTCACTCTGTTGCCCAGGCTGGAGTGCAATGGCGTGATCTCGGCTCACTGCAACCTCCGCCCGGCACCATCTCTACTTTTTTAAATCAGCATACATAAAATAAAAATACAACAGGGAACTATGCCAAAATATCAATAGTGATTTTCTTTGAGTGGGAGAGTTTTTCTTCTTTTAAATTTTTCTTTTTTTTGAGATGAAGTCTTGCTCTGCCGCTCAGGCTGGAGTGCAGTGGTGCGATCTCAGCTCACTGCAACCTCCACCTCCCAGGTTCAAGTAATTCTCCAGTCTCAGCCTCCAGAGTAGCTGGGATTACAGGCACCAGCCACCATATCTGGCTAATTTTTGTATTTTTAGTAGAGATGGGGTTTCACCATGTTGGCCAGACCATCTCAAACTCCTGACCTCAAGTAATCTGCCCGCCTCGGCCTCCCAAAGTACTGGAATTACAGGCGTAAGCCACCACGCCCGGCCTCTTCTTTTAACTTTTTCTAAATTTTCTGGTTTTTAAAATCGAGGTATTATTTACATACAGAAAAGTACACAGATCTTAAGTGTACAATGAATTTTAACAAATATGTACAACAATATCCCAAATCAAAATCTCTAAGGCCCCTTTCTTATTGATCCACTTCTGAGCACACAGGCAACCATTATTCTTATTTCTATCTCCTTACATTAGTTTTGTCTGTTCTTGAACTTTATATAAATGGAATCAAGTGTGTAATCTTTTGTGTGTGGCTTCTTTCACTCAAAATGTTTTTATGATTCATCCAAGTTGTCGAATTTCTTCTTATTATTGAGTAGTATTGCATTGTATGGACACGACACATTTTGTTCATCAAAACCATCATTTTATTTGGGTTGTTTCCAATGTTTTGCCATGGGAACAAAGCTGCAATGAACATTCTTGTAGATATATATAGATATAATATATATATGTTTCTTTTGAGTAAATATCTAAGAGGGGAAATCCTGGATTATTTTACATATATATATGAATTCAACTGCCAACAATTTTCCAAACTGGTTGTACCATTTTGTACCTCAACCATCAAAGTATGACTATGAGAGTTTCAGCTGCTCCACATACTCTCCAGCATTTGGTATTGTTGCCTTTGAAATTTTGCTGTTCTTGGCCGGGCGCGGTGGCTCACGCTTGTAATCCCAGCACTTTGGGAGGCCGAGGCGGGCGGATCACGAGGTCAGGAGATCGAGACCACGGTGAAACCCCGTCTCTACTAAAAATACAAAAAAATTAGCCGGGCGTGGTGGCGGGCGCCTGTAGTCCCAGCTACTCAGAGAGGCTGAGGCAGGAGAATAGCGTGAACCCGGGAGGCGGAGCTTGCAGTGAGCCGAGATTGCGCCACTGCACTCCAGCCTGGGCGACAGAGCGAGACTCTGTCTCAAATAAAAAAAAAAAGAAATTTTTGCTGTTCTAGTGGGGGTATGATAGCACCTTGCTCTTTTTCTTTTTTTTTTTTTTGAGACAAGATCTCTCTCTATCACGTGGGCTGGAGTACAATGGCGCAATCTCAGCTCACGGCAACCTAAACCTCCCAGGCTCAAGCAATTCTCCTGCCTCAGTCACCTGAATAGCTGGGACTACAGGTGCATGCCACTGTGCCTGGCTAATTTTTGTATTTTTTTTTTGTAGAGAGGGTTTTTTGCCATGTTGTCCAGGCTACCTCATTCATTTTAATTTGCATTTCCTTGATATGCATATTTTCTTCTTTTTCTTTTTTTTTTTTTTTTGAGATGGAGTCTCGCTCTGTCACCTCACTGCAACCACCGCCTTTTGGTTCAAGCAACTCTCCCTGACTCAGACTCCTGACTAGCTGGGATTACAGGCACCCGCCACCACGCCCAGCTAATTTTTGTATTTAAAAGTACTTTTGTATTTAAAAGTAGAGACGGGGTTTCACCATGTTGGCCAGGCTGGTCTTGAAATCCTGACCTCAGATGATCTACCTGCCTTGGACCCTCAAAGAGTGTGAGTCACCACTTGCGGCCTTCTTTCTTTTCTTTATTTTAAATGTATTTGTTCTCTGGCCAGGCTCAGTGGATCACACCTGTAATCCCAACACTTTGGGAGGCCAAGGCAGGTGGACCATTTGAGGTCAGAAATTCAAAACCAGCCTGGCCAACATGGTGAGACCCTGTCTCTACTAAAAATAAAAAAATTAGCCGGGCCTGGTGGCATGCACCTGTAATCCCAGCTACTCGGGAGGCTGAGGCAGAAAAATCGCTTGAACCCAGGAGGCACAGGTTGCAGTGAGCCGAGACTGTGCCACTGCACTCCATTCTGGGCGACAGAGTGAGACTCCGTCTCAAAAATCATAATAATAATAAAATAAAATGTATTTGTGCTTTAATTACTTTTGTTCCAAGAAACTCGTTTTTGTTTTTTAGGGCTTTTCTTCATCCAGTCTACAGTGCTCTGGCACAATCACACTTCACTGCAGCCTCAACTTCCCCAGGCTCATGTGATTCTTCCATCTCAGCCTCCCAAGCAGCTGGGTGTACAGGCATGTGCTACTACCCTGGCTAATTTTTTTTTTTGAGACAAGGTCTCGCTCTGTCACCCAAGCTGGAGTGCAGTGGTGTGATCTTGGCTCACCACAACCTCCACCTCCTGGGTTTAAGCGATTCTTCTGCCTCAGCCTCCCGAGCAGCTGAGACTACAGGTGAACGCCAACATGCCTGGCTAATTTTTGTATTTTTAGTAGAGATGGGGGTTTCACTATGTTGGCCAGGCTGGTCTCAAATTCCTGACCTCGTGATCCACCCGCCTCAGCCTACTGAAGTACTGGGATTACAGGCATGAGCCACTGTGCCCTGCCAATTTTTTTTTTTTTTTGGTATTTTTTTTGAGGGGGTGAGGTCTCACTATGTTGCCCAGGCTGGTCTTGAACTCCTGGGTTCAAGCAATCTACCTGCCTCAGCCTCCCAAAGTGCTGGGATTACAGGTGTGAGCCAATGCACCTAGTTGTAAGAAACCTAAAATACCAATTTTAAAAGATAAACTCCATTCTCCAGGGCAAACACGGATCACAGGTAGCCCTGGAGCTGAAGAATAGCTTTTTTTTTTTTTGAGACAGAGTTTCCTTCTGTCACCCCAGCTGGAGTGTAGTGGCATGATCTTGGCTCACTGCAACCTCTACCTCCCAGTTTCAAGAGATTCTCATGCCTCAGCCTCCCAAGGAGCTGGGACTACAGGCACCTGCCACCACACCTGGCTGATATATATATATATATATATGTATTTTTTTTTTTTTTTAGTAGAGACGAGGTTTCTCTATGTTGGCCAGGCTGGTCTTGAACTCCTGCCCTTGGCCTCCCAAAGTGCTGGAATTACAGGTGTGAGTCACCATGCCTGGCCAAAATTTTTGAGTCCACAGCTTTCTTGAAGGTGGCCGGGGACCAGGGCTTGCTCTGCTCTGTAATCTCACATTTCTCTTTTTCTGTGTCAAAGATTGCACCTTCCTGGTGTCTGGGCTTCCACAGCTGCTTCTTCTTGAAGTAAGCATCAGTGAGCCGTTTTGGGATTTTCGCATTGCTGATATCAATTTCTGAGGAGGTGGAAACAACACATTTCTGGTGTGCTCTTCCCAGAGGAACTCAATTGAGAATCAGAGGTTCAGTTACAAGTAACAAGCCAGTGCCCAGTCGCTTCGGGAAAACCACTGTCTTGCCTCTGCAGTGCCCAGTGAGGATGAGCAGAGTGGTCCGGGGAGAGATGCTGGTCCCGTTTTCTCATGTGCTGGCTGGTGGGGCTTCTGCCCTAGTTCAACAGCTCCCCGGGCTTATCATCAAGAGGACAGTACCTATGCATTTTGCAAATTTTAACCACGCAGGTACCATCATGCTTGTCACCAGCAACTGGTTTATTAACAGTGACAAGAACAGTCCGCCTGCTTTTCAACCCTGGATTTAGCAGTTGAGTACTTCCTCCTGTACATGGTCTTTCTGGAATACACAGCAGATTGGGAATATCTGCCAATTCCTCTGATGAGGACAGGATTTCATCTGCAGTGGGGCTTCCCCTTGTTGGTTTTTTTTAGCCTTGAGTCAGGTTACCCTTTTTCGCCTTGCCACCTGCATCAACCTTCTTGCCTTCAGGTTTCATCTCCTTACTATCGGGCTTGTCATCTTTTTCTTGCAAGATGGCAGAGAGAGCTAAGGTCCTGGCTTCCAGTCTATAATCAATCCAGCATATTTTTATGTACTTATTTCCCATTGTTACGCCTTCTTTCGTGAAATGTCTGTCCAACTCTTCTTTAATATTTAGTCCTGAGTCCCATAGGAAAGCCCTGGTCCCCGGCCACCTCCAAGTCCTCATTTCAGGTCCTTTGGACCCAAGGTGAGCATTGCGGTGGGCTTCCAAAAGAAATCGAGAGCTCTTACTAAAAGCAGGGTGAATGGATCTGGGTGTCCCAAAATAATAAATGCCCACCACATTGTCTTTCTCTCCCAAGCCTCCATTCTGCTCCATCCTGATCTATCAAGACCCCACCCATCCTCTCAAGGCCAAATCTAAACTCAGCCTCTTCCAAAGAATTTGTCCGAATCCCCTCCTTCCTCTTCACCACCACCACCCAGAATAATTTGTTGTATTATCTCGTATGACAATTCTCTCACTTTGTGTATTAGTCAGGGTTCTCCAGAGAGACAGAACCAATAGGAGGTATATATAAGGGAGCCTATATTAGGGAGAATTGGCTCACATGATTATAAGGCAAAGTCCCCACAATAGGCCATCTGCAAGCTGGTGGGAGAGAGAAGCCAGTAGCGTAGCTCAGTCCAAGTCCAAAAGCCTCAAAACCAGAAAAGTCACCAGTGCAGCTCTCAGTCTGAGGCTGAAAGCCTGAGAGCCCTCAGGAGGCTCTCAGAGTCTGAGTCCAATACCAAGGAGCCTGGAGTCTGATGTACAAGGGTAGGAGGAGCAGAAGCAAGTGTCCGGCACTGGGAGAGAGAAAGAGCTGCAAGAATCAACAAGCAAGATAATCCCCCTTCTTCTGCCTGCTTTGTTCTAGCTGCGCTGGCAGCCCATTGGATGGTGGCCCGTCCACAACATTGAGGGCGGGTCTTCCTCTCCCCATCCCCTGACTTAAATGTCAATCTCCTCTGGCAACACCCTCACAGACACACCCAGGAACGATACTTTACCAGCCATCTAGGCATCCCTCAATCCAATATTAATATAATACAAATAATATTAATCAGTACACTCTGCGATTTACTTTGAGAATTTGTGTTTCTGGGTCTCATTGACCCTACTACATTCTAACTTTTTAAAGATCAGAATCAGTCTTTTTTTTTTTTTTTTTTTTTGAGATGGAGTCTCACCCTGTCACCCAGGCTGGAGTGCAATGACATGATCTCAGCTCACTGCAACCTCTGCCTCCCAGGTTCAAGTGATTCTCCTGCCTCAGCCTCTGAAGTAGCTGGGATTACAGGTGCACGCCACCATGCCCTGCTAAATTTTTTTCTTTTTTTTGTATCTTTAGTAGAGACGGGATTTCACCATGTTGGCCACGCTGGTCTTAAACTCCTGACCTCTTGATCCAGCCGCCTTGGCCTCCCAAAGTGCTGGGATTACAGGTGTGAGCCACCATGCCTGGCCCAGAGTCAGTCTTGCAATAACTTGGCACAGCATCATATACATAGCAAACTACACATTCTTTCATGCATTCATTCAACAAATATTTACTGAGCATCCTTTTTGCACCAAGCCTAATGCTAGAGAATGGCATGCAGTGATGAACAAGATAGGCACATCCCTGCCCTTGTGAAGCTTGTAATCACATGGAGGATATAGACAGGAAAATAGTCAATAACAGCACAAAGTGGTAAGTACTCTAATTGGAGGAGTACAGAATAATACAGGAGCATATAGGAACAACACTGAGATCTGAAAGATGAAGAGCCAAGTGAAGACTTCATAAAATTGTATTAAATATAAATGATTTAAATTAAAAATTACCAAATATACAAGGAATGGTGAACATAACCTGTCAAGCAAAAACAGGGAGGAATTAAAGGTAACTCTTGCCCATTTTAGAGATACGCATCATTTGATTTGTCTCTGATGTGCTTAAGAAATTTTTTTTTTTTTTTTTTGAGATAGAGTCTCGCTTTGTCACCCAGGCTGGAGTGCAATGGTGCGATCTAGGCTTACTGCAACCTCCACCTCCCAGATTCAAGTGATTCTCCTGCCTCAGCCTTCCAAGTGGCTGGGACTCAGGCACCTGCCATTACACCCAGCTAATTTTTGTACTTTTAGTAGAGACAGAGTTTCACCATATTTGCCAGGCTGGTCTTGAACTCCTGACTTCAAGTGATCCTCCCGTCTCAGCCTCCCAAAGTGCTGGGATTACAGGCGTGAGCCACCATACCCAACCAGACTTTTTTTAAAAGCAGGAGGGAGATGTTTGGGAAGGTAAAAAGCCACAGGCTCCTACCAGGAGCAAGAACCAGTGTGTGAGGCTTCCAGATGAGGCTGTACAAGCATTTTGCTGGTGTGCACAATGCAGGGATTCAGGAGGAGGAGGGAGGATGGAAGGAAAAAGTTGAAAAAGCAGTTACGAACTGTGAAGAGAAATGATGGTGTTTATTTCTAAATGACAACTCTTTATCTTCTTACCCCAGGCCTATTTGTTGACAAGCCATTCTGTCAAAATCTGTTGGTCAAGGAAAGGGAGACCCACGTACATGTGGTACATTAGGCCTTGATCTTGTCTCTGTTGGAATTCAAAGGCTCTCCCGTAAGCAATCAGCTTCCTAATGGGCACAAGGCACCTCTGGGAATGGGAATTTGACCGGGCTTGTCAAAACTGCCAGACAGAAGCAGAGTCTTTCTCATTTTCCTGTTTCTACCGCAGGAGAGGAGCAACTCCAGGGGCCATGCCAGTCCTTCAAGGACAAGAGCTAAAACTACAGTGAAAGCTGCTCAGACATTAGCAGGGCACACACATAAATCCATCACATCTATTTTTTAAATCTGGATGAATAAAACAGATACAGGCCGGGCACACAGTATATCTTGGAGCTGTGGAAACAGCTTATGGAGTAACTCAATAGACTGAAGGATTCTCACTCTCCCTCTCTCTCTCTCTTTTGAATCCCTATCGCCAAGCAGCAGTGAATTAAAATTGCCTGAGAAATCAAGCAGGTGGTAATCGCCTCTCTGTCAGATAAGTTATCCGAGGACAGACTTTTTTCTGAGGCGGTTACACTGTCTTCCTCAGCTCCATGATGCAGAAACCCATAGAGATTAAAATCAGCTGCATCGTGGATACAGTTACACCCTAAAAAGAAAAGGTGTGGATGACTAGGGGAATGCCCAGAGAGCCCTGGGGTGGAGAGAGGCCGGGAAGGGTCACGGGGGCTCCCTTGGACCCAAGGCCACAGTGATGAAGACTTGGTCATGTGCCATTAGCTTCCTGGGGAGAGCTGTGACAGCCAGAAGCCAGAACATGAGTTTTGCTGGCCTCTCCTCTGACTCCTGTTTAGTACTAAAGCAGGGAGGAGTTGGGGTGGGGAACCAGGGAAAGGAGGCAGAGGAAAAGTCCAGACCAGTCATCACACGATCAGCAGAACGAGTCCTTATGGGTTTGACAAATGTGGGAAGATTAGAAAAGGTCTCGGGCTAAAAACAAAAACAAATGTCTTCCCATTTTTTTACAAAACTCCCAGCCCCTCCCACCACACACTTACACACCCCAACCCCAACTAATCTGTCTTGAACATAAACATGCTTTCTTTAAACTCTAAAACCTGTCTTCCATTAATGCTGGTTTGGAGAGTGAAGCTTTCCCTGCTGACTGATTACAGAAAATTGCTTATTTAAAGAAACCTGGAATCTCTCTTGCAGACAATGGCTTCCATTCTGGACATCATTTTAGAGATTTCCGCACAAACAAGAGAGACTAACAAGCACCTTGAGACAATCCAGGTATAAGGGGAAGAGTACAGAGCTGTTTCACACAAGCACACCCTCACTCACACAGACACAAACACACAGCCCAACCCAGAAACTGCACCACATAGGACACAGCTGCATTTGGGCCTCTAATTACTTTACTGTCTAATTCATGCTAACACAGCAATTAGTGATAACGCTCAAAACAGTCATACACATTAGCTTGACGACATTTAATTATGACATTAGATGTATTGCACTTCAGGAGATATGTAACTTAGCAAGGAATAAGAACTCTATATGGATGGCCCATCTAAACCACCATGAAATAAAAGTAGAGGAAAGTCATGAAATCCTCACTTTGTCATTAAAAGAAAATGTTTAACGGGTGCGTTTTTATGTGAAATATGCCATTTCCAGATGCTGATTGGAAATCCGGTCTCGCTGGCTGAGAAAACATGATTAGGTTTTTATTTTTCAAAAGAAAGGAAGCGAGAAAGGGAGAAAGGAAGGAGGGAAGGAGGGAGGGAGAGAAGGAAGGAAGGAAGGAAGGAAGGAAGGAAGGAAGGAAGGAGGGAAGGGGTAGCTTGGCTCTTGATTATTGCTTGATGGCTCTGTGTATCCATTCTCATTTTCAGTACCTTAGACATCAGCAGAAGATATAGGGGAAATGGGACATTTTTGCTGGGATGCTCCTAAAGATGTGCCATTTGCTATTGGTTTACATGGGGCCTGTTCATGAGACATGATTAATAGTTCAGCAGCACTGCCAAAACGCACATAAATCTGGCCATCCACAGTGTAATTGACACTGCTTGTCTCGCAGATACCTACAGCACTTGCTTATCGCAGTCTAATCCCCCAGTGGGTATTCGAAGTAGCTGATTATGCAATGCACAGTTGCTGACACTACAGTTTGGGGGTCTTTTCCTTATAGCACCCAATTAGCTGTGACACAAAGCTCTACTCCTCTTGATCAACCTTGAACAGGTGTTAAGTACCAGCTGAATGAACACAGGCGATTGCACAAATGCCACTGGAGCACCCGGCCTAAACAGAGCAGGCGTTGAGGTAGGAACCTCCACCTACGCATTCTGCATCAAGTTGCCTTTGCTTTAGACTCACCAAGCATCCTTGCTTTGGTTCCTCACACCCAGATCATAGCAATCTGCCACCGAACCCTGCAAGGTTACCATTGTGAGCTCCACCTGTCTTCTCCCCGAGCCGCCTCACCCTCTCTTCCAGCTCCTTCAGCATCTCTCCTTTCCAAATCAAAATCCAGAGCTCCTCCCATTGACTTCCTGTGGGAACTTAAAAACCTCAGCCCCGCTCTCTAGTCCTCTGATTTCTCCATTTCTATGAAAATTTTAAAAACGAAAACAAAAACAACACTGACTTAGCAGAGCAGCAACTGGGAAGATTAAAGATTAATAATAAACAAGTTATAAAGCACTTTGAAAGCATAAAATGCTGTAGAAGTAATTATTATCATTGTTATTAATCACCTCGGTTCATCACATTGAGTAAACATGCAATAATAAAGAGGGGACTCTTAAACGCAGTATCAGCAGCAAGACCCATTTATTACAATGCTATTTGCTTGGATTCCATTACAGTTATAAAATTTTGCGCTCATCTAGCACTTTTTGTCTGAGAATGTCAAAGTGCTGTACAAGCACAGGCTCTAATTACACTAATCCTCACAACACACAGGGAGCAGCAGAGAGAGGCCACTTCCAGTTGTGTAACTTGCCATCTAAGCACATCCTGTCCTGGTCTGGGGAGGTCTCCCTGCTGAGGGCTCCATCTAGAAACTTCCAAAATCTGACATTCCTAGGTGAGTCATATATATATATGTATGTAAAAATATGTGTGTGTGTGTATATATACACATATACATATAATGTATACACATATGTGTAGATATATGTATACACAAATATGTGTATATATATACATATACACATATATGTATACACATACATATATGTGTATATATGTATATGTATATAGATATACATATACATATATACACACACACATATTTTTAAAGCACAATTAATGTCAGGCATAATACACAGAGGTTTCAATATCTTCTTCTGTGTGGGGATTATGTATTCAGTGTCTTGCTAGTAACTCACATATACCTCGATCCTGCCATTTTGGTTTTTTGTTTTGTTTCGTTTCGTTTTTGTTTTGAGATGGAGTCTCGCTCTGTCGCCCAGGCTGGAGTGCAGTGGCGCAATCTCGGCTCACTGCAAGCTCCGCCTCCTGGGTTCACGCCATTCTCCTGCCTCAGTCTCCTGCCACTACGCCTGGCTAATTTTTTTTTTTTTTGTATTTTTAGTAGAGGCGGGGTTTCACCATGTTAGGCAGGATGGTCTCGATCTCCTGACCAAGTGATCCGCCCACCTCAGCCTCCCAAAGAGCTGGGATTACAGGCATGAGCTATCACGCCCAGCCTTTTTTTGTTTTTTGAGATGGAGTGTCACTCTGTTGTCCAGGCCGGAGTGCAATGGCGTGATCTTGGCTCACTGCAACCTCTGCCACCTGGGTTCAAGTGATTCTCATGCCTCATCTTCCCAAGTAGCTGGGATTACAGACAGCTGCCACCGTGCCTGGATAATTTTTGTATTTTTAGTAGAGACGGGTTTCACCATGTTGGCCAGGCTGGTCTCAAACTCCTAACCTCAAGTGATCCGCCCAACTCCACCTTCCAAAGTGCTGGGATTATAGGCGTGAGCCACTGTGCCCAGCAGATCCTGCCATTTTGGCCCATGGTTTGTGTGTTTTCCATGAAACAGAGCCTGAGAGAAAGTCTTCCGTGCCTTACTGTTTGTAACATTGCCAGCCTGGAAGTTCTCATACAGTGATGATTACTAATGATAGTAAATGAGTTTATACAGAAAAACACAACGAAAACAGTGTGTGTCATCAACATCCTGTCCCTGTGCCAGTGTCCTGCTCATCTGGGAAGAAAAGCCCCAGCTGCAGATCATTCTCATACAATATTACAGTATTGCCAAAACTTTGTTGTAGGTTTTGGTGTAAGTAGATGGGCAGTTTTGACTGTAATAATAATTCTGTCCTACCACTAATAAGAGAAGAACAAATTCCATTCTTGGGATTTTGCATCTTTCCAATGGAAGAAGCATGATGCAGTAGTCTCCAAGGTAGGGTTCCTAAACCCCAGACTGTGTGCGAGATGACCCATTGAGACCCAGAAAGGGCAGAGGTAGACCTCTATTTTATTTACTGTATTCTATTTTACTCTGTAAAAAAAAAAAAAAATTACATTAATTTTACTAATGTGCTATACAATTTGAGAATAAAACTAGTAAATATACATATACTGAGAATTCCCAACGGGGCAAGCAAAAATGTTTGAAGAGTTCAAAAAAAAGAAATGAGCAATATTTTCATAGTGAAAGACAGGTGTATTTAGGTTAGACTCTACTTCTTCATATTAGAAATGTTTTTGGGCTCAGTGGTTCATGTCTATAATCCCAGCACTTTGGAAGGTCAAGGCAGGCAGATCACCTGAGGTCAGTAGTTTGAGACCAGCCTGGGCAACATGATGAAACCCCGTGTCTACTAAAAATACAAAAATTAGCTGAGTGCAGAGTGCACACCTGTAGTCCCAGCTACTCAAGTGGCTGAGGTGGGAGGATTGCTTCAGCCCATGAGGTTGATGCTACAGTGAGATATGATCACACCACCTGGTGAAAGAGCTAGGCCCCTGTCTCAAAAAGGAAAGAAAGACAGACAGAAAGAAAGAGATAGAGAGAGAGAGAGAGAGAGGAAGGAAGGAAGGAAGGAAGGACGGACGGACAAATGTTATTGGGCCAGGGCCAGGCATAGTGGCTCATATCTATAATCTCAACACTTTGGGAGGCTGAGGCAGGCAGATCTCTTAAGGCCAGGAGTTCGGGACCAGCCTGGGCACATAGCTAGATCTTCATCTCTCCAAAAAAAAAAAAAAAAGAGAGAGAGGGAGAGAGCCATGCACATTTATCTATACAGATTTGTTAAAGTCCCTGAAACCAAAGAGGATTTGTCAGGGTGGGCCGTGATTTCAGCCCTCATTCACACAGCAATTAGGAATAATATTGGGCTCCCCATGTAGTTCTGACCACATTTAATTGTGACCATAGTGGGCTATGAAACATTTCCAGAAATCAAAGAACCTTAGCCCAAAGTAATACTGCCTCCCAGGTTCAAGTGATACTCATGCCTCAGCCTTCCCAGTAGCTGGGATTACAGATGTGCGCCACCATGCCCAACTAATTTTTTTGTATTGTTAGTAGAGGCGGGGGTCTCACCATGTTGGCCAGGCTGGTCTTGAACTCCTGACCTCAGGTGATCCACCCTGCCTCAGCCTCCCAAAGTGCTGGGATTACAGGCGTGAGCCACTGCACCCGGACTAAAATGGCAAACTTTATATTATATATATTTTACCATAATTTTAAAAATTGTTTTAGTGGCCACATTAAGAATAATTACAAACAGCCTGGGTGTGGTGACTTACACTTGTAATCCCAGCACTTTGGCAGGCCAAGGCGGGCAGATCACTTGAGGTGGGGAGTTCGAGACCAGCCTGACCAACGTAGTGAAACCCCGTCTCTACTAAAAATACAAAAACAAAAACAAAAAAATTAGCTGGGCGTGATGGTACACACCTGTAATCTCAGCTACTTGGGAGGCTGAGGCAGGAGAATTGCTTGAATTCTGGAGGCAGAGGTTGCAGTGAGCCGAGACTGCACCACTGCATTCCAGCCTAAGTGACAGCCAGACTCCGTTTCAAAAGAAAAAAAAGGATAATTACAAACAGCGGTAATTCATGTTAATAATATATCTCCCTTGGCCCAATATATTCAAAACATCATTTCAACAGGCAATCAATATTATTATTGATATTATTATTAATAACCACGTGCCTGTAGTCTCAGCTACCTGGGAGGCTGAGGCGGGAGGACCACTTGAGCCTAGGAGTTCTGAACTGTCACACATGATGCCGATGGGGTGTCTGCACTAAGTTCAGCATCACTATGGTGGCCTCCATGTTGCCTAAGGAGGGGTGAACCAGCCCAGGTCAGAAGTGGAGCAGGTTGAAACTCCTACGCTGATTAGTAGTGGGAGTGAGCAGCCACTGCACTCTAGACTGGGCAACATAGCCAGACCCTCTCTCTATTAAAATAAAAGAATTTAAAATATGTATATTTTGGTCAGGGGCAGTGAGTCACACCTATAATCCCAGCACTTTGGGAGTCCAAGGCAGGTGGATCACTTCAGCCCAGGAGTTCAAGACCAGGTTAGGCAACATTGCAAAAACCCATCTCTACAAAAAATACAAAAATTAGCCAAGCATGGTTGTGTGTGCCTGTGGTCCCAGCTATTTATGAGGCTGAGGTGGGAGAATCACTTGAGCCCAGGAGGTTGAGGCTGCAGTAAGCTATGATTGTGCCACTGCACTCCAGCCTGGGTGACAAAGTGAAACTCCATCTCAAAATAAAATAAAAGAAAACAAAATAAAATAAAATAAAATAAAATATGGCAGAGCTGGGATTAAAACCCAGGCAGGCAGTGGCTCCAGGGCCACGGCCACTAACTACCCTGCTATTGTCTTGCCCTGAGTGTGCCACATTCTCCAGACACACTCCTGAGGCTGAGGAAGAAGTGACATGGTGATGGCCCAAGGGAACATCAGGGTGCTGAAACTGTCCCCATAGAGTTGAAAAGAATTGCATGCCAGGTCTGGACAGAAATAGACTTACAGCCTGGGCACAGTGGCTCCTGCCTGTAATCTCGAAACTTTGGGAGACCGATGTAGGCGGATCACTTGAGGTCAGGAGTTTGAGACCAGAATGGCCAACATGGTGAAACCCCGTCTCTAACAAAAAATACAAAAATTAGCCGGGCATGGTGGCTCACGCCTGTAGTCCCAGCTACTTGGGAGGCTGAGACAGGAGAATCGCTTGAACCCAGGAGACAGAGGTTGCAGTGGGCCGAGGTTGCACCATTGCACTCCAGCCTGGGCGTCGCAGCGAGACTCTGTCTCAAAAAAAAAAGAAGTAGAGTTATTATGAAACATTAATCAGGCTGCACTGTGGCCCACTTCCTTGTTGCTAAAAGTCACGTAGCACTAGATAGTGACCATTTGCATCGCCTCGTTCCTAGAGACAGGATCTCTGATACTAGGGTCATATGGCTTTTGTTTAAGGATGACTTATGATGTTTTTCAGACCCAGAATTCCAGCAACTAGTTTGAAGACCCCCACAGAGGAATGGGATCAGCATGAGAATACAGCTTCTTCCTCTCCCTATTCCTTGATTTTACCCTGCACACTCCCACCAATCAATCATCTCCACACTTTGGCCTACTCCAAAACCCTCAGCCCAGACTCCTTGGATAGATGGTTTCCTCCTATTTCCACTTGGCAGCCCTACCATTAACCCTCTTTCTCTGCTGCAACTGAGTGTCTCAGCATGTTGACCTGCTGTGTGCTTTGGGTAACAAACCTATTACAATTACAGCGCCGCTTCCTGGTACGTAGCAGGTACAGTGTCAACATTTAGAAGGAGCAGAGGTGCATGAGGAGAGAGAGAATCTGTCAACACAACAGCACCAGGAGCAGCACACACAGCACGTCAAGGGGTCTGGGCAATGGTGTGCTGTAACGACACCTGAAAGCAGCCCACAAAGGAAATGCTGGTGGCCCTAGAAGACCAGCCCACATCACAGGCCCTAGTATGGTCCAAGCAATAGCAGCAAGCAAGATAATAAGCAAATAAGGCAGCATCCTTGGAGACGCTGATGGCAAGGAACAGGCGCCATCAGAGGTTCCAAGCAAGGCACCCACCAAGGAATCGGAAGGACAGAGAACATCCAAGAGGAATGGCTGTGAGGCAAGGCAGGATGACTGCACCAGCAGAATTTACTCTGTCACCACCAGCCAGCGAGACCCGCAGATGCTCAGGTTAGTCAGGTGAATGGACACCAATTGCAGTTTAGGCTAGATTGTAGTGTGGAAAACTTGGAAGCATTATCTGGTGCTAGCCTCTCTGTTTTTTTTTTGGTTTTTTTTGTTTTTTTTTTTAGATGGAGCTTCACTCTTGTTGCCTAGGCTGGAGTACAGTGGCACAGTCTCTGCTCACCGCAACCTCAGCCTCCCGGGTTCAAGCGATTCTCCTGCCTCAGCCTTCCAAGTAGCTGGGATTACAAGCACACACCACCATATCTGGCTAATTTTTGTATTTTTAGTAGAGATGGGGTTTCACCATATTGGCCAGGCTGGTCTCAAACTCCCGACCTCAGGTGATCCGCCTGCCTCAGCCTCCCAAAGTGCTGGGATTACAGGCGTGAGCTACCGCGCCTGGCCTACGCTAGCCTCTCTTGAAACTAAAAGTTTTTCTCCTAGAAAACTGAACAGCAGAATTTGTTCCTGGCTGGAAAAGACCAGGATAGATAGAATTTGGCCTAAAAAGTAAGTTCACTGGCATTTCTATCTCCCTCTGTGCTCTGTTCTGAAGTGCCATGAATTTAAAAAAATAATAAGCTCCCTGTGTCATGATATTTCCCTATAGAATAAAGACTAGTGTGAAATAATGTTTATTTCAGGACATGGTGACACCTCAGCCGGGGAACTTAAGACACCAAGTTTCCAGATGCTGGGTAATGGAAATCAGGTCAGGCAGTTAATAAACAGCACAGGAGTAAACAGCTTAATTTATCCTTCAAAGAGAGAAGACCCAGCCAGGCCTGGGTACAGTATCTATATTGCTGGGGCGAAATTGCACTTCTGATTATCATGTCACTGCTATACAAACCCCCAGCCTCCCACGGAGCCGGCGTTTCAGAGGTGAGCCGTTCCCTGTTCCATCCCAATTGTCAACTGCTCCTGTCATCGCCGAGCTCACGCTGAGCCACTACTGAGCTTGACAGACAATAACAATAACAACAACAAAAAGCCCTGCCTGGAAAATTATTGTTTTTATACACAATACAGATCATTCAGTAGACAGTTTGCAAAACATCCACCCACCCACGAACATGGTCTCTAGTCCTACCCCCTTAGATCCAAGCATACCCCGAGGGAACACAGCCCTTTACCAGGCCACTGTGGTCTTAGACCGACATCATGATTAGTAGTATGCTTGCTTCTATTAGCGTCAGTAGAGAAGAATAAGAATGGCAGAGGAGAACAAATCCACAGAGTACCAAGTACAGAAATTAAAGCTGGTATGCTTTTAAATTCATTGTATTCCTCAAATAAATACACATGATGATGGAAAATGTAGAAAACACAGATGGGAGGCAGACACAGTGGCGCATGCCTATAATCCCAGCACTTTGGAAGGCTGAGGCAGGAGGATTGCTTGAGGCCAGGAGTTCAAGAACAGCGTGTGCAACATAGTGAGACCCTGTACTAGAAAAAAACTTAAAAGTTAGCCAGGGCCGAGCATGGTGGCTCATGCCTGTAATCCCAGCACTTTGGGAGGTCGAAGAGAGCAGATCGTTTGAGCTCAGGAGTTTGAGACCAGCCTGAGCAACATAGTAAGACCCCATCCCGAGAAAAAATATAAAAATGAGCCAGGTGTGCTGGTGTGTGCCTATAGCCCCAGCCACTAGGGAGGCTGAGGTGAGAGGTTGGATTGAGCTTGGGAGGCAGAAGTTGCAGTGAACTGAGATCACACCACTGTACTCCAGCCTGGGTGACAGAGCCAGACCCTGTCTCAAATAAATAAATAATTTTTTAAAAAAATTAACCAGGCGTTGTGGCATGCACCTGCTGTAGTCCTAGCTGCTTGGGAGGCTGAGACAACAGGATACTTGAGCCCAGGAATTTAAGGTAACAGTGAGCTATGATGGTGCCATCACACTTCAGCCTGGGCAACAGAGAGACCCTGTCTCAAAATAATAATAATAATAAACACAGATGGAGGGGAATATGTTTCCAGGTCAGGAAATCAATATATATTTCTGCATAATTTTATCTCAAAAGATAAGTTAACAAGATCCAGCTTCTTGATGATTATCAAAAAGTTCATTCATACAAAGAAGAACAAAAATTAATCAGCCCAAACTATCTCCCTATGAACTTACTAAGAGCAACTGTATCTAGTGTGATGGACTCCATTGGAGTTTTCTGGGAGGTTATATCCACATGTACAAAATGGAAGGTTTCCCCAGAGAGCTCACTCACATAATCCTGATTGTAGATGCTCAGAGCAAATAGGATAGGAAAACCAAGGAGATCCAGTTGAAAGTAAAGGAATTGGGGATGTTAGTATCCAGGCTGGGTACCAAAAATCCAGGGCCCCTTGCTCCTTGCCATTGGTTCCTACCCTGTAGGACACAGATCCCTACGGGTTAATTGCAATGAGGTTGCAAATCCATACTCAGTAGTTTCCAGCAATAAGGTAATTAAAAGCATAACGACTATCACATGAGGCTCATTAAACTCTTTGATATTAACAAGGGGTCCTCACCCTCATAAAGTTTGAGGCCATTACTCTACTCTGTCTTTGACTCTTAAGGCTTGAGTGCTTAAGTTATCTCCCATCTAGGTCCTATGCATCCTCACTCGGAGTATGTGGTCAGGAGCCTTCACTCTCCAGGGAGCCTCAGACACCTTGCTTCTCTTTTATTTTTAATTTAATTGAACTTTTTCTTTTTACAAAAATAGAGATGGAGGTCTCGCTATGTTGCCCAGGTTAGTCTCAAACTTCTGGGCTCAAGAAATCCTCCCATCTCAGCCTCCCAAAGTGCTGGAATTACAGGCACTGCACCCAGCCCACCTCACTTCTCAATGCAAGGCCTCAGTTTCCCCTTAACACCATCATCAGTCCCAATGATGGCAATAAGGGGCACACATGGAATAGCTAGACCACCAAGGTCATTTTAGGAGTAGTGGGATAACATGTGCCCATTCCCTAGAGACATTCATTTCAAAAAACAATGTTACCTTAATGATGTCGAGTTTTCTCAAGAACTCCAGTTACAGCCCGCCACTCCAATTAACACATCACTTGCTAAATATGCATCCAAACTGATTTTCTAATCACAGAAAAGCTATTGCAACTCAACCAAATGGATAATTTCTCACATGGAATTAGGTTCTCAAGATTTATGGGGTCTTTTTGGGTATTTTTTTGAGACTGAGTTTCGCTCTTGTTGCCCAGGCTAGAGTGCAATGGTGTGATCTCGGCTCACCACAACCTCCACCTCCCAGGTTCAAGTGATTCTCCTGCGTCAGCCTCCTGAGTAGCTGGGATGACAGGCCCCTGCCACCACACCCAGCTAATTTTTGTATTTTTAGTAGAGACGGGTTTTTGCCATGTCGACCAGGCTGGTCTCAAACTGCTGACCTAACGTGATCCACCTGCCTCAGCCTCTCAAAGTGCTGGGATTACAGGCATGAGCCACTGTGCCTGGCCAAGATTTATGTCTTCTATTTCCATGTCTGTCATCAGAGTCTTATCTATTTGTCCAGTCTCTGATTCTCAAGATGCAAAAGTGAATTAAAAATTCACTCCATTGAGAATGTTTGCAATTTTATAGGGATGTTATAAATACAAAGTATGTTTATATTATCAGGTTTATATTATATCACAATGTAAAATTTTGTAGACAATATAAAATAAGCATTTGAAAAAGAACTAAAATATTTATTTAAAATATACCATATAAAAGATTTTTTTATTTTTTGACCTATAAAAGCTAATCATGTCAACTTAAGCTAGAAAATTGCTGGCCAAATATTACATAGTATTTTGTCCCTGAGACGTCAACCAGCAGAAAATTATAGAAAAGAGTAAGATCTGATGTCAGAGACGTGGGTTCAAACCTCAGCTGTGTCACTCACAGACCTCCATATTGGGTTAACTTGCTTTCCTCATTTCTAAATAATAATAATCACAATACTGCAAAGAGAATTGAATGTAATAATGCAAGCAGAAGCAAAGATGCTGTGGAAATATTCTCTATTAGAGAGAATATTGGAAGGCTGAGGCAGGAGGATTACTTGAGGCCAGGAGTTCAAGGGCAGCCTGGGCAACATAGTGAGACCTTGTACTATGAAAAATTTAAAAGAAAGCCTGGGCCAGCCCATGTGTGAGCATGGCGGCTCACACCTGAAATCCCAGCACTTTGGGATTACAGTCTAGCCAGCTAGTCAAGAACCAGAACTAACCTTAACCACCGGGCATGGTGGCTCACACCTGTAATCCCAGCACTTTGGGAGGCTGAGGCAGGCGGATCACCTGAGGTTGGGAATTGAAGACCACCCTGACCAACATGGAGAAACCTCGTCTCTACTAACAATACAAAATTAGCAGGCTGTGGTGGCACATGCCTGTAATCCCAGCTACTTGGGAGGCTGAGGCAGGAGAATCACTTGAACCCAGGAGGCGGAGGTTGTGGTGAGCCGGAGATTGTGCCATTGCACTCCAGCCTGGGCAACAAGAGCGAAACTCCATCTCAAAAAAAAAAAAAAAGAAATCTTAACTAGGGTGAGGTGTGGGCAGGGGGGGGATAAACCCGTAATCCCCAATCCTACTGGAAACGTCTGTCAGCCTCTGCAACCCTCTTACCATCAAGATGCCCCATTGAGAGAAACAAAAAGTAGCTCCCCACAAAAGAGCTTGTATAAAAGACACATCTTCACCATAAATCCCTTAATGCTGGCTTAGCAGTTGACATGTGCTCAAATATTTTTTTCATAAAAACCCACCTTCAGAATCATGTGATAGACTCAAAAAACTCACTGCTTAGTTCTTACCAGGATTGTCATCTCATATCTTGCAAACAAAAGAAATAAAATAGCACATTCGTTCTAACAAAAGCATCCTTGTATCCCTCATCATTACCATTTGTCTTATTACCTACACCCTGCTTGCACTTGCTATGCCCACCAAGGTCACGGACATGACCCTTTGCCTGCCTCATTGTAATAGAGTTCATCCCTGGGTGCTTTTCAGAGTTGTACAGAAGAAAAAAAAAAAAAAAAAAAAAAAAAAAATTGTAGCGAAGTAATATATTTTTAAAATATTAACACAAAACTCTGAATTTTAGAACATATAGAGGCCCTGAGGTCAAACATCTTCCCTCAACATAGGTTATTACCATTCAAGTTACAATCAATTTGGGTTACTGGAGGTTACTATAGATCCAGCTTCCAACCAAAAGGAGCTTCTCATCTGACGCTTTTCTATGCAGTGTTTTGTGGTTTTTTTGGTTTGTTTGTTGTTTGGTTTTGCATTCATTTTTTTAGAGACAGAATCTCATTCTGTTGCCCACGTTGGAGTGCAGTGGTGCTATCACAGTTCACTGTAACCTCTAATTCCTGGGCTCAAGTGATCCTCCCACCTCAGCCTCAGAAAGAAAGATGTAATCATTATTAACATTCAAAAATAAGACAAATTTGTCCCTAACCTCACCAACTGAAGATAGCCATTAGTATTGTGCCACAGATACCTAGTCTTTCTCTTCCTATGCAAGAATATGCATCCTTTAACAATAATACAATCATATGCATATGTGTATTTAACCTTTTTTGAATTTTTTTTTTTCTTTTTTGGGACAAGGTCTGGCTCTGTTGCCCAGGCTGGATTTCAATGGCACTATCTCAGCTCACTGCAACCTCTGCCTCCTAACCTCAAGTGATCTGCCCACTTTGGCCTCCCAAAGTGCTGGGATTACAGGCGTTGAGACACCACGCCTGGCTTAACCTTTTTTTTTTTTTTAATTTTAATAACAGCATAGTGTCAGCATTTTTCCATGTCATGAAAATGTCCTTCTTCAGCACTATTTTAAATGATGCTTTGGCATCCCACTATATGGACTTACTGTGTGTTATTTAACCAACCCTCTGTGGCTGAGCATCTAAGTTGTTCCAAACTTTCATTACTACAAACAATACTAAGATGGACATCCTTGCAGCTAAAACTCTGGGGACATCCACAGTTATCTCCTCAGGATAAGTTACAGTAGCAAAATTGCTGAATCAAGAGGTATACAAAAATTTGACTTCGACATTGATATGGCTTGACTGTGTCCCCACCCAAATCTCATCTTGAATTGTAACTTCCACAATTTGAACCTGGTGGGAGGTGATTGAATTATGGGAATGGGGCTTTTCTAACATTGTTCTTGTGATAGTGAATGAGTCTCATGAAATCTGATGGTTTTTGTCTTTCTTTTTATTTTTTAGAGGGAGTTTTGCTCTTGTCGCCCAGGCTGGAGGGCAATGGCGCAATCTCCTGTCACTGCAACCTCCGCCTCCTGGGTTCAACTGATTGTTCTGCCTCAGACTCCTGAGTAGCTGGGATTACAGATGCCCACCACCGCGCCTGGCTAATTTTTGTATTTTTAGTAGAGACTGGGTTTCACCATTTAGCCAGGCTGGTCTTGAACTCCTGACCTCAGGTGATCTGCCTGCCTCAGCCTCCCAAAGTGCTGGGATTACAGGCGTGAGTCACAACACCCAGCTGATCTGATGGTTTTATCAGGGGTTTCCGCTTTTGCATCTTCCTCATTTTCTCTTGCTGCTGCCATGTAAGAGGTGCCTTTCACCTCCCACCATGATTCTGAAGCCTCTGCAGCCATGTGGAACTGTAAGTCCAGTTAAACCTCTTTTTCTTCCCAGTCTTGGGTATGGCTTTATCAGCAGCATGAAAACGGATTAATACAGATGTATACCTTTGCATTTTGGTTTTCCAAAGCAAGATTCAGAAGTCTTTGAATAAGCAAAGAAACCTCAAAAGTACTTTGTGACTATCATTCATAGAAACTAAACACTAGTGTAGTCCTGTTTCATCTCTCACTGATGGACACATAGGAAGAACTGAGGAGGAAAATGTGTTCTTCAACCTAACAACTATTTAATAATTTGTCAAAATCTGGCACACAGCAGTTCCTGAATCAATGTTTCTTCAGTGGGCCCCAGGCCCCTGCTCTCATCAGGCTTATTCTTTTTTTCATTTAATTTTTTTTATGTCAATAGCTTTAGAAATACAAGTGGTTTTTGGTTACATGTATGAATTCTATAGTGGTGTACATTGTATCCAATAAATCCCTTTTTTTTTTTTTCTTAAACAGAGTCTTGCTCTTGTTGCCCAGGCTAGAGTACAACGGCATGATCTCAGCTCACTGCAACCTCCACCCCCTGGGTTCAAGTGATTCTCCTGCCTCAGGCTCCCAAGTAGCTGGGATTACAGGCACCTGCCACCACGCCTGGCTATTTTTTGTATTTTTAGTAGAGACGGGGTTTCACCATTTTAGCCAGGCTGGTCTCGAACCCCTGACCTTGTGATCCACCCGCCTCAGGCTTCCAAAGTGTTGGGATTAGAGGTGTGAGCCACCATGCCCGGCCAAACTCCATTCTTATAGTGGAGCAGTGTCTGCATGGTCTCTTAGCATGTCCTATACCAAAAGAAATATGAGTCAGTTTTCTCTGACCAAGTTTTCCTCAGAACTCTCTACATATACACAAAACCAAAATAAACCTCTAAATATAGTCCCAATAAATGTCCCATCCAATGTCTTAGAACTAGTTTTTAATATCACCCATAGGGACTTATTCTCTACTCAGGGGTGTCCAATCTTTTTACTTCCTTGGGCCACATTGGAAGAATAATTATCTTGGGCCACACATAAAATACACTAATGGCTGGGTGCAGTGGCTCACACCTGTAATCCTAGCACTTTGGGAGGCTGAGGCAGGTGGATCACTTGAGCTCAGGAGTTTGAGACCATCCTGGGCAACACGGCAAAACTTCATCTCTACTAAAATACAAAAATTAGCTGGGTGCAGTGGCGCATGCCTGTAATCCCAGCTACTCTGGAGGCTGAGGCAGGAGGATCACTTGAACCCGAGAGGTGGAGGTTGCAGTGAGCAGAGATCACACCACTACACTCTAGCCTGGGTGACAGGGCAAGACTCTGTGTCAAAAAGCTAATTCATTGGCCAGGCGCTGTGGCTCACGCCTGTAATCCCAGCACTTTGGGAAGCTGAGGTGGGAGGATCACTTGAGGTCAGGAGTTCGAGACCAGTCTGGCCAACATGATGCAACCCCGTGTCTACTAAAAATATAAAATTAGCTGGCATGGTGGCGGGTACCTGTAATCCCAGCTACTTGGGATGCTGAGGCAGGAGAATTGCTTGAATCCAGGAGGCAGAGGTTGCAGTGTACCAAGATCACGCCACTGCACTCCAGCCTAGGCAACAGAGCAATACTCCGTCTCAAAAAAAATAATAATTAATTAATGACTTAATTTACTTTAATACATTAACACTAACAATAGCTGATGAGCTTTTAAAAAAATCTCAAAACGACACATAATTTTTAAATAATGTTTACAAATTTGTGTTGAGTCCCATTCAAAGCATTCCTGGGCCACATGCGGCCTGCAGGCCACAGGTTGGACAAGCTTGCTCTACATGCTTATGTGGCGACTGTATCCCAGCTACTCAGGAGGGTGAGGCAGGAGAATGGTGTGAACCCGGGAGGCGGAGCTTGCAGTGAGCCTAGATTGCACCACTGCACTCCAGCCTGGGCGACAGAGCCAGAATCCATCTCAAAAAAAAAAAAGTGATTCTTTCTCTTTCTTTCTTTTCTTTTCTTTTCTTTCTTTCTTTTTTTCTTTCTTTTCTTTCCTTTCCTTCCTTCCTTTCTTTCCTTCTTTCCTTCCTTTCTTTTCTTTCTTCTTTTTCTTTCTTCCTTTCTTTCTTCCCTTCTTCCTTCCCTCTTTCCTTCCTTCCTTCCTTGCTTTCTTCCTTTCTTTCTTTTTTTTTTTTTTTTTAAGGGAGTCTCGCACTGTTGCCCAGGCTGAAGTGCAGTGGCACCACTTCCTGCTGGAAGATGAGCTTCCCCAATGCTAAAAGATCTTTCAGGACAGCAATAGCCATCACAGCTGTTTCCCAAGACCTGAACTTGCCTCTGTTGACCACTAAGGATTAGCCCTGGGGAAAACACTGGAACATTAGAATCCCTTCTTTGCATTCAACACCGTCTCCTCCTTTTTGCTGCTTTTCCTCCTAAGAATGCAGAGCCCTAATTTTGCCTGGGCCTCTTGTTGGGCCCACGGTCCACTGAGGCCTGCCTGCACTCTGACGTTTGCTCACCAAAACAAAATCCTGTTTTCTCAGAACTTCATTTGCAGGGGAGGAACAGATACAGTCACACTTGTGTTTCAATTTCAGTTAATCTCACTGAACCGTAATTTCCTCATCTGTAAAATGGAGGTAATATTTCTTTCCAACATCAAGTTATATAAACTACTTGACATAGGGCCTAACAGTACTTAATAAGTAGCAGCTAGTACTATTATAATTAAAGACAACAAAGGAATCCCAGCAACACAGATGGGTGAAGGAAAGGAGAAGTTGAAGAAGTCTCTTTTAGAAATAGCTAAATCAGGTTGGGCTTGGTGGCTCATGCCAGTAATCCCAGCACTTTGGGAGGGTGAGGCGGGCAGATCACTTGAAGTCAGGAGTTTGAGATCAGCCTGGCCAACATGGTAAAACCCCATCTCTACTAAAAATACAAAAATTAACCGGGTGTGGTGATGAATGCTTGTAATTCCAGCTACTCGAGAGGCTGAGGCTGGAGAATCGCTTGAACCCAGGAGGCAGAGGTTGCAGTGAGCTAAGATGGCACCACTACACTCCAGCCTGGACAACGGAGTGAGACTTCTTCTCAAAAAAAAAAGAAAAAAGAAAAAAGAAAAATAGCTAAGTCAGTAGATAGAAGAAATAAGACCTAATGTTTGATAAATTAGTAGAATGACTACAATAAACAATAATCTATTGTATATTTTTAAATAGCTAGCAGAGAATATTTCAAATGTGCCCAGTATAAAGAAAAGATAAATGTATGAGGTGATAGGTATTCCAATTACTCTGATTTGATTATTACATATTATATAAATGTATCAAAACATCACATGTACCCCACCAATATGTACATCTATTAAGCATCAGTAAAAAACAATGGCTGGAGGCCGGGCGCAGTGGCTAATGCCTGTAATCCTAGCACTTTGGGAGGCCGAGGCAGGCAGATCACCTGAGGTCAGGAGTTCAATACCAGTCTGGTCAACATGGCGAAACCCCATCTCTACTAAAAATACAAAAATTAGGCAAGCGTACTGGTATGTGCCTGTAGTCCCAGCTACTCGGGAGGCTGAGGCAGGAGGATTGTTTGAACCCAGGAGGCAAAGGTTGCAGTGAGCTGAGATCGTGCCATTGCACTCCAGCCTGGGCGACAGAGCAAAACTCCATCTCAAAAAAAAAAAAAAATGGCTGGGTGTGATGGCTCACAGTTCATGTCTCTAATCCCAGCACTTTGGGAGGCCGAGGTAGGAGGATCACTTGAGCCTAGGAGTTTGAGACCAGCCTGGGCAACATAGTGAGACTGCCATCTCTTAAAAAAAAAAAAAAAAAAAGCTGAGTCAGATCTTGATTTTTTTATCTAAGCCAATTAAAGTGATCATGACAGGATGGTGATAGATATGGCGAGTAGTCTGTGAGAAGGAAATCATATTTTTGAAGGGATGGCTAATGCTTTAGGTTCAAATTCAGTGGTTAGTGGAAAAATTTTCAAAAAAAGAGAAACCCAAGTCATCTTAACACAGTCTCTCTGTCTCTCTGTCTCTTTCTTTCTCTGTCTCTCTCTCTCACACACACACACACACACACACGGAGCTTTCAGGCATCCTTGAAGTCGATAAAATTGTGACCCTAATACATTAAGAAAAATGCCCTAAACCAGCCAAGAGTGAAAATAAATATGACTGAGCAATAAATTAGGATCTCCTTCACTCTCCTTCTACCTCCCACATACTTGGGTTTTGCATGGGGAAAAATACAGTCCATATGGAGGCTTTGGCGCGATCAGGACCCACCTCCCGCCCTCTGCACACATGCACGCCCTCCCCCAGGTGACTCCAGGCCCGTGCATCTAGGGGCACTGCATAAACATTAGCTGATGCAGATGGAATGAGCAGATGTCTGCAGTACCCCCACCCCAGGCTGTGAGGGACAGCCAGTGAGGGTGAAGAGGAGGCGTAGAGGGAAACAGATGCCCTGGTTTCCAGCCCATTTTCCTGGTCCTTGAGTGGCAGTGGTAATGGTGGGAAGAAGTGCTCATTCTGACATTTGATGACCCTCCCTCCTGTGCCTTTTTCTATACCATAGCCCTCAGATCTAGGCGAAATATTGGAGCCGAAGCAGATTGGGGTTCTAATCCTATCCATCCACACGACTAACAAGAAAGCCAGGCCCCAGAGGCTTCAAAAGACTTGACCAACCTCATATACTAGCTTATTGCAGAACCAAAAACAGATTCTAAGTCTTCTCCCTTCTAGACCCATTCTGCTTTTTCGCATTCTCCTGCTCCCATTGTATGACCCAAGATTAATTATCCAACTTCTCATTAAACAGTATGTGCCAGGCATTGTGGTGGGCGTTGGAAACAGTAAGATTCTCCAATAGTGATAATAAAATATTTCTCTGAAGATGCAAAAAAAAAAAAATTACTCTGAGAGATTGTTGCCGGTTAACATCAAACACCTACTACGTGCCAAGTTCAGTACTATGTGCCAGAAAAGAATAAAATGGATAAGACACTCTTCCTCCTCTCCTTGGGATTCTCTTGGTTTAGACTAGATTCTACTGAGATGGATAAACAGAGAGGAGACTCAGACCATGAATGAACATGGAATAAACACAGATAACAAATAGACACGATTAAATATTTAGATTATGTATTGGCCAGGGGTTAAGTGGATTAATGGAGTGATGAGTTGGGCAGAGTTATGGGATTTCCATGTTTAGACAGAGTGGATTAGGTCGTCTAGTGTATGGAAATGCAAATCGAAACTGCTATAATCAGCATTAACACCCTGTATTCATCTCTAGAGGTGCCTTTCTGTCAAAGGGCGGAAGGAGCAGGACAGACAGTGTCTCACCATCTTTATGACATCCTCGTGAGTCAGAGAACCAACACTGTAATTCCCAGGCTCCTGGGGAGGAATCAGATCCAGGGCAGGGAGGGGGAAAGTCAAGGGCCTCTCAAATCTAGTCCTGGCTCCTGTTCACCTCCAGTCCAAATGCCTCCCTGGAGCACTTAGGCAATCCAAACAGGCACCAACATGATGATTCATTGTACTGCAGCCCTTTTGATCTTTTCCTCAAAGGAAGAGACATTGTGAGTTACCTTGTAATTATTTCTCAAGTCCTTGAAACATGTCTGGGATTCTGTATAGAGCATAAGTTTCTTAAGGGCAGGGACCCATTTTGAATGACCCCAGTCACTTTGCAGCATAACCAGGAAGCCCTGAAGATGCGGCAGCTGTTCTCTACTTTCTTGCTGAATGAGCAAATGCTCTAAAGAGAAGTAACAGAAGAAAAAGATGGTTGTGCCATTGACCAGATGCCGTTCTTGTTGCCCATTCATTTCCTGCCCGCCCTGCACACATCCTGCCCCTAGGAAGCCTGCTCCTGAAACAAGTCTCTACCCGGTCAGTGATTCATTGAGATGTCCCTGAAATCACTTGCTTGACTCCATGTCAACAGAAAGAAAAAGGGGCTATTCATGAATAAGGGTGAGAAGCGCCTGAAGATCTTGCTACTTTGTTTTTATGGAGAGGATTCCATAATCATATTCTCATGGGCATCCCACAGTGTTGCTTGTCAAAAAATAAGAGCTTAGGCCTAAGCTCTTGGTTTCGGCTCCAAACGTGAGCTTACTCTCTCCATAACGTTCCTCCCAAACCTGACCCCCATTCACTAACCAGATAAATGGGAAAGCAAAGTGCTGTGCATGTGTTTTTTTTTTTAATTATTAACCTTTTATTCTTTCATAGCTTCATGTTGCTTGTGTGCTTTTTGGTTTGGTGGGGGGTTTTGAGACAGGGTCTCACTCTGTTGCCCAGGCTGGAGTGCAGTGGTGCGATCTCTACACACTGCAGCCTTGACCTCCAGGGCTCAAGCAGTGCTCCCACCTCAGCCTCCCACGTGCCATGATGCCCAGTTAATTTTTTTTCTTTTTTTTTTTTTAGTTTTTTATAAAGACAGGGTCTCCCTATATTGCCCAGGCTGGTCTGAATTTCCTGGGCTCAAGTGATCCTCCTGCCTCGGCCTCCCAAAGTGCTGAGATTACAGGCATGAGCCACCACGCTCAGTCCATGTTACTTCTTCATAGCATCATCAGACGTCTTGTCTTTCTTCCAGGCTTCTATCATGGATGAGTGCTCATTTGCAAAGCAGTTCTAGGAGTGATAAAATCTGGGCATGGTGGAGTGCGGGGTAGACAGTGGAGAGCGCTGGGTGTGACTCCAGATCCTGACGCTGCATTAGACATGACAATCTGCATATGTTAAATAGCCTAAATTATCCATTCCACTAGGTATATACGTCTCAAAGCATCGTGTGACAGTCTCCTAATGCAATGGATCCTCACCTGGGCTTCCTGATTCCTGGGATGTGACAAAGGTAGTTGGTCTGCAAGCTATACATATTTTTTAAGTTCTCAAATTAGGAAACCAGGATTTTGTCTCTAATGCCTTCAACTGCCCCACACAACAAATTCTGGTTATGCCATGTAATGAATCCCTAAGGGCCCCTTTGAATTTGACCCTCTTCCCATGGACCCTATGTTTTAAACGATCCTATCAATAAAACAAAAACAAAACAACGAAAGCAGCATCATGTTAAATGCTATAAATATATACAAGTTTTACTTGTCAGCTAAGATAAATAAATAAGTGGCATTCTAGAATTATAATTTAAGAAGAAATATCACAACCTTCTAATGCAACCCTTCTAATTTACAGGTGAGAGAAGCTGAGACCCTGAGATATTAAATAACCTACCTTTCAATCTAGGCTTTAGTGCCTCACCTGGCAAAGAGGGAACTGTTCTAGTCAATTGCAAAAGTCTATTTCACCTCCATGTTTTTCACTGCAGCTGCCTTGCCTGTTACCTTCTTTCCCACCATAAACTCTGCCTTATGAAATAAGGTGAGGAACCTACCTCCACTTGCTGGAGACTCACTATTCCAATCTTACCATGAGTTAGGTTCAGACCAACGCTGCAGATGGTTGCCAGATATGGGCAAATACGCCCATGGCCTCTCTCCCCACTCCTGCCACGTGCCGTCCTCCCACCACGTCTCTTGTGGGGTGTCCTTGGTCACCACCCTCCCGGAATCTCACTTGAATCTTGACCCTGAGCCATCTGCTCCACCCACCACTCCTTCAGTTCCTGCCTATTCACCTGCCATTTCTCCCAGAGAGATGCTGCATCTTCTGCCTTCATCTCTCCTCCAACCCCCTCTGCCCCTGCATCTGATTTTTCCAAAGCACTAACTTGCCTCTGGTTCATCTTCTTCCAGGTCTTCAAAATGAATGTATCTGTTACTTCCCTCGTGTGTTGTTTGCTCAGTAAGTGAGAACTAACACAGAGCTCTGCAGTTCTAAGGGAGTCTCAATCCTTGAAAAACTGACTTATATATTGCTGCCTTGGTGCGTCTACACAAGAAACTGTTAGTCCAAAATGGCTTTGGCTTTCATTCACAGTAGGAGAGGGATATTTAAAGGGTAGGTGCTGGAAATCCCTCGAGAGTTAAAATATTCCTTGAAAA
This sequence comes from Nomascus leucogenys, assembly GCF_006542625.1. Lineage (NCBI taxonomy): Eukaryota > Metazoa > Chordata > Mammalia > Primates > Hylobatidae > Nomascus > Nomascus leucogenys. Next base: position 63,579,879 of record NC_044388.1, read on the forward strand.
TACAAACTGGCAGGCTGAATTCATTATTGTGAGTTTTTTTTTCTTTTAAAAGCAGACAAACATTTTTCAATACTCATGTTATGTGCTTTAAACATTGTCCTGACATCTGTTATTTAAAAGCACAATAGGCCTGGAGCAGTGGCTCACTCCTGTAATCCCAGCACTTTGGGAGGCTGAGGTGGGTGGATCACTTGAGGTCAGGAGTTCAAGACCAGCCCGGCCAACATGCTGAAACCCCGTCTCTACTAAAAATACAAAAATTAGCCGGGTGTGGTGGCCTGGGCCTATAGTCCCAGCTACTAGGGAGGTTGAGGCAGGAGAATCGCTTGAACCCAGGAGGCAGAGGTTGCAGTGAGCCGAGATAGCACCACTGCACTCCAGCCTGGGCAATAGAGCTAGACTCTGTCAAAAAAAAAAAAAAAAAAAGCACAATAGAAGGCATGCTTTCAACTACAAACACAGATAAAATATGGAAACAGCTCTGTGTTTCTGGGTTATGGCCATGCTAAGCAATAGAGATTTGCATGACTAAGCTTCTACTATGCTGACATATGCAAAATCCACAAGCAATCAATCATTCTTAGTTTGACAATGTTTAAATGAGAAACAGAGCCTTCACCTTGGGTCTGAAGACTTGTGGGCTCACCTGAGAACTCAATTTCACTCAATTTAATAGCAAGTTTAAAACAGATTTATCTAAATATTAGGTCTCCTTAACTTACAGTGATGTGGGTAGTGATTCTAATTATAGGAAGAAACAGTCAGTAGAGATTAGACCAGGGCAATCCAGGCATAATTTGCCTGAGATTTGGCACAAGCTGATATTTAAAACTCACCTTTTACTTGAAAAAAACAAAAAAACAAACAGCAACAACAATAACCTAGAACCTAATGAGTATTTATCATGAAACTTACTTCATGGTAAGTTTTTGTAGTGATATTTTTTATTTTCTGTTAAAATATGCGACCTGATGACAATAAATGAATCCTCAAACATTTAGTCAGTTAAACACTACAGTGAGAGCATCTGTTTTGTTATTTTCTATTATAATTATAGTGGGTCAGGGGTTCTAATCAAATCATTTTTCCCAAAATATCAATTACCTGCCATAAAATGGGCTCAGATTTTGAATTTCCTGAATCGGCTCTAATTGCAATTAAACTTTTTTTTTTTTTTTTTTTTTTTTTTTTTTTTTTTTTTTCTGAGACAGGGTCTCACTTTCTCGCCTAGGCTGAGTGCAGTGGTGCAATCACAGCTCACTGCAGCCTCAACCTCCCTGGCCTCAGGTGATCCTCCCACCTCAGCCTCCTGAGGAGCTGGGACTACAGGCATGCGCCACCACGGCCTGCTATTTTTGGGTATTTTTTTGTATCAATGAAGTTTTGTCATATTGCCCAGGCTGATCTTGAATTCCTGGGCTGAAGTGATCCACCCAGTGGATCTGAAGTGATCTGCTTCCCAAAGTGCTGGGATTGTAGGCACGAGCCACCATGCCTGGCCTAATTTCAAATTTTCTGTGGTCATTTGATAATAAATAATTGAAATAGTCTGGAAATTGTTAGTTGTGTTTCTTCCAGGGCAGGGGTTTGGGAGGTGAAATCCAAGTGTCCCTGAAACCTCATGTTAGATTTGCATGTCTTGCTGTTAGTGTAGGAAATACAGTCGCTGCTCAGGCCTGGAGAAAGAGTCATAGTGGCCCACTCATACCTGGATTATTTCACAGGATGAAAACACAGCCAAGCCCCTAGTCTCTCTGGTCCAGCCTGAACTTGAATCTGGACTTCCTTCGTCTGGTATTTCCTTGTGTTGTAAAGAAGCTGCTGGCCATTGGATCTGCTTCGTTTCTGAAACTTAGTGTCTTTCCACTTGAGGAGTCACTGGCTAGCCACACCTGATACCCATGTCAGAGAGCCGGGCAGAAAACAAAGTGTGTCCTGCAGATTGCTGGAGAATGAGCCTGTGCAGCTCCTGTCCTAGCCCTCCCTCCCTAACTCCTTAAGAACAGTAATAGTGGCCGGGCGCAGTGGCTCACGCCTGTAATCCCAGCACTTTGGGAGGCCAAGGCTGGCGGATCACAAGGTCAGGAGATCGAGACCATCCTGGCTAACATGGTGAAACCCCATCTCTACTAAAAATACAAAAAGTTAGCCTGGCATGGTGGTGGGTGCCTGTAGTCCCAGCTATTCGGGAGGCTGAGGCAGGAGAATGGTGTGAACCTGGGAGGCGGAGCTCGCAGTGAGCTGAGATCTCGCCACTGCACTCCAGCCTGGGCTACAGAGCCAGACTCTGTCAAAAAAAAAAAAAAAAAAAAAAACAGTAATAGTGGGCTGGGCGTGGTGGCTCACTCCTGTAATCCCAGCACTTTGGGAGGCCGAGGCTGGTGGATCACAAGGTCAAGAGGTCGAGACCATCCTGGCCAACATAGTGAAACCTTGTCTGTACTAAAAATACAAAAATTAGCTGGGTGTGGTGGTGCACGCCTGTAGTCCCAGCTACTCCCGGGGGCTGAGGCAGGAGAATCACTTGAACCCGGGAGGCAGAGGTTGCAGTGAGCCAGGATCGCACTACTGCACTCCACCAGCCTGGAGACAGAGCAAGACTCTGTCTCAAGAAAAAAAAAAAAGAAGAAGAAGAAGAAAAAGAACAGTAATAATGATGGGGAGGAAAGTGTTAGTTCCAAGGTTTTGGGATGTGACCAGTTCTCAGGGGGCAGAAAATGGATACTGGTGCTTTAGGAATGGCAGAGACCTGCCCACCCAGGTTCCCAGTGGTGGCAAGACCTCTGATCGAGCGGTGTAAGCCCACAGGAAGTGAAAGTACCTACCTTCTCACCAACTTCAAAAGACTTAACAAAAAGTCTTTCAGCAGAGTCTGCGAAGGTCTGAGGTAGGTCAGTTTTTAGGAGTGCGTAGGCTTCCAAGCCTCTCACATCAGTTCTTCCCAGCTGTAATGTGTCCATGAATCACCTGGGTCCCTTGTTAAAATGCAAATACTAATTTAATAGGTCTGGGTTGGATCCAAGATTCCTTTTAGATTCCTTTTATCTTTTTTCTTTTCTTTTTTGAGACAGAGTCTCACTTTTGTCGTCCAGGCTAGAGTGCAAAGGTTCGATCTCGGCTCACTGCAACCTCCCCCTCCTGAGTTCAAGCGATTCTCCTGCCTCAGCCTCCTGAGTAGCTGGAATTACAGGCACCCGCCAACATACCCAGCTAATTTTTGTATTTTTAGTAGGGACAGGTTTTCAGCATGTTGGCCAGGCTGGTCTCCAACTCCTGACCTCAGGTGAACCACTCGCCTCAGCCTCCCAAAGTGCGGGGATTACAGGAGTGAGCCGCCACACCGGGCCAAGATTCCTTTTTTCTAACAAGCTTCTAAGGATCACACTTTGTGTAGGGAGGTCTTGTATAAACCTAAAAATATGGAGAGGCCCACTAAGGACTACTGATATTGGTCAAATTACCAACCCTGGGAGGTGGTTCCCAAGGAATCAAATTCAAGTTGATGTAGAAAAATCAACTATGGTCTTCCCTTTTTTGGGAATGCTCCAAATGGATATTAAGGGAAAGGTGAGCTTTGCCACATCCACGTGTTGTGGAGCAAATTCAAACTCATCTCTTGCGATACATGTGCTTGTTTGCTAGTAATTTAAAGCTTTAAGGCAGCTGTTGCTTAATAGCTTAGTGAGCATGAACCAACCCTCTGCGTGTGGTAGAATCCCCATGGCATCACCACATCCGACCTATCGAACCTCCATCACCGCACCAGCATCTCAACCCAAAGATCATAACGAATGGTTCTTCTGTTACTATGGTGCCTTTATTTTTGGAATGGATGACTGTCTTTTTAAATCCTTGTAGAATCATCTTATAATTTCTTTGTTTCCCTACTTCCAAGTTAAAATTCTTAGATAATTTTTTTTTTTTTTTGAGATGGAGTCTCGCCCGGTCTCCCAGGTTGGAGTGCAGTGGCGTGATCTCGGCTCACTGCAACTTCTACCTCCCGGGTTCAAGCGATTCTCCTACCCCAGCCTCCCAAGTAGCTGGGATTACAGGCACGCACCACGACGCCCAGCTAATTTTTTGTATCTTTAGTAGAGACGGGGTTTCAGCATGTTGGCCAGGCTGTTCTTGAACTCCTGACCTCGTGATCTGCCCGCCTCGGCCTCCCAAAGTGCTGGGATTACAGGCGTGAGCCACGGTGCCGGGCCAGATAAATAATCTTTGACTATTACCATGTTCTGACCATCCACTGTGTATTAGGCATCATGCTTGGCTTCTTACATGTATATCACCTAACTTATTCCCCATGAAAGGCAGGTATTATTAGTCTTATTTTATAGCTGGGGAAATTAATTCTTAATGAGTTTAAATAAATTCTTCAAGCTCTCTTGGTACAAAGTGATTGAACTGAAAATTCAACTCGTGCCCATTTGCTCCATAGAGGCTGGTTTTATTATACCATTTGTTTGTCTCTACCAGGCCAGACTATTTCTGAGCCTTCTCCCAGGTCCACAAATAACCTACTTCATCCACCTACTTCAGGTTCCACTTCCCAGTGAATCATCATACCTTTCTCAAAAGCAATAGAATCCTCTGCAGCAAGGGCTTAATTTACCTTACCGTTAATATCCATTTGGAGCATTCCCAAAAAAGGGAAGACCATAGTCTAATGTATTCTAAGTTCAAGAATATGCCTCACCCTGACACAACTTAATTTTACAATTTTTTTTTTTTTTTTTTAGACAAAGGGTCTCCCTATCTTGCCCAGGCTGATCTCAAACTCCTGGGCTCAAGCAATCCTCCTGCCTCAGCCTCCCAGAGTGCTGGGATTACAGGTGTGAGCCACTGTACTCGGCCCAACTTTGCAGATTTCTAACGGTAGGTTTATGAGCCATCTCCAGTTCTTCTGGAGAAGCTTCTCCAAGGCTGGGCGCGGTGGCTCATGCCTGTAATCCCAGCACTTTGGGAGGCCAAGGTGGGCGGATCACTTGAGGTCAGGACCAGCCTGGTCAACACGGTGAAACCCCTATCTCTACTAAAAATACAAAAATTAGCCAGGCATGGCAGCACATGCCTGTAGTACCAGCTACTTGGGAGGGTGAGGCAGGAGAATCACTTGAACCCAGGAGGCGGAGGTTGGAGTGAGCCGAGATCACACCATTGCACTCCAAACTGGGTGACAGAGTGAGACTCTGTCTCAAAAAAAAAAAAAGAAAAGAAAAGCTTCTCCAACAAAGAATTCCTAGAGGGCTGAATATAGCTTCCTTGGGGTTTGCCTCACTTTGTTTTCTGTTGCTAAAGTAGAAAACCACATACTTTGTAATTGATATGAATTTAGCCTGCAGAACCATAAGTTAAATTAACTTCATAAGAAATTTATGGTTTAACTTACGGTTCTAGAGGCTAGGAAGTCCATTATGAAGGGCTGGCATCTGGTGAGGTCCTTCTTGCTGCATCATAACATGGCAGAAGGGCAGAAGAGTGTGAGAGAGAAAGGCACCAGGGGCTGGACTTGCTTTACAACTCACTCTAGCCATAACTAACCAGCTCCTGCGATGACATTAATCTGTTCATGAGGGCAGAGTGCTCACAGTGCAGTTGCTGCTTGCTTATTTGGTCCCACTTCCAGACATTGTTGCATTGAACATTAAATTCCCACCATGTAAACTTTTGGAGGGACAGGGCTCAAGAAGTTGTGGACACTACTAAGTCTTACTCTTTCCTAGAGGAATAAAGACCTCTTTTTGGTTGGGCATGGTGGCTCACACCTATAATTCTAGTACTTTGGGATGCCAAGGCAGGAGGATCACTTGAGCCCAGGAGTTTGAGACCAGCCTGAGCCACAAAGTGAAACTCCAACTTTACAAAAAATTTTTAAAAATTATTCGGATGTCATGGCACATGCCTGTAGTCCCAGCTATTCTGGAGGCTGAGACAGAAGGATCGCTTGAGCCCAGGAGGTCGAGGCTGCAGTGAGCTATGGTCACACCATTGCACTCCAACCTGGGCAACAGACAAAGCAAGATCCCATTTAAAAAAAAAAAACAACCTTTCCGGGAAGTTCACCAAGGTTTTAGTTCATTCCTGAGAAAGTTGGCTTCATTAGGTCCACTAGCAGAGAGACTTTGACTTGCTCCTAAATTAGTTTTGGGTCATATGTCTTTCATGACAAATTGAAGTGTTTGTGGCACAGACAGCCATTGTACCATAAGGCAGGTAGTACAAGTAGCCAGAAAAATCTTGTTCATATTGGGCTGCAACTTACAAGCTTTGATACCTTGAGCAAGACACTTTACTGTACTTTTTTTTTTAAAACTGTTTCTTTATTTTGTTTATTTATTTTTCTGAGACAGAGTCTCATTCTGTTGCCCAGGCAAGAGCACAGTGGCACAATCTTGGTTCACTGCAACCTCCAACTCCCAGGTTCAAGCGATCCTCCTGCCTCAGCCTCCAGAGTAGCTTGGAATACAGGCACAGACCACCATGACCGGCTAATTTTTGTATTTTTAGTAGAGACAGGGTTTCACCATGTTGGCCAGACTGGTCTCGAACTCCTGACCTCGAGTGATCCACCCTCCTTAGCCTCCCAAAGTGTTGGGATTACAGGTGTGAGCCACCACGCCCGGCCTAATTTTTGTATTTTTAGTAGAGATGAGGTTTCACCATGTTGGCAAGGGTGGTCTGGAACTCCTGGCCTCAAGTGATCCACCTACCTTGACCTCCCAAAGTTCTGGGATTACAGGGTTGAGCCACCATGCCCGGCCACAAGCTACTTTACTTTTCTAAGTCTCAATTTAACTGTAAGATGTTAGTAATGGTAGATGACTGTAAGACTGCTAGAGGATTAAGTGGAATATCCTATGAAATGTACCTGGCCTAAAGTTGCTTTTCAATAAATAAATGCATAGGATATCTCTTGCAAGGTAAATGACTTTAAATGATTTCAGTGTTTTTTTGTTTTGTTTTGTTTTGAGACAGGGTCTCACTCTGTCACCCAGGCTGGAGCACAGTGGTGTCACCTTGGCTGACAACAATCTGCACCTCCTGGGCTCAAGTCATCTTCCCACCTCAGGCTCATGAGTAGCTGGGACAAGTGCCAACCACATGCCTGGCTAATTTTTAAAATTTTTTGTAAAGACAAGGTCTCACTATATTGCCCAGGCTAATCTCGAATTCCTGGGCTCAACCGATCCTCCTGCCTCAGCCTCCCAAAGTGCTGCAATTGCAGGTGTGAGCCACCACGCCCAGCCTAGTTTCAGTCTTTATTGCCTTTCACACTCAGTTTTACTTTGTCTGAGTAGAGTGATGAGTAGAGGGAATCCCAATCCCTTTTATACTTCTCTTCCCATCAGTTAGCAATCCATTTTCTGGCAAACTTTCAGGTCCTTTCCATTTTAGTGAGGCTGTAAGCTAAATAATAATAATAATAATTTTTTAAAAACCTTACTCACCTAGGTCCCATTAATTCTTCTAAGACGGTCAGTTGGGCCAAGTTCAAGTCACAATAAAATTTTGTCATTTTTCTACGATGGAGTGCTGGGCCATTTCTTGATCACATTGGATCTTAACTAGACGACCTCTTGTAGTGCTTGGAAAAATACTCAGAAAGTACGCATTTAGACTGTGGTTTACCCTGCAAGCGTGTACATCATCTCTCCACAATTCAGTGACACCTCATCAGTCCTCTATATGGGGCGCCTATCTCACAGCTATTCAGATCCCACAGAGAACCCAGATCCCGCTTTTACTTTCGTTCTGCCTCAGAATCATCTAGCTAAGGAAAACTGCTTTCCAAGTTTGGGTTCAAATCCAGGTCAAAATAATCCCTTTTCCCTCCTCACCATCCCACACCAACCCCTTCCCCAGGCCCCCATTTCTGAGCATACAGAACTAGGCACAGGGTTGAAGGATTGAGTGAATAAATGCATGAACAATTGTCCCAGCAGGTTTTGAGGCACTATGTCAAGTGTGCTAAGACACAGGCCATCTGCTTTGTATCTTGACACCACGGAGTGTTTGTTTTAGTCATTTCTCCTTGCTCCCCCGAACCTCCCAAACCCCAGCATATTTACAGCCGTTCAACAATAACTTCTTAGCCAGGGAATTCAAGATGAGTGGCAATAATTAACAGTCCTATGAAGGTATGTCTATGGATGAGGGGAGAGAATTGCAAAGGTAAAAACAGCACTTGGGTGGACTTACCCTACAGACATTGCCTATCGGATTGGCTGCATGCTCCTAGAATGGCAGGAATGACTGTGGTCCATGAACTGTCAGTGTCAACATTTATCCAGGAACTTGTGAGGAATGCAGAATCTTGGGCCCCTCCCCAGACCTACTAAATCAGGATCTGCCTCCTAACAAAATCTCAAGGTGATGAGATTGCTGCTTGTCTGGGGACTACGCTTTGAGAAGCAAGACTGTAGATTACCCATCATCACCTAAAGAGGTCACACATGGTCACACCTCCGAAGCTTGGCTCATGCTATTCCTTCTCCTTACAATATCCTTCCCCACCTTCTCTCCATGAATTCTACATTATTTCAGTTCCTATGTGGAAATCATCAGAGCACCCATTTTAGCACTGAACGAAGAGTATAGCTTGCTTACCTGGACTCTGCTTAAGCATTCCTAATTGCCTCGAATCGTAATTACTGTAGTTGTTAATATGGACTGGAGCTTGGGCTACATAGCGAGCCCCCATCTCTACATAAAATTTAAAAATTAGCCAGTATGAGCCAGGCACAGTGGCTCACGCCTGTAATCCCAGCACTTTGAAAGGCTGAGGCGTGCAGATCACGAGGTCAAGAGATCGAGACCATCCTGGCCAACATGGTGAAACCCAGTCCCTACTAAAAATACAAAAAATTAGCTGGGCATGGTGGCATCCACCTGTAGTCCCAGCTACTCGGGAAGCTGAGGCAGGAGAATCACTTGAACCCGGGAGACAAGGCTGCAGTGAGCCAAGATCACGCCGCTGCACTCCAGCCTGACAATGGAGTGAGACTCTGTCAAAAGAAAGAAAGAAAGAGAGAGAGAGGAAGAAAGGAAAAAATAAGAAAGAAAGAAAGAAAGAAAGAAAGAAAGAAAGAAAGAAAGAAAGAAGGAAGGAAAGAAAGAAAAGAAGAAAGAAAGAAAGAAAGAAAGAAAGAAAGAAAGAAAGAAAGAAAGAAAGAAAGAAAGAGGAAGAAAGGAAGGAAGGGCCGGGCGCGGTGGCTCACACCTGTAATCCCAGCACTTTGGGAGGCCGAGGCAGGCAGATCACTTGAGGTCAGGAGTTCAAGACCATCCTGGCCAACATGGTGAAACCCTGTCTCCACTAAAAATACAAAAATGATCTGGGTGCGGTGGTGTGCGCTAGTAATCCCAGCTACTGGGGAGGCTGAGACAGGAGAGTCACTTGAAACTGGGAGGCGGAGGTTGCAGGGAGCTGAGATCTCGCCATTGCACTTCAGCCTGGGTGACAGAGCAAGGCTCTGTCTCAAAAAAAAAAACAAAAAACAAAACAAAAACAAAAACAAAAACAAAAGGCCGGGCGTGGTGGCTCATGCCTGTAATCCCAGCACTTTGGGAGGCCGTGGCGGCCGGATCACGAGGTCAGGAGATCAAGACCATCCTGGCTAACATGGTGAAACCCCGTCTCTACTAAAAATACAAAAAATTAGCCGGGCAAGGTGGCAGGCGCCTGCAGTCCCAGCTACGCAGGAGGCTGAGGCAGGAGAATGGCATGAACCCCGGGGGGCGGAGCCTGCAGGGAGCCGAGATCACGCCACTGCACTCTAGCCTGGGTGACAGTGAGACTCCGTCAAAAAAAAAAAAAAAAAAGGAAAGAAAGAAAGAAGGAAAGGAAAAGAAAGGAAAGGAAAGGAAAGGAAAGGAAGAAAAAAGAAAATTAGGCAGCATGGTGGCATGCACCTGTACTCCCAGATACTCAGGAGGCTGAGGTGGGAAGATCAATTGAGCCCCGGAGTTGGAGGCTGCAATGAGCCGTGGTCACACCACTACCTCTAGCCTAGACAGCAGTGTGAGACCCAGTCTCAAAATACATATTTTTGAGCAACAAGGTCTTCCTCTGTTGCCCAGGCTGGAGTGCAGTGGCACAATCACGGCTCACTGAAGCCTCCCAGGCTCAAATGATCCTTCCCCCTCAGGCTCACACCTATACTCCCAGAACTTTGGGAGGCTAAGGAGGGACGATTGCTTGAGCCCAGGAGTTGGAGACCAGTCTGGGCAACATTATAAGACCCTGTCTCTACAAAAAAATAATAATTATGAAAATTAGCCAGGCATAGTGGCGCATGCTGACAGTCCCAGCTAGGCAGGAGCCTGAGGCAGAAGGATCACTTGAGCCTGGGAGGCTACAGTGAACCGTGATTGTGCCACTGCACTCCAGCCTGGGCAACAGAGTGAGGCCTTATGTCAAAAAACAAAACAAAACAAGCAAACTATATATATATATTTAAATATATTTCTCCTGTAGGACTGATTTGTTCAACAGTAGAGAGAGATTATGTTTCTTCATTGTCCAGAACATAATATGTGCTCAATAAATGCTCATTCAGTGAATATTGGCACTGTATGCTCTTTGTCATTTCTGTGTTCTGTAGGTTCCAGAAAAAGCCACGTCGTTTATAAGACATCCCACCAAATTTTAAATTATGCCCCATTCATCATACAGCAAACACCCATGTGCTTGCTGAATGAAAAGCCATCTTGTGGCCAGGCGCGGTGGCTCAGGCCTGTAATCCCAGCGCTTTGGGAGGCCGAGTCAGGCGGATCATGAGGTCAGGAGATGGAGACCATCCTGGCTAACATGGTGAAACCCTGGCTCTACTAAAAATACAAAAAAAAAAAAAAAAAAAAAAAAATTAGCCGGGCGTGGTGGCAGGTGGCGGGTGCCTATAGTCCCAGCTACTTGGGAGGCTGAGGCAGGAGAATGGAGGCGGGAGGCAGAACTTGCAGTGAGCGGAGATCGCCCCACTGCACTCCAGCCTGGGCGACAGAGCAAGACTCCATCTAAAAGAAAAAAGGCCGGGCGCAGTGGTTCATGCCTGTAATCCCAGCACTTTGGGAGGCTGAGGTGGGCAGATCACCTGAGGTCGGGAGTTCAAGACCAGCCTGACCAACATGGAGAAACACCATCTCTACTAAAAATACAAAAATTAGCTAGGCATGGTGGCGCATGCCTGTAATCCCAGCTACACATGAGGCTGAGGCAGGAGAATTGCTTGAACACGGGAGGCGGAGGTTGCGGTGAGCCGAAATCGCACCATTGCACTCCAACCTGGGCAACAAGAGCAAAACTCTGTAAAAAAAAAAAAAAAAAAAAGCCATCTTGCCACAGAAACCTAAGACATTCTATGATGAAGGATGCCCTCAGAAATGTGCTGAAACGAAAAAATGGCCTGCTCCTGATGATCTTTGGCAGCCACTTGTAAATAGCAGGGGCTAAGTGTGAAGGCTGATTTATAACCCATCCTTAGGAGCCAAGATGGTTCAAAACAAATCCTCATAATGGTTTTATTTCCCAGTCCCGGAACGTACAAGCTTTGTGAGTAGGTAGCTCGATCTCCAGGAAAAAAAAAAAAAAATGTAAAAACACTTTGAGAATTTAGGGGACTGAAATAAATCATAAATTCATCTCTTTTTTTCTACTTCTCACTCCAGCATCATTCACAACCATACTCTAGCAGCATGGTTTGAAATGAGTAGTACCATGAAAATTTCCTCCTTTTTTTTTTTTTTTTTTTTTTTTGAGACAGGGTCTCATTCTGTCACCCAGGCTGGAGTGCAATGGCGTGATCTCGGCTTGCCGCAACCTCCACCTCCCGAGTTCAAGTGATCCTCCTGCCTCAGCCTCCCGAGTAGCTGGGACTACAGGCGCCCGCCACCACACCTGGCTAATTTTGTATTTTTTTTTTTTAGTAGAGACGGGGTTTTACCATGTTGGCCAGCCTGGTCTCGATCTCCTGACCTCGTGATCCGCCCGTCTTGGCCTCCCAAAGTGCTGGGATTACAGGCGTGAGCCACCGCGCCCAGCCAGTCAATTTCCTCCTTTTTTAAGGCCCAAGCCAAATCCCACTGGGAATGAAAGAACTATGCAGAGAGGTAGTTGAAATTTCCCATAAGTTGAATTTTTTATTAAAGTAACTGTTGCTTTAAGAGCCAAGCATAACTCAGATGGCTTACAAATGATTGCCTCTTGCAGGAAAAACAAAGTTATCTTTCTCCAAGTAGAATGCAGGCTTGCCCAAATCCTCTGGGCTGGTTTACATGTTTAGAGTTGAGATTCTGTAACAGCTGAGGTGCGTGGGAAAGGAACTACAGCCGATCCTGTGACAACTCAAATCTGTGTATTCTTCGCCACTCTGAGCTGTGATTGTCTCCGGTTGCTGAGGTATACTTTACTGGGCTCAGACACTGACCACAAATGACTTGACAAGAGTTTTAGAATCTTAGGTTGAAATGAACTTTAAGGTCATTTCATCTAATGCTTGAATCTCCTTCTAACATCCTACCAATTGGTCATGCAGCCAAGAACCTCTCTAGTAACTAACTACCTCCCAAAGAACTTGAGTTCCTGATGTCTCATCTCAACATATTTATGCAGCCTCATCTCCATCTTTTTTTGTACCAGAACATCGCTCTTCACCCAAACACGGGTTCCTGGTGTACCTTGAATAAAATTTGTGCTTCCTCGTTCACTATATCTATTGTGGTTTTTGGTGGTCGGGCAACATGGCTCACCTGTAAACTCAGCATTTTGGGAAGCCAAGGCTGGAGGATCACTTGAGTCCATGAGTTCACGACAAGCCTGGCCAATATAGCAAGACCCTGTTTCTTAAAAACAAAATTTAAATTATTTTAAAAAGTGGGGGGATTGGCTTCAAGCAACAGATTTCAACTGCGGTTACCTAAAACAATTAAGAAATTTACTGGGGAAAAAAAAAGAGAGAGAGAGAGAGTGAGAAGAAATTTACTGGGAAGAACTGAAAGAAAAGGTAAAGAGTCAGGTCCTAGGAAAAATAAGTACCTGGATGCAGGCTGCAGGAGGAAAAGAACAGTGTATTTAGAGCCCTGCCATCAGGATAAATCAGATCTAGTGATTCTCTTTTAGAAACTCAGAGTTCGGCAGGGTGCGGTGGCTCACACCTGTAACTCCAGCACTTTGGGAGCCCAAGGCGGGTGGATCACTTGCGGTCAGGAGTTTGAGACCCACCTGGCCAACATGCTGAAACCCCCATCTCTACTAAAAAATACAAAAATTAGCTGGGCATGTTGGCAGCTGCCTGTAATCCCAGCTACTGGGGAGGCGGAGGCAGGAGAATCACTTGAATCTGGAAGGCAGAGGTCACAGTGAGCCAAGATCACACCACTGCACCACTGAACTCCAGCCTGGGTGACAGAGCAAGACTCCACCTAAAAAAAAAGAAAAGAAAGAAGGAAGGAAGGAATGAAAGAGAGAGAGAGAAAGAAAGAGAGAAAGAAAGGAAAGAAAGAAGAAAGAAAGAAAGAAAGAAAGAAAGAAAGAAAGAAGAAAGAAAGAAAGAAGAAAGAAAGAAGAAAGAAAGAAAGAAAGAAGAAAGAAAGAAAGAAAGAAGAAAGAAAGAAAGAAAGAAAGAAAGAAAGAAAGAAAGAAAGAAAGAAAGAAAGAAAGAAAGAAAGAAGAAAGAAAGAAAAGAAAGAAAGAAATTCAGAGTTCAGGCCGGACACCGTAGCTCATACCTGTAATCTCAGCATTTTGGGAGGCTGAGGTGGGTGGATGGCTTGAGCTGAGGAGTTCGAGACCAGCTGAGCAACATGGTGAAACCCCGTCTCTACAAAAAATATAAAAATTAGCCAGGCATGGTGGTGCACAACTGTAGTCCCAGTTACTTGAGGGGTGAGGTGGGAGGATCCCTTGAATCTGGGAGATCGAGGCGGCAGCGAGCTGAAATCACCACGCCAACACACTCCAGCCTGGGTGACAAAGTAAAACCCCATCTCAAAAACAAAAAGAAAAGAAAAGAAAAGAAACTCAGAATTCAGGCCAGGTGCAGTGGCTCACACAAGTAATCCCAGCACTTTGGGAGGCTGATGCAGGAGGATCACTTGAGCTCTGGAGTGTGAGACCACACTGGTCCCTACAAATTTTTTTTTTTTTTTAATTAGCTGGGCATGGTGGCATGTGCCTGTAGTCCCAGCTACTAGGGAGGCTGAGACGGCAGGATTGCTTGAGCCAGGATTTCGAAGCCTCAGTGAAGTATGATCGCACCATTCCACTCCAACCTGGAGGAAAGGATGAAACCCTTTCTCCAAAAAAAAGAGAGAGAGAGAGGAAGGAAAGAAGGAAGGAAGGAAGGAGGGAGGGAGGGAAGGAAGGAAGAGAGGGAGAGAGGGAGGGAGGGAGGGAGGGAGGGAAGGAAGGAAGGAAGGAAGGAAGGAAGGAAGGGAGGGAAGGAAGGTCAGAGTTCAAATTCCAAATTCCAGGGAAACTGAATCTGCTTTGTCTAAATGGATGCCCACTCCTTGACGCAAAAGAGGCCAATACCACTTAGACAATTTGTGGCAAAGGTGGGAAGTTCTCCAAGGAGGAAACGAGGTGCTGTTACCACTGAAAGGAAAAACAATCTTATTGGCAAAAAATGAACAACTGTTTACAAACTCACAATCCTGTTTTACGCCAACCTGGAACATCTCCCGCTTCTAGCCCGTTCTACCAACAGGCAACCTGGATACCCAGTCCCCTCCCCTTCCCAGCACTCGCTATCTCATGCCTTCTTTTGTAGTTATCCGTGGGCTTGTGCACTTCCTATTTCTAACCTAATCTCTTGGAGGGCAGGAAGCAAATCCTTTATTCTTTGATCTGCCTCAGCACTTAGCATAATGTCTTATACAAAGCACGTGTTTACATACTGTTGCTGTTCTCCAAAACAGCGAAAAATGCCTTACTTCAAGAAGGGGGATACCCAGAAAGTACGATGAGAGTAGGAAGCAGTGAATTACCATAAGCATTAAAATGTGCACAATCAAAACTCCTTCATTTCAGAATTTTTTCAAAGCCACTCCTGGAACTTTGTAAATTGCAGACTCCCAGCCCTGTGCTAGACCTCTGGAGTCACGCTTTTAGTCTAGCATTTGGGGCTTGGGAGTTTTGAACAAGCACCCTGGATGGTTTTTATGCACATTGTGCATTAAGAGTTATACAAACTATTATACTAGGGGATATTCCAAAGACAAAAAAAAATAAAAAGAAAGAAACTATTAAAATCCCAACAGCTGGGCGCAGTGGCTCACGCCTGTAATCCCAGCACTTTGGGAGGCCGAGGCGTGTGGATCACCTGAGGTCAGGAGTTCAAGACCAGCCTGACCAACACGGAGAAACTCCGTCTCTACTAAAAATACAAAAAAAAAATTAGCCAGGCATGGTGGCACATGCCTGTAATCCTAGCTACTCGGGAGGCTGAGGCAGGAGAATTGCTTGAACCTGGGAGACGGAGGTTGTGGTGAGCCAAGGTCACGCCACTGCACTCCAGCCTGGGCAACAAGAGCAAAACTCCATCTCAAAAAAAAAAAAACCCAACAAAATAAAATCCTAACAAAACAAAACATAAGCTCACACCAGTTCATCCCCTCATGAAGTATAACCTCTAACGCAGTATCACGCTCATTTTCCATGACTTACCTGTTATGAGCACACATTATTCCATCATTAAACACTAAAGGAAACAGAGGGCCTGCTAGGCAAGAAGAGTTTTCAGACTGTCAAGTGGCTGGAAGGTTGCCTGGTCCTTGCGCCCATTAAAAGACTGCACAAGAAGTCAGCACGTCCTGACTGCATTGCAGGGTTTCTATTAACTCTGAGCCCTGTAGGATTTGTCATCCAGTCATAAATGGACCCCATTTTTCTGACAATGGGAAAGAGGCAGCAACTGTAATATGGATGGCTATTATTCCTATTAACTTCTATTAAGAAGCACTTTCTTTCTTACTGGATCTCAAACCCAGTAGATTTCCCCTCATCTTGTATTTTGAGTGTAGAAGGAAGAAGAAGCTGTGAGAATGTGCTGTTGATGTCACAACATGGTAAAGAGGAACCACAAGCTAATTTCTCCCCCACTTTTTTCCTTTTTAAGAATGTAGTTTAATATTTATTTAATTTAAAAAGTCTCTGGTTGGGCTCAGGGGCTCACGCCTGTAATCCCAGCACTTTGAGAGGCAGAGGTGGGCGGATCACCTGAGGTCGGGAGTTTGAGATCAGCCTGATCAACATGGCGAAACACCATCTCTACTAAAAATACAAAATCAGCCAGGCGTGGTGGCGCATGCCTGTAATCCCAGCTACTCGGGAGGCTGAGGCAGGAGAATCGCTTGGACCTAGGAGGCAGACGTTGCAGTGAGCCAAGATGGTACCATTGCACTCCAGCCTGGTAACAAGAGCAAACTCCATCTCAAAAAAAAAAAAAAAATAGCCGGGTGTGGTGGTGGACACCTGTAGACCCAGCTACTGAGGAGGCTGAGGCAGGAGTATCACTTGAACCCAGAAGGTGGAGATTGCAGTGAGCTGAGATCGCACCACTGCACTCCAACCTAGGCAACAAGAGCAAAACTCCATCTCAAAAAAAAAAAAAGTTTCTATACAGTGTAACAAATGCAATTTTTACAAATCTGTTTTGAAAACGTGGTGGCTGTTGATTTGGGTTTCATACTCTTAATAACTTCATCCACCAGTTTTTTTAGCTTCCTAGTGTCTTGTAACTGCTCAGCTCACACAGTTCTGAAGTTTAGCTCCAGCCAGCTCACTTCCGGTGATGACTGGATGGAGTTCTATTTTTTTTTTTTTTTTTTTTTGGAGACGGAGTTTCGCTGTTGTTGCCCAGGCTGTAGTGCAATGGCTCGATCTCGGCTCACTGCAACCTCTGCCTCCTGGGTTCAAGCGATTCTTCTGCCTCAGCCTCTCAAGTAGCTGAGATTACAGGCAAGCGCCACCATGCCCAGCTAATTCTTGTATTTTTAGTAGAGACAGGGTTTCACCATGTTGGCCAGGCTGGTCTCAAACTCCTGACCTCAGGTGATCCACCCACCTCGGCCTCCCAAAGTGCTGGGATTACAGGCGTGAACCACCACATCAGGCCTGATTTTAGTGCTCTACACGTTCAGAAAAACTTGTCTAGTAAGAAACTGTAGAAATGATCCCTGAAGCCCTGAAAATAGTCTTTTCTCTTCTTTTCTTTTCTTTTTTTTTTTTTTTTTTTTTTTGTTTTGTTTTGTTTTTGAGACAGGGTCTTGCTCTGTCGCCCAGACTGGAGTGCAGTGGCACCATCAAAGGTCACTGTAGCCTCAAACTCCTGGGCTCAAGCTATCCTCCCATCTCAGCCTCCCAAGTAGCTGGGACTACAGGCACACACCACCATGCCTAGTTAATTTTTATTATTATTTTTTCTTTTTTTTTTCTCTTTTTTTTTTTGTTGGCGAGATGGAGATTTACTCTTGTTGCCCAGGCTGGAGTGCAACGGCACAATCTTGGCTCACCACATCCTCCCCCCTCCAAGTTCAAGCAATTCTCCTGCCTCAGCCTCCCAAGTAGCTGGGATTACAGGCATGTGTCACCACGCCTGGCTAATTTTGTATTTTTAGTAGAGATGGGGTTTCACCGTGTTGCCCAGGCTGATCTCAAACTCCTGACCTCAGGTAATCTGCCCGCCTCGGCCTCTCAAAGTGCTGGGATTACAGGCGTGAGCCACTGCGCCCAGCCTTTATTATTTTATTTTGTTATTATTATTTTTTCTGATAGAGACTGGGTCTCACTATGTTGCCAAGGCTGGTCTCAAACTACTGGCCTCGAGCGATCCTTCCTCCTCAGCCTCCCAAAGTGCTGGGATTACAGGTGTGAGCCATCACACCTGGCCTTTAATTTCTCCCCTTTTCTAAAAACCCCAATTAACTACCCAAAAATGTAAGAAAAAATGAAAAGTTTGTCTTTCTAACAGCAGGTTCCAAATTTACAGTGAGTGATAAGACAAGACTGGCCATGGAGGTAGGTGTTCTAAATTTAGCTCCACGCTACCTCCTCGCACAGGCAGGGGGCAAGTCAGTCCTCCTCTGTGCCCAGGTCTCTTTGCCTGTCCCACGCAGGCAGCATCTGCCCTATCTCCAGGGCCTTGGCCAGACAAAACAGATCACAGATGCAAAACTACTTCATATACTCTAAGTCAGGGCTTCTTATTCAGGGGTCCATGGCCCCCCCAACCCTTGGCCTTGGCCTCAGGATTTTAACAAACATCCAGACGCTATTTTGTTGCATCTGGTGTGTATATGTACATGTGCTTTTTTCTGGGGAGACAGTCCATAGCTTTCATCAGATTTTCAAAGGAGTCTATGATCCAAATTACTATCCTGTTCCTCTTTTCTCTGTTATTAATTACCGAGTGTTTACTGAGCCTTCACCAGGGGATCTGTCATTAATGGTGTGGCTAACTTCCACTTCTCTTCTAACCTTGGAGCCGTCGAGGAAGGTTTACAGGGCTTATATTGGTTTGGATTTCACTTTAGAGGAGGGAGGGGGTGAAGATCACGTCCCCAGAGATGCCTGAGGAGATTACCTCATCTCTGGGGAAAGCTAAGCCCAGGAGCTCTCCCACAGGGCCCCGTCAGGGCAGAGCGTGAGGCTGCTGGGCCTGTTCTAAGTCGTGTTCTGGGGTTTTCTACTCCAGCAGCACCTAACATATGGCATGTGCACTGATGCTTATGAAAACAGTGATTCATTCTTAATCCTTAAAAAAAAAAAAAGTCAACCCTATGTGGCCTTGGCTCTCCTCCCTGAATGCCCTTCTGTTCTCCAGAATGTCTATGTTGTCACCTGCCTCAGCCTTGTGTCGTGCGCTCTGTGACTCTGCCTCTCTGCAGGCCCCCTCCTGCCTTCCATGTCTGTCTCCTTCCATCCCTGCTGCTCTTTCCTCAGCTTCCTTGTGGTCACTCTGCAGCTGTGCATCCTCAGCCCTGTATAGATGGGAAGACCTTTCCTCTCCTTCATTTCCATCCATGCACCTTGCCCAAGTGCCCCTCACCCTCACGCCTCTTCCACACTGGGTCTATTCTATGCCTTTATCCTCCTTCCCCAGGCTTCGTCCCTTTAGGGAAAATCTCCAGCTATGGGAAAACCTCCCTAGCTGGGGACAGGCAGGAAGTAAGAAGGTGTAGGCAGAGGTAGGAAAAATTGGGGTAGGAGATGAATGAGGACAGAAGTGGGGGAAGTGGGCTACAGGGAAAATGACTGAGAATCACCGACTTTGCCTCCTGTCTTGTGACCTCTGCCTCCTGGGTTCAAGCAATTCTTGTGCCTCAGCCTCTCAGGTAGCTGGGATTACAAGCGTGCGCCACCGTGCTCAGCTAATTTTTATATTTTTAGTAGAGACCAGCTTTTCCCATGTTGGCCAGGCTGGTCCTGAACTCCTGACCTCAGGTGATCCGCCCACCTCAGCCTCCCAAAGTGCTGGGATTATAGGCATGAGCCACCAAGCCCAGCCTCGTCTTGATTTCTTTCATAAAATCATTTGTTTGATGCCCAACTGGGCAGAAGATGAAGATGTTACATCGTGAGAGAAGACAAAACCTCGCCAGTCTTGTAAAAAATGAAGGAAAGAGAAGGACAGAGGGACAGGAGGAAAGAGGGGGAAAGATTCGGGAGATCATGAGGGGTAGGGGATAAGAATGCATCATATCATAGCTAACTCTGTTGTTGTTGTTGTTGTTTGAGATAGAGTCTCACTCTGTCGCCCAGGTGGGAGTGTAGTGGCATGATCTCAGCTCACTGCAACCTCCACCTCCTGGATTCAAGCAATTCTCTTGCCTCAGCCTCTCGAGTAGCTGGGATTACAGGCATGTGCCACCACACCTGGCTAATTTTTTGTATTTTTAGTAGAGACAGGGTTTCTCCATATTGGCCAGGCTGGTCTCAAACTCCTGACCTTATGATCCGCCCACCTCGGCCTCCCAAAGTGCTGGGATTACAGGTGTGAGCCACTGTGCCTGTCTATATTTTATTTTATATTATTTTATTTTATTTAGAGACAGAGTCTTACTGTGTTTTCCAGGCTGAAGTGCAGTAGTGCCATCAAAGCTCACCGTAGCCTCAGACTCCTGAACTCAGGGGATCCTCCTGCCTCAGCCTCCTGAGTAGCTTGAACTACAGGTACTCCTCACGCCCAGTTTTTTGTTTTTTGTTTTTTTTTCTTTATAGAGGCCAGTTTTGGCAATGTTGCCCAGGCTGGTCTTGAACTCCTGAGCTCAAATGATCCTTTCGCCTTGGCTTCCCAAAGCCCTGGGATTATAGGCATGAGCCACCATGCCTGGCCTTAACTCTGTTTAGACCAAAGCAGATCTTAAACAATGGATAGGCGCACAGGACTCAGGAGACACAGGAGAGTAATTTCTAGAGTCAAAAGCAGCCAATCATTGTCAGTGAGGTTTAAGATCAGGGTAGTCCCAAATTATGCAATAAGGTGGGTTCCAAACATTGGTGGTTGCCTGGAGCTCAAAACATGTTTCCAAAAAAGGCAGTATTCTTTGAAGAAGTCCAACAAAACTGTGTGAATCTTGGTTCTATGTAACCTTGGGCAAGCAACAACCTCTCCGAGCCTTAAATAAAGATGACAATACCTTCTAAGAAGTGTATCTTGGCTGGGCATGGTGGCTCATGCCTGTAATCCCAGCACTTCGGGAGCCTGAGGCAGGAGGATCCCTTGAACCCAGGAGTTCAAGATCAGCCTGGGCAACATAGTGAGACCCTGTCTCTTTTAAAAAATAATTTTAAAATAATTAAGGAAAAACAAGAAGTATATCTCTCCTTTTTTTTTTCCTTCTTTTTGAGGCAGGGTCCTACGCTGACACCAGGCTGGAGTACAGTGGCACGAACTCGGCTCACTGCAAACTCCACCTCCCGGGTTCAAGTGATTCTCTTACCTCAGCCTCCCGATAGCTGGGACTACAGGCACACACCACCACACCCAGCTATTTTTTGTATTTTTAGTAGAGACGGGGTTTCACCATGTTGGCCAGGATGGCCTCTATCTCTTGACCTCGTGATCTGCCCGCCTTGGCCTCCAAAGGCAGGAGGATCACTTGAGCCCAGGAGTTTGAGACCAGCCTGGGCAACATAGTGAGATCTCATCTCTATTTTTTTTTTTAATAAAAAATTAAACAAAAAAAGGCTCCAATATATGGCAGATAGAATTACAGAGAAAAGCCACAGTAGCTAATAACCTGCAATGCACTGAAAACAGACAACTGTGCTAAAAAGACCATAGAAACCGAACAATTGTGTACTGCACAATCCTTGCAGAGGAAAGGGGTCTAGAGTTTCAACCCCTAGCAGTAGAAGTGGATGTTGCAGCAAGTACAGGCTCAGCTGTCATCTGTGCCCTAGGGCAGGGTTCAGTAGGTTAGGGGTTAAGAGACAGTGTACCTCATAAGAAGTGGTCAAGTTTCTTTCTGAGTTTCAGTTCTTCATTTATAGAAAGAAGATAGTAATGCACACTGTACACAGATTGTAGAAGACTAAAAATAGACCAGTATCAAAAATATTAAAAATTTTGAAAAATTCAGAATAAGATAGACCCTATTCCCAAACTATTTTCTGGAACATCAGCTGTATGGAATATTAATAGGAGTTACCAAAAAAGAAGTTTCCACACTCAAATAAAAATGGGAAATGTTGGCCGGGCGCGGTGGCTCACGCTTGTAATCCCAGCACTTTGGGAGGCCAAGGCGGGCGGATCACGAGGTCAGGAGATTGAGACCACGGTGAAACCCCGTCTCTACTAAAAATACAAAAAAATTAGCTGGGCTTGGTGGCGGGCGCCTGTAGTCCCAGCTACTTGGAGAGGCTGAGGCAGGAGAATGGCGTGAACCCGGGAGGTGGAGCTTGCAGTGAGCCGAGATCGCGCCACTGCACTCCAGCCTGGCGACAGAGCAGACTCAGTCTCAAAAAAAAAAAAAAAAAAATGGAAAATGCTGGCCGGGCACAGTAGCTCACTCTTGTAATCCCAGCACTTTGGGAGGCCAAGGCGGGTGGATCACCTAAGGTTAGGAGTTTGAGACCAGCCTGGCCAACATGGCAAAACCCCATCTCTACTAAAAATACAAAAACATTAGCCAGGCATGGTGGCAGGTGCCTGTAATCCCAGCTATTTAGGAGGATAAGGCAGGAGAATCGATTGAACCCGGGAGGCAGAGGTTGCAGTGAGCCAAGATCATTCCACTGCACTCCAGCCTGGGCAAAAGAGCAAGACTTCGTCTCAAAAAATAAAAAGGGGGGCCGGGCGCGGTGGCTCACACCTGTAATCGCAGCACTTTGGGAGGTCGAGGCGGGTGGATCACTTGAGGTCAGGAGTTCGAGACCAGCCTGACCAACATGGAGAAACTACGTCTCTACTAAAAATACAAAACTAGCTGGACATGGTGGCACATGTCTGTAATCCCAGCTACTTGGGAGGTTGAGGCAGAAGAATTGCTTGAACCCAGGAGGCAGAGGTTGCAGTGAGCCGAGATCATGCCATTGCACTCCAGCCTGGGCAACAAGAGTGAAACTCTGTCTCAAAAAAAAAGGAAATGCTAGGTCTCAAGGAGGTCTCATACATCACCAGTTGACATAGAAATATATGCAAATTTGCAATATCTTCCAACATTTTAAATGCACATCTCCTTTGACATGGCAATCCTGCTAATGAGATGAAGGAGAAACACTAAATGAATTTTCCTTTTTTTTTTTTTTTTTTTATGAGGCAGAGTCTCGCTCTATCGCCCAGGCTAGAGTACAGTGGTGTGATCTCGGCTCACTGCAACCTCCGCCTCTCAGGTTCAGGTGATTCTCCTGCCTCAGCCTCCTGAGTAGCTGGGATTACAGACATGCACCATCACAGCCGGCCAATTTTTGTATTTTTAGTAGAGACAGCGTTTCACCATGTTGGTCAGGCTGGTCTTGACCTCCTGACCTCGTGATCCGCTCACCTCGGGCTCCCAAAGTGCTGGGATTACAGGCATGAGCCACCACGCCCAGACTCTAAATGGATTTCTTTTTTTTTTTTTTTGAGACGGAGTCTTGCTCTGTCGCCCAGGCTGGAGTGCAGTGGCGCGATCTCGGCTCACTGCAAGCTCCGCCTCCCGGGTTCACGCCATTCTCCTGCCTCAGCCTCTCCGAGTAGCTGGGACTACAGGCGCCCGCCACCACGCCTGGCTAATTTTTTGTATTTTTAGTAGGGACGGGGTTTCACCGTGGTCTTGATCTCCTGACCTCGTGATCCACCCGCCTCGGCCTCCCAAAGTGCTGGGATTACAAGCGTGAGCCACCGCGCCCGGCCTAAATGGATTTCTTATTGTAGGACTTCTTCAAGACAATAATTTGGTATGTAGCATCTCCCAAACATATTTAAACCCAGATTCCTCTTCTTACGAGACATCTCCTGGGACTAGAGTTCCAAGGAAGACATTTGGAAACATTCAATTAGACCATGCGTGAGAGAGCTCCTAGCACAGATAGTTTTCCAGAAGACTTTCTATTTTCTTCTGCTGGTCCCAAGATTGGCCTCAGACCTCTTATCCCATCATCACCATCTGTTCCTTATGACTAAAGTCTCTCTCTTCCCTGGCCAGCTACACAATCAGATATATTTCAGCAACTTCCCTCTGCCCTCCTTTCTCTGAAGTATAGATTCCTGTAGGAGTTTCCTAAAGATCTTTGCGGCTCATAGTCATGAAGAATAAAGAACAAAAATGTTTTCTCCTCCAATGTCCTTCTCTTTATTCATTTTGTCTCTATAAGGAATGGCAAGGTCAAGCAGATATAAGAAGTGAGCCTGGGTATGTGAAAGACCCAAAGCAAAATTAACTAAATTTCAAAGAAAAATTAGATAATACACCAGACGCGGTGGCTCACACTTGTAATCCCAGCACTTTGGGAGACTGAGTAGGGCAGATCACCTGAGGTCAGGAATTCCAGACTAGCCTGACCAACATGGAGAAACCCTGTCTCTACTAAAAATACAAAATTAGCCAGGCGGGGTGACACATGCCTGTAATCCCAGCTAGTCAGTAGGCTGAGGCAGGAGAATCCCTTGAATAGGGACGTGGGAATCTCAACAAGAAGGACCTTGTATGCCGTATACAGTGGAGCACTGGTAACTGGATGCTACCTACACAAGTGAGGTCTAAAATTAATCCCTACATAAATGAACAAACTAACTGGACGTACATTGAGTATAAGTCAGTAAGTCATAGTGATTGCCTCGAGAATTAAAAATGTATAGAGATCTTGGCAAGAAGCAGGCCCATTTGAGTAAGGCTATCTTGTTTAATGAAGTAAGCTGTTCCAATGTCACAGAGACAGTATGAAAGTCTCCTTAAAAGAAATTCCTAGTGAAGACCGGGCGTGGTGGCTCACGCCTGTAATCCTAGCACTTTGGGAGGCTGAGGCGGGCGGATTGCCTGAGCTCAGGAGTTCGAGACCAACCTGGGCAACATGGTGAAATCCTGTCTCTACTGAAATTAAAAAAAAAAAAATTAGCCAGGTGCAGTGGTGGGCGCCTGTAGTCCCAGCTACTCGGGAGGCTGAGGGAGGAAAATCGCTTGAACCCAGGAGGCAGAAGTTGCAGTGAGTCTAGATCGAGCCACTGCACTCCAGCCTGGCTACAGAGCAAGACTCCATCTCAAAAAAAAAAAAAAAAAAAAAAAGCAAAGAAATTCCTAGTGAAATAGCTTTTGCTGTGCTGGGCAAAGTTTCAATGCCTTCTGATAGGTACTGAATCCCAGCAGGCAGCTGGGGGAAGATTATTTTTCTAGCAGCGTTTGTCAATAGATCTGTATCCTATTCTAATCTACACAAACAGGCGTGCATGTGTGTGTGTGTGTGTGTGTGTGCGTGTGTGTGTGTGTGTGTGTGTATATATGATTTTTTTTAGAGAGGGAGTATTGCTTTGCTGCCCAGGCAGGTCTCAAACTCCTGGCTTCAAGCAATTCTCCCTCCTCGGCCTCCCAAAGTGCTGGGTTACAGGTGTGAGCCTCCACATCTGGCTATCTCTGTTTTCTTCATCTTGATAGTGGAGTTCCTGACCAGCTATTTGGGGTTTTTTGCTGACTTAAAGTCTCTGAAATTCCTTGAATACAAAGGAATACAAAGCACAATGGAGGCACATATTGTTGTTATTATTAAGATCGACCGGCCAGGCGCAGTGGCTCACGCCTGTAATCCCTAAACTTTGGGAGGCTGAGGAGGGCAGATCACAAGATCAAGAGATCAAGCTCATCCTGGCCAACATGGTGAAATCCCGTCTCTACTAAAAATACAAAAATTAGCTGGGCGTAGTAGCACGTGCCTGTAGTCCCAGCTACTCCGGAACCTGAGGCAGGAGAATCACTTGAACCCAGGAGGTGGAGGTTGCAGTGAGCCAAGATCACACCACTGCACTCCAGCCTGGGCGACAGAGCAAGACTTCGTCTCAAAAAAAAAAAAAAAAAAAAAATATACAGAGGAGGAAAAGAAAGTTTAACTCTATGCACAGTTGAAAGATCATTTTTATAGAGGACTCCAAATCACTACAATTAATTACTGTGGGGTGTCTTATATACGACCATGGAATGCCACATGACTGATTACTATAGTTTGAATGTGTTCCCCATTCATGTGTTGGAAACTTAATCCCCTCTACAACAGTGTTAAAACGTAAGACCTTTTAGAAGTGATTGGGCCATGAAGGCTCCACCCTCGTGAATGGATTAACACTGTTATCTTGGGAATAGGATGGGTTTCTTTTTGAGACAGGGTCTCACTCTGTTGCCCAGGCTGGAGTACAGTGGTGTGATATCTGCTCACTGCAACCTCCACTTCATGGGCTCCGGTGATCCTCCTGCCTCAGCCTTCCAAATAGCTGGAATTACAGGCATGTGTTACCATGCCTGGCTAATTTTTGTATTTTCAGTAGAAAAGAGGATTTGCCATGCTGCCCAGGTGTCTCAGACTCCTGACCTCATGTGATCCGCATGCCTTGGCCTCCCAAAGTGTTGGGATTACAGGCGTGAGCCACTGTACTGGCTAAGGGAGTAGGTTTCTTATAAAATGATGAATTCAGCCTCCTTTTGCTCTCTCCTCCTCATTTGCCCCTCTGCCCTCCACTGTGGGATGACACAGCAAGAAGGGTCTCATGAGGTGCCAGCTTCATGATCTTGGACTTCCCAGTCTCCAGAACTGTGAGCTAATAACTTTTGTTAGTTTTTGTTTTTGTTTTTGTTTTGGTTTTAGATAAAGTCTTGCTCTGTTACCCAGGCTGGAGTGCAGTAGCACAATCTCACTGCAGCCTCTGCCTCCTGGGTTCAAGCGATTCTCATGCCACAGCCTCCTGAGTAGCTGGGACTACAATCACATGCCACTATGCTTGGCCAATTTTTTTTATTTTTAGTAGAGACAGGGTTTCCCCATGTAGGCCAGGCTGGTCTTGAACTCCTGGCCTCAAGTGATCCACCTGCCATCCCAAAGTGCTGGGATTACAGGCATGAGCCACCGCGCCTGGCCCAAATTTCTGTTGATTATAGATCACCCAGTCCATGGTATTGTGTTACAGGAGCACTAAATGGACTAAGACAGTGATGAAGCACGTATACAATCTTAAAAGCACATGTAAACTCTGACGCACACAGTAGAAAGGAAAAGTCACATTGAGCACAGTGTCTCACACCTATAATCCCAGCACTTTGGGAGGCTGACGTGGGAGGATCCCTTCAGCCCAGGAATTTGAGGCTGCAGTGAGCTATGATTGCATCACTGCACTCCACCCTAGGTGACAAAGTGAGACCTCAACTCTAGTTTTTGTTGGTTTTTTTTTTTTTTTTTTTTTTGAGAGAGGGTTTCACTCTTGTTGCCTAGATTGAAGTGCAATGGAGGGATCATGGCTCACTACAACCTCTGCCTCCTGGGTTCAAGTGATTCTCCTGCCTCAGCCTCCCGAGTAGCTGGGATTACAGGCATGCACCGCCATGCCCAGCTAATTTTGTATTTTTAGTAGAGACGGGGTTTCACCATGTTGGTCAGGCTGGTCTCAAACTCCTGACCTCAGGTAATCTGCCCGCTTCAGCTTCCCAAAGTGCTGGGATTAGAGGCATGAGCCATTGCACCCAGCCTCAAGACCTCATCTCTAAAAATAAAACAAAACAAGACGAAAAAGGAAATATAGTTTGGCCAAGACAGGTCAATTTAAAAGTCAATATATTTGTTTCAGTAAAATATAATCAGGAAGATAAAGTGCAGTGGCGCCATCTCGGCTCACTGCAAGCTCCGCCTCCTGGGTTCACAGGCACCTGCCACCACGCCCGGCTAATTTTTTTGTAGAGACGGAGTTTTAGTAGAGACGGGGTTTTACCGTGTTAGCCAGGATGATCTCGATCTCCTGACCTCGTGTTCCGCCTGCCTCGGCCTCCCAAAGTGCTGGGATTACAGGCTTAAGCCACCGCACCCGGTCCAGGAAGATAAATCTTTAACGAACAATTTATAACCTGTGTCCAAAGCCAAAGATAATTTTGAATTATTCATTGATTTAAATTATGAAAAGAAAGGTATCCTACTTGTTACTGTAAATAATTGAGAGTTAACTAGAAATTTAAAGATTTTTTACGAATAAAGGAATGAGTTCCTAAATTCTTGAAAATTTGATTTATGATGACTTTTCTTTCATTAAGTGTAACTAAAGTAATGAGATTAAAAAAACTGACAAACGGAAACAAAAACTAATAATATGAAGAGCTAAGATTTGAATGTGTTTGTGCATAAGTGATCATGTTTTTTTAATTAAGGATGAATCTAAGAAACACAATTGCAATTGAAAAAGCAATGCATACATGTCCAGAACCTGCTTGGTCTTATCAAAAACAGCTAACTTTTTTTCTACTAACTTTTTAATCTGAGTTCCTCTTCTTCTTTACTGAAAGATAACATCTACTCTTTGAAATCACCTCTATTGGTTAAAATTAATGAATTGAGGGGAAGGGGACCCTTGACAATTCTGCCTCCAGCCATGGCAGATTAATTTGTAACAGACCAACATAGTCTCTCCAGGAATATATGAACAAAATGGAGATGAGGGAAATCGTCTGTTCGGTGTCATCAGAGTGGTACCAAGGCATCCAGGACTTGAAGGGGCAAGATTCCATAGAGAAGGGAATCTCAGGTGTGAGCCTGATATTAGTCATCTGTAGCAGTTTTTCTTTTCTTTTCCTTTCTTTTCTTTTGGGGAGGGGGGCAGGTTGTGGGGATGTAGGGGAGACAGGGTCTCTCTTGTGCTGCCCAGACTGGAGTGCAGTGGTGCAATCATGGCTCACTGCAGCCTTAATCTCTAACCACTGAGCTATGGGGCCCACGTGCAGCCTTAATCTCTATAGCTCAGGTGATCCTCCCACCTATGGCCCTGGAGTAGCAGAACTACAGGTACACACCACCACATCCAGCTAATTTTTTAACTTTTTTGTAGAGACAGGGTCTCACTATGTTGCCCAGGCTGATCTCAAGTGAACCTCCCACCTTGGCCTCCCAAAGTGCTGGTATTATTACAACCATGAGCCACCATGCCTGGCGGCAATTTTTCTTTTCAGGGCATTTGATGATTCATATCAAATTATCAGAAAACAGCAGATGTAATCCAAGCACTTTGGGAGGCGAAGGCAAGAAAATCACTTAAGGCCAAGAGTTCAAGGCCATCCTGGACAACATAGTGAGACCCCCCCATCGCTACAAAAATAAAAAATAAATGAATAATTTCACTAAAAAAAAAGAAAGAAAGCAGAATGGTGGTTGAGAAAATAGAAAATCAGCAATCGGTATATGGCCAGCTGATGCAGTAATTTCATAAAAATAAGTCTAATTTCAGCCAAATATATATTACTAGCAGCAATGAGAAAGTCACTACCAACCTTTCCAAATGAGCACTCCAGTGATATTCAGCCTGATCTTCATTAAGAATAGTCACTTTTCTCCTGAATCATAATCAGAATGGAATATATATATATTGAGAGAGTCTTGCTCTGTCACCCAGGCTAGAGTAGAGTGGCACGATCGTGGCTCACTGCAACCTCCACCTCCCAGGTTCAAGCAATTCTCCTGCCTCAGCCTCCTGAGTAGCTGGGATTAGAGGCGTGCAGCACCACACCTGGCTAATTTCTGTACTTTTTAGTAGAGACAGGGTTTCAATTGGCCAGACTGATCTCTAACTCCTGACCTCAGATGATCTGCTCACCTTAGCCTCCCAAAGTGCTGGGATTACAGGCATAAACCACAGTGCCTGGCCCAAAATGGAATATTTTAAAGCCTTAACAAAATAAACATTGTAAGTTAACTTGGTAAATAGTTAAGTAATCAATGATAAAGAACCCTATAAATTGCCAGGTATGGTGGCTCACGCCTGTAATCCCAGCACTTTGGGAGGTCGAGATGGGTGGATGGCTTGAGCTCAGGAGATAAAAACCATCCAGAGCAACATGACAAAACCCCGTCTCTACAAAAAATACAAAAAAACAAAAATTAGCCAGGTGTGGTGGCATGCGCCTATAGCCTCAGCTACCCAGAGGCTGAAGGGGGAGGATTGCATGAGCCCCAGGAAGTTGAGGCTGTAATGAGCCATGATGACACCACTGCACTCCAGCCTGGGCGACAGAGCAAGACCTTGCCCCCAAAAACAAAACAAAAAACAAACAACCAAAAAAACCCTACAAATCAACCAAAGGCAACAGAACGCTCTGTTGCAGGTGGGTTCTCCAGAAGCAGATGCTAAGATAAAGTCTGGGGTATAAGATGTTTATTAAGGATCAACACGTGTCAGGCCAGGCACAGTGGCTCATGCCTGTAATCCCATTACTTTGGGAGGCCAAGGCGGGCAGATCATTTGCGGTCAAGAGTTCGAGACCAACCTAGCCAATATGGCGAAACCCCATCTCTACTAAAAATACAAAAATGAGCCAGGAGTGGTGGCAGGCACCTGTAATCCCAGCTACTCAGGAGGCTGAGGTGGGAGAATCGCTTGAACCTGGGAGGCAGAGGTTGCAGTGAGCTGACATCCCACTGACTATTTCACTAAGAGTTTCACTAAACTCCATCTCAAAAAAAAAGCAAAAACAAAAACAAAAATTAGTCAGGTGTGGGGGGCTGGAGGGTACGAGGTTGCAGTGAGCAGAGATAGCACCACTGCACTCCAGCCTGGGCGCTAGAGCCAGACCTTGCCTCAAAAACAAAAAGGAGTCTTGCTCTGTCACTCAGGCTGGAGTGCAGTGGCACAATCATAGCTCACTGTAGCCTCTATCAACTGGGCTCAACCGATTCTCCTGCCTCAGCCTCCAGAGTAGCTGGGACTATAGGTACACACCACCACATCTGGCCCAGCTTCTAGAACAGTGCCTGATATATATGGAAATGCAGTACGCTTAGTGGAGTAGGTTAATTCCTGAGTAGCAGCATATTGACTTCATTTCTTCACCTTTGTTCCATCCTCCACCTACCCAGGCAACCCTTCTTAGCTAAGGCTACGGATTGGAACACCTACAAGTGGTTTTTCCACGTGGACCTGGGCTTCCTCAAACATGGTGACTGTGTTCCAAAGGTGAGCATCCCTGAGGGGGGAGAGGGGGAGTCAGCCAAAAACTATATGGACTTTCATGACAAGCCTCAGAGATCAAATCTCATCATTTCCATCACATTGTATTTGCTGAGGCAGTTATAAAGATTTTCCCAAGGTCAAAGATAGGGAACAACCTGTCTCACTGGAGGAAGGTCAGTGTCATGTAATAAAAAGAATATGTGAGATGAGATACATACTATCTGCCATAACACTCAAATTTCACTTGCAGTCATGTTATCAGGCCTCCCCACTCTAACCATGCATTCTT
Source organism: Nomascus leucogenys (assembly GCF_006542625.1). Lineage (NCBI taxonomy): Eukaryota > Metazoa > Chordata > Mammalia > Primates > Hylobatidae > Nomascus > Nomascus leucogenys. Next base: position 63,610,770 of record NC_044388.1, read on the forward strand.
TTTTGTTGTTGCTTTGCTTTGTTTTGTTTTGTTTTGTTTTGTTCTATTTTGCTTTGTTTTGTTTTGAAACGGAGTCTCACTCTGTCACCCAGGCTGGAGTGCAGTGGCGCGATCTCGGCTCACTGCAACCTCCACCTCCCAGGTTCAAGCAATTCTCCTGCCTCAGCCTCTCGAATAGCTGGGACTACAGGCGAATGCCACCACACTCGGCTAATTTTTTTTTTTTTTTTTTTTGTATTATTAGTAGAGACAGGGGTTTCACCATGTTGGCCAGGCTGATCTTGAACTCCTGACCTCAAGCGATCTGCCTGCCTTGGCCTCCCAAAATGCTGGGATTACAGGCTTGAGCCACCATGCCTGGCCAACCATGCATTCTTTGTGCAGCATTCAGAAGATTTGCAATGAAAATACAAACAAAACAGCACTCTTCATTATTGTTCCCGAAACTCAGAATTGAGGGAGTAGGGCTGCAGTGAGTGGAAAAGTGAGACACTGGGAATGCTTTTCATTTGTTTGTTTTTGTTTTTAGAGACAGGAGCTTGCTCTGTCACCCAGGCTGGAATGCAGTGGCAGAATCTCAGCTCACTACAACCTCAACCTCCCAGGGTCAAGCAGTCCTCCCACCTCAGCCTCCCAAGTAGTTGGGACTACAGGTGCATGCCACCATGCTTAGCTAATTTTGTTTAGTTGTCGTTGTTGTTGTTGCTGTTGTTGCTGTTGTTGTTGTTGTTTTGAGATGGAGTCTCGCTCTATCACCCAGGCTGGAGTGCAGTGACTCAATCTTTTTTATTTTATTTTTTTTTGAGACGGAGTCTCGCTCTGTCGCCCAGGCTGGAGTGCAGTGGCGCGATCTGGGCTCACTGCAAGCTCCGCCTCCCGGGTTCACGCCATTCTCCTGCCTCAGCCTCTCCGAGTAGCTGGGACTACAGGCGCCCGCCACCACGCCCGGCTAATTTTTTGTATTTTTAGTAGAGACGGGGTTTCACCGTGGTCTCGATCTCCTGACCTCGTGATCTGCCCGCCTCGGCCTCCCAAAGTGCTGGGGTTACAAGCGTGAGCCACCGCACCCGGCAGTGACTCAATCTTGATTCACTGCAACCTCCGCCTCCCGGGTTCAAGCAATTCTCCTGCCTCTGCCTCCTGAGTAGCTGGGATTACAGGCATGTGCCACCATTACCTGGTTAATTTTTTGAATTTTTTTTTTTAAGATGGTGTCTCACTCTATTGCCCAGACTGGAGTGCAGTGGCATGATCTCAGCTCACTGCAACCTCCGCTTCCTGGGTTCAAGCAATTCTCCTGCCTCAGCCTCCCAAGTAGCTGAGATTACAGGTGAGCACCACTGTGCCCAGCTAATTTTTGTATTTTTTTTAGTACAGATGGGGTTTCACCATGTTGGCCAGGCTGGTCTCAAACTCCTGACCTTGTGATCTGCCCACCTCGGCCTCCCAAACTGCTGAGATTATAGGCTTGAACCACCACGCCCAGCCATTTTTGTTTATGTTGTGTAGAGACAAGGTCTCACTATGTTGCCTGGGCTGGTCTTGAACTCTTGGACTCAAGCAATCCTCCCTCTTTGGCCTCCCAAAGTGCTGGGATTACAGGCCTTTGCCACCACGCCTGGTGGGAATGCTTATTTCAGCAAGTAGAGGACTCACTTGGGTTCTGGGTGACTCAGAAGCAAAGCCACATACAATTGTCATCACTGTCACCTGTGTCAGCATACTATTTGCATTCATTTTTTTCCCCTCTTTTCCATTGTTTATTTGTCATACTTACTTGGTTCATGTTATAGAAAATATATTTTCTTGGGAAAGAAGAAGGCATTATAGTACAGTGTTAAAACTCCAGGTTTATTTATTTATGAAGAATGATTGTGTCATCATTAGGAATTTTAGTGTCAATTCTTCTATGCTGCGTGGCCCATTTGATAGTAAGTGAATTTCAGATGAGGTCAGTTCTAAGACAATAATTCACTTCTGGGCCCTCAAAGTCAGTGTCCAACTCAGTTCTTTTTAATATCAATGGGGTGTATTCATTAGCCAGAGTTAAAATAATCTAAAAACTTCTTCCAACAAAATAATTGGATTGAAATAACATCCAGAGTGGTTAGACTGGAAAAAAAAAGGCATTATTCAATTTCCAAATACAGTACCTTGAATAATAAAATGAACTCATTCTTGTTTTATTATGGGTATTGCTTCATAATTGTCCTTAATGTTTATCCTTTATTTCTTCTTGGGAAGATCAGAAAGGGGTGACTGAAGTAGAAGCGAAGTCAGCAACTTATCTTCAGGCATAGTTAACTACTTTTCCTGTATCCTGAACCCTTGAGAGGGATTTCTGAAGAAAGAAAGAGAAAAATTAAACCTTATCCAATGGAATGTAGAGAGTTGGAAATAAAAAGGCCTTAAAAATTGTAACAGATATCTTTCTGGTTTATGACCACATTTTCTAACATCTGTTGAGGGACATTTTCTGACCAAAAGGCCTGTCAGTATCAATAAGGAGAGACGCTTTCCTCGTTGTTCTAGGATCTACAGTGTCCAGGGTTATTGAAATGGATCTATACTGCAGTTCATACCAAAGGATGGAGAGCGGGAGTGAAGAGGGAAGGGAAAGAGGAGCAGTGATTAAAGTGTGGAGTCGCCCCTGGCCCTGCTTTGAACTCTCACTGGCTTTTTGGAACTTAACCAAGACCAAACAGGCAGTCGCCGCCAGCTCAAGGCCTCTGGTTCTCTATAATTTTTGCAGTAGATTTTGAGGTTACGATTATGAAGTTTTGTGGTAACTTTAAACTGGAAAGTATTGCACTCACCTTTTATATTCCCCAAAGAAAGAAGAAATGCCCAGCCATGTAATGAAACTCCTTTCGATCTGACCATTGTGTTAGGAACAGATTTCCAACTGAGCAAATCTTTGCAACCAGACTCAAATGTTTCCCATTACAGCCGTGCACGGGTATCAGTGTGCAAGGGGCTGCTGCAGAGTGTGCAATTCTCCCAGCAAAACGCACACACTTGGTGGCTTGGATAGAGTATCAAAATCATATCCACAGTTGAAAATTTGTTTGCACTTATGATCACCACACCTTAGAGCCGAAACGATAAGAACGCAGGCCGGGCGTGGTTGCTCACGCCTGTAATCTCGTCACTTTGGGAGGCCAAGGGGCGGGACCGATCACGAGTTCAAGACCAGCCTGGCCAACATAGTGAAACCCCATCTCTACTAAAAATACAAACATTAGCCAAGCATGGTGGCACACACCTGTAGTCCCAGCTACCTGGGAGGCTGAGGCAGGAGAATTGCTTGAACCCCGGAGGCAGAGGTTGTGGTGAGCTGAGATCGCGCCACTGTACTCCAGCCTGGGTGACAGAGCAAGACTCTGTCTAAAAAAAAATAAAATAAGAATGCAAATTCCATAAATTGTCTTGAAAAAAATCTGATTTCACATAAATACATGGCTCAAATTGTTGCAGCCTTAATTCCTTGAATAAGAATTGCTCATTTGCCATGTCTACAACATATCTTACTGGAATCCTTCACAGTTTAGCAACTTGTGCTTCCCTGTAAAACCAGCACTAAAAAGTGACCTTTTTTTCTTTTTTTTGAGATGGAGTCTCGCTCTGTCGCCCAGGCTGGAGTGCACTGGTGAGATCTCAGCTCACTGCAACCTCTGCTTCCTGGGTTCAAGCGAGTCTCATGCCTCAGCCTCCCAGGTAGCTGGGACTACAGGCGTGCACCACCACGACTGGCTAGTTTTTGTATTTTTATTAGAGAATTGGTTTCACCATACTGTCCAGGCTGGTCTCAAACTCTTGACCTCAAGTGATCCACCCGCCTTGGCCTCCCAAAGTGCTGGGATTACAGATGTGAGCCACAATGCCTGGCCTCAACAGAAAGTTTCAAATCTACCATAATATAATTGTTACTGGGGTTTTAGGGGAAATTTCCTTCCCCTTCACCTTGTCTCAGAGTAACATTAAAAACACTCAGTTCTTATAAAATAGCTACAGACTACAGCCTTTGAAGCCAAATTAAAGCCATCATGTATAACTACAATAATGCTAATGAGAACAGAAACAATAGCAGTTATAAGATGCACTTATCAAAGACTTCAGTAAAGTCCATAAATGGTACCTTATGAATCCTTTGTGAATAGCAGTCATTGTTATCTCCACGTTATTGGATGCGGAACCAAGACATTCAAAGATAACTTGCCAAGGTCATCAGATTCCTCAGAGCCACACCAAAACAGAAAGCCATAATGGTGTATGCTGCCTTGGTCCTCTGGGGTGTGTCTTTTAGAATTTCATGCTAGAGTTCATCTTACATTCTCTTTCTTTTCTTTTTCTTTTCTTTTCTTTTTTTTTTTTTTTTTTTTTGAGACTGAGTCTCGCTCTGTCACCCAGGCTGGAGTGCAGTGGCGCGATCTCGGCTCACTGTAAGCTCTGCCTCCCGGGTTCATGCCATTCTCCTGCCTCAGCCTCTCCAAGTAGCTGGGACTACAGGCGCCCGCCACCACGCCCGGCTAATTTTTTGTATTTTTAGTAGAGACGGGGTTTCACCGTGGTCTCGATCTCCTGACCTCGCGATCCGCCGACCTCGTGATCCGCCCGCCTCGGCCTCCCAAAGTGCTGGGATTACAAGCGTGAGCCACCGCGCCCGGCCTTACATTCTCAACTCAGAAGCCAACTTGGTTTGCATACATACTACGAGAAACTTTGCTTTTTGTTTGTTTTTTAAGTAGAGATGGGGTCTCACTATATTGCCCAGGCTGGTCTCAAACTCCTATCTTCAAGCCATCCTTCTGCCTTGGCCTCCCAAAGTACTAGGATTACATTCATAAGCCACCGTGCCCACCCTAGGAGTAACTTTGGTAGAAAATTTACTGACCTAGGAAAGAGAGAAAGATAAAGGTGATCTGTGCCTCTTCAAAGAAGTTATTTCTATAACTGTCCAAAAGGAGATCATTTTCAGAGTCTTTTACAGCTTCGGCATAATTTAGTACAACTTGCATGACTCAGATATACACTTCTATCCTGAAAATATCCTTTTCTATAATAATTTCATATTTTTGCTTTGTTTTGTTTTTGAGACAAGGTTTCTTTCACTCCTGCCACCCAGGCTAAAGAGCAGTGGCGCCATCTCGGCTTACGGCAACCTCTGCCTCCCTGGCTCAAGTGATTCTCCTGCCGTAGCCTCCCAAGTAGCTAGGACCACAGGCATGCGTGCCACCATGCCCAGCTAATTTTTGTATTTTTTGTAAAGATGGGGTTTCACCATGTTGCCCAGGTTGGTCTTGCACTCCTGAACTCAAGCGATCCGCCCACCTTGGCCTCCCAAAATGATGGGATTGCATACGTGAGCCACCAAGCCCAGCCTCGGCATTTTAAATTATGTTGAATACTTTCTCCTGAGATCCCAAATTTGGTACAATAGATGTTAATATTTAAAACTGACATTTGTAGTTGATTTCAATATGTATTACATCATACTAAAAGTATCTGCTGTTATTGTATATTGATATCAGAAAAGATTGCCTGATCTCTTGTTTGAAAAAAAGAAAACATGTAGAATAAACATGCATTTCTTTTTTGAGACAGTTTCACTCTTCTGCCCAAGCTGGAGTACAACGGCATGATCTTGACTCACTGCAACGTCTGCTTCCCTAGCTCAAGAGATCTTCCGGCCTCAGCCCCCGAAGTAGCTAGGACCACGGGTGCTTGCCCAAGCCTGGCTAAGTTTTGTATTTTTGGTAGAGATGGAGTTTCACCATGTTGGCCAGGCTAGTCTCGAACTCCTGAGCTCAGGTGATCCACCCACCTGGGCCTCCCAAAGTGCTGGAATTACAGGTGTGAGCCACTGTGCCTGGTCAGGAGTTTTTCAGAGTTTGTATGAGATTCATCTAAAGAGCCACTCTTTCTTTTTTTTTTATTTTTTGCTTTAATTAATTAATTAATAATAATTATTATTTTTTTGAGACAGAGTCTCACTCTGTTGCCCAGGCTGGAGTGCAGTGGCATGATCTCTGCTCACTGCAACCTCTGCTTCCTGGGTTCAAGTGATTCTCCTGCCTCAGCCTCCCGAGTAGCTGGGATTACAGGCATGTGCCACCATGCCCGGCTAATTTTTGTATTTTTAGTAGAGACAGGGTTTCACCATGTTGGCCAGGCTGGTCTCGAACTCCTAACCTCAAGCGATCCACCCGCCTTGGCCTCCCAAAGTGCTGAGATAACAGGTATGAACCAATTTTAATTTAAATATTTTATTTCTTTATGTGTTCAGAGTAAATAAGAATTCTCTTTCTCCTATTCTTTCCCACTTTTTATGGTCCCAATTCCAATCATCCTAGACTACCACCAAAACGTTCACTGGCTCCAGTTCAAGGTGATATTGACCTAGAAGTATATGCATTATTAATTGTTAGACTTTCGAGGCCTAACAATTTTCCAGGGTCCAAAGGCCATCATTTGTAATGGTAAAATTTCAGCTATGTTGACGGATGGAGCCATTTTTGAAAACCAAGTCAATTCTCTTTAACTCAGGTTACAGAAGGAACTTCTTGTATGTAAGGCAAGTGCTGAATACAGATTTTGATTACTTTTCAGCTTATGTTAAAATTTCAAAACGTAACAAAGCTGAAAAGTCATCTACCAAAGAATGATGAGCATTGACTCTCCAAGCCCTTGAATTCTAAACCACAGACTGATAATCCCCTGAGACCTCAGTGGCCCCACCCCCTATCTCACCCCCAGTGCTTCCGTTAATTAGTAGGGGGTAAAGAGGGAGCCAGAAGGGAAGGAAGGAGAACTGGGGCTTTACAATAGGATCTGTCAGGAGGCTAAGCTCCTCCTCAGAAGAAACCCTCTAGCCACAAGGATTACTGATGCCTGTAATTCTACAATTAAAGAATCATTCTTCTCTTAAAAAAATGAAAATACCCTAGTGAAAGTTCAGGTCTTACTCCATAACCTAATAGTATATCTCAACACCTACAACAGCAATCCTTAGGATGTTTGGCAAAATTCACGATTCCTGGATGTCAACACAGAAATCACTGAATTTCGTCTTTTATTTTTATTTATTTAATTTTAATTTTTTTTTTTTTTTTTTTTTTTTTTTTTGAGACAGAGTCTCACTCTGTCACCCAGACTGGAGTGCAGTGGCACGATCTTGGCTCACTGCAACTTCCGCCTCCTGGATTCAGGCAATTCTGTAGCGTCAGCCTCCCAAATAGCTGGGATTACAGGAGTGCACCACCATGCCCAGCTAATTTTTGTATTTTAATAGAGGCAGGGTTTCTCCATGTTGGCCAGGCCAGTCTTAAACTCCTGATCTCAAGTGATCTGCCCAAACCGACCTCCCAAAATGATGGGATTACGGGCATGAGCCACCACACCCAGCCCAGAAATCACTGAATTTCTAACTCAAATTCTCATTTGATCCTTATGCATAGTGAAGTAGAACGACTTCTGGCTTAGAGCTAGAGAGAAATAAAGAGGAAGCAAGAGTAGAAGATGATACCTGGGCAACATAGCAAGACCTCATCTCTACAAAAAAATGAAAATGAATAAAAATTAGCTAGACATGGTAGTGTGCCCCTGTGGTCCCAGCTATTTGGGGAGCTGAGCTGAGAGGATCTCAGAAGCCTGGAAAGTCCAGGCTGCAGTGAACCCTGATCCTGAGAACCCAGGATCTCAGAAGCCTGGAAAGTCCAGGCTGCAGTGAACCCTGGGCAACAGAGCAAGACTCTGTTTCTAAAAAAAAAGAATTGAAGATGTGGGATTGGGGTGGGGGGGATGTGGAATCAAAGATAAACACTCATAAATTATGGTGTATTTGACAATTTAAGCCACTCCTGAAAGGCACCGAGAAGGCCCAAAAGGGAAATCATTGAGAAAAAAGGAAAGGAAGAGTGCACACATTTTATGCACCTGGCACGGACTTCTAAAATGTTGTTCTGCATTAAATAGGTCTCTACCACCTCATCAAGGAAAATGTTTTGTTGTTGCTCTTCTTTCCTTTCCTTATGTCCTTTTTGTTTTGTTTTGTTTTGTTTTTGTTTTTGAGACGGAGTCTCACTCTGTCACCTAGGCTGGCGTGCAATGGCGCAATCTCAGCTCACTGCAACCTCCGCCGCCTCCTGGGTTCAAGCAATTCTCCCACCTCAGCCTCCCAAGTAGCTGGGATTACTAGCACACACCACGATGCCCGGCTAATTTTTGTATGTTTGTAGAGACGGGGTTTTGCCATGTTGGCCAGGCTGGTCTTCGACTCCTGACCTGATGTGATCTGCCCGCCTTGGCCTCCCAAAGTGCCAGGATTACAGGCATGAGCCACTGTGCCTGGCCACCCTTATTTCCTTTTTATTTAAAAAGGTTCCTTTTCATATTTAACATATAGAATTTTGCTTAGGAAATACGGGATTTGTGGAAAGTTAGGAAGGCATTTTTTACAAATAAAGGCTGTGTATTAATGAATCCTACATCTTTTCCCACATCTATTTCTTCAAAGATGTCTACAAAGATAGTATTTTTGCAGATTCTTTTTTTCTACGTAACAGCTCACTTTAAAAAGGCAAAATATTATTCACACAAATATCCTTTACTCATTCCACCCAATACTAGAAGCATTATAGGCTCCAAAGACTATCATGATTAACCTTCCTCGAATAAAACTTTAGGGATCTGCTTTGAACCCACAAAAGAAATTAAATGCACAGTTAAGGCTGATTTTCATCATCAAGTTGCAATAGGGAATTGTCTTTAAAGCCATCTCCTGCTGCCTTCATTAGAGTCTTGATCTCTTGCTGCAAATTTATATTCCTTTGTGGATTTAAGGCAGATATTGGGTATCCTTTTAATTTATTAGGCGAGCTATTGATGAGTCTCATTCTGCCACAAATTCATGAACAATATTCCCGTGGCCACTCTAGTGGGAGTCTTAAGTGAATACAACATCTTCAAGATAAGTGACCATTTTTCACAGGGTAAATGGTATACTAAAAAACCAACATGTGGGCCAGGCGTGGTGGCTCACGCCTGTAATCCTAGCACTTTGGGAGGCCGAGGCGGGCAAATCACGAGGTCAGGAGATTGAGACCATCCTGGCTAACACAGTGAAACCCCATCTCTACTAAAAATACAAAAAAATTAGCCAGGCACAGTGGCGGGCGCCTGTAGTCCCAGCTACTAGGGAGGCTGAGACAGGAGAATGGCGTGAACCCAGGAGGCAGAGCTTACAGTGAGCTGAGATAGCACCACTGCATTCCAGCCTGGGCGAAAGAGCGAGACTCTATCTCAAAAAAAAAAAAAACCAACATGAGGCCGGGTGCAGTGGCTCACGCCTGTAATACCAGCACTTTGGGAGGCTGAGGCAGGCAGATCACGAGGTCAGGAGTTCGAGACCAGCCCGACCAACATGGTGAAACCCCATCTCTACTAAAAAAAAAAAAAAATACAAAAATTAGCTGGGCGTGGTGGTGCAAGCCTGTAATCCCAGCTACTTGGAAGGCTGAGGCAGGAGACTCACTTGAACCTGGGAGGCAGAGGTTGCAGTGAGCCGAGATCGTGCCATTGCATTCCAGCCTGGGCAACAGAGTGAGACTCCGTCTCAAAAAAAAAAAAAAAACCCAAAATGTGCAAGTTAAAAACGTGTATCAGCCTCTGCTTTAAGATCCACTTTGAGGCTGGGCACGGTGGCTCACGCCTGTAATCCCAGCACTTTGGGAGGCCAAGGCAGGCAAATCCCTTGAGCTCAGGAGTTTGAGACCAGCCTGGGCAACATGGTGAGACCCCATCTCTACAAAAGATACAAAAATTAGCTGGGTATGGTAACATGCATCTGTAGTCCCAGCTACTCAGGAGGCTGAGGAGGGAGGATCTCTCCGGATTGAGCGGCAGAGGTTGCTGCTCAATGATCTCAGTGAGCTGAGATCACGCCACTGCATTCCAGTCTTGAGTGAGAGAGTAAAAGAGTGAGACCCTGTCTCGAAAAAAAAAAAAAAAAATCCACTTTGGCTTGCTCCACAAATCCCAGTTAACCTGCAAAAAGCTAAAGATGCCCGTAACAAGGCCGGGAGCAGTGGCTCACGCTTGTAATCCCAGCACTTTGGGAGGCCCAGGCGGGTGGATCACGAGGTCAGGATATCGAGACCACGGTGAAACCCCGTGTCTACTAAAAATACAAAAAATTAGCCAGGCGAGGTGGCGGGTGCCTGTAGTCCCAGCTACTCGGAGAGGCTGAGGCAGGAGAATGGCGTGAACCCGGGAGGCGGAGCTTGTAGTGAGCCGAGATTGCGCCACCGCACTCCAGCCTGGGCGACAGAGCGAGACTCTGTCTCAAAAAAAAAAAAAAAAAAAAGGATGCCCGTAACAGAGAGTACCAAAAGAGAGGATTTCTGCCGTCTTCCCCACCCCCCACTATCTGCTTTTCCAGATAGCCCCTCCCAATTCAGGACCTTCTGTATCTGACAAAGCTCCTGATTGGAAGAAACTTGGACCTAGAGAGAAGGAGGAACCATTTGTCTGACTGCTCTCAGATTCATTCATTGCACCCCTGCATCACAGGGAAATTCGCCTGTTACCAACTGGGATCCAGCTATGGTCAGTCAGTGGGAGGCCCCGGAAGGAGAAGAGGAAGGAAGGGTACAGGAGGAAGGAAGAAGTCGGAGTAGTTCTTCCCTTCCTCTCTGTTTTAGGCAGCATCTTTGACTGTGGCGGCATTGCCTCCATGGTTACGCCTCCCGCTGGGCAGGCTCCCATTGGCAGAACCTAGCTGGGAGCCAGTTGACGAGGGAGCCTAGGAAATGCCGTTTCCAGATCAACCCCTTGGGCATGATCCAGACCAAATCAGGGGCAGTGTAAGGACTGGATCTGAGAACAAACAGCCAAATGACCAGCACAAGGGACAGAACTAGGAAGAGTCATTGGAGGCCAGGCACAGTGGCTCATGCCTGTAACCCCAGCTCTTTGGGAGGCCGAGGCTGGCGGATCATCTGAGGTCAGGAATTTGAGACCAGCCTGGCCAACATGGGGAAACCTCGTCTCTACTAAAAATACAAAAATTAGCCGGGCCTAATGGCAGATGCCTGTAATTCCAACTACTTGGGAGGCCGAGGCAGGAGAAACGCTTGAGCCCAGGAGGCGGAGGTTGCAGTGAGCCAAGATTGCACCACTGCACTCCAGCCTGGGCAACAAGAATGAAACTCCATCTCAAAGAGAAAACAAAACAAAACAAAACAAAAAAAAAAAAACAAGAGTCACTGGGTCTTTTCTAGCTTGGCAGGATGAAGAATGACAACTAACTCTAAAGCATCCATTCCATTCCATATTTAGGGAGCATTCGCCAGGTGTTAGGAATTGCACTAGGTGCTAAGAATGCAAAGATCAAGGGCAGGGTGAGGTGGCTCACTCCTATAATCCCAGCACTTCGGGAGGCTGAACTGGGAGGATTGCTTGAGCCCAGGAGTTCGAGACCAGCCTGGGCAAAGTAGTGAGACTGCCCCCATCTCTGAAAAAATAAAAAAAAAAAAAATAAAAAAGAATGCAAAGATCAATAGCAAATTGTCCCAGTTCTCACACACTTGGGTTTGAATCCTACCTCTATTCCTTACTTCTAGTTGGCTTTGGGTAACTTTGACCACTTCAAGCCTTCTTTTCCTCCATTATGAAATGGGGAAAGTAATAGTATCTACTTACAGTAGATATCCCATAAGCGTTTGTTGGAAAAAATTGTGTCTACTAAGTGAGAATCTTAATAAATAAAATGAAGTTACATTTATTGATCACCTCCTCTATGCCAGGCACGGATCTTAGTGTTTCACATACATTATTTTCATTTCTACAACAACTGTCAAGGTGGGGGAAACAAGCAGTTATAATACAATGTGGTAAGAGCTATACTAGTGGCACCTGCAAACTGTGATGAGAACACAGTAGGGAGTCATTAGCTTTTTCTAGGGAACCCCATAGAGACTTCACAGAGAAGATAGAGAAGATTTCATAAAAATAATAATAATAACAGCAGTAGCTAACACCCATGGAGAACTCATTCAGCACCAGACCCTGAGCCACAAAATACGCCTTCAATCAACAAGCACTCCCTGAGCCTTCCTCCTCTAGGTCTTAGCTCCCAGAGAGGGATGTGGTCCTGTCATCCCATTTTGTAGAGAAAGAAACTAACCTTTAGAGTTGCTAAATAACGTGCCCAAGGTCACCCAGCTGGTAACGGTCAGGGTCAGGATCCAAACCTGAGTGTGCCTGATTCCAAAGCCCACACGCCAAGGAATGGTGCCTTCCTTCCTTTATCAATGAATGGCTTTATTAAGAGCTAACCAGCACACAGCAGCTGCACAAATGACAAATTTGTGCGCTAACATCCAACAGACTGTAGCCTCCTTGGGGGAACTGTGCAGAACACAGCCTGATACTGAAGGCGCTTAATTCTTTGGGAAGTCCAGAGTGTTTGATTCCAGCTGCACAGCCCCAGCTCAGAGGAGCTGGGGACAAAGGGCTCCATCCTGGGATTGGGGGAGGTGGCCGAGGTGAATAAAGTGCTGTCGAGAAATCAACTGCATGGCCTTGAGAGATGAGTTAACCCTTTCAAGACACCAGGCTAATATTTGGTTTAATTATCTCTTCCAAGGTACTAAACGACACTCCAATGGTCTCAGAGTAAATTTATATCTCAAATGGGAGCCATTTACTAACCTACTTCAGGCCTCAACCCTTCTGTCTTAGACAGCTTCTCTTTAAAAGGCCAGTTGTAAGCAAGTTCTCTACTTGTCTGCTTTAAAGAGAGTGGAGAGAAGTCCCTAAAACTTCCCAAGATTACTTTTAATTAAAAAGATACGAATCCTTGTTTTTTCCCATTTCTCCAACCTTCTGTGCTGGAGGGGGGAGATGAGATACTTAGCAAATAAAAGGAGACCTTTTCTTCGAATTTCAGAGCTGTTCAATTATAAACACGGCTGCCTGCGAAGTTGGAAATCAATTCAACTGCAATCTTCTTTAAAGCTTTTTAAATGCAACTGCTAACCTGTCTAGATGTTTAACTTTCAGGTTTCAAAACCTGTCAGTTAAAAGTTGCTTACTGTTACTCCTTTTCTCTGAAGCTACAAGCCAGAAGAGAAATTATGTAGCAAATTGGAAACAAGGAACTAAGACTTGATAGCAACACAAAAGGCTAGCTGACGGGCTGGAGTGCAAGACACTACAATTCTTGCTCTGAAAATGAATAAGGATTAGAGGGCTCATCTACTGGCGGCCTCTAATGAGGTTGCGCCTTCTCAGTTCTGAAACAAGCAGTCAATTGATCCCTTCACAAGAACACCTGGTCTATTCTGAGAAGAAAAAATTAGTCAAACCTGTTGTTGGCTGAGTTTACCAGTCAATTCTGTTAAATTGTGGCATTGGTAGCAATAGGGAGGCATGGTTCATTAAAAATACCATTCGGGGAAATCCTGAGGCAATGGGATTGTGATTACTGAACTAATTCTATTGGCCTGAAAGAGTTAATTCAACTCCTAAAGGGAAGCAATTTACTTTCTACTCCCCCCCAAGGATGGATGGACCAGGCTCTTAAGGAGTTTCACACAATGAGGCTGTTTTTTACCAGCCCCCCGCCCCCCACTCCCCTCACATAAAGTTCCCCTGACAGTTGTCAAGCCCAAGATGAAGATGGGGTGTAGTGGCAGTGTCACCTGGCATTACTCACATGGGCCCCTCTCAGGCAGCCTGGGTAATGCTGAATAAATCCATGCATGCAAGGAAAGGGCACAAGGACAAATCCTCTGACTTTGTGTGTCTGGATTCTAAACACCTACCCAAATTCTAAGCAGCACAGCCAGATAAATCCATCAACCAGAGTGGCTAAGGGATACCTGATTTATATGCAACCTTGGCAGTGTATCACTGGGCCCAAAGTGCCAGTGTAAACAGTTCTGGACAGGCTCCCATCCTGCTTCAGCAGAGAACAGACACCATCCTCCAGGACCACAAAGGTCCTCATTGCAAATGAAAAGGCGGGAGGGGGTCACATTCAGGAGAGCAGTGTTAAAGGAATAACACATGCCCTTCCAGATATGTGTGTGTGCTTTTTAATAATTAATTATGAAAAGTGTCGAACATAGATCAAAATAGCTGTCATATAATGACTCCCCTATGCACCCGTGACACAGCTGCAACAATTAACAACTTATGGCCCATCTTTTTTCAACTGGACCCCCATCCACTCACCCCACGACAATGTTATCTTGAAGCAGTCCCCAGACTTCTTATAATTTCATCCATAAATATTTTCAAAATCTTTCTAAAAAATCAGATCTCCCTCTTTTTTAAAAAACAAACCCAAAATAATTACTACCCCTAAAAGAAAAAAAAAGAAAGAAACAACCAGGCCAGGCTCAGTGGCTCATGCCTGTAATCCCAGCATTTTGGGAGGCCTAGGTAGGAGGAACACTTGAGGCCAGGAGTTTCAGACCAGCCTGGACAACATAGTGAGACCCCATCTCTACAAAAAAACAGAAAATTAGCTGGATGTAGCATCACGTGCCTGTAGTCCCAGCTACTCAGGAGACTGGGGTGGGAGGATTACTTAAGCCCAGGAGGTCAAGGCAGCATTGAGCCATGATTCCGCCACTGCACTCCAGCCTGGGTGACAGAGTTAGATCTTGTCTCTAGGACAGAAAAAAAAAGGCCAGGCACAATGGCTTACATCTGAAATACCAGCACTTTGGGAGGCCGAGGTGGGTAGATCACAAGGTCAGGAGTTCAAGACCAACCTGGCCAACATGGTGAAACCCCATCTCTACTAAAAATATGAAAAAATTATCTGGGCGTGGTGGTGCAGGAGAATTGCTTGAACCTGGGAGGTGAATGCTGCAGTGAACTGAGATCATGCCACTGCACTACAGTCTGGGCAACAGAGTGAGACTCCATCTCAAAAAAATAAATAAATAAAATAAAAAAATACAGCTGGGCATGGTGGCTCACGCCTGTAATCCCAGCACTTTGGGAGGCCAAGGTGGGTGGATCATGAGGTCAGGAGATCAAGACCATCCTGGCTAACATGGTGAAACCCCGTCTCTACTAAAAATACAAAAAAATTAGCCGGGCATGGTGGCAGGTGCCTATAGTTCCAGCTACTCGGGAGGCTGAGGCAGGAGAATGGCGTGAACCTGGGAGGCGGAGCTTGCAGTGAGCCGAGATCGCACCACTGCACTCCAGCCTGGGCAACAGAGCAAGACTCCATCTCAAAAAAAAATAAAATAAAATAAAGTAAAATAAAATAAAAAATACAAAAATACAAAAAAATTGACCAGGTATGCTGGCACTTGCCTGTAGTCCCAGCTACTCAGGAGGCTAAGGCAGGAGGATTGCTTGAACCCAGGAGGCGAAGGTTGCAGTGAGCCAAGATCGCACCACTGCGCTCCAGCCTGGGTGACAGAGCGAGACTCCATCTCAAAAGAAAAAAAACAGCAGCAAACCTTTTGACACATGCTACAACATGAACGAACATTGAGGACACTGCGCTGAATGAAATAAGCCAGACATAAAAGGACAAATACAGTCTGCTTCCACTCATATGAGGTACCTGGAGTAGTAAATTCATAAAGACAGATAATTGAATGGTGGTTGCCAGGAGCTGGGGAGAGGAGGGAATGGGCAGTTAGTATTTAGTGGACACAGAGTTTCAGTTTTGGAAAGTGAAAACCATTCTGCCATTGGATGGAGGTGATGGTCGCACAATAATGTGAATGGACTTAATGTCACTGAACTGTACACTTAAACACAATTAAAATGGCCGGGCGGTGGCTCACGCCTGTAATCCCAGCACTTTGGGAGGCTGAGGCAGGCGGATCACCTGAGGTTGGGAGTTCGAGACCAACATGGAGAAACCCTGTCTCTACTAAAAATACAAAATTCGCTGGGTTTGGTGGCCTGCAATCCCAGCTGCTCGGGAGGCTGAGGCAGAATTGCTTGAACCCAGAAGGTGGAGGTTGTGGTGAGCCGGAGGTCGCGCCTTTGCACTCCAGCCTGGGCAACAAGAGTGAAACTCCTCTCAAAAAAAAAAAAAAAAAGATTAAGATGGTTGTCCGGTTGCGGTGGCTCATCCCAGCATTTTGGAAGGCCAAGGCAGGTGGATCACCTGATGTCAGGAGTTTGACACCAGCCTAGCTAACATAGTGAAACCCTGTCTCTACCAAAAATATGAAAATTAGCCAGGCGTGGTGGCGGGCACCTGTAATCCCAGCTATTCAGGAGGCTGAGGCAGGAGAATTGCTTGAACCCAGGAGGCAGAGGTTGCAGTGAGCTGAGATCATGCCACTGCACTCCAGCCTGGGCAACAAGGGCAAAACTCTGTCTCAAAAAATATATATATATATATATACAAAAATTAGGCAGGCATGGTAGTGTGCACCTGTAATCCCAGCTACTCAGGAGGCTGAGGCAGGAGACTTGCTGGAGCCTGGGAGGCAGAGGTTCCAGTGAGCTGAAATCAAACCACTGCACTCCAGCCTGGGCGACAGAGCAAGACTGTCTCAAAAAAAAAAAAAAAAAAAAAAAAAGGATAAAATGGTAAAATTTATGTTGTGTGTTTATATTTGGCCACAAATTTTTAAATGGTAGGGTTTTTTTTTAACAGAAAACCTTCATATCATAAACTATTCACTGTGTTGAAATTTTCTCATAAATATCAAAAATTTTGTTCAGTTTGCTTACATCAGAAGCCACATAAGGTTCACGTCCTGTGGCTGGTGAGCAGGTCTTTTAAAAACCTACGTGTTCCCCTGCCAGCCTCCTGCAGTTCCCCTATTACAATTTATTCATGGAAAAATTTTTCCTATAAAGTTTTCCACAGTAAATATTTAGCTCCTCACATCCTTATGGGGTCTTCTCTCTTTCTCTCTTTTTTTTTTTGAGTCCTGCTCTGTCATGTAGGCTGGAGTGCAGTGGTGTGATCTCGGCTCACTGCAACCTCCAACTCCCAGGTTCAAGCAATTCTCCTGCCTCGGCCTCCCAAGTAGCTAGGATTACAGGCACGCACCACCACATCCGGCTAATTTTTTTTTTTTTTTTTGTATTTTTAGTACAGATATGGGTTTCACCATTTTGGCCAGGCTGTCCTCAAACTCCTGAACTCAACCAATCTGCCCACCTTGGCCTCCCAGAGTGCTAGGATTATAAGCATAAGCCACAGTGCCCTGCCTTTGTATTCTTGAATACTATAAGTTAAATCAAGAGACCAGATCAGATTCAAGTTTGACGTTTTTGGCAAGACACTTCCTAAGTCCAGCTATGCCGCTGTAAGAGTATATGAATGGCCCAAAATGTGAGTGTGCAAAAATTCATCAACAAACTATGATGAGCAACTCAGTACATGCTCCCATCATCAGTGGTCTTAGAACAGGGGTAGGAGGAATGAGAGGAAATATCCACACACACAAAAAAAATTTGTTTCTGGTTTTTTGGGGGTTTTTTTGGTCTTTTTTTTTTTTTTTTTTTGAGACAAGGTTTCACTCTGTTGCCCAGGCTGGAATACAGAGGTGCAATCATGGTTCACTGCAACCTCAAACTCCCCAGGCTCAGGTGATCCTCCTGCTTCAGTCTCCCAAATAGCTAGAACTATAGGTAAGTGCCACCACACCAGGTAAATTTATTGTATTTTTTTGGTATTATATTTTTTGTGTAGAGACAGGGTTTAACAATATTGCCCAGACTACAAAAAAGAAAAAAGTTTTAAGACAAAATCTTTGTCATCAAGGAACCTGAAATCTTGTTAAGATGGCAAAACTGATACATGCAGAACAATTAATAATTAAGTGCAGGCCAGACATGGTGGCTCACACCTGTAATCCCAGCACTTTGGGAGGCCAAGGTGGGCAGATCACCTGAGGTTGGGAGTTGGAGACCAGCCTGGCCAACATGATGAAACGCTGTCTCTACTAAAAGTACAAAAAAAAAAAAAAATTAGCCAGTTGTGGTGGTGCGTGCCTGTAATCCCAGCTACTCGGAAGGCGGAGGCAGGAGAATCGCTTGAACCCAGGAGGCAGAGGTGGCAGTGAGCCGAGATCATGCCACTGCACTCAAGCCTGGGCAACAGAGCCATACTCTGGCTCAAAAATAATAATAATAATAATAAAGTGCAAAACTGCTATGACTATCAAACCCTATGTCATTCTAAGGGTGAGATCATCTAAGAAGGTTTTAGGTCGTATAAAGTTCCTGAAATGGATCTTGAAGGATTGTTAGATTTTTGGAAGAAAGAAGGCATTCTAGGAAGTGAAAACTATGCAAAGAAAAGCACAAAGGTTGGCATTTGGAGGCGGATAGAGAGGATCATTTAAACAGGCTGAGAATGATAATATAGGGGAATGAAAAGTCAACAGAGAAATAAGCTTTGGAAGAAGCCCACTGATCTCTAGAGATTAAGAATCAGTTGTTACTTATGTTTTGGCATGCACACTTAGGCAAGATTCTAAAAGCCTATAAATATTGTGGGTGTTTTGAGGATCTGATGTCTAATATCTTTTAATAGAAGAATTGAGGTGTTATCTGAATGAAATATTTTCCAGCTGAGTTCATCCTTTCTAGAGACTAAACACATTAAAAATTTTTTCATGAAAAATACAGTTAGAACTTGTAAAATGTTGGGGGTGAAGGGTGGAGGAAATGTACATGAAAAAAGATGGAAAAAGAGTTGGTAATTGTTGAAGCTGAGTGATGGGTATATAGGGCTCATTATGCTGTTCTCTCTACTTTTGACTATGTTTGAAACTTCCATAATAAAAAGTTATTTGTAAACCTATTGCTATTGGGGTCAAGGGTCCTTCCCACGTTCCATGTTTCCCATGTTGTAGGAAAAAAAAGACTCACTAGACCGGAAGATGTGGTGCTTGTCTCTTCTGTTGTCAGGCTGTTTAACTCTGAGCCAATTACTTCACCTTTGTGGGTCTCAATTCCCTTCTCTGTAAAATGAAGGGAAAGAGGAAAAGAACTACTGCTTATTGAATGCCTACTATGTGCAAGAATTTTGCAATGCACTTTATACACACGCTGTAAAGTACCAACAGGATGGACGCAATGTTCTCCTTAGTCTCTAAAGTTTCTTTCCCTCTCTAGGCGTCCGGGAATTATCCACTTAACTTCATTTCGTGATTTGATAAATCCATGTGGCCAATGCCTGGCAAGTCTTAGGAGACATATAGATAAAAAAGACAGCTCCTGTCTTCAACGATTTTGTTATCTAGAAGGACAGCTAGGACAAATGAGTGTAATACAACTGATCAATGTTATAATAACTGTTAAAACAACTCAACAGGAAAGATACTAAATGTTTTCCCTTATATGTAGTGTGCATCCCTACAATATGAGAAAATGATGCAATGGTGTACTGATAGAACCAGATGGTACTGGGTGCGAGTCTTGTAAGAGGAACACTCATCCCCAACTGAGGGGGTCAGAAGGTTTCATAGAGAAGA
Organism: Nomascus leucogenys; assembly: GCF_006542625.1. Taxonomy (NCBI): domain Eukaryota; kingdom Metazoa; phylum Chordata; class Mammalia; order Primates; family Hylobatidae; genus Nomascus; species Nomascus leucogenys. The sequence continues at coordinate 63,630,254 of NC_044388.1, forward strand.
CAATGCTTACATTAAGTTTTTTTTAAAAATAAATTTGTTGGCCGGGTGCGGTGGCTCACACCTGTTATCCCAGCACTTTGGGAGGCTGAGGTGGGCGGATCACCTGAGGTCAGGAGTTCGAGACCAACCAGGGCAACATGGTGAAACCATGTCTCTACTAAAAATACAAAAATTAGTCAGGCATGGTGGCACTCGCCTGTAATCCCAGCTACTCGGTAGGCTGAGGCACAAGAATTGCTTGAATTTGGGAGGCAGAGGTTGCAGTGAGCTGAGATAGCACCAGTGCACTCCAGCCTGGGCAACAGAGTGAGACTCCATCTCAAATAAATAAATTAATTAAATGAGCCAGGTACAGTGGCTCATACCTGTAATCCTAGCACTTTGGGAGGTCGAGGCAGGTGGATCACCTGAGGTCAAGAGTTTGAGACCAGCCTGGCTAACATGGGGAAACCCTGTCTCTACTAAAAATACAAAAAAATCAGCTGGGTATGGTAGTGGGCGTCTGTAATCCCAGCTACTTGGGAGGCTAAGGCAGGAGAATCACTTGAAACTGGGAGGCAGAGGTTGCAGTGAGCCAAGATCATGCCACTGCAGCCTGGGAAACAGAGACAGACTCTGTCTCAAAAAAAAAAAATTAATGAATAAAAATTAAAATAAATAAATAAATAAAATGCAATTATACAGTATTTGTCCTTTATTGTCTGGCTTCTTTCACTTAGCGTAATCCCCTCAAGTTTCATCTATGTTATAACATGTGCCAGAATGGCCTTCCTTTTTAAGGCTAAATAATATTCCATTGGATGAATATACATTGTATTTATCCATTCATTCATTGATGGACACTTCAGTGGCTTCAACCTTTTGCCTATTATGAATAAAGCTGCTATGAAGATGAGTGTATAAAAATCTGTTTGTGGCTGGGCGCAGTGGCTCACGCTTGTAATCCCAGCACTTTGGGAGGCCCAGGCGGGTGGATCACAAGGTCAGGAGATCGAGACCACGGTGAAACCCCATCTCTACTAAAAATACAAAAAATTAGCCGGGCGTGGTGGCGGGCACCTGTAGTCCCAGTTACTCGGAGAGGCTGAGGCAGGAGAATGGCGTTAACCCGGGAGGCGGAGCTTGCAGTGAGCCGAGATTGCGCCACTGCACTCCAGCCTGGGTGACAGAGCGAGACTCCGTCTCAAAAAAAAAAAAAAAAAAAAATCTGTTTGTGGCTGAGCGCGGTGGCTCACGCCTGTAATCCCAGCACTTTAGGAGGCAGAGGCGGGCGTATCACGAGGTCAAGAGATCGATATCATCCTGGCTAACATGGTGAAACCCCCTCTCTACTAAAACATACACAAAAAATTAGCTGGGCATGGTGGTGCGTGCCTGTAGTTCCAGCTACTTGGGAGACTGAGGCAGGAGAATCACTTGAAACAGAGAGGCAGAGGTTGCAGTGAGTTGGGATTGTGCCACTGCACTCTAGCCTGGCAACACAGCAAGACTCCGTCTCAGAAAAAAAAAAAAAAAAAAACCGGAGGCTGAACTCAATGGTTCATGCCTGTTAACCCAGCACTTTGGGAAGCCAAGGTGGGCAGATCACCTGAGGTCAGCAGTTTGAGACCAGCCTGGCCAACATGCTGAAACCCCATTTCTACTAAAAATATACGAATTAGCCATGCCTGTAATCCCAGCTACTCAGGAGGCTGAGACAGGAAAATCGCTTGAACCCAGGAGGTGGAGGCTGAAGTGAGCCAAGATCGTGTCCCTGTACTCCAGACTGGGCCATAGAGCAAGACTCGGTCTCAAAAAAAAAAAAAAAAAAAAAAAATCTGTGTTCCTACTTTCAGTTCTTTTGCATATATACTATGATAAGTCTTGAAGAATGAGAAAGAATTAAGTCAAAAGGGAAAGATAAGCAGTCCAAGAAGAGTGAGTAACTTGTGTAAAGGCACAGGGAGCTATAGTTCAGTTGGCTGTAGAAAAGAGAGAGAGGATACATGCTGAGACAGGAAACTTCAGAGAGAGGAAGGCGCTAGACCTTGAGGGACCTTGTGTGAGGATGGACAGTGAGGGCTAAAAGCAGCCTCAGGTCAAATCCCTGTTTACACTGCTAATGTTGTTTTCTTTTTAACTTTTAAAAAATATTTTAGGCTGGGCACGCCTATAATCCCATCACTTAGGAAGGCCGAGGTGGGTGGATCACCGAAGGTCAGGAGTTTGAGACCAGCCTGACCAATATGGTGAAACCCCGTTTCTACTAAAAATACAAAAATTAGCCGGTCATGGTGGCATGCGCCTGTGGTCCCAGCTACTTGGGAGGCTGAGACAGGATAATTGCTTGAACTCGGGAGGTGGAGGTTGCGGTGAGCTGAGATTGTGCCACTGCCCTGCAGCCTGGGCAATAGAGCAAAATTCCATCTCAAAAAAAAAAAAAGTATATATATACACACACACACACACACACACACATAAAAATACACACACACACACATAAAAATACACACACACACATAAAAATACACACACACACAAATACACACACATACACACATTTAATCTTTATTATTTTGTAAAATGTAGAGATTGAATCTCACTATGTTGCTGCCCAGGCTGGTCTCAAACTCATGGCCTCAAGGGATCCTCCTGCCTCAGCCTCCCAAAGTGCTAGGATTACAGGTGTGAAGCAGCACACCTGGCCTTCATTGCTTTTTTTTTTTTTTTGAAAGCAAAGTCTCACTTTCTCACACAGGCTGGAGTGCAGTGGCACCATTTGGGCTCACTGCAGCCTCGACAACCTGGGCTCAAGTGATCCTCCTACCTCAACCTCCTAAGTGGCTGGGACTACAGGCGCCTGCCACCACACCTGGCTGTTTTCTGTATTTTTTATAGTGACAGGTTCTCACTATGTTGCCCAGGCTGGTCTCAAACTCATGAGCTCAAGCCATTCACTTGCTTCAGCTTCCCAAAGTGTTAAGATTACAAGCATGAACCACTGTGCCTGGCCTCACTGCTATTCTTAAAGTGACCACTGTAATGTATCTTTAAGCAACTACTCAAAAACAATGTTTTTTTGGCAAAAAGGTTGGGACCTAATGCAAATGATCACTAGAAGATGTACACACATAGTTGTGACCCCAGTCTTATGTTTCCCTCACAATAGTCCCCGTCGCTCTACAGAAGTTCAATTAATAGTAGTGGAATGCTAAATTGACTAATTATTTATGGTCAATGGATCTGTGCTATTTCACAAAATCTTTTGCTCAATATAGTATTCTCTAATGCATTGCTTTTATTTGACTGAATTCTTTTCAGAATCAACTAAGCCAGAGCACAAATCCGATTATGAGATTGTACATTTAACTCTCCAGCTGACTTTCTCTGTAACGCAGGATGAATCCCTTCAGTCATGTTGAAAATGGTGCCAAGTAGCCGGGAGCTGTGGCTCATGCCTGTAATCCCAGCACTTTGGGAGGCCAAGGCAGGCAGATCATGAGGTCAGGAGATCGAGACCATCCTGGCTAACACGGTGAAACCCCGTTTCTACTAAAAATACAAAAAAATTAGCCAGGCTTGGTGGCGGGCACCTGTAGTCCCAGCTACTCAGGAGGCTGAGGCAGGAGAATGGCGTGAACCTGGGAGGCAGAGGTTGCAGTGAGCCGAGATCACGCCATTGCACTCCAGCCTGGGCGACAGAGCGAGACTCTGTCTCAAAAAAAAAAAAGAAAATGGTGCCACGTAAACTCTTGGACCCACCCAGATATGAATTGATTTGATGACGGTGCAACCAAGGCTCCTATAATCTATTTATTTCTATAATTAGTCTTTTTTTTTTTGAGACGGAGTCTCAATCTGTCACCGAGGCTGGAATGCAGTGGTGTGATCTCAGCTCACTGCAGCCTCTGCCTCCCAGGTTCAAGCAATTCTCCTGTCTCAGCCTCCTGTTTAACTGCAACTACAGGTGCTGGCCACCATGCACGGCTAATTTTTTTTGTATTTTTAGCAGAGATGGGGTTTCACCATGTTGGTCAGGCTGGTCTCAAACTCCCGACCTTAGGTGATCCACCCGCCTCAGCCTCCCAAAGTGTTGGGATTACAGGCATGAGCCACTGCGCCCAGTTTATAGTCTAAATCCCATGTGAACCCAGTTGCATTGTAGAGAAATAGATGGCAAGCTCTGAGTGTGTGTGTGTGTGTTTGTGTGTGTGTATGTGTGTGTAGCATAGTTTAACACTGGTAGTATTTGGGTGTTTCTCACAATTTTAAGGAGTGCTGTAGCATCACAAATGGACAAGCACTTCTCACGAGAGGATGCATGAATAATGTCCATATGTTCTTCAGATAGTTTCACTTTTCTGGAATTTATGTTTATGCTTTTGCTTATCAAGTGAAATAATAGTAAAAGTTAAGAACCACTGTGTTAGGCCGGGCGCAGTGGCTCACGCCTGTAATCCCAACAATTTAGGAGGCTGAGGCGGGTGGATCACCTGAGGTTGGGAGTTCGACACCAGCCTGGTCAACATGGTGAAACCCCGACTGTACTAAAAATACAAAAATTAGCTGGGGGTGGTGGCTGCCACCTGTAATCCCAGCTACTCAGGGGGCTGAGGCAGGAGAATCGCTTGAACCTGGGAGGGAGAGGTTGCAGTGAGCCGAGATTGTGCCACTGCACTCCAGCCTGGGTGACAGAGTGAGACTCCATCTCAAAAACAAAAAAAAACCACTGTGTTGATTTTTCAACAAAAGTCACTTGTCGGATGGAGGTTTGCTTTGTCTGTACATGTGTGTGGTGGTGGGAAGGTGGGGATGCGTGGGGTCACTTCAGTTGGTGATGAGTAAGATGGTTCACAGATCCAAAATGCCATAAAACCAGAGCTCTGGGCTGGATCTCTTCAAACATAGCTCGCTCAAATCAGCCAGAGTCTAAAGTGACCTCAGATACCAGGTAGCAATACAAAAAGTCAGCAATATGAACTGGGACCAAGGCGGGAGGGACGTCCCCAAACACTTTGATCAAGGGCCAGTGGTCGTGGCAAAAGACAGCCTGGTCCTCCTGCTTTAGGGACCAATCACTGCACACATGAAGTTTGATCTTCATCTCTCAGGATCATGAAGTCTTTTTTTTTTTTTTTTTCAAATGAGTTGGTTTGATTCCAGGTGATACAGAATTTTGAGTAGAACAAAAACCAGAGCAGCTGAGCAAATTCACAGCTAAGGTAGGAATGGCTGAGTGAAAAATCTAAAGAGATGATGAGCCACTATGATATATATATATATATTTTTTTAACAAAAGTTTATTTTTAAATGGACCACAGGGGCCAGGTGCGGTGGCTTATACCTGTAATCCCAGCACTTTGGGAGGCTGAAGCAGGCAGATCATTTGAGCTCAGGAGTTCAAGACCAGCCTGGGCAACATGGTGGATCTCGTGTCTACTAAAAATACAAAAAAACTAGCCAGGCCTCATGGCACACACCTGTAGTCCCGATACTTGGGAAGCTGAGGCAGGAGAATCACTTGAACCCGGGAAACAGAGGTTTCAGGGAGCCAAAACAGAGGGATATTTGTCTCAAAAAAAAAAAAAGTACCACAGCCTGCAAGATAACACTTTATTCTTTATTCTAGATATAGGTGGCAATGGATGTTATACTAGGGAATCCAGATACTTAATTTTATTTAATATTTTTTCTTTTAATTTTTTTGGGTTTTTTTTTGAGATAGAGTCTTGCTCTGTCTCCCAGGCTGGAGTGCAGCCTTGGCCTCCCAAATTGCTGTCATTACAGGTGTGAGCCACCAAGCCCAGACTTTATTTTTATTTTTTTAATTTTATTTTGAGACAAGGTCTGGCTCTATCACCTGGGCTAAAGTGCAGTGGAGTGACCTCGGCTCACTGCAACCTCTGCCCCCTGGGCTTAAGCAATCCTTTCACCTCAGCTTCCTGAGTAGCTGGGACTACAGGTGCACACCACCACGCCCAAATAATTCTTGTATTTTTTGTAAAGACGAAGTTTTGCCATTTTGCCCAGGCTGGTCTCAAACTCCTGGCCTCAAGCAATCTGTCCACCTCAGCCTCCCAAAGTGCTGGGATTAGAGGCATGAGCCACCATGCCCCGCCTCCTTCTGTCTTTTTTTTTTTTTTTTTTTGAGACAGAGTCTGCCTTTGTCTCCCAGGCTGGAGTGCAGTGGCGAGATCTCAGCTCACCACAACGTCTGCCTGCCGGGTTCAAGTGTTTCTCCTGCCTCAGCCTCCCAGGCACCCACCACCATACCCAGCTAATTTTTGTATTTTTAGTAGAGACAGGGTTTCACCCTGTTAGCCAGGCTGGTCTGGAACTCCTGACCTCAATGATCCGCCCACCTCAGCCTCCCAAAGTGCTGAGATTACAGGCGTGAGCCAGGGTGCCAGGCCCCTCTTTGTGTCTTAAAAGCAACTCTGAGGTGTATGGGTGATAAGAAGAATTCATTTTTATCATACTCTCTTTTATTCAATTTAAATGTGTTGCTAAGTATTACATACTGTATTTGCTTAGGATTTAAGTTCAATTGTATATAACAGAACTTCATCTCCCCCCTGCCCTGCCAAAAAAAAAAAAAAGGCTTACCTGAGACAGTAGCTTATTTCAGTCTCAGACATAAGCATGACTGTCGGCAGTTAGGGGTGGTGGAGTGGCCCCAGTTGCCATTCTGCCACCCACAGGTGTTGGCCTGCCACATGAATGAAGATGGCTCAACACCAAGGCCCTGTTCCAAGTCACAGGGGAGAGGCAGGTTGGTGAAAGAGGAATACCACCTCTCTTTAAGGGTGCATCCCGGAAGTAGCACTTCCAGTGGCCACAATTAATCACAGGGCCATAAGTAGCTGCAAAGATTGCTGGAAATGTAGCCATTATGAGTGACAACAGGGTTCTCTGACAAGGAAGAAGGGCAGAGAAGTCATTAGCGGACTAGCAATCTCTGCAAATATGTTTTATCTTTTTCTAAAAAAGAAAAAAGAAGAAAAAGAAAATGTAGTTCTAAAAGAGAAAACCCCCGCCACATTTTACCTGGTGGTGGCTTCCCCCTCCTCCCCATTTCAACCTAAAAGTCATTTCCTCAGAGAACCTGCCTTGGGTTTTCCCCTTTCTGCCTTTCACCATCTCTGGCCCCCTTTCAGATGAGATCTCTGTTATTCTCTGTCAATAGCATTTCTCTTCAGAGCACTTACCAGCATTGACATAAATGACTCACTATTATGACTACATATATGATGTCTGCCTCCTGAACCGCACTCAGAGCTTTGTAAGGACAGGTATTGAACCTGCCCAATTCACAGGTGCCCCTTGGCAAAGACTCCAGCCAAATCTCTCTGCCAGGCGCGGTGTCTCACACCTGTAATCCCAGAACTTTGGGAGGCCGAGGCAGGCGGATCACTTGAGGCCAGGAGTTCAAGACCAGCCTGGCCAATATGGTGAAACCACATCTCTGCTAAAAATACAAAAATTAGCCAGGTGTGGTGGCATGCGCCTGTAATCCCAGCTACTTGGAGGCTGAGGCAGGAAAATCACTTGAACCTGGGAGGCAGAGGTTGCAGTGAGCTGAGACCACGCCATTACATCCCAGCCTGGGCAACAAGAACAAAACTCCAGGAAGGATGGAAGGAAGGAAGGAAAGGAAGGAAGGGAGGGAGGGAGGGAAGGAGGGAAGGAGGGAAGGAGGGAGGGAGGGAAGGAAGGAGGGAGGGAAAGGAGGAAGGAAGGAAGAGAGGGAGGGAGGGAGGGAGCCAGGCGCGGTGGCTCATGCCTGTAATCCCAGCTCTTTGGGAGGCCGAGGTGGGGAGGCAGAGGTTGCAGTGAGCTGAGACCACACCATTGCACCCTAGCCTGGGCAACAAGAACAAAACTCCATCAAGAAGGAAGGAAGGAAGGAAGGAAGGAAGGAAGGAAGGAAGGAAGGAAGGAAGGAAGGAAGGAAGGAAGGAGCAAGCCGGACGTGGTGGCTCATGCCTGTAATCTCAGCTCTTTGGGAGGCCGAGGTGGGCGGATCATGAGGTCAGGAGATCCAGACCATCCTGGCTAACACGGTGAAACCCTGTCTCTACTAAAAATACAAAAAATTAGCCAGGCATGGTGGCGGGCGCCTGTGGTCCCAGCTACTTGGGAGGCTGAGGCAGGAGAATGGCGTGAACCCGAGAGGCAGAGGTTGCAGTGAGCCGAGATAGCACCACTGCATTCCAGCGAGGGCGACAGAACGAGACTCCATCTCAAAAAAAAGAAAAAGGAAGGAAGGAAGGAAAAAGGAAAGAAAAGAAAGGAAGGGAGGGAGGGAGGGAGGGAGGGAAAGAAAGAAGGAAGGAAGGAAAGGAAGGAAGGAAGGAAGGAAGGAAGGAAGGAAGGAAGGAAGGAAGGAAGGAAGGAAGGAAGGAGAAAGAAAGAAAGAAAGAAAGAAAGAAAGAAAGAAAGAAAGAAAGAAAGAAAGAAAGAAAGAAAGAAAGAGAGAAAGAAAGAAAGAAAGAAAAGTTATGGATGGTGTTCACAAAAAGATTCTCAATTATGGACGTAACCAATTTGCTTGAATTCATTTTGATTTTAAAAATAAATAGGCCAGGCATGGTGGCTCACGCCTGTAATCCCAGTACTGTGGGAAGCCAAGGCGGGTGGATCACAAGGTCAGGAGTTCGAGACCAGCCTGGTTAACATGGTGAAACCCCATCTCCACTACAAGTACAAAAATTAGCTGGGCGTGGTGGTGAGCACCTGTAATCCCAGCTACTCAGGAGGCTGAGGCAGGAGAGTTACTTGAACCAGGTGGGCAGAGGTTGCAATGAGCAGAGATCATGCCACTGCACTCCAGCCTGAGCAACAGAGCAAGACTCCATCTGAAACAAAAAAACAAAAAAACCAAGATCATCATATGCAATGCATGTACCTTGATTGGATTCTAAATCAGGGGAAAATAGTATAAAGGATATTTTGGGGACAAATGGGGAAATTTAAATAAACGTGCTGGCCGGGTGTGGTGGCTCACACATGTAATCCCAGTGCTTTGCGAGGCCAAGGCGGGCAGATCATGAGGTCAGGAGTTCGAGACCAGCGTGACCAACATGGTGAAACCCCGTCTCTACTAAAAATACAAAAATTAGCCGGGCATGGTGACGTGTGCCTGTAATCCCAGCTACTAACCCGGGAGTCTGTCTGAAAAAAAAAAAAGTATGTATAACACACACACACACACACACACACACACAGACTGTGCTATTGTCTGAATTTTGTTTTGTTTTGTTTTGGGTTTTTTTTTTTGAGACGCAATCTTGCCCTATCACCCAGGCTTGAGTGCAGTGGCACGATCTAGGATCACTGCAACCCCTGCCTCCAGGGTTCAAGGCATTCTCCTGCCTCAGTCACCGGAGTAGCTGGCATTACAGGCGCCCACCACCACACCTGGCTAATTTTATTTTCTTTTTTTCTTTCTTTTTTTTTTTTTTTTTTGAGACGGAGTCTCTCTCTGTCACCAGGCTGGAACGCAGTAGCACAATCTTGGCTCACTACAACCTCCACCTCCCAGGTTCAAGTGATTCTCCTGCCTCAGTCTCCCGAGTAGCTTGGACTGCAGGCTCATGCCACCACGCCCAGCTAATTTTTGTATTTTTAGTGGAGACGGGGTTTCACCATGTTGGCCAGGATGGTCTTGATCTCTTGACCTCGTGATCTGCCTGCCTCGGCCTCCCGAAGTACTGAGATTACAGGTGTGAGCCACCACACCCAGCGGTCTGAAAGTTTTTGCTGCCCCAAAATTCATACATTGAAACCTAACCCTCAAGGAGATGATATTAAAAGGTAGGGTTCATTGGGAGGTGAGGTGAGTAGGTCATGAGAATAGAACCCTCATGAATGGGAGGCCTTAGAAAAGAGGCCCCAGGCAGGGCACGGTGGCTCACGCCTGTAATCCCAGCACTTTGGGAGGCTGAGGCAGGTGGATCAACTGAGGTTGGGAGTTCGAGATCAGCCTGGTCAACATGATGAAACCTGTCTTTACTAAAAATACAAAACTTAGCTAGGCATGGTGATGTATGTCTGTAATCCCAACTACTCGGGAGGCTGAGGCAGAAGAATCATTTGAACCCGGGAGGTGGAGGTTGCAGTGAGCCGAGATCGCCCCACTGCAATCTAGCCTGGAGGACAGAGTGAGACTCCATGTCAAAAAATAAGAAAAGAAAAGAGGCCCCAGAGTGCTGCCTTTCCCCCTCCCACCATGTGAGGACACAGTTAGAAGGCTCCATTAATGAAGCAGAAGGTGAACCACCAGACACAGAATTTGCCAGCACCTTGATCTTGAATTTCCCAGCCTGTAGAACTATAAGGAATAAATTTCTGCTGTTTACAAGCTGCCCTGTTTATGGTATTTTGTTATAACAGCCCAAACAAAGACAGACTTTATATTATATAATTGCTTATTTCCTTGGATGTGATAATAGCATTGTGGTTAAGTCGACTATCTCCTTTCCTAAGAGATGCAGGCTGCAGTATTGGATGGAGAGGGGGTAGTTAAGTGATGTCCGTAGCACATAAAACAGTCTCTTTCCTTTGTGATCAACTTGGAAGATAGTGTTCATCTACACATAGGAAGTTACCTGCCTGTTCCTCCTGGGGAAATAGTGGTATCTTGATCATCCCATAAATTACTATTGATGAATGCTATTATTTTGATCAGCAGGGACTAAGGCATTTTCCCCCACAATGCTGAATGGATGAAAGACTTTACACAATCCATTTGCTGATAAACTGTAATAATAAAGCTGCTCCTTAGGCCGGGCGCGGTGGCTCACGCCTATAATCCCAGCACTTTGGGAGGCCGAGGTGGGCGGATCATGAGGTCAGGAGTTCGAGACCAGCCTGACCAACATGGTGAAACTCTGTCTCTACTAAAACTACAAAAATTAGCCAGGCATGGTGGCTGGTCCCTGTAATCCCAGCTACTTGGGAGGCTGAGGCAGGAGAATCGCTTGAACCTGGGAGGCTGAGGGTGCAGTGAGCTGAGATTGTGCCATTGCACTCCAGCCTGGGCAACAAGAGCAAAACTCTGTCTCAAAAAATTAATTAATTAATTGTGTTTTGTTGGTTTTTTTTTTTGAGACGGAGTCTTGCTCTATCGCCCAGGCTGGAATGCAGTCGCACGATCTCAGCTCACTGCAACCTCTGCCTCCCAGGTTCAAGCTATTCGCCTGCTTCAGCCTCCCGAGTAGCTGGGATTACAGGCACCAGCCACCATGCCTGGCTAATTTTTGTATTTTAGTAGAGATGGGGTTTCACCATGTTAGCCAGTTTGGTCTCGAACTCTTGACCTCAGGTGATCCACCCACCTCAGCCTCCCAAAGTGCTGGGATTACAGGCGTGAGCCACCGCACCAGGCCTAATTTTAATTAAAAAGAGGATTTTAATAATTTTTGGCACATAGACTGTGTGCTTATTTTACATATTCTTACTGCTGTAGCTTTTGCAGTCACAGAATGGTAAACATATTCTAGAAATTGATAGTATGATAGGTTTTAGGGAAGAAGAGATTTTAGGTGCTTTTCTGTCAGTAGTTAGGGTAAGTTAATCTTTTATATTTTAGCTCCTGTTATTGATAGAGTAGAGACAAAAAAAAGTGGGGAATTTTGTAATAAAATCTCCCTGCTGTAAACAATAACTTTCCAAGAAATATTACAAGAAATTGTTTCTTTGTAATAATGATCACAGATAGTGGAACCCCCTTACTAATTTGTGATGTTCCCCATCTGGGTGCATGTTCGCTAAGACTGAGTTTGTTGTTGTAAATCAATTAGAAATGCCCAGAAACATAAGCGTGATTCTCTTCACAGATACGTACATGCATGAAAGAGAACCCTAATGGGACAGTCTCTAGGCTTAAGGAGGACATTGCATTTTCTTTCTTTTATTTTTTTGAGATGGACTCTTGCTCTGTAACCCAGGCTGGAGTGCCATGGGGCAATCTCAGTTCACTGCAACCCCCATCTCCCGGGTTCCAGCGATTCTCCTGCTTCAGCCACCCAAGTAGCTGAAGCTCCCACCACCACACCTGGCTAATTTTTTGTATTTTCAGTAGAGTCGGAGTTTCACCATGTTGGTCAGGCTGGTCTTAAACTCCTGACCTCAGGTGCTCTGCCCGCCTCGGCCTCCCAAACTACTGGGATTACAGACGTGAGCCACCGTGCCTGACCTGCATTTTCTTAAATAAGAGACAAACCTAGTAACTGAAAAATAGGAAAAATGTCCACTCACAAATTTTAGTAATCTTAATTGAATTTGGGGAGAAAAAACAAAGTACTTTTAAAACTGCAGTATGATGACGTATATAAAGCACAATAATTCTTTTAATTATTCCATTAATTTGTGAATAAAAGCAATTTGGTTGAGGATCGCTTGGGCCAGAGAGGTCAAGATTGCAGTGAGCCGTGATGGCGCCACTGCACTCCAGCCTGAGTGACAGAGTGTGACCCTGTCTCAAAAAAAAAAAGTATTTTAAAAAGACAGGGGTGTGTTCTTTTTTTTTTTTTTTTCTTTTCTAAGATGGAGTCTTACTCTGTCACCCAGGCTGGAGCGCAGTGGCACAATCTCGACTCACTGCAACCACTGCCTCCCGGGTTCAAGTGATTCTACTTCCTCAGCCTCCTGAGTAGCTAGGACTACAGGTGTGCCCCACCACGCCTGGCTAAGTTTTTGTATTTTTAGTAGAGACAGGGTTTCACCATGTTGACCAGGCTGGTCTCAAACTCCTGACCTCGTGATCAGCCCTCCTCAGCTTCCCAAAGTGTTGGGATTACAGGCATGAGCCACTGCACCCGGCAGGGGTGTGTTCTTTTCACATAACAAGAAGTCTAGAGCTGGGCAGCCCAAGGCTGGTGGTACAGCTGATCAATTATACTTTGGGGGACCCAGGGTCTTTTTTTTTTTTTTTTTTTTTTTTTTGAGACGAGTCTGCTCTTCAGGCTGGAGTGCAGTGCGCGATCTCGCTCCTGCACTCCCCCCGGTTCCCATTCTCCTGCCTCAGCCTCTCGAGTAGCTGGGCTCCCCCCCCCCCCCTATTTTTTTTTTTGTAGAGACGGTTCACGTGTCTTGATCTCCTGCCTGATCCCCCCTCGCCCCAAGGCTGGACAGCTGACCCCCCCCGGGTCTTTTTTTTTTTTTCTTTTTGAGACAGTTGCTCTGTCCCCCAGGCTGGAGTGCAGTGGCGCGATCTCGGCTCACTGCAAGCTCCGCCTCCCGGGTTCATGCCATTCTCCTGCCTCAGCCTCCCGAGTAGCTGGGAGTACAACAGGCGCCTGCCACCACGTCCGGATAATTTTTTGTATTTTTAGTAGAGACGGGGTTTCACCATGTTAGCCAGGATGGTCTCGATCTCCTGACCTCGTGATCTGCCCGCCTTGGCCTCCCAAAGTGCTGGGATTGCAGGCTTGAGCCACCGCGCCCGGCCACAGTCTTTTAACTTTTTCTTCTGTTATCTTTCCTTCCCTGAAGGCCTTGAGCCTCATACTTGTGTCTTCATGGTCACAACATGGTACACTAGTTGTGTTACAAGAAAGGGGTCTTGATCCAGACCCCAAGAGAGGGTTTTTGGATCTCGCACAGGAAAGAATTCAAGGAAAGTTCATAGTGTAAAGTGAAAGTAAGTTTATTAAGAAAGTAGAGGAGGCCAAGCACAATGGCTCATGCCTGTAATCCCAGCATTTTGGGAGGCTGAGGCAGGTGGATCACCTGAGGTTGCAAGTTCGAGACCAGCCTGACCAACATGGAGAAACCCCGTCTCTACTAAAAATACAAAAATTAGCTGGACATGGTGGCGCATGCCTGTAATCCCAGCTACTTGGGAGGCTGAGGTAGGAGAATCACTTGAACCTGGGAAGCGGAGGTTGCAGTGAGCCGAGATCACACCACTGCACTCCAGCCTGGGCAACAAGAGGGAAAACTCCGTCTCAAAAAAAAAAAAAAAAAGAAAGTAGAGGAATAAGAGAATGGCTACTCCATAGGCAGAGCAGCCTCAAGGGCTGCTGGTTACTCATTTTTATGGTTATTTATTGATGATATGGTAAACAAAGGGTGGATTATTCATGCCTCCCCTTTTTAGACCACGTAGGATAAATTCCTGACTTTGCCCTGGCATCTGTAAACTGTCATGGCACTGGTGGGAGTGTAGCAGTGAGGAGGACCAGAGGTCACTCTAGTGGCCATCTTGGTTTTTGGAGGGTTAGAGCCGGCTTCTTTACTGCAACTTTTATCAGCAAAGTCTTCATGACCTATGTCTTGTGCCAACCTCCTATCTCATCCTGTGACTTAGAATGCCTTAACTTTCTGGGAATGCCGCCCAGTAGGTCTCAGCCTCATTTTACCCAGCCCCTATTCACGATGGAGTTGCTCTGGTTCGAATGCCTCTGACAGTTGTACCCTGAACACAATTCAGAAGAAGGAGAAGGGGCATGGGGCCAGTCATCCCTGCCCCCAACCTCTTTGTTTTTTGTTTTCTGTTTTTGTTTTTGTTTTTGTTTTTGAGATAGGTCCTGACTCTGTTGCTCAGGCTCTTGTGCAGTGGCACAATCTCAACTGACTGCGGCCTCAACCTTCCTGTCTCCAGCAATCCTCCCACCTCAGCATCCTGGGTGACTGAGACTGTAGGCATGCACCATCATGCCAGGCTAATTTTTTTTGTAGAGACGGGGTTTTGCCATATTGCCCAGGCTGGTCTCAAATTTCTGGACTGAAGCAATCCGCATGACCATCAGCCCCATTTTATCCAGAAAAGAAAAGCTTTCTTAGAAGCCTGCATTCAGCCGACTTCTTGATGGGCCAGAACTATGACACATATGCACCCCGACTCCAAGTGAGTCAGAAAAAAAAGCATTGTAGGACTTTGCCGCCCTGAATCACAAGGGGATTTTATTTCTAAGGAAGACAGAGGGAATGCCTACTGCATAAACAGCTGATAATATGTGCCACCAGCATGAGGGAGACTGAGGAGTGGCCAGAGAAGGAAAAGGGAAAAAAGAGAGTGTGATGCCCCCAAACCAGAGGAGATTCTTTTAAAAAGGAGGGAGAGGGCCGAGTGTGGTGATCCCAGCACTTTGGGAGGCCAACGCAGGAGGATCACTTGCACCCAGGAGTTCAAGACCAGCTTGAGAACATAGCCAGATCCCCATTTCTGAGAAAAATAAATAAATAAAAATTTAAAAAAAGAAAAGGAGGGATTCCTAGCACTTTTGGGAGGCTGAGGTAGGCATATCACTTGAGGTCAGGAGTTCCAGACCAGCCTGGCCAACCAACATGGAGAAATCCTGTCTCTACTAAAAATACAATAATATACTAGGCATGGTAGTGCACACCTGTAATCCCAGCTACTTAGGAGGCTGAGGTAGGAGAAATACTTGAACCTGGGAGGTGGAGGTTGCAGTGAACCAAGATCACGCCATTGCACTCCAGCCTGGGGTACAAAAGGGAAACTCTGTCTCAAGCAAAAAAAAAAAGAAAAAACAGAAGAGGAGGGATAGATGGATGGCATTAAATATTCCTAAAAGCCTGAGATGAAGGTGGTGGGGGAGTACAGCAGATTTCAAAACATGGAGGTCATTGGTGACAATGACAAGAGCATTGTCATTGCTCTGTGCTCATTTCTGTGACATGGTGGGCATGGGAGCCCAAGTGAAGTATGCCAAGGAAAGAATAGGATGTGCAGAAGGGGAGACTAATTTTTTTTTTGAGACAGAGTCTTGCTGTGTCACCCTGGCTGGAGTGCAGTGGTGTGATCTCGGCTTACTGCAAGCTCCGCCTCCCGGGTTCATGCCATTCTCCTGCCTCAGCCTCCTGAGTAACTGGGACTACAGGTGCCTGCCACCGCGCCCGGCTAATTTTTTGTATTTTTAATAGAGATGGGTTTCACCGTGTTAGCCAGGATGGTCTTGATCTTCTGACCTCGTGATCCACCCGCCTCAGCCTCCCAAAGTGCTGAGATTACAGGCGTGAGCCACCACGCCCGGCCAAGTGGAGACTAATTTTATCTGAGGCAGTTGGAGCACAAAGGGCAGTAAAAAGGGAAGAATATTTTGGGATGGAGGATGTCTATCTCCTCAATTGTTAGGATGCAACAGTTAATAAATAGCTTAATATCTATTTGAAAACATTGAAGTTCAGAGTGTCATAACCCCATTTCTTCCCAAAGTTATGTGGCAAGACACATTGAACAGGCTTTGGAGCCAGAGTTAAGTTTGAATCCTAATTCTACCGCTAACTAGTTGTGTGAACTTAAGCCAGTTGCTTAACCACTGTCCCCATCTGCTCCTCAGTGAAACAGGACAATCCTGCCTACCTCGAAAGCTGTTGAAAGCATAGATGACTGTAAAGTACCTATCATGGTGCCTGGCACATAGTAACTCATTAATAAATGGTACTACCATTCTTGCAGGCCAGAACTAGCATTTATATATCATGGGTCTAAATGAAAGTCCCATGAGACAAATATAGCAAATGCTTAATAACATTTGTAATTTCCTTTGAGCCAAACCACGGGAAGACAATCAAGCCCATATAGCCATGCTGCATAACACGCACAACTGAAGCTACTCCTTAATGTTTCCCTATTTGTAATGCGGCAGAAAATCATGTACCTGCTTGTCTCTCTGAGGCTCAAAGTATAGCCAGAGGGCTGAGCAGCAGCTGAGCATCTGCCTCCTCCTTGAAATTCAGGGTCAGCAGGAGGACAGACCCACAAGAATACTCACAAGGGGAGACAGTTCTTTGCAAGGCAGATGTAAGAACAAATATTAAGCAGGAAAATGTGTGCATGCGTGCAGATGAAAAGGTAGGTATCATGAGCGCTCTCGTATGATGTGCGAGCTAAGTTTATATTATTACTACTTTATAATAATTATTCTGATTCTTACTTTTATTCAAGTTAGCTCTTTGTCTAAAACCAGGGAAAGGGGTCAATCAGAGTAGATTAGAGAGGTGTTTGTAGGATGAAAGAAGGAATTCTAGGCCAGGTGCAGTGGCACTCACCTGTAATCCCAGCACTTTGGGAGGCTGAGGCAGGTGGATCACCTGAGGTCAGGAGTTCAAGACCAGCCTGGCCAACATGGTGAAACCCCGTCTCTACTAAATATACAAAATTAGTCGGGTATGGTGTCACAGGCCTGTAATACCAGCTGCTCAGGAAGCTGAGCAGGAGAATCACTCTTGAACTCGAGAGGCAGAGGTTGCAGTCAGCCGAGATCCAGCCATTGCACTCCAGATCACGAGGTCAGGAGTTTAAGACCAGCCTGGCCAAGATGGTGAAGCCCTGTCTCTACTAAACATACAAAACTTAGCCGGGCACTGTGTCAGGCACCTGTAATCCCAGCTACTCGGGAGGCTGAGGCAGGAGAATTGCTTGAGCCCAGGGTGCCGAGGTTGCAATGAGCCGAGATCATGCCACTGCACTCCAGCCTCGGTGACAGAGTGAGACTCCTTCTCAAAAAAAGAAAAAATTAGAGTATTGATGAAGATGCCATTGGCTTGTGGGACTTCACAGGAGGGAACAGGGCCATTGTGCCTTACCCTGTACTGCACACTGAGCACAGCAGCCGAGAGGGCGCAAACACTGGAGTCAGGCTGTCTTGGTTCAAATCCTGGCTCCACGTCTTAGTATCTGGGTGACCTCAGGCAAATTTCATAACTTTTCTGAGGCTTAGTGTCTTCAACACTAAATAGGCATAATAAAATCTCTAGCACAGTTTCGTTATAAAGGATTGAACAGGAGGAGCTTTCAGACCAAGATGAAGACGTGATGGAGTCTATACCAACCCAAGGGAGCCCTGGAGCAAGGGATGCCTACTAGAGGAATTTTTATTGGGCACAAACATTCTGCTCAGCCCTTGTAGACCCACCTCCTTGCTCAGCCATTCATAGGCGTTGACCTGTAAAGCATAACCTCAAGCTGAGGGGGACCCTAGAGGGGACAACTAGAGGCCATCAGCCCCACAGGGAGTTTTGATTTTGTTTTTGTTTTTTTTGTTTTTGTTTCTTTTTGAGACAGGATCTTGCTCTGTTGCCCAGGCTGGAGGGCAGTAGCAAGATCTCATCTCACTGCAGCCTTGACCTCCCAGGCTATCCCAATTACAAGAAAAATAACTCAACATTAGGCCCTTTTTGCCACTGATCAAGGTTAAATTGACAAGGCAACTCTATTAGTTGGCTAGGGCTGCCATAACAAGGCACCACAGACTTGGTGGCTTTTTTTTTCTTTTTTGATACAGGGACTGGCTCTGTTGCCCAGGCTGCAGTGCAGTGGCATAAACACAACTCACTGTAGCCTTGACCTCCTGGGCTCAAGTGATCCTCCCAACTCAGCCTCTTGAGTAAATGGGACTATAGACATGCAGCACCACCACCACTGCTGGCTAATTAAAAAAAAAAAAAGCCCGGGCGCGGTGGCTCACACCTGTAATCCCAGCACTTTGGGAGGCCGAAGTGGGCGGATCACGAGGTCAGGAGTTCGAGATCACCCTGGCTAACATAGTGAAACCCTGTCTCTACTAAAAATACAAAAAAATTAGCCGGGCGCAGTGGTAGGTGCCTGTAGTCCCAGCTATTTGGGAGGCTGAGGCAGGAAAATGGAATCAACCCGGGAGGCAGAGCTTGCAGTGAGCCGACATCACACCACTGCACTCCAGCCTGGGTGACAAAGCCAGACTCCATCTCAAAAAAAAAAAAAAAAAAATTTGTAGGAATGGGATCTTTTTTTTTTTTTTTTTTTTTTTGAGTAGTGAGTAGTGTAATGTTAACATCCAAGAAAGTAAAACAAATAGTCACCTCTGCAGCAGCTCATTAACGACTGGTAACACATAGAGGTCAATGTGCCAGAGCTTTAAAAAAAGTATTGATACAATTGAAGGCCCTTCCACTATAAATAGGATGGAGGATGGGTCACTGTATCCGTATTACCAATGACAGTCACCCCAAGAAACACAAAAATACTTGGAACACTTCACGAATTTGCGTGTCATCCTTGCGCAGGGGCCATGCTAATCTCTGTATCGTTCCAATTTTAGTATCTGTGCTGCCGAAGCGAGCACAGGAATGGGATCTTAATATGTTGCCCAGGATGGTCTCAAACTCATGGCCCCAGTCAGTCCTCTTGCTCCACTTTCCAAAGCTCTGGCATTACAGGAATGAGCCACCACGCTTGGCCAACAAAATTTATTTTTATTTATTTATTTTGAGACAGAGTTTCGATCTTGTTGCCCAGGCTGGAGTGCAATAGCGAGATCTCAGCTCACTGCAACCTCTGCCTCCCGGGTTCAAGTGATTCTTCTGCCTCAGCCTCCCAAGTAGCTGGGATTACAGGCATGAGCTATCACGCCCGGCTAATTTTGTATTTTTTTTTAGTAGAGACAGGGTTTCTCCATGTTGGTCAGGCTGGTCTTGAACTCCTGACCTCAGGTGATCCACACGCCTCAGCCTCCCAAAGTGCTGGGATTACAGGTGTGAGCCACCGCAGCCAGCCTCAAAATTTATTTTTAACAAACATTAGGAAAAAGAAGACATTGGAGCATTTCCTAGAATCCCCAGTACTGGATTAATGGTAGCAATTGAAGAAGAAGAAGAAGAAGACGGGAGAACAAAAGAAAGGAGAAAGAAAAGGCAGAAAAAGGAGAGAAGAAGGAGGAGGAGAGAGAAGGAAGAGAAAGGACCAGAAGAAAAGAGAAATGAGAAGGGGTCAGGGAGAGGAGAGCAGTAATGTAACTAGGTAAGGGGTTCACCTTGCCTGCTGCCTAGACAGAGCTGATTCATCAAGCCAGGGGAACTGCAATAGAGAAAGAGTAATTCACTCCGGGCTCAGTGGCTCACACCTGTAATCCCAGCACACTGGGAGGCTGAGGCTGGCGGATCACCTGAGGTCAGGAGTTTGAGACCAGCCTGACCAACATGAAGAAACTCCGTCTCTACTAAAAACAATACAAAATTAGCCAGACGTGGTGGCACATGCCTGTAATCCCAGCTACTCCGGAGGCTGAGGCAGGAGAATCGCTTGAACCTGGGAAGCAGAGGTTGCAGTGAGCTGAAATCACGCCACTGCACTCCAGCCTGGGCAACAACAGTGAAACTCTGTCTCAAAAAAAAGAAAAGAAAAAGAGTAATTCACACCGAGCC
Organism: Nomascus leucogenys; assembly: GCF_006542625.1. Lineage (NCBI taxonomy): Eukaryota > Metazoa > Chordata > Mammalia > Primates > Hylobatidae > Nomascus > Nomascus leucogenys. The sequence continues at coordinate 63,650,387 of NC_044388.1, forward strand.
AGCCGTGCAGGAGACTGAAGTTTTATTTTATTTTATTTTATTTTATTTTTGAGACGGAGTCTCGCTCTATCACCCAGGCTGGAGTGCAGTGGCACCATCTCGGCTCACTGCAACCTCTGCCTCCCAGGTTCAAGCGATTCTGCTGCCTCAGCCTCTTGAGTAGCTGAGATTAATAGGTGCCCACCACCACGTCCGGTTAAGTTTTTTGTATTATTAGTATAGACGGGGTTTCACCTTGTTAGCCAGGATGGTCTCGATCTCCTGACCTCGTGATTCGCCCACCTCGGCCTCCCAAAGTGCTGAGATTACAGGTGTGAGCCACCATGCCTGGCTGGAGTTTTAGTATTACTCAAATCAGTCTCCCTGAATTGGGGAGCAGAGTTTTTAAGGATAACTTGGTGGGTAGGGGGAAGCCAGTGAGCCAAGAGTGCTGATTGGTCAGAGATGAAATCAAAGGGAGTTCGGGGTGCCTTCTTGTGCTCAGTCAGTTCCTGGGTGGGGGCCACAAGATCAGATGAGCCAGTTTATTGATCTGGGTAGGGCCAGCTGACCCATCAAGTGCAGGGTCTGGAAATATCTCAAGCACTGATTTTTTTTTTTTTTTCTTGAGACGAGTCTCTCTCTGTTGCCCAGGCTGGAGTGCAGTGGCGCCATCTCGGCTCACCGTAATCTCCACCTCCCGAGTTCACGCCATTCTCCTGACTCAGCATCCAGAGTAGCTGGGACTACAGGCGCCCACCACTACACCTGGCTAATTTTTTTTTTAATTTTTAGTAGAGATGGGGTTTCACCATGTTAGCCAGGATGGTCTTGATCTCCTGACCTTGTGATCTGCCCGCTTCTGCCTCCCAAAGTGCTGAGATTACAGGCGTGAACCACCCTGCCCGGGCTCAAGCACTGATCTTAAGAGCAGTTTAGGGAGGGTCAGGATCTTGTAGCCTTCAGCTACATGACTCCTAAACCATAATTTCTAATCTTATGGCTCATGTTGGTCCTACAAAGGCAATCTAGTCCCCAGGCAAGAAGGAGGTCAGCTTTGGGAAAGGGCTGTTAGCATCTTTGTTTAAACTATAAACTATATGTTTCTCCCAAAGTTAGTTCAGCCTACACCGAGGAATGAACAAGGACAGCTTGGAGGTTAGAAGCAAGATGGAATCAATTAAGTTAGAGCTCTTTCACCATCTCAGTCATAATTTTGCAAAAGCAGTTTCAGTAACCAGCTTTGTCCCAGGTTTGGGTTCCCAGCCATTTGAGGGTGGCCTGAAGTGGGCTAAGGGAAAGAAGAACCTTATTAAGAACTTGGCTGGGCTGGGTGGCTCAGGCCTGTAATCCTAGCAATTTGGGAGGCCAAGGTGGGCATATCACCTGTGGTCAGGGGTTCAAGACCAGCCTAGCCAACATGTCAAAACCCTGTCTCTACCAAAAATACAAAAATTAGCCAGGTGTGGTGGTACATGCCTGTAATCCCAGCAACTAGGGAGGCTGAGGCCGGAGAATCACTTCAACCCAGGAGGTGGGGGTTGCAGTGATCTGAGATCATGCCATTGCACTTTGACATAGGTGACAAGAGCAAAACTTCGTCTCAAAAAAAAAAAAAAGACATGGCAAAATCCGCATTTGAACCCAGGTCATCTGATTCCCAAAAGGCTGCGCTCACGTAACATCTTAACCATGTGCCAGTTTGCACACCTCTTTACTGAGCTCCAGGGTAATGTTTGACCTCTCCAGAGCCCACACCCAGCTCATGGTCTCTTGCAGTAAAAAGAACACAAGGTTAACAGCTAAAAGGTCTGAGCTCTAGCCTCAATTTTGAGGTCAAGTAGGCAAGTAGCAGTGACCTTGAGCAGTTCCCTGTAAACCTTATTAGCCTTGTTTTTGTCCCTTTCTCTTTTTTTTTTTTCGAGATGGAGGAGTCTCACTCTGTCGCCCAGGCTGGAGTGCAGTGGTGCCATCTCGGCTCAGTGCAACCTCCGCCTCCTGGGCTCAAGCGATTCTCCTGCCTCACCCTCCCTAGTAGCTGGGATTACTGGCGCACACCACCATGTTTGGATAATTTATTTGTATTATTAGTAGAAATGGGGTTTCACCATGTTGGTCAGGCTGGTCATGAACTCCTGACCTCAAGTGATCCACCCCACTTGGCTTCCCAATGTTCTGAGATTACAGGCGTGAGCCATCGCTCCCGGCTTGCCCCTTCTCTTTTAACTGAGGAGATGGGTGACACGTCCTCTAAGACTCCTCCCAGCTATGCAGTCCTGAAAGTTATCTATTAGCAAGGGTGCATAATCACCAAATAATTGCAGGATAGGTTAGGGTAGATTTGTCTTCGTTTTCACTGTAGGCTATTAAATCAATCCAGATTGTCAATAGAGAGTCAGAAAAGAGTGGATTTATTTATTTATTTATTTATTTATTTATTTATTTATTTATTTATTTTTGAGCCCGAGTCCTGCTCTGTCTCCCAGGCTGGAGTGCAATGGCATGATCTCGGCTCACTGCAACCTCCACCTCCCGGGTTCAAGCGATTCTCTTGCCTCAGCCTCTCGAGTAGTTGGAATTACAGGTGCCCACGACCACACCCGTCTAATTTTTGTATTTTTAGTAGAGATGGCGTTTCGCCATGTTGGTCAGGCTGGTCTTCAACTCCTGACCTCAGGTGATCCACCCGCCCGCCTCAGCCTCCGAAAATGCTGGGATTACAGCTATGAAACAGTGTGCATGGCGAGTGGATTTATTTTTTTGATTATTATGAATAAGACCTTCTCCAGGCCGGGCGCGGTGGCTCACGCTTGTAATCCCAGCACTGTGGGAGGCCGAGGCGGGCAGATCACGAGGTCAGGATATCGAGACCACGGTGAAACCCCATCTCTACTAAAAAATTAGCCGGGCGTGGTGGCAGGCGCCTGTAGTCCCAGCTACTCGGAGAGGCTGAGGCAGGAGAATGGCGTGAACCCGGGCGGCAGAGCTTGCAGTGAGCCGAGATTGCGCCACTGCACTCCAGCCTGGGTGACAGAGCGAGACTCTGTCTCAAAAAAAAAAAAAAAAAGACCTTCTCCATGTAGTAGGCCAACCTGGCCATCTCTCCTTAACTGAAGCCAGATTTCTTTCCCCTGAGAGAACATCCCTTTTTTTTTTTTTTTTCTTGAGACGGAGTCTCGTTCTGTCACCCAGGCTGGAGTGCAGTGGCGCAATCTCGGCTCACTGCAAGCTCCGCCTCCCGGGTTCACATCATCCCCTGAGAGAACATACTTATTTCCCCTTGTATAAGGGAAAGTCCTCACATGCTCACATCTGAAATCCTTCCAGTTTAGATGGGCTTTGGATCTGCAGAGGCTTTTATTCCCTCTTTCATGAAATGAATCATAATTAATAATAGCCAGAGGACGAGGAATTACAGTCATGCCTTATTACTGAAGATGTGTCTTCAGCCTAGCCAATGATGACAGCAATGACGAAGCATTTCATCAGCTTGAACAGATCCTTCACCCCAGAATTTCCACCTGGTACCCACACAGAAGAGCCCTCACAATGTGGTTGGAAGAGCAGAGGAAATGAGGCCCAGTTAGTCAGCCGCGTCCTGCAACTCCTACTAACCAGTGATTCAGCTCTTGGCCCACAAAAACCAACTTTTTTATTCCTAAGAGAAAAAAGAGAAAGAATTCAAAGTTAATACTGATTCAGGAAAATGAATCAAATTCCCTCTGAGCAAATGAAGGTCAGCAGAACTGCTAAAAGTACACTAATTTTCCACTAAGTTATTTCACTTTCTGGAAGTTTATCCACTCACATAATCAACAAAAGCCATATCTGTAGAGAGGTGGGTAAAGAAGGTAGGCCACGTTCTGGAACTGTCTGGATGACTCCAAAACATGAAGGGAAATATTCCACAATCACAGAACTGCAGGAAAACAAAACACATGAGGGAAAAAAAAAAAGGATTAGGTCAGGTGCAGTGGCTCATGCCTGTATTCCCAGCACTTTGGGAGGCCAAGGCAGTAAGATTGCTTGAGGCCAGGAGTTCAAGACCAGCCTGGGCAAAATAGTAAGACCCCATCTCTATGAAATACACAAAAGTTAGTGGGGCATGGTGGTGCATGCCTTTAGTTCTGTCAGAGGCATCTGAACCAGAGCAACTCCATCTTGAGTAGGGGCTGAGTAAAATAAGGCTGGGACCTGCTGGGCTGCATTCCTAGGAGGTCAGAGCATTCTTTATTACACCATGAGATAGGAGGTCCACACAGGATACAGGTCATAAAGACTTTGCTGATAAAGTAATTTGCAGTAAAGAAGCCTCCTAGAACCCACTAAAACCAAGACGGCCATGAGAGTGACCTCTGGTCGTCCCCACTGCTACACTCCCACCATCGCCATGACAGTTTACAAATGCCGTGGACAATGTCGGGAAGTTACCCTATGTGATCTAAATAGGGGAGGCGGCCGGGCACGGTGGCTGAAGCCTGTAATCCCAGCACTTTGGGAGGCCAAGGCGAGCAGATCACGAAGTCAGGAGATCGAGACCATTCTGGCTAACACGGTGAAACCCCGTCTCTACTAAAAATACACACACACACAAAAAAATTAGCCGGGCATGGTGGCGGGCACCTGTAGTCCCAGCTACTCCAGAGGCTGAGGCAGGAGAATGGCGTGAACCGGGGAGGCGGAGCTTGCAGTGAGCTGAGATTGCACCACTGCACTCCAGCCTGGGCGAGAGAGCGAGACTCCGTCTCAAGAATAAATAAATAAATAAATAAATAAATAAATAAATAAATAAAGCAACAATAATCCACCTGTTGTTTAGCATATAATCAAGAAATAACCATAAAAATGGTCAACCCTCAGGGCTGCTCTGTCTACAGAGGAGCTACTCTTTTATTTCTCTACTTTCTTAATAAACTTGCTTTCACTTTCCTCTATGGACTCCCCTGAGTTCTTTCTTGCGTGAGATCCAAGAACCCACTCTTGGCGTCCAGCAACAGTTCCACCTACCCAGGAGGCTGAAGCGGGAGGATCACTAGAGCCAGAGAGATTGAAGCTGCAGCGAGCTATGACCTGGCCACTGCACTCCAGCCTGGGCTACAGAACAAGACCTAGTCTCAGAAAAAAAAAAAAGAGAAAAAAGAAAAAAAGAGGACTGAGTCAGCCTTTTCACTTATTATCCCTCTGGCCCTCATTCCTCCTTTTGGTTTGAGAACTAAGGTTTTTGTCATCACAAGTGCAAATGAGGCTTATTCATTCAAGGGAGTCAGGCTTAGCCTGACCCTTTTACTAACTGTGAGCAGTGGATTGTTAAACCTAATAAGCATATGCACATTTGTTCTAAGAACAAATAGCTTTGGGGTAAGATGGAAGATGACCTGCCTTGGAAATAAAATATTAAGTACTTAACGTTTTACCATAAACAGTTGCCTAATGTCTAATCGAGTGGGATTTGATGTTTTATTATTTGATCCAGCTTCAGCTATTTTCTATGACTGAATTCAGGATCCCCTCCACCACCATCATCAGTACCCTCCATTACCCACCCAGCTCTCAACAGATCTTCTTTCAGCCTTTAAATGACTCTGAGCCCACACACAGAAAAAAAAGAAGTTGTTTTAGGTTCAAGAAACTGCCCTTTCCTCTTTTTAATTACAGTATATCCAAATGGTAAGTGCTTTTATTTGCATTTGAAAGAAAAATTCAAAGAGTTGGGGTTGGAATGAGGAAGTTCTTAAAAATCTTTCCTAAATATCCAGACAATGTAAACCCATAGAAAGGGAAAGACTCCAAGACTAGCAAAGGTAATGATAAACAAAACAAAATGAACTATCCAAAAGAGAGAAAATCCCTGATCTCTCTTTTCTCTTTCTTCCCCTTTGGCTTCTTTAGTGGGTTATCTCCTTTTTGCCCACAGGCAGAGCATCCAGATTTCTTTCGGAATAACAATGGCTGTTATCTAATTCCTAAACTATTCCTTTCATCTTAAACCCTCCGGAGTCAAATCCTCCACTTCCCTTCCAGCCTTACCCTCAAGCACTTTATTTTACCCATGAGATATATATATATATATATATACACATACATATATATACATATATATATACACACATATATATATACATATATATATATACACACACACATATATATATACATATATATGTATATATATATATCTTGTTGCCCAGGCTGGAGTGCAATGGTGCGATCCCGGCTCACCGCAACCTCTGCCTCCTAGGCTCTAGTGATTCTCCTGCCTCAGCCTCCCGAGTAGCTGGGATTACAGGCATGGGCCACCACGGCCAGCTAATTTTTTGTATTTTTAGTGGAGACAGGGTTTCTCCATGTTGGTCAGGTTGGTCTCGAACTCCCAACCTCAGGTGATCCGCCCGCCTCGGCCTCCCAAAGTGCTGGGATTACAGGCGTGAGCCACCACGCCCGGCTTAGCCATGCTATATTTTTAATTCTCAGAATTGTTTCTACCGATACAATGGAGTACGCTTCTCTGAAATGTTTGTACTGTTGGTGGACATCACGTCAGTACTTCTTACCTTTCCTTTACCCTCAAGTTGAAAGGGAATGGTGTGAAACATTAGAAACTTTGGATAGTCATAGAAATACAGACTGCCTCACCTCCCTTTCCGTTTCTCCTCCAAAAGAGGAAAGAGGAAAGAGGACTTCCTTTATTTATTTATTTATTTATTTTTGAGATGGAGCCTCTGTCACCCAGGCTAGAGTGCTGTGGCGCGATCTTGGCTCACTGCAACCTCCACCTCCCAGGTTCAAGAGATTTTCCTACTTCAGCCTCCTGAGTAGCTGGGACTACAGGCGCATGCCACTATGCCCAGTTAATTTTTGTATTTTTAGTAGAGACAGGATTTCACCATGTTGGCCAGGCTGGTCTCAAACTCCTGACCTCAGGTGATCCACCCACCTCTGCCTATCAAAGTGGTGGGACTACAGGTCTGAGCCACTGCACCCGGCTGGAAAGAGGAGCTTCTTAACCAAAGGGCTCAGCTCTGAAGCCTAGACTGGGTCTTGGATCACTTACTTCCCTCAATGATTTACTAACTTACAAAAGTTTTTAATTGGCCTGCAATGTGCCATGCACTTATTCTAGGCCCTGGGTTTACAGCAGTCTGCATGACAATAAGGATTCTGCACTCATGGGAATTTATATTCTGGTGAAGGACACCAGCAGTATGCAAATGAATAATATATGGCTGGTATGAAGAAAACGAACAGTAATGTGATAAGAATTGGGGTAGAAGTCAGAAAAGGTCTTGCAGAGAAGACGACATTCACGCTAAGACCTGTAGGAATATCTCAGATGTGGGAAAATCAGAAGAGCCATTCTGAGGAATGAGGGTTGCAAATGCAGGAGGTTGACCTGTTACAGGCAGCAAGGTGATTTGGGTGACTGGACCTTATTAGCTAGGAAGGAAGTGGTAGTGTTAGGGACACTGGAACCGGAGCAACTCCATCTTGAATAGGGGCTGGGTAAAATAAGGCTGAGACATACTGGGCTGCATTCCCAGACAGTTAGGCATTCTAAGTCACAGGATGAGATAGGAGGTCGACACAAGATACAGGTCATGAAGACCTTGCTGATAAAACAGGTTGTAGGCCAGGCGCGGTGGCCCACGCCAGCACTTTGGGAGGCCGAGGCGGGCAGATCACCTGAGGACAGGAGTTCAAAACCAGCCTGGCCAACATGGCAAAACCCCGTCTCTACTAAAAATACAAAAATTAGCCAGGAGTGGTGGCAGGCGCCTGTAATCCCAGCTACGTGGGAGGCTGAGGCAGGAGAATCGCTTGAAGCAAGGAGGTGGAGGTTGCAGTGAGGCAAGATCGCGCCGCTGCACTCCTGCCTGGGGAATAAGGGTGAGATTCAAAAAAACAAAAAAAAAAAAAACAGGTTGCAGTAGAGAAGCCGGCCAAAACCCACCAAAACCAAGATGGCGTCTGCTCATCCTCACTGCTACACTCCCACCAGCCCCATGACAGTTCAGAAATACAAAGACAAAGTCAGAAAGTTACCCTATATGGCCGGGCGCGGTGGCTCACGCTTGTAATCCCAGCACTTTGGGAGGCCGAGGCGGGCGGATCACGAGGTCAGGAGATGGAGACCACGGTGAAACCCCGTCTCTACTGAAAATACAAAAAATTAGCTGGGCACGGTGGCGGGCGCCTGTAGTCCTAGCTACTCAGGAGGCTGAGGCAGGAGAGTGGCGTGAACCTGGGAGGCAGAACTTGCAGTGAGTCAAGATTGCGCCACTGCACACCAGCCTTGGCAACAGAGCAAGACTGCACCTCAAAAAAAAAAAAAAAAATTAGCTGGGCCTGGTGGCAGGTGCCTGTAATCCCAGCTACTCCGGAGGCTGAGGCAGAGGATTGCTTGAACCCAGGAGGCAGAGGTTGCAGTGAGCTGAGATTGCGCCACTGTACTCCAGCTTGGGTGACAGAAAGAGACTCCGTTTCAAAAAAAAAAAAAAAAAAAGGATAACAGCAATAGACATGAAGAGAAGTGGACAAATTGGGATCCAGGGTGTATCTTGTCGGTACAGACAAGAGGACCTGATGTTTGATTGGCTGTTGGGGGTCTGAGAAAAAGGAGGAATGAAGGATGACTCCCAGGTGAATGTCTTGAGCAACTGAGTAGATGATGGTGCTATTTATTGAGATAGAGATTAAAGAAGTTTATGCAGAGGAAACATCTGTGCTTCCTTTAATTCATTTGTAAAATGGAAACAGTAGTACCTACCTCATAAGCTTATGGTCAGGATTAATTAAAATAAAAAGCCAGGCACATAATATGTCCCCAAATAATGTTAATTAGTTATTATTGTTATATGCCAAGCACTATGCTATGAGCTCGTTTTCAAAATTGAATACCTGCTCTTTTTTTTTTTTTTTTTTTTTTTTTTTGAGATGGTGCGATCTTGGCTCACTGCAAACTCCGCCTCGTGGGTTCAAGCAATTCTCTGCCACAGCCTCCCGAGTAGCTGGGATTACAAGGGCCCACCATCATGCCTAGCTATTTTTTGTGTTTTTAGTAGGGACGGGGTTTTACCATCTTGGCCAGGCTGGTCTTGAACTCCTGACGTCGTGATCTACACATCTCGGCCTCCCAAAGTGCTGGGATTAAAGGCGTGAGCAACAGTGCCCGGTCTTTTTTTTTTTTTTTTTTTTTTTTTTTTTTGAGACAGAGTCTCGCTCTGTTGCCCAGGCTGGAGTGCAGTGGCGCGATTTCGGCTCACTGCAACCTCTGCCTCCCGAGTTCACGCCATTCTCCTGCCTCAGCCTCCTGAGTGGCTGGGACTGCAGGTGCCCGCCACCACACCCGGCTAATTTTTGGCATTTTTAGTAGAGTCAGGGTTTCACTGTGTTAGCCAGGATGGTCTTGATCTCCTGACCTCATGATCTGCCCACCTCGGCCTCCCGAAGTGCTGGGATTACAGGCGTGAGCCACTGCGCCTGGCCTTTTTTTTTTTTTTTTAAGACTGAGTCTCCCTCTGTAGCCCAGGCTGGAGTGCAGTGGCGCAATCTCGGCTCACTGCAACCTCCACCTCCCGGGTCCTGGTTCAAGCAATTCTCCTGCCTCAGCCTCCCGAGTAGCTGGGATTACAGGCATGCACCACCACACCCAGCTAATTTTTGTATTTGTAGTAGAGATGGGGTTTCACCATGTTGGCCAGGCTGGTCTTGAACTCCTGACCTCAGGTGATCCACCCTGCTCGGATGCCCAAAGTGCTGAGATTACGGGCGTGAGCCACTGTGCCAGGCTGAATACCTGCTCTTGTCTGAATGCAGTGGCTCACTCCTGTAATGCAAGCACTTTGGGAGGCCAAGGCTGGCAGATCACTTGAAGTCAGGAGTTCAAAACCATCCTGGCTAATATGGTGAAACCCCATCTCTACTAAAAATACAATAAATTAGCTGGACATGGTGGCACGCACCTGTAGTCTGAGCTATTTGGGAGGGTGAGGCAAGAAAATCACTTGAACCCGGGAGGGGGAGGTTGCAGTGAGCCAAGATGGCGCCATTGCACTCCAGCCTGGTGACAGAGCAAGACTCCATCTCAAAAAAAAAAAAGGAAGCTTAGCATAAATAGAATATGACAAGTTGTTGGAATACGAGATAGTGAGGACAGTCTAATTATTCAAGATGGTATAGAAGAAAATTTTCGATACAAGAGTCCAAATAACAGAGGAGTTCCAAGACCAAACTGAATACTTTCTGCATTTACAGAAGACAGTCATAGGTTCTTTTACAGTGCAGTATCCAACACAGGCTGAGACTGTTTAACAATATGCTTTCTCAAGAAGTAAAAGGAAGCCATGATTTGTTGCATTTGCCAGTTTGTGTGGTATAAATCCTCCCATTGCAGCCAATTTCAAATTACCAATGTGATGTCAACCAGCTCACAACATTTCTGAAAATTTAACAATTGGTTCTTATAAATGATCTGAGCTATTTTCAGCTCACACTGAACTTAGAATGTACTCAGCAAAAAGAGATAAATGATGACACTTAAGGAAGATGAATCTAGTCTAAGTGTTCAGTTTGAATAAGAAATAACAACTGAAGGTAAGAAGCTCTGTATCAGGCCGGGCGTGGTGGCTCATGCCTGTAATCCTAGCACTTTGGGAGGCCTAGGTGGGGGGATCACCAGAGGTCAGGAGTTCAAGACCAGCCTGGCCAACATGGCAAAACCCCATCTCTACCAAAAATAGGAAAATTAGCTGGGTGTGGTGGCGCATGCCTGTAATCCCAGCTACTTGGGAGGCTGAGACAGGAGAATCACTTGAAGCCAGGAGGCAGAAGTTGCAGTGAGTGAGATCATGCCACTGCACTCCAGCCTTGTTTGGCAACAAGAGTGAAACTCCATCTCAAAAAAAAAAAAAAGAAGCTCTGTATGTACTTATTTATTTATTTATTTTTTTATTTTTATTTTTGGAGGCAGAGTCTCGCTCTGTTGCACAGGCTGGAGTGCAGTGGCGCAATCTCGGCTCACTGCAAGCTCCACCTCCCGGGTTCACGCCATTCTCCTGCCTTAGCCTCCCAAGTAGCTGGGACTACAGGCGCCTGCCACCATGCCCGGCTAATTTTTTGTATTTTTAGTAGAGACGAGGTTTCACCATGTTAGCCAGGATTGTCTCGATCTAACCTCGTGATGTGCCCACCTTGGCCTCCCAAAGTGCTGGGATTACAGGTGTGAGCCACCGCGCCCGGCCCTGTAGGTACTTATTTAACAAATATTTACTGAGTATCTGCTGTGTATAGGAGAATGTGCTAGGTACCTGGGATATCCTTGTCTCACCATTTGGTAAACAGATAAAGTACCATCAAGTTTACATGAAGCTGACAATCCAGCCTAAAGTCCACTGTGGGGATTCACATTGAGTTGAGGTCTTAGAGTACTGATGGTAGAAACTATCTGAGTAGCTAGAAACTACCTAAGAGTAAGTGGTGAGTCTGAGTTTTTTAGGTAGGATCTATGGCCGGATCTATGATATAGACATAGAAGAAATGAGAAAGCAAAGATCCGACCAAGGCTTCTAGTGCAAGAGACGTTACACATTAACCCAGAGATCAGAAAGGGAAGTTTGTACAGAATAGATGCTCAATAAATATTTGCTGAGTGTGGAAGTGTTTGATATTTGTAATAGCGTTCATAAAGTGTTCCAGTATATTTAATTTGTATGAATGAATTACATGTAATTCGTGATATAGAAACATAATATTTTAGGTCCACGAGGATGCAGCTGGGGAAGTCCAGAGGAATTCTATAGGACAAGCAAACTGGTTTCTTCCACAAATAAATGGTGGTGTGGTGAGGGCAGATGGGAGGCAGATTAAAAGAGACATATCAACCAAAAACGTGTTATGAACCATGTATAGATTCTGATTTGAATGAATTATGAAATAACAATCATGGAAAAACTGCATATGGACAGCATATTAATGACGTGAAAGCATTTTGCTGATTTTCGTAGGGGTGAAATGCTATTATGTTTGTGTTTTAGTTTTTATTTTCTTTTTGAGGTGGAGTTTTGCTCTTGTCGCCCAGGCTAGAGTGCAATGGTGCTATCTCGGCTCACTGTAACCCATGCCTCCTGGGTTCAAGTGATTCTCCTGTCTCGGCCTCTCAAGTAGCTGGGATTACAGGCACCCGCTACCACGCTGGCTAATTTTTTGTGTTTTTAGTGGAGACATGGTTTCAACATGTTGGCCAGGCTGGTCTCGAACTCCTCACCTCAGGTGATCCACCAGCCTTGGCCTCCCAAAGTGCTGGGATTAAAGTGGTGAGCCACCACGCCCAGCCATGTTTGTGTTTTAGACAGAGAGAACAAAAGTTCCTTATCTATTAGACATACATAATGAAGTATTTACAGGTAGAATAAAGTGATGTCCCTGATTTATTTTAAAATACTCCAGAAAACAAAAAGTGAGAGGATAGATGAAACAAGAATGGCAAAATATTGATAATTGTTGAACTTGAGAGATGGCATATGAGGGCTCCCTATACTCATATATGCTAATTATTGATATGTTAAAAATGTTCCATAATTACCCGGGCATGGTGTCTCACACCTCTAATCCCAGCACGTTGGCAGGCCTAGGCAGGCAGATCCCTTGAGCCCAGGTGTTTGAGACCAGCCTGAGCAACAATGCAAAACTCTGTCTCCTCAAAAATAAACAAAATAAATTGGGCATGTGTTGGAGCCTGTAGTCCCAGGTACTAGGAAGGCTGAGATGGGAGGATCACTTGAGCCCGGGAAGTGGAGGTTGCAGTGAGCTCAGATCATGCCACTGCACTCCAGCCTGGGCGACAGAGTGGAAAAAAACAGAGAGAAATATTTCTGTAATTAAAAGCTAAATTTAAAAAATGAGGAAGAAATCTTTTTTTTCTTTTTGAGACGGAGTTTCGCTCTTGTTGCCCAGGCTGGAGTGCAATGGTGCGATCTTGGCTCACTGCAACCTCCGCCTCCCGGGTTCAAGAGGTTCTCCTGCTTCAGCCCCCTCCGAGTAGCTGGGATTACAGGCATGCGCCACCATGCCCAGCTAATTTTGTATTTTTAGTAGAGGCGGGGTTTCTCCATGTTGGTCAGGCTGGTCTTGAACTCTAGAACTCAGGTGATCCTCCTGCCTCGGCCTCTCAAAGTGCTGGGATTCCAGGTGTGAGCCATTGCACCCGGCCTGGAAATCTTAATAATTAAATACTATAAAGAAAAATACAGGCTGGGCGCGGTGGCTTATGCCTCTAATGCCAGCACTTTGGATGCTGAGGCAGGAGGAGCGCTTAAACTTCAGGGTTTCTGACCAGACTAGACAATATGGAAAAACACCATCTCTACTAAAAATATAAAAATTATCTGCCGGGCTCGGTGGCTTATGCCTGTAATCCCAGCGCTTTGGGAGACCGAGGCAGGCAGATCATGAGGTCAGGAGTTTGAGACCAGTTTAGCCAACATAGTCACTCCATCTCTACTAAAAATCCAAAAAAATTAGCTGGGCGTGGTGGCGGGCACCTGTAATCCCAGCTACTCAGGAGGTTGAGACAGGAGAGTCGCTTGAACCTGGGAGGTGGAGGTTGCAGTGAGCCGAGATGGTACCACTGTACTCCAGCCTGTTGACAGTGCGAGACTCCATCTCAAAAAAAAAAAAAAAAAAAAGAAAAAAAAAAGAAAAAAATTATCCTGGTATGATGGCACATGCCTGCAGTCCCAGATACTCAGGAGGCTGAGGTTAGAGGTTCACTAAGCCCAGGGAGGTTAAGGTTGCAGTGATCCTTGATTGCACCACTGTACTCCATCCTAGGCGAAAGAGTGAGTCCCGTTTCAAAACAAAAAAAACTTAAAAAGTCCGGGCATGGTGGCTCATGCCTGTGATCTTAGCATTTTGGGAGACCAAGGAGGGTGGATCACCTGAGGTCAGGAGTTCGAGACCAGCCTGGCCAACATGGTGAAACCCCGTCTCTACTAAAATTTAAAAAAAAAAAAAAAAGCTGGGCATGGTGGCTGGTGCCTGTAGTCCCGGCTACTCAGGAGGCTGAGGAAGGAAAATCCTTTGAACCGGGGAGGCAGAGGTTGTAGTGAGCTGAGATCATGCCACTGCACTCCAGCCTGGGTGACAAAGTGAGACTCTGTCTCAAAAAATAAATAAAATAATTTAAAAATTAAGGGCCTGGTGTGGTGGCTCACGCCCATAATCCCAGCACTTTGGGAGGCCGAGGTGAGGCAGATGGATCACCTCAGCTCAGCAGTTCAAGACCAGCCTGGCCAACATGGTGAAACCTTGTCTGTACTAAAAATAAAAAAATTAGCTGGACATGGTGGACTGGGCCTGTAATCCCAGCTACTTGGGAGGCTGACACAGGGGAGACACTTGAGTCCGGGGGTGGAGTTTGTTGTGACCCAAGATCTTGCCACTGTACTCCAGCCTAGGTGACATAGAGAGACTATGTCTCAAAAAAAAAAAAAATTTACTTAAGAAACGTACAAATCTTAAGTACAACTTTCAGTTATTCAATAAATTGAACCTTCTTACTATTATCACCATGGTATGGGGCAAAAGTAGCAGACTAGTCAGTCATCAGTGGAATGTATCCTACCTGACTTGTAGCAGTAACCAGCTGTATGACCCTGGACACTCGTACAACCTTTGCTTTCTTTTTTTTTTCCTTTTTTTTTTTTTTTTTGAGATGAAGTCTCACTCTGTCGCCCAGGCTGAAGTGTAGTGGCGCGATCTCGGCTCACTGCAAGCTCTGCCTTCCAGGTTCACACCATTTTTCTACCTCAGCCTCCGGAGCAGCTGGGACTACAGGCACCCGCCAGCACATCCAGCTAATTTTTGTATTTTTAGTAGAGACTGGGTTTCACCATGTTAGCCAGGATGGTCTGGATCTCCTGACCTTGTGATCCGCCTGCCTCAGCCTCCCAAAGTGCTGGGATTACAGGTGTGAGCCACCGTGCCCGGCCGTCTCCCCTATTTAGATCACATAGGGTAACTTCCTGACATTGTCCACGGCATTTGTAAACTGTCATGGCGATGGTGGGAGTGTAGCAGTGGGGACGACCAGAGGTCACTCTCGTGGCCATCTTGGTTTTGGTGGATTCTAGGAGGCTTCTTTACTGCAAATTATTTTATCAGCAAAGTCTTTATGACCGGTTTTGTTTTTTTTTGTTTTTGAGAGAGAGAGAATCTCGCTATGTTGCCCAGGCTGGAGTGCAGTGGCGCCATCTTGGCTCACTGCAACCTCCACCTTCCAGGTTCAAGAGGGTCTCCTGCGTCAGCCTCCCGAATAGTGGGGATTACAGGTACCCACCACCATGCACAGCTAATTTTTTTGTATTTTTAGTAGAGACAGGGTTTTACCATGTTGGCCAGGCTGGTTTCGAACTCCTGACCTCAAGTGATCCACCCACCTTGGCCTCCCAAAGTGCTGGGATTACAGGTGTGAGCCACCGTGCCCGGCAAAGCCGGGTTCTTAACGCCTGGGTTTAGAAGTCCCAGAACATTACTCTCACCACACTCTGTTGGTAAAAGCAATTTACAGACCCAGACTCAAGAGGAGGGGATCCTGCACCAGAGCTCCCCACTCCAAAGAAAAAACGGCAGAGGAGGGGAAATGGAATCCATCCGTTCCTGTTCAAGGAAAGAATAATTTGTTGGTGGCTGTCCTCGCAGATGATCCACCGAAGCACTTAGCTAGGATTGCATAGTGGGAAGACCAATCTTTTCCCGGGGGAGGATGGATTGTAGCCAGGCAAGAGGCAGAAAGACCAGTTTGGAGGGTGTTGCAGTGGGACAAGTAATAGTTGAAAGTCTAGGCTAATGAAGGTCTAGGTTAAAGAAAGATAAGTGGATGGGTTTGAAAGGTGCTTTATAAAAAGAAAAATCGCCAGACGTGGTGTCTAATCCCAGCACTTTGGGAGGCTGAGGCAGGCAGATCACGAGGTCAGAAGGTTGAGACCATCCTGGCTAACACGGTGAAACCCGGTCTCTAATAAAAATACAAAAAATTAGCCGGGCGTGGTGGCAGGCGCCTGTAGTCCCGGCTACTCAGGAGGCTGAGGCAAGAGAATGGCCTGAACCCGGGAGGTGGAGCTTGCAGTGAGCCAAGATCCCACCACTGCACTCCAGCCTGGGCGACAGAGCAAGACTCCATCTCAAAAAAAAAAAAAAATAAATAAATAAAATAAAATAAGTAAAAAGAAGAATCAGGTGACTGATTGGCTGTTGATGCTAGGGAGAATATCGGGACGGAAAAGCCAAGAGGGACACCAGGGTTCCTACTTTCATTATTATTATTGTTTTATATAAAGATGGGGCTTTGCTATATTGCCCAGGCTGGTCTCGAATTCCTGGACTTAAGCGATCTTCCTGTCTTGGCTTCCCAAAGTGCTAGGATTACAAATGTGAGCCACCAAATTCAACCCAGGGTTCCTCCTTAATTTCAGAGCAGCTGCCCTTTGTTCTGTCAAATCACAACATAACAAAGTCATTTTTATTCCTAGATGAATGTTATTTTTCAGCAATGCTTCAATCTTGCTAAGCAAGTTCTTCAGGTGAGGTTAACTTGACCCCAAGAAACCCAAGTTAAATTTATTGTGCTTAAAAAGGGTCAGTCAGGGAGACTCTACATCAGTCAGGGAGACTGCAGAGTCAAGGAGGCCACGTGGCTGGTGGCTTTAAAAAGTTTGCTGAGAGCTGAAGAGGTCAGCTGGCCCCATTCCAACCTGCTCTACTCTGGTCCCATGGAGAGGAGTCAGGCCAGGCTGTTCTGCCCTGTCTTTACCCTGCACGGCAGGGCTGTCTCCACTCTGGAGATCAGGAAAGTCAGACAGACCTATGTTCTCTCTGACAGGTAGCCACAGCCACCAGCTGGAGTAGGACTTCAAGTGACTGAAAGACTGAGAGGCTGCAGAAACCTTAGTGCCTGTCCCCAGAAAGCAGCATCTGTTTAGAACGCTTTTTCTTTCAGAAGCTGAGCCGGGATGGTTCAGGATGAGAGAGCCGTGATTCTAGTCAGACAGGTCAATCAGGAAGCCCTGATTCTTGGAGTAAGAACTCCTTGGAAAAACAAAAGTCTAACCAAGCAAGTGAGGTTCCTGTCTCCCCTCACCTGCAGCCAGTGATTGCAAGAATGGAAAGCTGGGTGGGACAGCCCCGGGGAGCACCTCTTCACCACTGATGCTTGTCCCTTTAAAATCTGGAACAAGGCCGGGCGCAGTGGCTCACGCCTGTAATCCCAGCACTTTGGGAGGCCGAGGCGGGTGGATCACGAGGTCAGGAGATCAAGACCATCTTGGCTAACACGGTGAAACCCCGTCTCCACTAAAAACACAAAAAATTCTCCGGGCGTGGTGGCGGGCGCCTGCAGTCCCAGCTACTCGAAGAGGCTGAGGCAGGAGAATGGCATGAACGGGGGAGGCGGAGCTTGCAGTGAGCGGAGATCGCGCCACTGCACTCCAGCCTGGGCGACAGAGCGACACTCCGTCTCAAAAAAAAAAAAAAAAAAAAAAAATTTCTGGAACAACTCGGCCGGGCACAGTGGCTCACACCTGTAATCCCAGCACTTCGGGAGGCGGAGGCGAGCGGATCATGAGGTCGGGAGATTGAGACCATCCTGGCTAACACAGTGAAACCCTGTCTATACTAAAAATACAAAAAAAAAAAAATTAGCCAGGCGTGGTGGCAGGCGCCTGTAGTCCCAGCTACTTGGGAGGCTGAGGCAGGAGAATGGCGTGAACCCGGGAGGCGGAGCTTGCAGCGAGCTGAGATCTCGACACTGCACTCCAGCTTGAAGGATAGAGCAAGACTCCATCTCAAAAAAAAAAAAAAAAAGTTAAAAAAAAAATCTGGAAAAACTCAGCTGTCTATTGATCCCTCAGGCTCTGGGGTAATTTCTGGTCGTACAGATAGATGCACCTAGATCTTGGGAAAGACCCACAACTAGGCTGAGGTGTTTTTGTAGTTGTTGGTAGGTTGTTTTTTTTTTGAGATGGAGTTTCGCTCTTGTTGCCCAGGCTGGAATGCAATAGCGAGATCTCAGCTCACTGCAACCTCTGCCTCCCGGGTTGAAGCGATTCTTCTGCCTTAGCCTCCCAAGTAGCTGAGATTACAGCCATGCACCACCACGCCCAGCTAATTTTTTATTTTTGGTAGAGACGGGGTTACACCATGTTGGTAAGGCTGGTCTCAAGCTCCGACCTCAGGTGATCTGCCTCGGCCTCCCAAAGTGCTGAGATTACAGGCGTGAGCCACTGTGCCCAGCTGGGCTGGGGTTTTGTTTTGTTTTTCCCCTCTAAGCACCGAAACTAAGTTTTAAGGGAAGAAGGAACAACTATAGAAACCAAACATACCAGCTCCAGAGAGAAAACGTAACGTGTGTCCAAAAATGAAATAATCATCTTTCAAGCCCAGTTTCCCCTCCAAAAACCGGTTTCCCGTCCTAACTTCCCTATTTCTCTCAACAGGAACAGCATTCTCTGAGCTGCCCAAGCTCACTCTTGTTTTTATTTTAGTTTTATTTTTTGAGATGGAGTTTCAGTCTTATTGCCCAGGCTGGAGTGCAATGGCCTCCTATCCGTCAGCTGCGAGCTTCTTCAGGAAAGATCCCCCTACTCCACCTCAGGATGCCAGAGTATCACCCTATAAATGAGGCTGAATGACTGAGCCTACTACCAGAGATCCTTTTGGGGTGGGGGTTCTTTTCTTTGTTTGTTTTGATCCTTCCTTTTTTTTTTTTTTTTAAACTTTTTGTGGAGAATGAGGTCTCGCTATGTTGCCCAGGCAGGTCTTGGACTCCTGGGCTCAGTCCATCGTCTTGCTTCTGTCTCCCTAAGTCCTGGCATTACAGGTGTGAGCTACTGCCCCCGGCTCTGGAGGTTCTTTGCTTCTTTTCCTCTCTACCTCCAATAACTTGTGCACAAGGCCCTCAGTCTTCCTTTCATCTGCCCTGCCCCCCAGACAACAGAAACCAAGGCACAGACTAAAGGAAACCAGTTCCAAGTGAATCTGGCATTCAGGGCTGCAGTAGACACCTCATACTCCACTCCAGCCCTTTCCCATTTCAAGGGCACCTTTGTCTCCAGGCTGAGGCTCCTGGAACATGCACAGATCTTACTCCATGCCACTAGTCCCCTTTGTTTTGCCTTCCTCTCTCTTTCTCCATTGTTCTGGAGACTTAAACGTCATTGTTTAATTTGAAAGTCCTACTCAAGTCCTGCCCTTTGTAGGAAGCTTTCTCAACCTACTGGATCTCTCGCTGCCTCTTTTCTGAATTGTATGGGATTTCTTTCTTTCTTTTGTTTTTTTCCCAGTCTCACTCTGTTGCCCAGGCTGGAGTACAGTGGTGCGATCTCAGCTCACTGCAGGCGCCGCCTCCTGGGTTCACGCCATTCTCCTGCCTCAGCCACCTGCCACCACGCCTGGCTATGAATTCTATGGTATTTCTTAATCTAATCTAAATTGTTTATTTGTACATAACCGTAGGCCATCTTATGCTGTTATTTAATTTCTCTTGAGGATATACTTTTGTTCCTTATAGGCAAGGGTCATTTTTTACATGACTTTTTACTCCCTTCAATATCAAGATCAGGCATCAGACACAGGAGCTGGGCGCCGTGGCTCAGACTTGTAATCCCAACACTTTGGGAAGACTAAACGGATGGCTTGAGCCCAGGACTTTGAGACCAGCCTGGGAAACATGGTGAAACCCCATCTCTCTCTCTTTTTTTTTTTTTTAAGAGAGATCAGATACATAACAGGTCCTTAATATATCTACAACAAATTAGGGGAAAATATGAAATTTTTGGACAGCAAGAAACATATTAAAATTTAACTTCAGCAAACTGTCAGGAGTTGGGAATGAAGTAGAACCCAAAGTCGAACCCTCTTGGGGTTTGTAGTCTAATGAAGGGAGATAATTAGACAATCACACATAAATACCCTTTAACACAAGTGACTGAAAAAAAACACTATAGGCTGGGCATGGTAGCTCAAGCCTGTAATCACAGCACTTTGGGAGGCAGAGGAGGGCGGATCACGAGGTCAGGAGATCCAGACCATCCTGGCCCATATGGTGAAACCCCGTCTCTACTAAAAATACAAAAATTAGCTGGGCATAGGCCGGGCGCGGTGGCTCACGCTTGTAATCCCAGCACTTTGGGAGGCCGAGGCGGGCGGATCACGAGGTCAGGAGATCGAGACCACGGTGAAACCCCGTCTCTACTAAAAATACAAAAAAAAAAAATTAGCCGGTCGTGGTGGCAGGCGCCTGTAGTCCCAGCTACTCAGAGAGGCTGAGGCAGGAGAATGGCGTGAACCCGGGAGGCGGAGCTTGCAGTGAGCCGAGATTGCGCCACTGCACTCCAGCCTGGGCGACAGAGCGAGACCCCGTCTCAAAAAAAAAAAAAAAAAAAAAATTAGCTGAGCATGGTGGCACGCACCTGTAGTCCCAGGTACTCAAGAGGCTGAGGCAGGAGAATTGCTTGAACCTGGGAGGTGGAGGTTGCAGTGAGCTGAGATCGCACCACTGCACTCCAGCCTGGCAACCGAGTGGGACTCTGAAAAAAACAAAACAACAACAAAACCCACTATAGTTGCAGAGAGTGTTATCTATACTGAAATTTACTAGGTAGTTTGGGAAATTAAAATCTTATAAAGGAGCTGCCAGTCAGGTGCAGTGGCTCGAGTCTGTAATCCTAGTACTTTGGGAGGCCGAGGTGGATGGTTCACCTGAGGTCAGGAGTTCAAGACCAGCCTGGCCAACATGGTGAAACCCCGTCTCTACTAAAATATAAAAATTAGCCAGACATGATGGAGGTTGCCTATAATTCCAGCTACTTGGGAGGCTGAGACAGGAGAATCACTTGAACCTGGGAGACGGTGGTTGCAGTGAGCCGAGATCAAGCCACTGCACTCCAGCCTGGGCAGCTGAGTGAGACTCCATCTAAAAAAAAAAAAAAAAAAAAAAAAGGAGCTGCTAGGCCAAAATCGGTTTGCAGCTTCCTTGCTGCTTCCTTCCACATCACTCCTGCAAGGAACAGGGAACTAAAACATCTACATAAACCTGAATTCTCAAATCTGAATGAACCTCACAGTTCCCTAGCCAGCTTGTTAAAACACACATTGCTAGGTGCCCCCCGCCCGTTTCTCATTCAGAAGGGCTGGGTAATGTGCATTTACTCAGTAATTTGCATTTACAACAAATAATAAGAGACCCTGATACCTCTGGTCTGGGGAAGAAACCCAGAGAATTTATGGGCTGGACCTTCTTGGAAACTTCTCATGGGCACTGATGTACATTTTCTGTATGTCTTTTTTTCCCATGTGCATATCTGTTTTTTTTTGTTTGAGACAGAGTCTCGCTCTGTCACCCAGGCTGGAGTGCAGTGGTGTGATATCAGCTCACTGCAACTTCCACCTCCCAGGTTCAAGCCATTCTCCTGCCTCAGCCTCCCGAGTAGCTGGGACTACAGGTGCACGCCACCATGCCCAGCTAATTTTTTGTATTTTAGTATAGATGTGGTTTCACTGTGTTGCCCAGGCTGGTCTGGAACTCCTGAGCTCAAGCAATCCACCCACCCTAGCCTCCCAAAGTGCCGGGATTACAGGCGTGAGCCACCACACCCGGCCCTTGTTTTTTTTTTTTTTTCATGTAGACTGCAGTCTCCCACAGGGCAGGCAGTATTTTATTGAGGATATACTTTTGTTCCTTATAGGCAAGGGTCATTTTTTTTTTTTTTTTGAGACAGAGTCTCGCTCTGTCCCCCAGGCTGGAGTGCAATGGCGGGATCTCCGCTCATTGCAAGCTCCGCCTCCTGGGTTCACGCCGTTCTCCTGCCTCAGCCTCCCAAGTATCTGGGACTATAGGTGCCCGCCACAACGCCTGGCTAATTTTTTGTATATTTAGTAGAGACGAGGTTCCACTGTGTTAGCCAGGATGGTCTCGATATCCTGACCTCGTGATCCACCCGCCTCGGCCTCCCAAAGTGCTGGGATTACAGGCTTGAGCCACCATGCTCAGCCAGGCAAGGGTCATTTTTTACATGACTTTTTACTCCCTTCAATATCAAGATCAGACATCAGACACAGGGGCTGGGCGCCGTGGCTCATGTCTGTAATCCCAACACTTTGGGAGGACTAAGCAGATGGCTTGAGTCTTTTTTTTGAGACAGAGTCTAGCTGTGGCCCAGGCTGGAGTGCAGTGGTGCGATCTCAGCTCACTGCAACCTCTGCCTCCCAGGTTCAAGTGATTCTTCTGTCTCAGCCTCCTGAGTAGCTGGGATTACAGGCGTGCACCACCATGCCCAGCTAATTTTTGTATTTCAGTAGAGACGGGGTTTCGCCATGTTGGCCAGGCCGGTCTCGAACTCCTGACCTCAAATGATCCATCCACCTTGGCCTTCCAAAGTGCTAGGATTACAGGTGTGAGCCACCAAGCCCAGCCTTTTTTTTTTTTTTTTTCTGAGATGGAGTTTTTGCTCAGGCTGGAGTGCAATGGCAGGATCTTGGCTCACTGTAACCTGTGCCGCTCAGGTTCAAGCTATTTTCCTGCCTGAGACTCCCAAGTAGCTGGGATTACAGGAATGTGTCACCATGCCCAGTTGATTTTGTATTTTTAGTAAAGACAGGGTTTTATCATGTTGGCCAGGCTGGTCTCGAACTCCTGATCTTTGGTGATCCACATTGCTTGGCCTCCCAAAGTGCTGGGATTACAGGCGTGAGCCCCTGTGCCCGCTTGAATTCAATATATCTTTGAAAGCTAGAGAAGAAAGCAAATTGAGTCCTTTTTTTTTTTTTTTTGAGACTGAGTCTCGCTCTGTCGCCCAGGCTGGAGTGCAGTGAATCTCGGCTCACTGCAAGCTCCGCCTCTCGGGTTCATGCCATTCTCCTGCCTCAGCCTCTCCGAGTAGCTGGGACTACAGGCGCCCGCCACTATGCCCGGCTAATTTTTTGTATTTTTTAGTAGAGACGGGGTTTCACCGTGGTCTCGATCTCCTGACCTCGTGATCCGCCCGCCTCGGCCTCCCAAAGTGCTGGGATTACAAGCGTGAGCCACCGCGCCCGGCGCAAATTGAGTCCTTAAAGGCAAAAATAAAGGCAAAAAAATTTGCATTCTTTCAAGTCGTGGCCAAATTAATGGAAATAAGTAGTACTGGTATTCATAGTAGGACCTTCTGAGTAAGCCAATTCTCCTCAATAGGACTGAATTATTCTCGAATTGAAATAATCATCCATGAGGTCTACATTTCATGACTTAGTCCATCCATGCATACAACCCAATTCCTACCACAATCTGAATCAGTTTAAACATGATTGAACGTCACCGTGCAGGATTTATCATATTTGCGACAGGAAAAACATTCGGTTTGGCAGGAAACAAACGATATTACAGGGCCCAAAGGTGAGTAATTGGCCCTAATGACTTGGAAATAAATTTGAATTCACATTGGGTAGGCTGTATAAATACATACTGCATAACTGAATGCCTGGTGCTTTGGGGGGACAAGCGGGGTGGGACTGGGGGCAAGGGGAGGGGAGAGCATTGTTGTCAGCCTCTCCCTTGCAGCTGGTGCCATTCCTACTTTCTCCTCCCCAAGCTGAATGACAGTAGGTTAAAGGAACTGTTGAAGCACAGACAATGAGCAAAGAAAGTGGCAATTCACAGCCTATTAACCTTGGATTTTGGAAGTTGTGCGGCACCCCCCCCCGCCCCCCCGCCCCGATTCTCCACTACAGCTGGCTTTAAAATCACAGCTTTTAAGGATTCGCCTCCAGGTCTACAGTGGGAGTTATGCTTTTGGTTAAGACTGACCAAGAATTGAAAGAATTTCCTAGGAGTCCTGGAAAGGTAACTCAGGTGGAGAAAGTCTTCTTGGTGGATCAGAGATCAGATGCAGGGGCTGGGTGTGGTGGCTTATGTCTGTAATCTCACCACTTTGGATCAGAGTCCGAATGCATAGCAGGGACGGCACTTGGTACCTGTGATTTATGTGCCTTTGCTTCCAAGTGTTCAGAGAAATGGGTATGAAGACAGCAGCCTTATTTCAGAGGACATTGATTGATTCAGTCATTCTGAAAATATTTATTGAGAGCTTGTTCTGCCCTTCATTGGATGCACAGCCAAGAATGGAGCAAAGAGGCCGGCACAGTGGCGCCCGTAATCTGAGCACTTTGGGAGGCCAAGGCAGGTGGATCACCTGAGGTCTGGAGTTCGAGACCAGCCTGGCCAACCTGGTGAAACCATTTCTACTAAAAGTACAAAAATTAGCCAGGTGTGGGAGTATGCACCTGTAATCCCAGCTACTTGGGAGGCTGAGGCAAAATAATCTCTTGAACCTGGGAGGCGGAGGTTGCAGTGAGCCCAGATTGCGCCACTGCACTCCAGCCTGGGCGACAGAATGAGACTCTGTCTCAAGAAAAAAAAAAGAATGGAACAAAGGCTCTGCCCTCATGCAACTTGCAGTCTCAAATGTCTTTCCAAGCTAGGGTGACCAACCTCCCTGGTATGCCCAGGACTGACATTTCTGGAATGTGGGGCTTTCAGTGCTCATACCAGAAAGTTCCTAGCAAATCAAAAGTAGGCTGTTTGTTTTTAAAATTTTTTTTACAGGCCTGGTACAGTGGTTCACACCTGTAATCCCAGCACTTTGGGAGGTCGATGCGGGAGAATCACTTGAGCCCAGAAGTTTGAGACCAGCCTGGTCAACATGACAAGACTCCATCTCTACAAAAAAAATTAAAACATTAGGCTGGGCATGGTGGCTCATGCCTGTAATCCCAGCACTTTGTTTTGTTTTGTTTGAGACAGAGTCTCACTCCTGTCACCCAGGCTGGAGTGCAGTGTCATGATCTCGGCTCACTGCAATTGCCACCTCTCAGGTTCAAGCAATTCTCCTGCCTCAGCATCCCAAGTAGCCGGGGTTACAGGCGTACACCACCATGCCCGGCTAATTTAATCCCAGCACTTTGAGAGGCTGAGGGTGGTGGATCATTTGAGGTCAGGAGTGCGAAACCAGCCTGGGCAACATGGAGAAACCCAGTCTGTAATAAAAATACAAAAATTAGCCAGATGTGATGGCAGGCACCTGTAATCCCAGTTACTCAGGAGGCTGAGGCAGGAGACTTGCTTGAACCCGTGAGGCAGAGGTTGCTGTGAGCCAAGATCGTGCCACTGCACTCCAGCCTGGGTGACAGAGCAAGATTCTGCCTCAAAAAAAAAAAAAAAAGAAAAAGAAAAAGAAAAAAAAAAGGCCAGGCGCGATGGCTCACGCTTGTAATCCCAGCACTTTGGGAAGCCGAGGCAGGCGGATCATGAGGTCAGGAGATCGAGACCATCCTGGCCAACATGGTGAAACCCTGTCTCTACTAAAAATAGAAAAACTTAGCAGGGAGAGGTGGCGGGCGCCTGTAGTCCCAGCTACTTGGGAGGCTGAGGCAGGAGAATGGCGTGAACCCGAGAGGTGAAGCTTTCAGTGAGCTGAGATGGCGCCACTGCACTCCTGCCTGGGCAACAGAATGAGACTCTGTCTCAAAAAAAAAAAAAAAAAAAAAATTAGCTACACACGGTGGGACACACCTGTAGTCCCAGCTACTCTAGAGAGTGAGGTGAGGATCACTAGAGCCCGGGAGATCCAGGCTGCAGTGAGTCCTGACCACACCGCTGCACCCTACCTTGGGTGACAGAGTGAGATCCTGTCTAGAAAAAAAAAAAAAGTTTTAGAGGCAGACTTTCTCTATGCTGCCCAAGCTGAGTTCAAGAAATCCTCTTGTCTCAGCCTCCTGAGTAGCTGGGACTGCAGACATGTGCCACCACGCATGGCTCATGTTTGGTTTTTCAAATTATTGTCAAGTGTTATAAAAATTTGAGTTGTTGCCAGGCGCGGTGGCTCACGCTTGTAATCCCAGCACTTTGGGAGGCCCAGGAGGGCAGATCACGAGGTCAGGAGATAGAGACCATCCTAGCTAATACGGTGAAACTCCATCTCCACTAAAAAATACAAAAGAAAAAAAAAATTAGCCGGGCGTGGTGGTGGGCCCCTGTAGTCCCAGCTACTTGGGAGGCTGAGGCAGGAGAATGGCGTGAACCCAGGAGGCAGATGTTGCAGTGAGCCGAGATCGTACCACTGCACTCCAGCCTGGGCGATACAGTGAGACTCCGTCTCAAAAAAAAAAAAAGAAGATTTGGGTCTTGCTATGTCTCCCAGGCTGGAGTGCGGTGGTACAATCATAGCTCACTGCAGCCTCAAACTCTGAGGCTCAAGTAATCCTTCTGCCTCAGCCTCCTGAGTAGCTGGGACCACAGGTACCACCATGCCCAGATAACTTTTACATTTTTTGTAGAGATGGGGTCTTGCTATGTTGCCCAGGCTGGTCTCAAGCTCCTGAGCTCAAGTGATCCTCTAACCTCGGCCTGTCAAAGTGTTGGCATTTCAGGTGTGAGCCATTTTGCCTAGCTGATGTGGTGACTTAAACAACAAAAATTTATTTCCTCACGGTTTTGGAAGCTGTAAGACTGAGATCAAGGTGTCAGAAGGATTGGTTTCTCTTAGAGCCTGTCCCTTTTGCTAAAGATAGCTGTCCTCTTCCCGTGTCCTTATAAGCTCTTCCCTCTTTGTGTCTATGTCTTAATCTGTCTCTCTCTCTTTTTTTTTTTTGGATGCAGGGTCTCACTGTCACAGCAAAGCTGGAGTGTAGTGGTGTGATCATGGCTCCCTACAGCCTTGCACTTCTGGGCTCAAGTGATCCTTCCATCTCAGCCTCCCAAGTAGCTGGAATTACAGGCGTGTGCCAACTGGAATGTAGGGTTAAGTTTTTATTTTGAGATGGAGTTTCACACTTGTTGCCCAGGCTGGAGTGCAAGGGCACAATCTCCGCTCACAGCAACCTCCACCTCCTGGGTTCAAGCAATTTTCCTGCCTCAGCACCTGCTGCCTTATAGGCACCTGCTGCCACATCCGGCTAATTTTGTATTTATAGTAGAGACAGGGTTTCTCCACGTTGGTCAGACTGGTCTTGAACTCCTGAGCTCAGGCAATCCACTCGCCTCAGCCTCCCAAAGTACTGGGATTACAGGCATGAGCCACCGCGCCCGGCCATGTGGGGCTAATTTTTAATTTTTTTGTTACAGATTAGGGTCTCACTATTTGCCTAGGTTGGTCTCAAACTGCTGGGCTCAAGCGATCCTCTCCAGTCTGCCTCCCAAAGCACTGAGATTAGAGACGTGAGCCACCGCACTCAATCGACTCTCCTTTTTTTTTTTTTTTTTTTTTGAGACGGAGTCTTGCTCTGTCACCCAGGCTGGAGTGCAGTGGCGCAATCTCGGCTCACTGCAAGCTCCGCCTCCCGGGTTCACGCCATTCTCCTGCCTCAGCCTCTCCGAGTAGCTGGGACTACAGGCGCCCGCCACCACGCCCAGCTAATTTTTTGTATTTTTAGTAGAGACGGGGTTTCACTGTGGTCTCAATCTCCTGACCTCCTGATCCACCCGCCTCGGCCTCCCAAAGTGCTGGGATTACAAGCGTGAGCCACCGCGCCCGGCCGACGCCCGGCTAATTTTTTGTATTTTTAGTAGAGACAGAGTTTCACCATGGTCTTGATCTCCTGACCTCGTGATCCGCCCGCCTCGGCCTCCCAAAGTGCTGGGATTACAAGCGTGAGCCACCGCGCCCGGCCTAATCGACTCTTCTTATAAGGACACCAGTCATCTCAGATTGAAGCTCACCCATATGACCTCATTTTAACTTAATTACGTCTTACAGACTCTATTTCCAAAGTCAGCCATATTCTGTGGTACTGGGGACTAGGACTTCAACGTACGAATTTTTGGGGGGACACAATTCAGTCCAACAGCAGAAGACAGGTATCATTTGTCAGCTGAATATATCTATCCTCATCTTGAACTTTAGATTCACATTTTGTATTGAAAATGTTTGAAAAGCTGCGCATAGTGGCTTAGGTCTGCCATCCTCCAACTTTGGGAAGCCAAGGTAAGAGGATTGTTTGAGCCCAGGAGTTAGAGACCAGCCTGGACAATATAGCAAGACCTGTTTCTACAAAAAATAATTTTTTTTTTTTTTTTGAGACAGAGTCTTGCTATGTCACCCAGGCTGGAGTGGAGTGGCGTGATCTCAGCTCACTGATACCTCCGCCTCCTGGGTTCAAGGGATTCTCCTGCCTCAGCCTCCCGAGTAGCTGGGACTACAGGTGCATGCCACCATGCCCAGCTAATTTTTTGTATCTTTAGTAGAGGCAAGGTTTCACCATGTTAGCCAGGATGGTCTCGATCTCCTGACCTTGTGATCTGCTCACCTCAGCCTCCTAAAGCGCTGGGATTACAGGTGTGAACCACTGCGCCGGGCCAACGAGTTTTTGTTTTTTTAGGGTCTGTTGCTGAGGCTGGATTTGAACTCTTGGACTCTAGGGACCCTCTGGTAGAACCTCCTGAAAAGCTAGAACTACAGGTATATGCTGCCATGCCTGGCTAACATAAAAGTATTTTATTTCCTCCTCTCTGCTTTGGATAGTTCACAAAAAGAGTTCTGGCTGGAAAGCCAAATAGAGATATTTTAAATGCCACTTGTTAAACATTTTCACTTCCTCAATAATTGCAACTCCTTGCTGGTAGCTGGCCTATTTGAAAGGGTACCTCAGATGCAGAGAATGATTTTTGAACAAAATAGTAAATGGCACAGTATCACATGTCAATTTATGTATTTATGTATGTACGTATTTATTTTTTGAGACAAGGTCTTGCTCTGTCATCTAGGCTGGAGTGTAATGGCATGATCGTGGCTCACTGCAGCCTTGACTTTCTAGGCTCAGGTGATCCTTCCACCTTAGCCCCGTGAATAGCTGGGACTATAGGCATGAGCCACCAAGCCTGCTTAATTTTTTTTTTTTTTTTCGAGATGTAGTCTCACTCTGTTGCCCAGGCTGGAGTGCAGTGCTGCATGAGGTTGGCTCACTGCAACCTCCGCCTCCCAGTTTCAAGCAATTCTCTGCGTCAGCCTCTGGAGTAGCTGGGATTACAGGTGCCTGCCACCATGCCCAGCTCATTTGTATATTTTTGGTAGAGATGGGGTTTCACCATCTTGGCCAGGCTGGTCTTGAACTCCTGACCTCATGATCCACCCGCCTTGGCATCCCAAAGTGCTGGGATTACAGGCGTGAGCCAGTGCACCTGGCCTTTTTTTTTTTTTAAGACATGGCGCCTGACTATATTGCCCAGGTTTTTTTTTTTTTTTTTTTTTTGAGACAGGGTTTTGCTCTTGTTGCCCGGGCTGGAGTGCAGTGGCGCAGTCTCAGCTCATCGCAACCTCTGCCTCCCGGATTCTATCACTTCTCCTACCTCAGCCTCTGGAGTAGCTGGAATTACAGGCATGTGCCACCACACCCAGCCAATTTTGTATTTTTAGTAGAGACTGGGTTTCTCCATGTTGGTCAGGCTGGTCTAGAACTCCTGACCTCAGGTGATCTGCCTGCCTCAACCTCCCAAAGTGCTGGAATTACAGGTGTGAGCCACTGCGCCTGGCGCCCAGGCTGGTCTTGAACTCTGGGGTTCAAGTGATTCTCCCACCTTGGCCTCCCAAAGTGCTGGGATTATAGGCATGAGCCACCTGGTCTGGCCCATTTACTTATTTAACAAGCATTTATCTCCTATGGGACAGGTACTTTGCTGGGTAAGTGGGGAGATGTAGAGTAGAAGTAATGTGAATATGACCCTTACATCTGAGGACTGGGAAAATCTGGGACAGTCCCAGGCCTACTGACATGACTTGCAAAATCTCCGGTCTCCAAGGATCTGCTCTATAGTAACTTCCAAAAATGTGGCTCCTTCCTTCTGGTTTTTCTCACCTTCTAGGATAAGAGAATTCCAGGGGACCTATTTTGGGTCAAAGGATGCTTTGGAGATACAAACTCTATCAACTGGTCTCATCTTCAAAAATATCAATTCAAACACTCAGAGTGCCAAAAGCATAACTGTGACCAATGTGTGTCCTATTTATATCTGTCTGTCTGGCTGTCTCTTTTGAGGTTTCTTTTTTTGTTTTTTTAGAGCTAGGGTCTCGCTCCGTTGCCCAGGCTGGAGTTCAGTGGTGCGATTAGAACATAGCTCACTGCAACCTCAAAGTTCTGGACTCAACTGATCAGTCCTCCTGCCTCAGCTCCCAAGTAGCTGGGACTATTGTGCCTGGCTAAGTTTAACATTTTTTTTTTTTTTTTTTGAGATGGAGGTTTTTTTTTATTTTTTGTCTGTTGCCCAGGCTAGAGTACAATGGTATGTTCTCGGCTCACTGCAACATCTGCCTTCTGGGTTCAAGTGATTCTGCTGCCTCAGCCTTCCAGGTAGCTGGGACTAAAGGTGTGTACCACCACACCTGACTAATTTTTTTTTTTCTTTTTTTTTTTGAGACGGAGTCTCGCTCTGTCGCCCAGGCTGCAGTGCAGTGGCGCAATCTCGGCTCACTGCAAGCTCCGCCTCCCGGGTTCACGCCATTCTCCTGCCTCAGCCTCTCCGAGTAGCTGGGACTACAGGCGCCCACCACCATGCCCGGCTAATTTTTTGTATTTTTAGTAGAGACGGGGTTTCACCATGGTCTTGATCTCCTGACCTCGTGATCTGCCTGCCTCGGCCTCCCAAAGTGCTGGGATTACAAGCGTGAGCCACTGCGCCCGGCCTAATTTTTGTATTTTTTTTTTTTTTTTTTGAGACGGAGTCTCACTCTGTCGCCCAGGGTGGAGTGCAGTGGTACAATCACGGGCTCACTTCAACCTCCACCTCCCGGGTTCAGGTGATTCTCCTGCCTCAGCCTCCTGAGTAGCTGGGGTTACAGGCACCTGCCACCACACCCAGCTAATTTTTTTTGTATTTTTAGTAGAGACCGGGTTTCACCGTGTTAGCCAGGATGGTCTCGATCTCCTGACCTCATGATCCACCCGCCTCGGCCTCCCAAAGTATTGGGATTACAGGCGTGAGCCACCGTGCCCGGCCAAAATGTTTTTTTTTTTTTTAAATGAGTGTTTGACAATTGAGAGAAAGACCAAAAGCAGGAAATTAATAATCCACTAAGTTTCAGTCACAATGTAACTGCCGATGTTTGAATCTTTTCTGTTTCACTCTGTGTGTCTGTGTGTAGGATCAGAAAGGGAGATGGTACTGGGTTTCTGAAAGGCATGGGTGAATCTTGGGTTTTGGAAACATTGAGATTTCAGAAAACAGAATATAAATTGTAGATGTCCCAATTTGGCAGGAGATAAGCTCTGTTTTTGTTTAGAAAATTCTATAGATTCATAGATAAGAAACTATGGGCAAAAGTGTTTGATACGGAGATCAACCAGTATTTAGGCAGGGACCATGTCTGTGAAAACCTCGAAGTGTGCAAGTTGGGGTAAAAGAGAGAGTAGCTCTAGACTGAGCTGGACTGGTCTATAATCCAATGAATCTCTAGGATTCTGATCATGAAAAGGTTATTTTCTCCTTTCCTGCTCACTTCTGTGGCCCTGACAGAGGGAAGAACTAGTAGCTTCTGTGGTAGACTATATATATATATTTTGTTTGTTTGTTTGTTTGCTTTTTTGCTCCCTGGAGTGTTTGTCTCCCTCCCTTTTGGGTAACAAAATCTGCTCCACCCCCCATGCCCATGGTGGGAAAGGAGTTTTCTTTTTTGTTTTTTGAAACAGTCTCGTTCTGTTGCCCAGGCTGGAGTGCAGTGGCGGGATCTTGGCTCCATGCAACCTCTGTCTGTCGGGCTAAGCGATCCTCCCACCTCAGCCTCCTCAGTAACTGGGATTACAGGCACATGCCAGCATGCCAGGCTAATTTTTGTATTTTTAGTAGAGAGGGGTATTGCCCTGTTGGCCAGGCTGGTCTTGAACTCCTGGGCTCAAGTGATCCGCCCGCCTCGGCCTCCCAAAGTGTTGGGATTACAGACGTGAGCCACTGTGCCTGGCCGCAAAGGAGTTTTCTTTGGAGCTGTCATCCCTGCTGTTTGGAGAGGGTGACAGAAGAAGGAAATGCTGAGATGAATGGAGAAAAAGAGAAGGAAGGAATGAAGGAAGGACGATGACATCCTTTGTAGCCCTGAACCTCAGACTCTGGGTTTCCAGATAGGTGAGCCAAGCCCCTCTTCCTTTTTTTCCATAAGCCATTTTCATCTGGGCTCCATTCACTTGCAACTGAAGGCATCCTGATTCATACAGCTCCTCCCCCTCTTTCCCTGCCTACTCACAGGATCCCTGTAATCCCTATACCTCAGTTTCCTCATACTGATCCCCTGTGGATTAGTTGATAACTGATAAAGTTGATTTTTCCCACCAAACACAGAGTACAGTATTATTATAAACAGTAACTTCTATTCTTAGGAACTGCAGGTTTCCCGTCTTGGCTGCTTTACCAGGGTTTCTGAATCAGGGCCAGCTCTCTTTCAATAACACAAGACACAATCTAAGCAGAATAGTAATGATAGTCCAAAATTTTTACACAATCCAAAGTACCAGCGACTTTCAGTGACTTGTATAAACGAGGTCCACAGACGACCAGTAGGGTT
Organism: Nomascus leucogenys; assembly: GCF_006542625.1. Classification (NCBI taxonomy): domain Eukaryota; kingdom Metazoa; phylum Chordata; class Mammalia; order Primates; family Hylobatidae; genus Nomascus; species Nomascus leucogenys. Next base: position 63,682,930 of record NC_044388.1, read on the forward strand.
GAAAACATCATTTTATTGTATTTGGTTTGTGCTGTGGCATTTTATTGAGGCTTGACAAATAAGACTATAATTCAGGGACAGGAAGCACTGAATAACAAAAAGAACTAATGTCTCCCTGACATCACTCACTCTTAAGAGGGCTGTTTACATCCGAGTTTACCTCCTAGTGTGTTTTAAAATACTCTTGCAAATCTCAGTTGGCTCGAAATAGCTGTTCTACGTTCTTTCAATGGAAGCCCCCACCCTCTGAGTACACTGGTTCACAGTTATTTATAAACCTGATGTCACTCAAATATTATTTTTACATCCCTCTCCTTACTCCCTCACATATGAAGATAGATCTATATAAAATTAGAAACTTCACATAAGGTATTCAGTCACTTAGGTAGGAATTATTGTCAGTCAGCAATCATTTATGAAGCATAAATTCATCATATTGGGTGAAGCATGTCTCTAAAACTGTTCCGTGGTAACCATCTCTTTCTTCTTCTTCTTTTTTTTCCTTGGTGTTCTGAGGCAATTTAGGAAAAGCAATGAGGGCTGGGGGCTGGACTTAAAAGGTCTGTTTTTTAAATTTTTTTATTTTTCAAGACTGAGTCTGGCTCTGTTGTCCAGGCTGGATGGAGTGCATGATCTCAGCTCACTGCAACCTCCACCTCCCAGGTTCAAGCGATTCTCCTGCCTGAGCCTCCTGAGTAGCTGGGATTACAGGCGTGCACCACTACACCCAGCTAATTTTTTGTATTTTTAGTAGAGATGGGGTTTCACCATCTTGGCCAGGCTGGTCTCAAACTCCTGACTGCATGATCCTCCTGCCTCTGCCTCCCAAAGTGCTGGGATTACAGGCATGAACCACCATACCCGGCAGAGCTCTTTTTCTTTTTCTTTTCTTTCTTCTTTCTTTTTTGAGACAGAGTTTCACTCTTGTTGCCCAGGCTGGAGTGCAATGGCATAATCTCGGCTCACCGCAACCTCCACCTCCCAGATTCAAGCAATTCTCGTGCCTCAGCCTCCAGAGTAGCTGGGATTACAGGCATGTGCCACCACGCCCAGCTAATTTTGTATTTTTAGTAGAGAGAGGGTTTCTCCATGTCGGTCAAGCTGGTCTCGAACTCCCAACCTTAGGTGATCCGCCCGCCTCGGCCTCCCAAATTGCTGGGATTACAAGCATGAACCACCGTGCCTGGCCAGGCCCAGCTCTTTCTTAAAGAAAGATTTCTTTGATCAAATTAGTTTGTAAAACTATATGCCCCTTTGGGGATTTCTAAAAACCCTACAGTAAAGTAATCGAGTTATCTTTATTATAAGGTAGCAGTCTGCAAATTTATTTCATCAAAGAATTACTTTCTTTTCAGTCCCACCTAGTAACATTTCATGGAATCATGTGTTTTGAATCCCATTTTGGAAAACCAGGGAGGTGGCCTGCACGGGGTATGTGGAGCCAAGAGTCCTGAGTTTGACTCTTGGCTCATCCACCAAACTGGTTGTATGACTTTGAGCAAATCACAACCTCTTAATATTTCATTTTCACATTTGAAGAGTGAGGACAGTAATACTTGTCTTGATCTAAGTTGTTTTATGGGTTTAAATGAAATTATTATGACAGTGTGCTTTAAACACTATTAAAGTTACACAAATGAAAGCTATCATTAGATAGCACAGATAAATGAGGTCTTTTTGGAAATTAATAACATACAAGTGTAAAGAAACTTAACCTAGCAACTTTTACTGAATGATTGTGGATTTGAGTTTACTTAGGGGCCAGCACTGAGGGGGAAAAGCAGCATAGTACAAAGGTAAAGAAAGGCAGGACTAGAGAATGTTGGGTGTAGAAATGTCTTTGGGAAATAATTGAATTTAACCCTCTAATTTTTAATTTTATGTTTGTAGAGATGGTGTCTCGCCATGTTCCCCGGGCTGGTCTTGAGCTCTTGGGCGCAAGCAATTCTTCCGCTTTGGCTTTGCAAAGTGCTAGGATTAGAGGTGTGAGCCACCACACCCAGCCTAACCTGCTCATTTTATAAATGACGGACCCAAGGCCTATATCAGGCAGGTGAATGGCATATGGTCACTCAGAGAGTTAATATTAGAAACATCTGATTCCCTCATTGCCAATGGCTGCCTCAATATGAGACAAATCATGGCCCCATCAAATTTTCGATTTAATTAAGAGATACAAGATACTTACATGAGATAATCAGAAAAAAATACAACAGAGAACAATTTTTTTTTGTTTTTGACAGGGTCTTTCTCTGTCGCCCAGGTTGGAGTGTAATGGTGCAATGTCGGCTCACTGCAACCTCAGCCTCTGGCTCAAGCCATCCTCCCACCTAAGCCTCCCAAGTAACTGGGACTACAGGTGCACACTACCATGCCTGGGCCACCACGCCCAGCTAATTTTTGTATTTTTTTTTTTTTTTGGTAGAGACAGGGTTTCACCATGTTACCCAGGCTGGTCTCAAACTCCAGAGCTCAAGTGATCCTTTTGCCTCGGCCTCCCAAAGTGCTGGGATTACAGATGTGAGTCACCACATTCGGCCTCAGAATAAAATTTTAAAGCTCAAAAATTATTGCTGAAATAGGAAGGGCAACGAGAATCCAGGAATGAGAAGGCCAAGCATCGACGCTGGATTGGAAATGGGCCTGAATTTGGGGCCTTGAAGAACGTATAACACTACATTGGATTTAGATAATGCAAGAGGAAAACTAGCAGAGTTCCAGAATGGAATGGAAGATGATGGTAGGAGACTAAATGTTGGGCAATAGTCTAAATAGTTGGGCATTATAGTTTTGGTGAAATATTCAACAGTAAGCATTTACTGGACATCTTTCAAATTTGATGAAGTTTTTGGAGCTTTGGAGGGTATGAGAAATAGACAACATCACCTCTGACTTTAGGGAATTTCCTTTTTACTTGGAGAGAAGAACTAGAAACATTAAAAGTGGAGAAAGTAAACAAATAGGATGCAATGCAAAGGGGTGAAATATGCGCTTTCTTTATGTATGTGAACCCCTACATCTACTTCAAAACTCCTTAACACCTGGTCATCTCAGCTATGTGTTCTTTTTAGCTTCTTTTCTACATTGCTGATATAGTACTTTTTGGAGGTATCACAATCCATTGTAAACTCTGCCTTTTTTTTTTTTTTTTTTTTTTTTTTTTTTTTAACTGAGCTGTGAGCTTCCTGTGTCCTCAGGGATGAGGACAGTGCTGGCATAGAGTCTAATACAATCAATGTACCTAGACATGTTCTCATCCCTGCCCCTCCAATTGAAGAGGTCAAGGCTTTGACATGTGAAAATCATCAGAAGAAAAGCTGCATTTGACTTACAGAAAATGAAAAAGAGGAGGAAAGAGCAAGAAAAGCCTTGGATGGTCTTGCCAAGATGGTAGGGGAAGGAAGTTCATTAGGAGTAGGTTACTTTCACAACAGGAAAATCTTTCAACCACTAAGAAGGCCAATCTTTTTTCTCTTTCAGGGAAAACAACACTAATATTATTTAAATCTTTTGGAAATGAGCAAATTCCTTCCTTTCCCCTGCCCTGAGGCCTCAACTTTACACAATAGTTTTTCACACCAGGTGACCTGGAGTTGGTAGCCCGGCATGGGAGTTCGCAAGCCCAGGACTGAGAAGTCCAGGATCCAAGGTTAGTTAGGGGAACCGAAAAGAAACTCACCTTTGTTCATTAATATTTGCCTAGGGAATGAGGTATCTGCGTTAAACTTACAGAAAGCTGGTTAAAATCTTAACAACGTGGAGATGTGGAGATTCCCAGTATGCCAGTCCTAATGATCAGAAAGTTTTTATAAAACACCTTGGGTGGCCCTAGTGTAGTCTGCCCCATTGGATCCTTCCCAGGAAATGGCACCAGCGAACAAGTTTTGCAGTATTCAGGGCACAAAAGGTCATTTATTTTTCCAATTGTGAAGTGAACATTAAGTAAAATTATTTCATTTCAGATTTTTTGAAAAGGTAAAAATAATAAAAAATACCCTTTCGAAAAGGCTTTTTATTTCGTTTACTGAAAGCTTCCAATAACGTGCCTAGTTTTAAACTAGGTTACTGTTATTTATCACATAATCATCCCCACAGGTTTGATCACCACTAATTTGCAGATGTGGAAACTGACAAGCTCAGAGAGGCTCTCGGTTGCCTTTTGGGAAGTGGCCAAGGTGCGATTTGAATCCAGGTCTCTTACCTCCAGTTTCTGAGACCTTTCTAGACACCAAGGTTATCTCTTCAAATACTGCTGCAAGTAAACAGCTGTGTGAGTATCTAGACTTTTGAAGTAAGCAGACTCTAGGGAATGGGTATAATAAAATATATGGGTATGTGTTCGAGGAAGCGCTTCTGCCACGTTTTATTCCGAGGCTAGCCTGGGAGATCATGGAAAACATTGCTTCTCCAAAACCACAGCGAAAAACAAGGAAATTAACAAGGCAGAATGGCGATGCCAGACTTGACAAAGTTGTTAATAAGGCGAAGGCCCAAAGCGCTACGCCAGGGCCTGCTACTTCATTTGTTTCGGCGATTAAACCAGCACGACAAGGTGCTGGAGGCAGGTAAAAAGCAAGCTCTTGGCTTGATATTCCTGGCACTCGGTGTTCGAGATGTTTCCTTACAGTTGCGTCTCTGTGCGGCTCGGTCTCCATATTCCACTCATTTTTGCCTCAACATTTTGTGGTATTTTATCGCAAAACACGCCCGGCAAAGCAAAGATCCCGTTCAGTCTCTTTAAACACGGCTATCTTTTCTCAGGAGGCAGCCGCCGGGGCTTCACTCCTGGGCCACCAGCGACGTCCTCCAAGCGGGTCGGGAGGAGGCGCGTTCGCGACCGAGGGGCAGCGTGCCGAGCCCGGGCGTGGGGGGGCGTGGCCCTTCCACTCGGCAACCCCCGGCCGCCGCCCACCCCCCGCGTGGGGGCGTGCGCGGCTGCGGGGCGCGGAGAGGGGTGACCTCGGACTACCCTAGGCGTCCGCAGCACGCTCTGTACACAGACGCGAGGCGCTGTCCTGAGGTGACACCGGCTGCACGGCACAAGCAGCAGGCGCCGCCGATCAACTAGTTCGCACCGAGGATTCCTCTTGGTGCGTGGCCCAGTTTTCCTTAGGACGGGCTCCAACCCCTCCCTGACACCGCCCCCCTCACCGCCACGCTCCGAGGCCTTCCCCCGGGAAGCCTCGCGTCCCTCCCCCGCGGCTCCGGGCCGCACGCGCGCGATTCCTCGATTCCACAGGCGGTTCGCGCCGTGGGTGGGGGCGGGGCGCGCGGGGAGGGGGCCGGCGGCCGCCAGGGGAGGGGGGCCGGGGCCCGGGGGGCGGAGGAGGGCCGGCGTGGGGAGTTCCTCGCTCGCGGACCACACGCTCCGCGGGCCAATCCCGAGCCAGCCTCTAGCAGTGTCGCACGCGGGACACGTCCAAGCGTTTGTTGGCACAGCCGGTGAGGGGGAGGGGGCGAGGAGGAGGGAGGGGAGTTGAGTGACAGGCTTTGCGGGGCAGGCTGGGAATTGTAGTTCTCAGCTTCCGTGGCCATAGCCATTTTGTAGTCGGGGGACTACAACTTCCAGAAGATCAAGGGGACCATTCTAAGGTGCCCCGGGAATAGGCGGCTCTCCCCGGGGCCGGGCGTCCTGGGGCACTCCTACCCAGCAGCCCGGCTGCAGGTAGACGCGAAGGCAGTGGTGGGGGCTGGCGTGGGGCGGCCGTGGGGTGAGCGGCAGGCAGGGGAAAGGGGGTGAGGTGGAGCGACGGAGCGTGCCATGCCTTGAGCTAGGGAGCCTCTCTCAATTCCACGCCTGGGTTCGGCGTGGGAGCGACGCCCGAGGGCTTGACTGGGAGGGGTTCGTCGAGGTCGCTCGGGTGTCTGGTTGGCCAGGTTGTGGGGGTGCCCTGGACTGGGCCAGGGGCGGTCGGCACCGGGCTAAGCGGGCGCCTGGCGGCTGAGCGGTGGGAGTTTTCGGCTGGCGCCCGGCGGGGAATTATCCGAGGAGCCCTAACTTGTATAAAAGCAGAGTCCATTTAAAGTTGGGCTGGATAGCCTCTCTCTCATTGGTTAGGGGGCTTGGAAAAAAGAGACTCGGCGAGCCCTCGCTGTGGTGCTGCCGCCGCCGCCGCCGCCGCCGCTGGAGTTGACTCTTCTGCTCGCACTGCTGCTGCAGCACAAACGTGACTTCCAACATTTTTTATTTATCTTTCCCTTCTCTTTTCCAAGATGTAACTACGGATCAGACACTAAGGACCTTCACGTTTCGCTGATGTAGTTTTTGGAGGAAAAAGGGGGGGGAGTGAAGGGCGTCGGTTTTTTTTTGTGTGTGTGTGTATGTGTTTCGGGGGAAATTTTCCATTATGAGTGTTTTACTAAAGTGAATTTTTTTTTGTTTGCTTCGTTCGTCTTTGGCTCTTTTTTTTTCCTTCCCAATTTCGGATTTATTTCAAGGCGAATCTGGCTTTGGGGGAAGAGGAAGAAAAGTCGGATTACAAGATCAACCACCACCAACAACAATAAAAACCACCAGGATATTTTTTTGCAAATTTCTGACGGCTTTAAATTCATGAAGCAATTGTCCCTTTTTGCAATCAGCATTTGGATCTCAGAATGAGCAAGGAAAGACCCAAGAGGAATATCATTCAGAAGAAATACGTAAGTGCTCCTAACAACACATCCTTTGACTTGCAGTTTTAAGCAATGGCTGTGAATGTCAAGTTTATAGATAATTCTGCAGCTGAAGGGTTTTAAACACAGCGTCCGATAAGGCTGTTTCTTTCTTTTCTGAAAGAGGGCTTTTCAAGCAAAGTGGTGTCTGCCTAGTTTGGTTGAAAAAACAGACTGGTGTAGAGATACCTCAAGTGAATAAATTGACCTCGAATGACACAACCATAATCTAGTTTTAGATGAAAGGCAAGGGATTTTGGTGGAGCTTGAGGTGGGGGGGGTGGCTGCGGTAATGTAACTAAACTGCATTCTCAAGCGGATTTGGCCCCGTATTGCACTTTGCATGCAAATGAGCCTGTGTTATTATTATTAATGTTATTTGGAAAAATCGTGTAACGCATGTGTGTTGGAAGCCCTTTAAGTTGCGATCGAGGGTCCGATTATGGCGATCTTCTCTTTGCACTGGCACATCAAATTTAATGTCTGTGGTCGTTTTGGTTTATCTGGTTTGCAGCATAAACCAGTTGGGAATCATGTTACAGCGAATGCATTTGTTGGGATTGACTTTAATAATGAGGCTGGTTTTGTTTAAAAAATTCATGGTTTCCAGTTGTAGGGGAAAAGGACACACACTATGGCTAATGTTTTTAAGTGTGTACGTGAATGCATATGTAACTAACTACAAATAATTTCTCCCTGTTAACTGGGCTTCTGAAATTGGGTGATTATTCATAGATTTAAATGGTTTGGAATAGTTACATTTGTCTTGTGCATAGTACAGCTACGTTTTGATTGGCATGGGGAGTGTTTTTGTTTTGTGTGTGGTGGCTTTTTTTTTTAAGTTTGAGGAGAGGGAGGAAAGGGGGACCGAGGGATTAACCAAATATGCACTCGAGTGATCTGTGATTAGCTGCATGCTTTAAATTAAATAACTCATTTTTTTTCAAAAAAGGCCAAATGAACATACCTTAGGAATAATGCAACGTAAGAGGAAAGTTTCATTTAAGTTGGGTAGACAAATTGGTGTTAATATTTTCCCTTTTTGATCATTGTGCTCTGTGTAATGAGAGATGACCTTCGGGGCACTGGTTTTGTAAAAAATATATTTAATGGAAAAGCTGAATGCCTCTTCAAGAGCTAGCTGATCCTTATCGAGACACGTCAACTTCGACTATGAAAGAAATGCAAGGTTAAATAATCAAGCCCAACTTAGCTGTTCCATAAAGAATTTAAGAATTAAAATACATCCGCATTGCAGAGGGCTGCAAAGGACTAGTTTAAACTCGGGCTGTAGAAACTGCACGGAGGCAACCTTGCCTCGGAGCGTGGACGCCTTCCCGGGGCACGTCCGTTTCGGATGCAGCCACAAAGCAAATGGGGTAGAACTTGGACGAGAACCGCACCCCGCCTCCCATTCCGGACCTCGTTGAGGTGGATAGCAGTGTGGGGTGGGTTTTCTTTTTTATTGCGGGCGTTCAGCGGATCGTGTCTCCGAGACCGGGCGTCCGGCTGCTAGCCCGTGGCTGGCGGCGACCGCGGGAGGCACGGCACGAGTTAATGCTCCGGGAGCAGAGCCGGTGTTCCCGACGTGCTCGAGCCGGCTGCGAAGGGGACGGCGCGCGGGGGTCGCGGCAGGCTGGGCCGGGGCTGGGCGGGCGGGCGCGCGCGCGGCCTATAGGGGGCATACTCCGGGCTCTAGGCGGGCGCGCGAGGCGAGTACCGGGCTACCCGGGCCGGCTCGCAGGCGGGCAGGAGGGCGGGTGGGGCGCGGGGGCGGCGCGGCCTGCGGGGCGCGGAGAGGGGAGAGCGCGCGGGGCGGGGGCGTGGGCGTGCCGGGGAGGGGGCGCGCGGCGCACAGCTGTAGCGGGCGCCCCCCACCGCGCACACGGCCGAGCATGGCGGCGGCGGCCCGGCCGGCTTCCCGCGGCCCTGCCTGCGGGCTCCGACGCAGTCTCGAGAGCAACAGGTTAAGCCGGCGAGACGTCAGCGCGCCCCCTCTCCGCCCCCCGGTTCTTCCCCCGCCGCGCGCCGGCGCCCCAGCCCTTCCTCCCTCCCTCCGCCCCCCGCGGCGCTCGGTTCCCCGACGCTCCCGGCCTAGCTCTGTTGTCATTGTGACGTCACAAAGGGACGGGCTCGGGTGGAACCTTCCCCTCCTCCTCCGTGACGTCAAAAGTCGGGCGGGAGGTTCCAGGCGCGGCGGGGCGGCGGTGGGAGGAGGGAGCGGGGCGGGGGGCGGGGGCTGCCGCAGAGCCGGGCTGCGGCGTGGGAGGAGGAAGAGGAGGAAGATGCGCTCGGCCTCTGCCTTCCGCTCCGGAGCGTGGCGCTTCCCACCAGGTGAGGGCCGGGGAGCCCTAGGTCCCCAAAGGAGTGCCACTGGACCCTGTTCTGATGCCACTTGGGAAGCGGGGAGCGGGGAGGAGGCGCCTCCTTTCTGCAGGAATGTTTTCACTTCCTCTGTTCCAGGTCTCCTGATGGTGTTGCATTACTAGCGTGGTACATGTGTCCCCTCTCCAGTGCTTATGTAGAGAAATGAAAGTATTCAGGCAAAGCTGTGCTTTGTTGGAGGACCGCGTTGTGGATTTGGCCACCTTGTCACTTGAAGTCGTGTTAGGGGTGCTTCAGCAGGATGTGGCCGGATGCCTTTCATGATGATGCTGCACAGCAGCAACTGTTGCTCTTTCTGGAAGCTTTGTGGTACTATGGTGGCGGGGGGGGGGGGGGCTTTCCTTTGCTGTGCCGGCTCTGTGTCTACTGAGTGTTATTTTGGGGGGCTGGACGAAAGGAAGACTTGTCATTGATAAATGTACTGAGAAGAGCGCAGGACTCCTTTAAGTCTCAAGGTGCTCTGGGCTTAGTTCTTCTGAGCAGGGAAACCAGAGACTGGCGTTCTGTTTCCTCTTTTGTAAAATGGAAAAATACCTGCCATTGCTACTTAACTAAGTCACTGAAAAGATCGTGTGCATGGAAGATGTAAAACAGTATGCCTCTTTATAAGTAAGGTGGCATTATTACTTCAGCTGGTGGAAGGCAGCACGTTTCCCACAATTGGTCTCAAAAGCCCGGGATGCCTGCTGAGTTGCCATTTAGTTTATTACCTTAGCAAAGCAGAGTTGGGGGTGCGATTGTCTATAGTAGGCTTTGGGAGAAATGATTGTTATATTTCATAATAAATGATGTCCTTGAGAAACTCATAAATTGCAATGTAATCCTGTCTTAATTGTGTTGGGCACGACTCCCACTGCAATACCTTAAATAACTGAAAACATTTGCCTTTGAAAGCCCCAATCCACTTGGACAATAAAAACAGTTGCATGTTTTGCTCTATAGATATTTTCTGCCATTTCCATCATTTCACTGCCTGGTTATTCCTAGGGAGAATAACAGATAGGATACTGGGGCTTCACCACTATTTGACCTTTGCTTTATAGCAGGTATGAGTTTGAAATAGAAAATCTCTGCCATATGAAGATAGTAATTCATGTAGTTAGCCTGAAAACAAATTGCCAGTTTGATTTTCTAGGACAGCTCAAGCAGAATTTGTACCACTAGGCTGTAAGTTTTAAGTATCTAATTTTCTGATTTGAAAGTGTATGATTTAAAAATTGGAAAAAGTTTTTGTTATAAGCTTCAAAAGGATTTGCTATAATTACAACTACGTAAAATTATAAAGAAAAAAGTAGGAAGAACACAAAATATATAGTTGGCTGGATTTATGAGGTTTTTTGTTTTAAAACTTATTCATCACAAATTGTTCAGTCACGTTATTTTACAGTTGGTGGGGTGGTGGGGAAATTTCCACGTTATTTTATTGCTGTATTTTTTCTTTCCTGGGACGTTTACGTGGCTTTTCAGTTACTTGTTTCTAGTAGTGGAAAATCTTGCTCTGTGTTACTTAGGTGCAGGGCAGTGGCAGTTTAGCTCCTATCACTGTATAGGGACAGTACGGAAGGAAGACACAAGTCCAAAGTGTCACTAAAATTTGAAAGAAAAATTATGTCGACAAGTAATCCAATTTGGTTTATTATCCAGGTTATTATTTTACTGTAGGTTAATAATCTAATTCGTGTGTCCTTGTAGCCACTGGCCCAAATAGACAACTAGAATTATTTGGTACTCGGTAATGCCTGTTTCCTCATAGTGAGTTAAACCAGTCCCTGTTGCTGGGCTGAAGGCTATTGACGCACTTCCAAGTGCCTTGGAAATAACTCCAATGTTAATGTATACCGTACTCCAAAGGTTATTTAAACTTTACTCCTTCAGAACAAGAAAATCTTTTGGAGTATATAACTTATGTCCGTTACCATCAAAATGGAACTTTTTTTTTTTTTTTTCAGGGAAGACACGGGAATGTCATATTAAAAGCATAGTTCGTTAAAACACTTGGTGAAGGCTAACCTAGAGAGCATTTTTTTTTTTTGTTTCCTTTGTTTTGAGACAGGGTCTTGCTCAGCCGCCCAGGCTGGAGTGCAGTGGTTCCTCACTGCAACCACCGTCTCCTGGGTTCAAGCGATTCTCCTGTCTCAGCCTCCCGAGTAGGTGGGATTACAGGCACCCACTATCATGCCTGGCTAATTTTTGTATTTTAGTAGAGACGGAGTTTCATTTTACCATATCGGCCCAGCTGGTCTTGAACTCCTGACCTCAGGTGATCTGCCTGCCTCGGCCTCCCAGAGTGCTGGGATTACAGGCGTGAGCCACTGCGCCCAGCCAGCTGAACATTTTTTTTTTTTTTGAGACGGAGTCTCGCACCCTCTCGCTGTGTCCCCCAGGTGGGAGTGCAGTGGCGCGATCTCAGCTCACTGCAAGCTCCGCCTCCTGGGTTCACGCCATTCTCCTGCCTCAGCCTCCGGAGTAGCTGGGACTACAGGCGCCCGCCAACACGCCCGGCTAATTTTTTGTATTTTTAATAGAAACGGGGTTTCACTGTGTTAGCCAAGATGGTCTCGATCTCCTGACCTCGTGATCCGCCCGTCTCAGCCTCCCAAAGTGCTGGGATTACAGGCATGAGCCACAGCGCCCAGCCAGCTGAACATTTTTAAGCTAGTGGTTTGCCCTTGCTCATGATGGTGTGAGGACTCACACTCCTGACATTGTCTGAATTCTGGCTGCGTTGCTCTAATCGTTCTGATGTTACTGGTCCACGTCTCCCCAAGGATTACAGTAGTAGCCGCTCTCCTAACCACCTTTTACCTACCCATCCTACTTGCCCTGTTGGCTGCAGGACCTCCTGACTGATACCCCAGGACAAAGGTCCTGGGCAGCTCTGGGATGTACCTCTGTCCCCTTTGGCTTTCACCCAGAAGTCTTGCTAAGTGTCAGTTGTTTGTTTCCAAATCTGGTTATTCCAGTTGGGCTTATTATTGTAATTACAGTTAAGTATTATGTCAACCTTGAAAAAGAGTGTGAAAAAGAGCGTGGTGGCTCATGCCTGTAATCCCAGCACTTTGGGAGGCTGAGGTGGGCGGATCATGAGGTCAGGAGTTCAAGCCCAGCCTGACCAACATGGTGAAACCCCAACTCTACTAAAAATACAAAAATTACCCGGGTATGGTGGCGCATGCCTGTAATCCCAGCTACTCGGGAGGCTGAGGCAGCAGAATCACTTGAACCCAGGAGGCGGAGGTTGCAGTGAGCTGCTTGAACCTGGGAGGCGGAGGTTGCAGTGAGCTGAGATCGTGCCACTGCATTCCAGCCTGGGCAACAGAGTGAGACTCCATTTCAAAAAAAAAAAAAAATTTGGGCCAGACATTTATAAGATTTTTGGGAAAATCTGTAAGGACTGTCCACACACATTGCTTTGCAAGTGATTCCCTTTTAAGAACCAAACTTCAGTTATGCCCAGACTTCCCCAACAAGCAAAACAGCATAATGTGGAACAACAGAACGTTCAGAGACTTAAGCTCAGAAAGAAGACCCATGGCCTCATATCAAAAAAATTGTAATTAAAAGTAGATTTGTCTTTGTCAGTTAATATAAAATGTTAGGGAATATCTTTTTTTTTTTTTTTTAAATTGTTTCTTATCTAACAAACTTGTTTCCATTAACTAACCAACTTCTGGTTCTTGTCATCTCTGATAAGAGTGCTTCCAACTGTGTTTAGCCTTAATCCCCGAATGCTAAACTGGACTCCCTGTCTGCTTCATGCCATGTAACATGTAAAGTGTGGATCAGTTTAAAATAGTCCTACTGTGGTGATTGTATTACTTTTGGAGTTAAAATAATTGTGCCATTCACTGAGTGGCAGGGAGCAGAAAGATTAGTAATTTTGCACCTAATTCATGGAGTTCAGAAGCTTGTATCTTGTAATCTGGCAACTTTAATTATATATTGTTTTACTTGTGAGATACTGTGGAAGGTCTGTTCCATTTTAAATCCTTAAGCCTTACCTGTTAATAAAAGTGAAACCAAATGAATCTGTTTTTTCATGTGCTCAATTATCTTTTGTTTTTTTTCCGTCTTCCCGATAACTGTACTCTTTATATCCTGTGACTCCCTAAGACAAGCTTCAATTGCTTTTCCAGGCCCCCAGTCTTTGTTTTTCTGATTCCTTTTGTCCGTAAACCTTTTCCATACTTGCCTCACCCTTGCAGGCATCTTTCATTCTAGGAGGTGAGAACTCCATGATATCTGTCTACATTTTTGTAGAATAAGAGTGAGTGAGATTTTATTCTCATTATCCTTCTAGGTTTTAATCTTTCTTGGGACTTCAGACAATCCTATAACCTTCTGCCAGCTTCAGGTTTTTTTAATAAGGATTTTTTTTTTTTTTTTGAGATGGAGGAGTCTCTCTCTGTCACCCAGGCTGGAGTGCAGTGCCGTGGTCTTGGCTCACTGCAGCCTCCGGCTCCTGGGTTCAAGCGATTCTCCCGCCTCAGCCTCTCGAGTAGCTGGGACTACCGGCATGTACCACCACACCTGGCTCATTTTTGTATTTTTCACTATGTTGGCCAGGCTGGTATTGAACTCCTGACCTCATGATCTGCCCACCTCAGCCTCCCAAAGTGTTGGGATTACAGGCGTGAGCCACCGTGCCTGGCCAAATAAGGATTTTTAAAATGCAGTTCTGATTCAGAATAAAATTATTAAAAGTGGAGCTGACCTGTCATTTTGCTCTTGGTGGAAGACTCATGTTTCCAGGACTTCCTGTTCCTGTGACTTCTTGCAGGTGGCTTTTGTCTTGCTTGCTCTCTTAGGCTGTAGGAAAGAGCCCACACAGATTGTTCCAGAGGGCAAAGTATAGATCATTCCTGAGTGAGCAGGGACTGGCAGCTCGACTACCACTCTGGGTCTCTGGGTTTTTTTTACACTTGTACCACAGTTTGTCTTGCCACAGATTCCACTATTCTAAGGGTGCTGCCCACCTCTCCTGGGGCTCCTTTTTCCATTTGAAGAAATGTCCCAGAAAAGCATGGATTATAGAAAACACCTCCAGATGATGACACAACACCCACTTCTCTTAACGGTATTGTGAAAAGAGGACTCAGTCAATTCTGAAATAACCGCCTACATTGTGAGTTTGTCTGAGAAAAGGGGTTTTTGAGTCCATTTTACAGATGAGAAAAGTAAGGTGAAAAACCAGTCAGATGGTTAGTTTTCTGAATTCACTCCCCACTTTTGAGTTCAGAGGACATAGAAGTAAAATGAATGATCAGTGGAGCCCCAGAAAGGGGAGAAGAAAAGGTTGTAAAAGGGACTGCTGGCAGCCTTTGGAGAGGCTTTTTGCTTGAGAAAGTTGGAAGGGCAGTTTTGTCAGAAGTGTCCCTCTCCCCTGCATGTTTGTATTTGTTGTTTTTTGAAGCACCAGTTTGTGGAGCTACCCCCTTATCCCCAGCTGGCTGTCTCCTTGAGTCATCATTGGAAGACTGACATCCCGTGTCCCTTGGGACTGGATGGTTTGTGCTCTTCTAGTTTTACAGATGCTGCCACCACATTCTTGGGTGTATCTGAGGCCCAGCGTGGGCTGCAGTTCTCCAGACTTGCAGGAACTGGTTTGATTTCCCAGGGCTGTTGACTTTTTCTTGTACTTGTATCATTGCCCCTGACTTTGAGGCTTAGGGGACCATGGAGCACTGGGGAAATCGTTTGCCCTCAGTCCTCACCAGGGGCTGGGCCATCCATTAAACAAAGGCTGTCCAGATGTGTTAATGAGGCGGTGTGAGTAATGGGAACATTATACATGATTACTTACATAATCATAGGACAGATGCGGGTGTTAGAGAAAGAGGCACCCTACTGGTGGAAGTTCTTGAGAGCTATTCTTGAGAGCTGGTGCTGCCTAAAAGGTCTCAATTGGATTTTAAGTTCTAATTTTGTAAGTCTGTCAAGCTCCACCACCCATGAAGAGGAAGGCCAGTGAACACTGAAATATTATCAACAGCAGTGTTTATTTACCGTGCTCCTAGAAGGTTAACAAAATACATAGCCACAGGGCCGGGCGCGGTGGCTCACGCCCGTAATCCCAGCACTTTGGAAGGCCGAGGTGGGCGGATCACTTCAGGTCAGGAGTTCGAGACTAGCCTGGCCAACGTGGTGAAACTCTGTCTCTTCTAAAAATGCAAAAAAGTTAGCCAGGCGTGGTGGTGAGCACCTGTAATCCTAGCTACTTGGAAGGCTGAGGCAGGAGAATTACTTGAGGAGGGTGGAGGTTGCAGTGAGGTGAGTGAGACTGTCTCCAAAAAAAAAAAAAAAAAAAAATTACATAACCACAGTTTTGCCCCTCCATGCTCCCAGTAAGAGTCTTCCGTCATACACATTGGTAAACTAGGAATTCTTTTTTTTTTTTATTTTTTTATTTTTGAGACAGAGTCTCGCTCTGTCACCCAGGCTGGAGTGCAGTGGCGTGATCTTGGCTCACTGCAAGCTCTGCCTCCGGGGTTCACGCCATTCTCCTGCCTCAGCCTCTCCGAGTAGCTGGGACTACAGGCGCCCGCCACCACGCCCGGCTAATTTTTTGTATTTTTAGTAGAGATGGGGTTTCACCGTGGTCTAGATCTCCTGACCTCGTGATCAGCCCGCCTCAGCCTCCCAAAGTGCTGGGATTACAGGCGTGAGCCACTGTGCCTGGCCCAATTAGGAATTCTTAATAGTAACTTTTTTCGGGGGAGGTGAGGAGGAGGAGTGAAAAGGATGGGTTGTGTGACTCTTGTCTACCTGGAGACCTGGTTTACTGGGACAGGAGAATGTGGGAGATCTTTTGACACCCAGTTTATTGATCTCTTTTTTTTTTTTTTTTGAGACGGAGTTTCACTCTTATTGCCCAGGCTGGAGTGCAGTGGCACAATCTCAGCTCACCACAACCTCTGCCTCCCAGGTTTAAGCAATGCTCCCGCCTCAGCCTCCCAAGTAGCTTAGATTATAGGCACACACCACCACGCCTGGCTAATTTTTGTATTTTTAGTAGAGACGGGGTTTCACCATGTTGGTCAGGCTGATCTCGAACTCCTGACCTCGTGATCCGCCCGCCTCGGCCTCCCAAAGTGCTAGGATTACAGGCGTGAGCCACCGCGCCCGGCCTATTGATCTCTTACAATCTGGGTGGTTCCGTCTCCATTATTTCTCAGCCACCATTTTGGTGAGAGCTTGGTCTGAAGTGGTAGTGTATTATCTCTCGGTTTCGGCCAGCTGTTAGAGTGTTTGGTGCCTGTGGGGGCAGAAACAGGTGCCAGGAGGAAATGAGAAGGGATTAGGACTGAGCATGTGTTTCTTGCATTTAGTCCTTCTATAGGCTTGCAGAAGGGGGCTGAGTGAATGCTTATTCTGTTAAGCAGCAGACTTGTGTGCTTTGTGTATACGCCTTATTACTGCTACTAAATGGACCTAAGTAATGAAATGCCTCAGATTTGGACAGGCTTGTGAATACATGGGGTACCTCTGCAGTAATGGACAAGGTTGGGAATGTGAGCCTAGTTCAAGTTTGGCCTTGTGTTAAACTGGCTGTGTGATTCCAGGCAGGCTATACAACCTCGCTGAGCTATTTCCTCATCTGGACAACTTATTTCGTGTACTTCACAGGCTTGTTGCTGGGACAGGCAGGGGAATTTTTGATGTGAAAGCACTTTGTAAACTGCATACTGCTGCACAAATGCTCAAGGTATTATTACCCAGTTGGAAATCACCAACCTGGAGACATCAGGCCTGCCGGCGGCCTTCCTAGCTGACTCAGATATAAATGAATCAAATGAATTCTGCACTTTGATTCTTAATAAAGCAAGCTGATAGCAAGTAACAGATGCACTTTGGGATACAGAACAAGGCTTTACGGATTAGAAGGTGATGTAATCACCTTCCACCTCTGTCCTATATTAGCCAACACTTGAGTCCTAAATACACCTGGATGGGGAATTGGAAAGAGGGATAGATTGAGAATTAAGATTGGAGTGGCACTGAATCTGTGCACGAAGATGTTTAAAGAAGACATAGTCCTCGAAATTAAAAATCTGATTATGATGTGATCGCGATTCTTTAGTGGCTCTCTGGTCCTCAGGATCGAATCTAAACCAACTTTGTTCCCAGCATGGCATAAAAAGCCCTTCTTGATGTACTCTGGGCTTATCCTGCCACCCATCCACTTCACACATCTGGGGCTTCAGCTGAGCCCAGCATTTTGTTCCTCTGCTTGCTTGGTGAATGGATTGCCTGAGGAGCCCACCCTGTTTACCCAGTTTGGCAGAGCCAGGCTCTTTCTCCCTGTTGGCTGGTCTCCTCACACTTTATTTGTAGGTGCTGGAGTTACTTGCTTACATGTCTCTCACCCTATTAACCCCACAAGAGTAGGGGCTGAATTTATGTCATTGTAGGTCAGTGTTAATGTCTAATATATAGTATGCATTCTAGGAATATTTGAGTTCAAGTTTGGTGGAGTATTTCGAATATTACTTAGTAGTTAAGATAGACTTAACTGATCACAATTTTGGGTGCTATAATTTTATAGTTGAGAATTCTTGAGGTTTCTAGTACTGTTGTTAAGTGACCTGCTTGTGGTCGCATATTTTATCAGACACAGCTGGGGCGTGAAATCCAGGCCCTGATACAGTAGAAGGCCCTCTCTGTTACTGCCTTTGGAAATACTTTTCTTTTCAGGGGGATTTTCAGTTATCCATGGTAACTGCAGTAATTGATTCATTTTCATGGAAAAATAAAATCCACATGTAATCCCCGTACCTAATTAAGCCAATAGCATTTTACTGTTGTGCAGATGGCCTTTTTTGCTTAATAAGAAGTGATTCAAATCAGACAAGTACTCAAAAGATAGAAATCATTGAAATCACATACTGAACATTCCTCCACTTGTACATACAGTTTTATATATATGGGCCATGCTCTTTTTTTTTTTTTTTTTCGAGACGGAGTCTCGCTCTGTCACCCAGGTTGGAGTGCAGTGGCGCAATCTCGGCTCACTGCAAACTCCGCCTCCCGGGTTCACGCCATTCTCCTGCCTCAGCCTCTCTGAGTAGCTGGGACTACAGGCGCCCACCACCACGCCTGGCTAATTTTTTGTATTTTTAGTAGAGACGGGGTTTCACCGTGGTCTCGATCTCCTGACCTCGTGATCCGCCCGCCTCGGCCTCCAAAAGTGCTGGGATTACCAGCATGAGCCACCGCGCCCGGCTATATAGGCCATACTCTTTAAGTGCTGTATTTTTGTTACCTCCTGTTTGCATTTATAACTTGTCATGGTAATCAAAGACAGTGATTTTTAATGGCTTCAAGGCCGTTGGTTGATAGTTACCACCATTTTCTTGACTCATCTCTTCGGGATGGGTTTTTCACAGATTTGGGGCTGTTGAACAAAATGATGCATGCAGCCTGCTTTGCATGTGTCTGTTTGCACTCAACTCTAAATTCTTACTGTGAAATTACTGACTCAGAAGTGCCCGTATTTACGTTTTGATCTTTCCTAGTACATTGCTTTCTTGGAGAGAGGCTATACTAATTTACGGTCCCACAGGTAGTACACGTTAGGCCAGTGGGTTGGTTTGTTTGTTGGCTTTTAAAAACCAATACAGGCATTTGTAAGAAGTAGTAAAGATGTCAGTTGAGTTTTATTTAAGTTTCTATTTTCTTCCCGTGTCCTCTCTCAGGGCATTTAGAACTAAATGAGATAAGATATGTGAAAGCACTTTGTAAAACAAAATTGCCGTAAGAACACAATGTATTATTAGTCAGAACAGCTCCAGAAGGTAAGGGAAAGGGAGAGCCTTGGGTAATTGTACAATGATGTTCGTTATATGTATGAAATGCTTTTTGTTGTGAGGACATAGAGATACTTAAGTAATAAAGATGACCCACAATCACATTGTTTTCATATGTGATCTCAGCCTTGTTTGTGAGGTGGGCTTTGTATGTTTACAAAGATCCCTTTGGGCTGTGGCTTGGAAGACTGTTCAGTTAAATACAGCTGGCATTTTTTGGTTGCTTACCATGTTCTGACACTGTGTTGGGAGTTTGAAAATATGACATTGCCCTTGTCTGGGGGGCATTTATGGTTTAGTTGGCAGCAGGGATGTGAAACAATGGGAGGAGAGCACTGGCTTTGGAGTCAGACTGAAGTTGAGGATTTCTGCTCTGTCATCTTGGGTAGATCACTTCACCTCTCCAGGTCTCAGTTGCTTCATCTTTGAAAGGGGGAGAATTGTGCCTTCATTATTGGCCTCTCAAGGTCATTTTGTGGGAGGCTGAATCAAATGGTGTGAAGTGCTTTGTGTACTGTGATTATAGCCGGGTGCGGTGGCTCACACCTGTAATCCCAGCACTTTGGGAGGTGAAAGCGGGCAGATCACAAGGTCAGGAGTTTGAGGCCAGCCTAACATGGTGAAAACCTGTCTCTACTGAAAATACAAAAATTAGCCAGGTGTGGTGGCGAGTGCCTGTAATCCCAGCTGCTTGGGAGGCTGAGGCAGGAGAATTGCTTGAACCCAGGAGGCAGAGGTTGCAGTGAGCCGAGATTGTGCCACTGCACTCCATCCTGGGCAAGAGAGTAAGATCCTGTCTCAAAACAAAACAAAACAACAGAACACCAACTGTGACTATTTAGACCATGTTATTATAAGTCTTACAGATTCTTGTGGCTGTAATTCTCCAAGTGCAAGATTGAAGAGGAAACTGTTTCTGGGTCATCTATGCTGATTATAGTATATCCTAGTTGTTGGAGGAAGAGGATAGAAATTCAGATAATAAGGGTGCTTAGCACCTTTCCTTCTCACCAAGGCTTGGTTTTTCTTCTTAACTTACGGCAAAACGCAGTGTGAGTCTCTTTACACCCAGACATATTTTTGGATTGATGGGATTTTTGTCTCCCCTCTGCCTTCCCTGGTTTGTGAGGATGAGGGTAGTGTTCAGAGCGTGACTAAGAAGCAGCATTACTTTTTTGCATACTTTTGAATGAACTACTTTGCCTGCCTTTTATTCTCCAGGCAAGATGTACCCTTAGAGATGAGGTGGAACCTAACACTTGGTTTTACCTAAATTGCCTCCTTTTCCATTCTTACACTGCCCAGAGCACTAAAGTTCTGTTTGTTCTATTTTCAGCTTGTAATAATGTCTTGATGTTGGAGGATGAAAGAGCTGATGTGAATGGAAGGCATTTAATAAGGAGTCATGGTCTGGAGCCCCAGTCAAATTGGTAGCACATGGTTTTCATCTGCCTTGAAGGGCTTGGTTGCGTGGTCTTGCCTTCCCAGAGCTGTGACACCACCAGGCTGGGCCCTATACACAATGCCACGTCTCCTTCTCAAACTGATGATTTGGAGTGGCAAATGCCACTGGCTTTGAGAGATGCCAAAAGAATGGTGGACTTGGCTTCTTAATCTTTTGAAGATCATAAAATGTTTGCTGGGGCTCGCTCATCTGCACTTAGGACAGGGGTTAGATGGGTATGTTGGGGAGATGAGGTTATTTTAGTGGGATTTTGTTTAACATTCGGTTTTAACCACTGTTCAGCCTTCTCACTGGGACTCCTAGCTGGTTACATTTTTTTGAGGGGGGTTAATTTTATATATTTATGTATTTATGCCCCTCATTCTAAAAAAGGATTTAAAGCCACGATGAGCTGTCATTCCAGGAGCAAATAATTTTTACTTAGATCTGACTCAAGTTCACTTTCCAAATGCAAAAAAGGGACAGTCAGATTAAAATATGGACAGCAGAGTAGTTGTTCTTTCATCTCAATGCAGCAGTGTTTGGGCCTGGCAGTGTTTTTTGTTTTTGGTTTGAAGTCTTGACCTAAAATTTAATTAAAGGCAAGTTTTGCTAAATAGTATTGGTATTGACACTCTGACAGAACTTTTAATCTGAAAGAATTTTAAAGATGCGTGAAAGTAATCCCCAGTGATGATTACGTCTTCGAGTGGCAGAGATCAGATTTATATTTAAATACCAATGCAGTTTATCACTTTTTTCCACAGTGCAGGGGGCCAGGGAGCGTCTGGATTTAATAGTGAACTGAACTTGACTTACTTTGAGGGGAGCGATTGGTGGGTGTTACTGCATGATTCAGTGTTCTGTGTCTTTAAAAATGTTTTGAAATGCTCATTCTGTATTGTAATCCTCAAAACTACTTTTAGGATTCCAAACCATTGTGGTTTAAACTTAGCTGGAATCTAAAAGGTGGCTGACAGAGGGAAAGGAAACCTCCTTTAAATAAAGAACATATTTGGCTTGCCTAGGTGTCCCAGAGTCTGGGCTCTGGGCGTATCTAAGCCATGGGCCAAGTCTCATAGTTGAAGAGGTCGGGAAATACTTGTTTCAAATATAAACACCAGCTCAATATAAACACCATCAATTAGTTCTGCAGAAACTCCTGGTACAAATAAGAACTTGCAAAGCTTCATGTTCAATGGAGTTCTTGTCTGGATGAGATAAGGAGTGCAATACTGCACACTCTTCTGTACTTGTGATAAATCAAAACTCTAATGATGCTATTAAAATGGGTTTTCTTTTGGCCTTGGTAAGCTGGAGAGCATTGGGATGTGGGGAGGATAGATTTCACTTGGAAATATCTGAAGCAAAAAAGTGGTGGCTTTTTCTTCTTTCTTCTAAATGTACTCCTTGCTCTAATTAAGCGATGTCATTGCTGTCCCAACACTGACATACCCCAGGATGAAACACATTTTCTACTCAAGTAGCCTTTTTTTCCCTTGCTTTCTTCCATGAGACTTGCTGAAATTGTCATGTTATTTCTTTCCAGAATTTATTGGAGCATTAGGCAAAAGCCCCTTGGGAGTATAAATAATGATGATTATAAAGAACAGTCAGTTTACCAAGGAAAGCCATTATCTTTGACTTGCAAAGCTTTTACAGCCAAACATTGTTTGCTTACAGTTCTTTAATACAAATGAAGACCTTAATGGTAAGAAGAGTCCTATTACTACTCCCTTTGTACATGGAGGTCATCCCAATAAAGAAAGGACGATGTCACTTTGCTCAGGCATTAACAGCTTGTTTTTCAGGACAGGCATTATATACGGTCTATGAAGGCCTTGCATGGTGTTTTTTCTTCTTTTTTTTTTTTTGAGACAGAGTCTTGCTCTGTGGCCTGGGCTGGAGTGCAGTGGCGCTATCTTGGCTCAGTGCAACAACCTTTGCCTCCCAGGTTCAAGCGGTTCTCCTGCCTCAGCCTCCTGAGTAGCTGGGACCACAGGCGTGCGCCACGACGCCCACCTAAATTTTGTATTTTTTGTAGAGATGGGGTTTCACCACATTAGTTCACCAGGATGGTCTCCATCTCTTGACCTCGTGATCTGCCCGCCTCGGCCTCCCAAAGTGCTGGGATTACAGGCGTGAGCCACTGCGCCCGGCCTGGTGTTTTCTCTTCTAAGGAATGTGGTTTCTGCCATCAACAGCAAGTAATCCTCCTTGCTGAGTGTTAAAAGATTTCTAAAGTTGATAAGGAATACTGAATTTACTTTTGGACTCCCTACTACGTCCTACTGTATATTGTATACCTTATATACAAATTCAGGGATTTTTTTTTTTTTTTTTTTTTTGAGATGGAGCCTCGCTTTGTCACTCAGGCTGTAGTGCAGTGGCGCAATCTTGGCTCACTACGACCTCCACCTGCCTGGTTCAAGCAATTCTGCCTCAGCCTCCCAAGTAGCTGGGACTACAGGCACGCGCCACCATGCCTGGCTAATTTTTATTTTTATTTATTTTTTTTTTGAGACGGAGTCTCGCTCTGTCGCCCAGGCTGGAGTGCAGTGGCACCATCTCAGCTCACTGCAAGCTCCGCCTCCCGGGTTCACGCCATTCTCCCGCCTCAGCCTCTCCGAGTAGCTGGGACTACAGGGGCCCGCCACCACGCCCGGCTAATTTTTTTTTTTGTATTTTTAGTAGAGACGGGGTTTCACCGTGGTCTCGATCTCCTGACCTCGTGATCCGCCTGCCTCGGCCTCCCAAAGTGCTGGGATTACAAGCGTGAGCCACCGCGCCCGGCCTGCCTTGCTAATTTTTTGTATTTTCAGTAGAGACGGGTTTCACCATGTTAGCCAGGATGGTCTCGAACTCCTGACCTCGTGATCCTCCCGCCTTGGCCTCCCAACGTGCTGGGATTACAGGCGTGAGCCACCGTGCCCGGCTTGACTTTGGGGGATGGTTTTGACTTTGTCTGAGTAGGCACTGACATGGAAAAGGTATGTATAAATGAAGAATCTCATGCCTTTTTTTTTTTTTTTTTTTTTTTGCCTGCGAATTTTCTTAAAATTTTTATAGAGGTGGGGTTTTGCTGTGTTTCTTCGGTGGGTCTTAAACTCCTGGCCTCAAGTGATCTTCACCCCAGTTCTTCCAGCCTCTGACACCTACGAATCATTTTCCGTCTTTGTGGATTTGCTTATTCTGGATATTCCATATGAATGGAATCATATAATATGTGGACTTTGTGCCTTTTGTCTTTTAAAATTATGTTTCTAAAATTCATGCTGGAGTGTGTATCAGTACTTCATTCCTTTTTGTGGCTGAATAACATTCCATTGTGTGGATGTATCATGCTTTGTGTATCCAGTCATCAGCTGATGGACATTTGAGTTGTTTCTATGGTTTGGCTTTTTTTTTTTTTTCGAGATAGAGTCTCATTCTGTAGCCCAGGCTGGAGTGCAGTGGCGCGATCTTGGCTCACTGCAACCTCCACTTCTGGGTCCCTGTTCAAGCAATTCTCTTGCCTCAGCCTTCCAAGTAGCTGGGATTACAGGCATGCGCCACCATGCCCGGCTAATTTTTGTATTTTTAGTAGAGACAGGGTTTCACCACGTTGGCCAGGCTAGTCTTGAGCTCTTTATCTCGTGATCCACCCGCCTTGGCCTCCCAAAGTGCTGGGATTTACAGGCGTGAGCCACCGTGCCTGGCCCGTTTGGCTATTTTGAACAATGCTGCGGTGAACGTTTGTGTGGAGGTTTTTGTGTGGATTTGTTCGCATTTCTCTTGGAATACCTTGTTAGAAAAGCATGCATATACATATTACTACTAAATTTATTTTCTGTCATTAAGCTGTGTTTCAGTTCATGCCTCTGAACTGATGTGCTCTGTTCAGCAGAGTCCTATGCTGTGCCCTCCTCTTCTGGGGCTCTAGCTTGCCCTTTGGGGTGTGTGTGTGTGTGTGTGTGTGTGTGTGTGTGGTAGGGGTCCTCATTTTCCTTACTGCCTGTCACTCTCCATGTCACTGTGGGTGGCCAAGAGTGGTCTCATTTCCTCTACCCCTTTGCAAACCGTAAACATTGGTCACACGTGCTTGTGCTGGAATCATATGCTCCAGTGGCTTGATGGTGGGACTTCAAATTTCCTGCATTACCTTAGGTTTTGACTTTCTTGTGGTTACCTCTGTCAACATTCTTTGGCAGAGGACTATGGGGAGTAGAATGACCTAGAAATTATCCCTGATTTTCTTGCTTCTTCCAAGCCTGCTGAACCAAAAATGGTTTTTATTTTTCTTTGAAAAACTACCCTTCATAATGAACTCCATTAAGAAATAGGAGTTCTTCAAAGGAGGAGGGATGTTACTGTATTCTCTTGAGTTCTCTGAATTTACTAGATTCATTTTCCCCAAGTTGGTGTGAAATTGTTGAGATTGGTCCTTACTAGAGTCAGACAATTTTTTTTTTTTTTTTTTTTGAGACAGTCTTGCTCTGTCGTCCAGGCTGGAGTGCAGTGGTGCGATCTCTGCTCATTGCAACCTCCGCCTTCCGGGTTCAAGTGATTCTCCTGCCTCAGCCTCCAGAGTAGCCAGGATTACAGGCACCCGCCACCATGCCTGGCTAATTTTTGTATTTTTAGTAGAGACAGGGTTTCACCATGTTGGCCAGGCTGGTCTTGAACTCCTGACCTCAGGTGATCTGCCTGCCTCGGCCTCCCAAAATGCTGGGATTACAGGTGTGAGCCACTGTGCCCAGCCGGCAATTTTTATTTTTTAGATACAGGGTCTCGCTGTGTTACCCAAACTGGAGTGCCGTGACGTGAACAGAGCTCACTGCAGCCTCAACCTTCCTGGGCTCAAGCGATCCTTCCACCTCAGCCTCCGAAGTAGCTGGGACTAGAGCCGCGCTTCACCACGCCTGGCTAATTTAAGGCAATTTTTAATTGTTAGAAAAACTGTAAGGCAACATAAGAGAAGTGGATGGTGGGGACTGCAAATGTCACGTGGCCTAGTGGTGTTGAGAAGCATTTTGTGAAGCAGAGAGTGCATGTTCTGATTCTGTAGGAGCACGTCTTGGTGTGGGTGGCTTTGCCTTCCTAGAACTAACTGGTGATAAGAAACCTGTAAACACCAGTGTGTCCGTCAGTATTTGGAATCTTGTTTATTACATAGTGCTCAGGTTCATCGTCAAAAAATTCTTTACTAATGGTATTAATCATGCTTCTCACACTCCAGTTTTTCTGGTATGGCTTTCTGTTCCAAATTGACTCCTGTGCTCAGGTCATTAGTTTGGCTTACTAACAGGAGCCCTGACAGCTATATTCAATATTTTTCTCTGCAGTGGCCAAGTAGCCAAGAATTTACTAGTTTAGATACCCACCTCAGTTTAGAAGGTAGGTGAGAGTTACGTGTGTGGTGTGTGTGAGAGAGAGAATATCTAAGAAGGAGTTAATATTTTAAACTTTGCATTGTTTAACTGGAAATCTGTGTTCTGCCGGGCTGCTTTTGTGTGGTGTACCTATAACCTATACACATACTTGTGCCTTTCAAAAACTAACGCCACATCCCTCCTACTAAAATTGCTTATTAGAGCTAATTTTAAGAATTGAGTTAGAACTGCCCTATAATGTAATGCAGAATATTTCCCAATAATGCCTAGGTTAACAATGATAGTCTTGCTGTATTGTGCAAAAAAGGCTTCTGTTCAGACCCAGCTGGGTTTCAGGCTTAATTCATTGCTCTATGGTGGGATCACCACAGCTGCTGTGGGGCCTTTACAAATGCAAAAAAGCTGTCAGTGTTTGTTTCATCAGCTGCATAAGTGATGAGGCCAAGTTGAGGAATCCATTCCAGTGCGCAGTGTGCAGGCTGTAGCTATTATTGTTTACAGAATTAGTGTGTTGGAGCTTTAAAATAGTTGGCACATCGTCTGCCCTTTAAAAGCACAAGACTAAGGAATGAGACCAGTTGGTTGTCCTTGTAATGTTGGCCGGATCCAGCCCAGCCCTTGTCTTTTAACAGCTACTGCTCCGGGCTGTGCTGTGGGACTTGACCACTCTTTGGAGGAAGTGGGGGTGCTTGCTGAATTCTTGTCTCTGTAGTTCTGCATCCCAAACTTAGGTTTGCATTAAAAACAAAACAAAACAAAAAACAACAAAAAAACCCAAACCACGCAGTCATTTAGAGTTCCGTAAGTGTAATTGAGATTTAAAGCCTTAATCATCCTCCCAGCCCCAAATAGGTATAGGACTGTCAGCTGGGATTTCCAATATCTGTGCAGTAACATTCCAGATTTGGCTCTGTGAGATTTGTTTTGTGAAGTGATACTGCTTTGGGACTTGCCCTCATCTCTCCCCATGGGTACAGAAGTTAAGGCTACTTCTTGGCTGGCAGCCAAGAAGCCAGGAAAGCCCCATTGGACAGGTTACTTTCCAGGCAATTAAGGAGTATTCTGCAGGGCTCTCCGTGAATGCTGTCTTAACAGTGTAAGGTGACCCTCTTTCCCAGGGACCTGATGAGCCCGGGCAGCATGTTCACTTGCTTTTGGACTGGGCAAGCAGGAATCTGGGACCAGCATCAATCTGGGACCAGCATCATGGTCATTCACAGGATAGTGTGGGATTGTCCCAGCCCCTCCTTCATTTTAACATCATTTACATTCAGACCCCTTCACCGCTCAGGGGTCTCTGCCCATGGAAACTGGAGGGCATGGGTGGTGACTGGTCTGTTACGGTTTTGAAAGTGGAGCTCGGTTTTGAAAGTGGAGCTCGTCAGGTCTCCTAGCCAACGGGGGTGAATAATTGTGCTTCCTTCCTCCCAGCTGGAAAAGGTCCCAAAGTGCTCTCTCATATTCATAAAAGAGATGGCACGAGGCTTAGTGTCTCCAAATTAAAGGTCAATACTGATCAGCTTTCTCTCAAAGAACTGTCACATATGGTCTCCTGGAGTCATTTGTGTCTTCCCATTTTACCTTAGGAAGCCTCTGGAGCCCAGGGGGACAAGTGTGTCCGATGAATCTCCCGTGGTGTTGGTAGTGAGAAAGCGGATTTTGGGGATCCTTGTATGGCCCCTCTTTAAAGAGCTTTTTAGCACGGTCTCTGCCAAGTATATTTTAACTATTAGTTACAATGATCTTCCAACAGAGAGCAAACAACATAAATAATAGTTGAGATTTTTACTTCTTAACATCTTCCCAAATTCCTTCTCTTTCTCTTTCTTACCCGCACTCTGGAATAGTAGTAATGAAAAGGAAAATAGCAAACCGTGAGCTCTATATCCTCTCCCGCTGGGGGAAGGACTAATTTGCAGGGCCTCATAAGGAAACAGCAGTTTCATGGTCATTGTTCTCAGCCTAGCAGCGCTTGGTTGCACTTCCGTTGCTCAACCTGTTTCTCCTGGCTAGGGTGTTTGTAGTATATGTTGAGTTTTAGGAATCTTTCATCAAAGTTTCTTCTGCTTTTTTGTCATTTTAAGGCAAAACATTTTCTTTTGGTAGCTTGAAAGTTCTACACTCTTAATGTTAAACATTTTTTGGGGGGCAGGGTGAGAAACAGCTTTGTGGATGCATATCTGATTGTGTGTGTTTGTTATTTCGTGTCAGAGTCATCTCATGACCCCAGGAGACCTCCCCAGTGGCCTGCCTCCTAGAAAATGCACTGTTGTAATAACAATCAGGGCGCCAGCTGACCACTGGTTGTCCCTCAGCCACTTATTAGCTGCATGTCCAGGAGGATCACCAGGCCGTGGTTTAAATTCTCAGTGTTCTCCATTGTAATGTGGGGTGCACATGCGTCCCTGAGTGGAGATTAGGTGCTCTAATAGGCACAACTGTGCCCCTTTCGTTGTAGGCATTCTGTTCCACCCGTATATTAGTATTGCTTCTAGCTGCGTGATTGAGGGTTTGGGTTAATGCTGACATATTGCAACTTACTGGATGGCAAACAGTTAAGTTGTCTTCTTTGGCTGTGGGGAGAGATGGTGAATTCAACACTCTGAAATCTGAACACAGTGTCCAAAGAGACCCTGGGCTTCCTGGAGTGTTATTCTCTTACTCTCCTAACCTATTCTCCCACTCCCATGAAAAAGAAAATCTTAAAGCGGCTTATCAGTATCTGACATAAGACAGAGTGAGGCCTTTCCTTTTATCTACATAGAGATAGCTCAAAGATCTGCTTGAGGGGCAGCAAAAGGCATGTCAGCAACCACCAGGAAAGGATCCTGAAGCCTAACCAGCTGGTTATAAACAGCAGTAGGTGCCCAGGAGGGAACCGATACCTTCTGCAAGGGCATCAGTTGTGAAATGGCCTAGGTACAAAGATGTTCTTAGAATCAGGTTTCGAATTATAGTAACATGTAGACATACTCTGAATGCTCTGGGAATGGAGTAAGCTGGTTCTAGTGAATTTTCTGGTTGACTGCTTCAAGCCATGGCATTAACTCCTTATGAAGGATATTTTTTGGCTGTCCTGTCTTCAGAAGTCCGGTGTGATGCACGAACTCAATGGTTGCATTCCCGGGGACCTTATGGAGTGCTTCCTGTCTGTCTGCCAGCACTGTTACTGTGCACTTCTGTAGATAGGCAGTAGGAGGTTTTTGGGCGGTGTGCATGCTGATCCCCAGAGGGTTTGTATTTTACCTACATTCCTGAGGATGTGTTTGTGTTGCTTGGGGCCCTGAGAAAAAACTGCATTCGGCGGAGGATTTAGTAAGAAGAAAGTTGGTTCCATGAAATGTACATCAGCAGCCCCCGAGGATGCTGTGGGGTTGGAACTCCTAAGGCTTAACCGCAGAAGGGATTGGTTAATAGTATGGACAACCCCACACCCCAGAACAGGGGATAGGTGATGGACGACAGTGGGACACCGTTCCTAATGTGCATGCCTGCTTCCTAGAAATTGTGATGAAGTGTGGTGACTCTTTCCTTCTCTGAAAAGACCAAACCCCATCACTTAATATGGAAATTTAAAACCAAACCTCCAAACGCTTCTGACAGCATTTTTGACCAAATTGGCTTTTTGTAAGGGTAGAGCTAGATTTTCCGAAGAGCTTTAAAAACACAGCCTAAAAGCTCATCTTTGTGAACTTTTGCTGTTGTCAACAGTGGATATCTTGCTGCTGCTAATAGAAAATAAAAAAGTTCATTTGCCAAAATGCTTGTCATTTCCTCCTGAGGAGTGCAGCTTAATGCCAGGACTTCATTTAGTCAGAGGGAAATGGTTGCTACCTCCCTGTTAAGCTTCTTTCCATTATCCAGTTGTGGCAGAATGAGTGTTGGGGCAGCCTGGGGAGATGGGGGTAAAATAAAGGAACAGCTAAGAAGTGGTTCTGCAGAATGTGTACTTATATCCGAAAGCCTGTTGGAAAGGATGGTGGCTTTAGAAAGGGTGTAAAATGGGAGGGGGTGGCAATCGCTGAAGCATGACAAGCCTCCGAAGGCCCCTGGGACTTGAACACAAAAAAGGGAGCTTTTTGCAGCTCTTTCACATGCACACGTCTCCCTCTGCCCCATCCATCCTCCCCTGCTGTTTTGTAAATCTCCCAGTTGGAAATTTTTAACATGGGAGAGCTTCTTCCTGTGCTTCAGTTGGCAGAATGCTCACACGCAGCTGCAAAGAATTTGCTTTTCCTTTTCACAGCATCTCTCATTTAAAAGCATTAGTGAGACTACAGAACAAAATAAAAACTTTAGGATTTTTCAGAAGTGGAAGCCAAGTTTAATTAAAGTCAAGGAAGTTGGGGGCTGTAACTCTTTTGTTAAGCCTCTTAAAGTCAGGCGTGTGCGTGTGCCCATGGCAGTCAAGGTAGGAAATGCCAGCGTTTGTTTCTCGTTAGGAAATTTAAAGGCCGTTAGGAAATTTAAAGGCCTACTTGTCTGGTGTGTGCTTGGGGAATGTCCTAGAATTTATCAAAAGATGTGCTGAACCATCATGTCTTTGGTGGCCTCAAAATGCTTGCCAGTTGTGAGGTATTTGCCCGTTTCTTGAGGGAGGAGGAAAACCGTTAAATAGCTTTCTGTCTCCTCCCAGGCCTCTGTAAAACCTCCTAATCTGAGTGCCCGGTTCCCTGTGCTCCACCCTTAGTCCCCAGACCAGGCCACTGGGCTGTGAGCATTCTTGTGGGGAAAAAAAAAGAAGTTTCTGACTTGATAACTGCCTCCTAAAGTTGGATTTTTAATCTTTCAATAGTATTTGAACCTTCAGCATTTTTTTTTTTTTATTTTCAGAGATAGGGTCTGTTGCCCAGGTTGGCATGCAGTGGTGTGATCACAGCTTACTATTGCGTCCTTGAGCTCTTGGGCTCAAGAGATCCTCCTGCCTTACCCGCCCCACCCCCCAGTAGCTGGGACCACAGGTGCATGACACCACACTTGGCTAAATTTTAATTTTTTTTGTAGAGATGACTATTTAAAAATTTTATTTTTTTTGTAGAGACGGGGTCTAGCATTGTTTCCCAGGTTGGGTTTGAGCTCCTAGCCTCAATCATCCCACCTCAGCCTCCCAAAGTGATGGGATTACAGGTGTGAGCCACCTTGCCTGGCCCAGTTTCTTTGCCTAGGAGCCTTTACAAACATTCACAAAGAATATCCAGGCAGCGTTTATGTATGTCTGCAGTGCTTTTACTGGCTGTATAGACCACAGAGTCCAGAAGTGACTTGGATGGGATCCCCAGGAAGGATACTTAGAATTTACTTGACAGACTGAAGATTGGTAGACATGGCCTCAAGTTGAGTTTTGCCAGGAAATTAGTTAGCTTCACTGCAACCTTTTCATTTCTTTCCTGAGTAATTATATGCAGACATTGGTCGAGGTTTTTTGTTTTTTCATAAAGAATATTAACACAAGGGATGTATACAAGGGGAACATACTCATTTCTTAGTCTTTCTGTAGATCCCAGCACTTGTAACTGATGAAATGATTTGCCTCAGGGTTGATCCTTCCTTCCTTCAGTCTGTCCGTCTGTCCGTCCGTCCTTCCATCCTTGACAGACTTTCACTCACGTTGCCCAGGCTGGAGTGCAGTGGTGTGATCTTGGCTCACTGCAACCTCCACCTCCTGGGTTCACACGATTCTCCTGCCTCAGCCTCCCGAGTAGCTGGGATTACAGGCATGTGCCACCGTACCTGGCTAATTTGGTATTTTTAGTAGAGACAGGGTTTCTCCATGTTGGTAAGGCTGGTCCCGAACTCCTGACCTCAGGTGATCCACCCGCCTTGGCCTCTGAAAATGCTGGGATTACAGGCATGAGCCACTGCGCCTGGCCTGCTCAGGGTTTTTCTTGGTCTTCATGTATTTGATCCTATTGGTTAGGTAGCTGCAATCCCTTGCCCTCATTTTACAGGCATAGAATGGGTACTTTATTTAGGAAGGGTTATGATTGCGAGTCATGTCAGGTTACCAGAACTTGAAACTCTACCTTTGGACTTTGCAGCGACCGTGTTATTAAGGTGTTGGCATTTCCTTTAGGTTCTTGCTCTGCCTTGAAAAAGCTGACCAGCGGCCATGCATGGTGGTTTCACTTGTAATCCCAGCACTTTGAGAGGTCAAGGTGGGGAGATCACTTGAGCCTAGGAGTTTGAAACTAGCCTGGGCCACATGGTGAAACCCTGTCTCTACTAAAAATAGAAAAAATTATGGTGGTGCACACCTGTAATCCCAGGTACTTGGGAGGCTGAGGCAGGAGAATGGTTTGAACCTGGGAGGCAGAGCTTGCAGTGAGCGGAGATCTTGCCACTGCACTCCAGCCTGGGCGACAGAGCAAGGCTCCGTCTCAAAAAAAAAAAAAAAAGAGAAAAGAAAAAACTGTGGGACCTTGGGCAAATCCCACACTTTGCTTTCCCACAGTTGTTTTCCTTAGCTGCAAGTATTGTGTGATTGGAACACAGAGTTCCCCCTCCAGAATGCTATGATTTTTGTCTTTCAGAAGTTTGTAGCCTTTCATTTTATTACGCTTTAGTTCTACAAATATTTATTGTCTACTTTGTATTACTTGTCCGATTGGAGATTGTTTTCTCAGGTGGTAGGGAGGGACATGTGTAGGGAGCATGCAGGATTAGGACCAAGGGAGGTTCAGGAGGGCTTGAGGCCAGTGGGTTCTAATCACACAAGAGTCTTGTTAAAATGCAGCTCCTCACTGGGCAGGACTGAAGTGGGGCCTAGGATTCTGCATTTCTAACAAAACTCTCAGGGCCTACACTTCGTGTAGCAAGACTTTGGGACTGACTTTGTTCTTGGTGCAGTGGTTTGCTTCTTTTTTCTTTTTTAAATCTCACATCTCTGTCCCAACCTGAGCATTGAAGGGTAGGGTTCCAAATAAGATCTCTGCTACCAACAGAAGTTTGAAAACTGTTGTTATAGAAGATCCAGGCCTGATGTGGTAGCTCATGCCTGTAATCCCATCACTTTGGGAGGCCAAGGCACGAGGCTTACTTGAGCCCAGGAGTTCGAGACCAGCCTGGGCAACAACAGTGAGAACTCATCTCTTAAAAAAAAAATTCTCCTTTTTCTGAACCAGCAGGGACTGAAGAGACACTCTCCTACAATATAAAGATGTTTAAAAACAGTGATGCAGGCCAGGCTCTGCATCATTACAGTGGCTCATGCCTGTAATTCCAGCACTTTGGGAGGCTGAGGCTGGCAGATCACTTGAGGCCAGGAGTTAAAGACAAGCCTGGCCAACATGGTGAAACCCCATCTATACTAAAAATATAAAAAGTAGCTGGGCGTGGTGGTGTGTGCCTGTAATCCCAGCTACTCGGGAGGCTGAGGCAGGAGAATCGCCTGAAACTGGGAAGCAGAGGTTGCAGTGAGCTGAGATCATGCCACTGCACTCCAGCCTGGGCGACAGAGTGAGACTGTCGCCTGTAGTCCCAGCTACTCAGGAGAGGTTGAGGCATGAGAATCGCTTGAACCCAGGAGGTGGAGATTGCAGCGAGCCAGGATCATGCCGTTGCACTCCAGCCTGGGCAACAGAGTTAGACTCTGTCTCAAAAAAACAAAAAAAAAACAGCAGAAAAACAAAAACAGTGATGCAATTGTAAAGCTTGAGCATTGCTTAAAAAAGCATCTTTTGGCCCAGTGGCTCTCTATGTTGTCTTTTCTGAAGACCATTCTTCGGTTTTCATTCTGGAAGGAAGACAGCTAGCTATAATGCGTTGCCTGCATAGTGTTATCATGCACTTCCCAAAGCTTCCATGTCTTGCTTTAGTAGACGAAGAGCAGTGTCAGGAATTTCTGCGTAGAGCTCTTACTGTTTTGCTGGTTTCTATCCCGAACTCACCTTGAAAGCTTATATAGTTTTTAAGAAAGAGAAGTTCTTACTGGGTAATAGCTACCACTGATTGAATGTATACCTACCTAAATGCTTTATACAGACAGCATTTTACGTATTCACTTCTTACCACATCTCTGTGACTTAGCCATTTCCCCCACAGGCAGCTGTGGAAAGAAAGCAGGTAAAGGGGCCAGGGTTGGACCCCCCCGCCCCACCACTTGACCCCGAATCAGGATGTTTCACTTTGGAGCCTGTGTTTGATTTCACTATCCTGGCAGGTGGTATTACCTCAGGTTTATGCAGCCATAGTCCTGGGTTTGAAGCCTGCCTCTGTCACAATCTCTGTGCCTCAGTTTTCTTATCTGTAAAATGGATGTGATAATTATAGTACCTGGGCCACTCAATTTTGCGTGGCACTGGCTGTACATTTTATTCGTTGTTATGATTTTATTTATTATTCTTGCCATAGTCACTAAGTTTATTTTCTCCCCCTTGCCCCCAGTGGTTCTTTAAAAATCATTCTCTAAAATGTTAAATTAGCAATCTTAATGATTTTTCTTTCTGGAGCTAGGTTAAGAGGTTATATTTATGTTTTCTTATCAACCTACAAAATAAAGCCTAGTAGGTTGCCATCTACAGAGAAAGCAGTTAGGGGATTCAGCATATGGCATTTACTAGATTTTGTGGGTCCTCATTTTTTACCTGCTAAGTTTCCTTATGTAGGCTGGGAGGATTCCTTATGCCTGGAAACATCACAGCTGCATGTCATGGTCTCCCCTACCCTTATTTTAAAATACTTGAGTTTTATTTGTGTGCTATTGAATACACTTAGTGGGGCTCTCTGTAAACATACCCTGAATTTAATAGCCAAATGATGTACACATGGGATGTGCACATAGAATCTCTTTTCCAATTGTCCCTGCTCTATTTTCTCCCGTGACAAACTATAAAAGCAAGGGAGTGATTTTCAACTAATGGTTGTGTTCTTTAAAAAACTGTTTTTCAGCCAGACGTGGTGGCTTATTCCTGTAATCCCAGCAGTTTGGGAGGCCAAGGCAGGTGGATCACCTGAGGTCAGGAGTTCAAGACCAGCCTGACCAACATGGAGAAACCCCGTCTCTACTAAAAATACAAAATTAGCCGGGCATGGTGGCGCATGCCTGTAATCCCAGCTACTTGGAAGGCTGAGGCAGAAGAATTGCTTGAACTCAGGAGGTGTAGGTTGCGGAGAGCCAAGATTGTGCCATTGCACTCCAGCCTGTGCAACAAGAGCGAAACTCTGTCTCAAAAAACAAACAAACAAGCAAACAAAACAACTTTTTCAGGGTAGTTTTCTTGAAGCACGGTTTTTCGAAATGTTGTAAATTAGTAGGACTCTGGCTTTGAGTCAGGATCCTAGATGGAATGAAATGACACCTAAAGATCGGTGTCATTCTTGGGGATACTCACTGAAGAACAAACTGCTCCATTTTCTTTTCCCTTCTGCATTTCTCTGAAAAATTTTCTGTCTATATCTTTTTTTTTTTTTTTTTAAGATGGAGTCTCGCCCTGTCACCCAGGCTGGAGTGCAGTGGCACGATCTTGGCTCACTGTGGCCTCTGCCTCCCGGGTTCAAGTGATTCTCCTGCCTCAGCCTCTGGAGTAGATGGGACTACAGGCGCCCGCCACCACGCCCGCCTAATTTTCTGTATTTTTAGTACAGACGGGGTTTCGCCATGTTGGCCAGGCTGGTCTTGAACTCCTCACCTCAGGTGATCCTCCTGCCTTGGCCTCCCAAAGTGCTGGGATTACAGGTGTGAGCCACTGTGCCTGGCCTGCTTCTCTATGTTTGAAAAAGGATTTTTTGGGGGGCATTAAGGAAATTTGTCCCTTTTCATTTTAGATAGTTTTGGGGAATGCCTTTAATGTTTTCTTGTGGTTCTTTAGAGGTAGGCATATGAAGACACTGGTGCATTTTTATCTGCTAGAGAAACGGGATTCTTTTTAATTTTTACAGAAAAAAACTAAACATTTATATGCATTATTTAGTATTTTGTTCTGAAGAAACATGCTCTATTTGTAAAACAGGAAATGTGTGGGAAAAGGGCAATTTGGCATGCTGTTGCATTTGCAGATCCAAATTTATTTTCCTTCATTCAGATAATTTAACACAGGCAAATAACTGATGTTTCCAGAGTGGCTTCTGATATAGCAGCCCAGGAGGTGAGCGGGAGATTTCAGACCTCGAGTTTTTATGTGTGAAGGGGTGACTTAGCCAGGGCAATATATTGTGTTGGCCGCTTTTTGTTTGATTCTGGGTTTTTTTTGTTGGTGGTGATCCTGGGCACCTTTAGTCTTTGGTTCAGCCTGGGAAGGAGACTTCAGAGGTATCCCCTCCCGCTTTCGCAGTTTTTTCCTGATTCTTCCTTCTAGTCCCCGTGCATATCAGTGGGATCCTTAAAAAGCCACTGACAATCTGATGGTCTAAAGCTCCACCTGCAGTTAGAAAGAAGCTGGTCAGCCTTCTGGAATGTTCTTTCTCCACTGGAGGCTAGTGAGCACCTCCAGACTAAAGGAGGTTTTGGTTGCGCTTTTAGCTTCGAGGAGGTCACTGAACTTCAAGAGCCCTTCTGGTTTCCCATTTTGTGTGATAAGATTAAAAACCTCTGTTTTGTTGGGTTATCTCCATCTCTGTGACTTGGGGTGACAACCTTGGACCAGTGGAGAAGGTATGTGGGCAGCAGGAAATGCTGTTTGATCTCTCCTTACAAAACGTCTCTGGGCTCAGGTTCAAGAGTGGAGAAACCTTCTTGAACATGGAACAGTTGGCCCTTGGGGTCAGTAGCAAAGACAGGAATGAGCTGGAAAACTTTGTCCTGACCTAGAAGGAGGTTACATAGACAGGCTTTTGGATCTTTGGTGTTTCCTTTTTTACAAAGGCCATGTGCACAGCTGTACTTTCAGAATTGGAAAATTTCCTACATACACAGCTTCTTCATTAGATACTGATACCGGTTAATTCACAGTCACCTGTAATTGGAAACAGCTGCTGTTTCCCAGCTGACTAGGTGTTCAAGTCAGATGCTTTGAATTAGCTGGACTTGGATTATTCATATTTTAATTAAAGTCCATTTACCACCCCCCCCCCCCCCCACAGTCTTTGCCCTCTTCAATGACCAGGTCATTACAGTAATACATTTGAAATTACATGAGTATCCCAGTAGAAAGGCATAATGTAAGTTCAAGGACTTGCAGTTGATTATGGCGTTATATTATTAAATAGCGAATCTAACAGCATTGCAATTCCCTTTTCTCACCCTCTGAACCTTGCCTCTGTAGTGGGGGAAAATTTCATTCCATTTAGGAAAGTTGAGACTTTTGTCCCCTTTCCTTCTCTTGGGACAGAGCTGTATTAACCTAATTGCTTGTGTCACTGCTACAGGGAAGGTACTGCGTGAAGTGGGACAAGCAATTTTCTGGTACTTTTTGTCTAATGGGGTTTGCAAATTAAGCCATGACTAGTGGGGATATTTTCTCAGAAGAGGGGAAAAAAAGTTAACAATTGCTATGGTGTGGCTGTTGTCCAGTGCTTCTGTATTGATGTAGAATGTTCACCGAGCAGCTTGTAGGAGAAAAAGACTGCCTTAATTTTTGGGCAAAAAGTTAGAAGGCAAATTAAATTGCTTTGCATTTTTCTCTCCATAATGTTAATGAGGAAAAGAGGCAATGCTGGAGGAAAGGAGATAAATGGATGTTTCCTCCCTTCCCTATTTAAGCTGCCTAAGTTGACTAAAGTTCGACTTGATAAATGTCCTAGTTAATTTAATTTTGTGTTAGTGCCTCTCCTCCCCTCGAGTGTCCAGTCCATTTTCAGCTGACTTGCAGAAAAACCAGGTTAATGCAAATCCATCAGATTCTGCATGTCTGTTAAAATGCTTAAGCATTCTACGTGGTGTGGGAGACATGATCTTTGCCTAAAGAGTCCCTGGAGAGATAAAGTATATTCCTGCCAGTGCATTTAGGGATTTATACATATATAACTGTCTCATATGATTTGGCATTGTCACATACTGAGCACTGGGAGAGCCAAAGGAGGTCTGGGGTTGGTAGGCTGTTTGGAGGTAAAAGTTTACTACTGGAATAGTCCTTCCAGCTCAGCCACTTCCATTTCCACATTTCCTCAGAAGTTGCCTAAAGGATGTGCATCTTGTTGGCAGCCCCATGATTTTCGAGAAGCCCTGTTGTGTCTGTTCAGTGCTTTCTACATTAGGTCGGAGATCTTTCTTCGTTAGGTCAGAGATACTGGACCCCTTTTTGTTGTGGAAATAACTAAGTCTCTTGGGGTTCTCTGGAATGAGCCAGGGGGTCCTGTTGGCCTGGTCCTTGGAAGAGAGGTCCAGGCTGTTGCTTTCAGTATCCATGCCACCTAGAATTTCCAGTGACTGTTGAGTATTACATTGCTATGGTAGTTTCTTAGAAATAGGCCTGGTACAATTTGATTGTGTTTTTGGACCTTCTCCCAAGTTACAAGGCCACCAGCACTCAGACTCTGGGTATACCGTATGGACGAGGGGAACACATTGGACAAGGCGAAAACTTGCTACCATGAAGTTCGTTAGAAGATGACACTCCATTCAAATTTTCAGTTCTTCATGAATGAGTTCTTAGTAAAAGTGCTTTGTTGAATTTTTTCCACGGTAGTAACTACCATGTTTTGAGTGCCTTGTTAAGTAACGTAAGTACATACTGTTCTCACACGCTTTTGCAAAGCAGAATCTATTATTTTATTTTTACAGATGAACAGATAGGGCTTTGGAGAGAGATGTGGCCTGAAGTAGCATGCAGTGTGGGCAGCTGGAGTATATGCAGGGGCTGGGGTTAAAGCCCAGTTTTCTTAATTGCTCTGATTTTATTTACTTATTTTTTATAGAAACAGGGTCTTGCTATGTTGCCCAGGCTGGTTTGGAACTCCTGGGCTCTAGCAGTCCTTCTGCTTCAACCTTCCAAAGTGCTGGGATTACAGGCATGAGCCACCATGCTCGGCCTTAATTGTTCTGATTTTAATAATGGGATGATAACCCTGTACCCCAAGGTATACAGATGAGAGATTTTGGCTCCAGTATCTGTATCCTGGGTAAGGTTTCTCAGGGTTGTAGGCCAGTCTCTGTCAGGAAGAGAGCTCGTAGTTAAACTGGAACAAAGGTACGACAGTCTTCATTTTGCATTTTAAATGTAAAATGTGACTTTTGTTAATTCAGTAGCTGTTACTGAAGCATTAGATTGATTTACCTGTTTCAAAGTAGTTATGAAAGACAACAGAGAACAGCTCTCTATTCATCGTAACTTATTAATAGATAGCCAAGTCTGCAGAAAAAA